>NC_072872.1:7860080-8460080 GCF_028858705.1 Grus americana | reverse complement strand
AGCACCGGCAGCGTCTGGGTCCCTCTCGCGGCTCGTGGGGAGAATCCCGGCAGCGCCAGGACCTCCTCAGACACCGAAATGGGGAAAGGCGAATGGAAGGGCCTGGAGAGAGCAAAGAGAGTCAAACCCACCCGCACGGCGGGAGCTTTTGGCTCCACAAACAGTGCCAGTGAGAACCGCAGAGGTCTGTCTGCTCGCGGCCAGGAACCCGGCAGCTCGCCTGCTCTCGGAGGGGAACGGGCCCTCGCGAGGTGCAGCCAAGCCGGGTGCTGCGGCTTGTTACCTGCAGCCTCACGCGATGTTCCCACCCGCGCTGTCCGGGCTGGCAGCCTCACGCGCCCAGTCCTCGCCTTCGAGACACATCGAGCAAGGTCATCCCTCCCCGAGTCCTGCTTCATCCCCTCTTTCCGCAGCCTAAACCGTCATCATTATTTTCTAATTCGGAGAGGGAATTTGGTGCCGGCAACGTCCCTGTTCGCAGCCCGAGTCCTGCTGTCCCGCTTTCGGCAAACGCTGGCACTCCGCTTGCCGACGTAGCCCGGCGGGGCGGGCTGCGGTGAGCGGTGCCCTCCCTGCCCTCGGCTCCTGGGAGAGCAGGTGATGCCGGTCAGGATTTGCCCTCCCGCAGCAGCAAGTCCCTCAGCACCCGGGCAGTGGTGTCCTGGGGACCCGGCCGCTGACGCCTGTGGGTTATCGCTCATTTGTAATGCACTAGCACATCGCCACCGCAGCACTTTCCAGGACTGCCGGCCTCGGCCGGGAAGAGCTGGCGGCGGAACACGAGAAAAATCTCCTGCCAGCTCCTCTTACCTGCCGCGCTGGGTGATTTTACTCAATTAAGGGAAATTAAGCCACGTAAAAATGTAACCTGCTGGGAAGGAGAAGAGGTTGGCGCGGTGGCACCAGCGTTTGGACCCTGGTCCTCCTTTCTAGGGCAGCGCGAACGTGCAAACAGCCGAGATGATTTCCGTGCTCTGGAGTGCACTTACCTCGTGTGGGTCATCAGAACAACGTGCGAGGACGTTCCCTTTTCTATCGAGGGTCACGTTCTCTGCCCTGGGTCCCCCAAACTTGGCTGACGCGTGTGCTTTCGAGCTGGGAAATGACCCTGTCACCTCCTGGTGTGTTTTCTGGGTACGCTGGAAAGGGGCAGCCGTTGTTCAAGGGAAAGCCAGATGCTGCAAAGCCGGGGCCTCTCCACATTTCAGCTTCCTCCAGGCCTTTTTACAAGAGGTTGTAAAGTCGCTTGACAATAGGCTGTGAATGTTAATGGTCTCTTAGCCCAAAGGCAGATGGAATAGTGGGGGTTTTTGTTATCAAAGTTGATGGTTTCTTTCATGTGGGAGTGTGTGACCTCCATAAATAAAATACCAGATGTGCTTGAATTCCATTTCCCTTAGAATGACTTGGGGATTCTCATAAAAAGTAGGAATACCTACTGTTATCAGTATTTTATTTCAAGCCTTTCCAAGCAAAAGGTGTCAAAGTGAGTTTGTGAATGCCGGCGCATAGTAGCCAGGTTGATGCAGAATGGGTACCACCACCATCGCGTTCCACCTCGGTCCTGAGGTGCTGAGCTCTTCAGCTCAAGCCAGGCTTACCTGTAATCCCAAATCCAGCCGAGCCTTTGGTCTGTCCTGTCCGTGCAACAGAACAGCACGTTGATGCATTTGAAAGGACATTTCTGAGCCACCACAGAGGGAAACTCCAGACGGATGATAAATACGGGCGAGCGGAGCTGTACGGCGCAGCGCAGAAGGAAAGGCACGCCGCAGAGACCGGAGTTAGTCGCTGCCCTTCCTGGGCGGGATTTGGACTCAGCTGGGGACTGAGAATGGATTTGAACCAACCCTTGCACAGGTGCAGAGCTAAAGTAGCGGTAGGAAATTCTTCCAGAGCAGAGGAATTCAGTTTTATGGGAAACGTGGTCATTAGTTGAGTGTGGCTGAGATCTGTAAAAAGTCTAAGGATTCCTCTGCAAAGCTGCTTAAAAATATGGATGGATTTTTTTTTTTTTTTTAAATTTAACTAAAACAGTCTCTTCCTTTTGGCATCGCAGCCCTGCCTCTTCAAATGCCCTGGGTTTCTTTGCATGTTTGAAGGTCAGGCTGTATCTTGGAAGGATTATACAATTCAGCGGTGCTTTTGTCACGGGACCCTTCCCCTTACGCTGGAGCAGCCGGGGCACTGCCTAGGCGGGCAGACAATCGCTAAAGATAATGAGCATGAATATAAACTGTTGCAATGCTTTAACACCCCTGGTGATCGCTGCCTAGAGGGAGCTCGGAGCTAGAAAAGCGAGGCGATAGCTGAAGTCTAAACTGAAGCGCATTGGAGCGCTGCGCGTGTTCTGGTCAGGACTGAGATGCACTAGCAGAGCTGCTGGGGAACTGGGGTGTGCTGCTTCACGCCGCACAAAGAGCGCTCGTTTCCGTGCGAGTCATTTGGGAAACGAGCAGAAACCAGAGCAGGTATTTCCCAGTCACATACGATATACGTCTTTCCTCTAAGCAACCTCTGATTCCTGCCTACCTTTCATTCAGCGGGTATGTGAATTCTCTGCAGATCGGTGTTTTAAAATGAGCACAGATCGTCTGAAAGAACTGAAGTCTTGTAAGAACTTTCATATTGAATTTCTTTGCAGTTACATGGCACTTCCGTAGTGTTCAAACACAACTAAGGACAGGAAGAAGCCTTTCGCAGGGAACAGGTTTCCGGGAGCTCCTTGACGTCGGCTGTGCGTGACCTTGGAAATCAAGTGTCGGTGGAGCCTGTGGGTGCGATTCGAGGCGACCCATACTTGGTTTCAGGGGTCTGCAGGGAATCTGCGGAGGGGACCGAGCAGAGCGCCGCGCACGCTCCAGCTGCTGTGCGTGTCCTCTGCCGTGAAAACGTGAGTGCACGAAAACCCGGCTGTCACTGCCGAGCTTCAGATTGACTCAGTAGTATTCTTGGACACTGACTTTTTTCCATTTGAAAAGTCTTGCGATGCAGGTGAAAAGTTACATTTCCCAGGTAATATGAACTATATTACCATGAGTAATCTGGACTCAGAAACTGCATCCGAACAACCCGCAGTCCCGCTCCGTTCACCTCTCCCCTCCACGGCTGAGTCGCTGAGCAAGCCGCAGCAGACTTGTGTCCGTAACCCCAAACGTTTACGGGTGATTGTGCACCTGCGATTGCCTTTCCAAGCCCTGCCAAGGCTCTTTGCGCTCACTTGGTATCTGGCTGTTGAGCCACGTGCAACCTTGCGCTCTTTTCTTCCCCAGGATTGTCCTGTGAGCAAAGGTTCAACGTTCAGGTCCAAGTGAGGATCACGGTCTCCCGGGTTGGATTTGAATTACGGAATTTGGACAGGCCTAAGGCTTTAGCCAAAAAAGTGATGTACTTTGACTGGATTCCCTGTGACACGTATGAAGGGTCTGCGAGTTTTGGGTGGCTTCAGTGGGAAATGGTAACTTGGCCCTTTTCGTGCTCAAACGTAGTCGTGATTGCCATGAAAGAATTTCAGACCTTTCAGTGAACTCAAACTGAGGTCGTCAGGAAATACAAGTCCAAGAAAGCTCTAGGCAGGATTGATGTTGTAGCAAAAAAAAGGTTGACGCGAGGCGGTGATTTCAGGAAAACGTGGTCCGTGGCCAGGTTTGGGTCTCGGCTGCACCAGCCGAGAGCGATGGCAGCGCAGGCGGCGAAGCAGCTCTGGGTCTAGGCTGGAGCATCAGCGGGGATGCCGTTCGTATCCCAGAGCCGCTTCTCTGTGGCAGGCGGCAGCGAACGCCCTTGGAGTGCAGCGGCACTTTCACCGGCTGAGGTGCTAGCCGGGGGGGGGGGGGGGCAGGAGCGTGCTCTGGCGTTCGGGCGATTCGGGTTTAGGAGAAGCCATGGGGAGGGAACACTGAGCCCCCCAGCCCCCAGCCCGGCCAGCCTAGGGCTTTCCTCTGTTGTGAGCTCTCTCGCTCTGCTCGATCGCCCTGCTGGGATTCCCTCCTTCGGAAGGTCGGGGCGTCTCGCTGGCAGCAGGGAATCAGCCCGGAGTTGGGGCAGATGTCAGCTCTGAGCTGCAGCGGCGCCGGGGCAGGAGCGAGAGGTCGGGATCAAAGCGTATGAGGTAGGCAGACAGCGGTGATGCTGGAGCGTGTGCTGAGCTGGGGGTGAGGAATGCTCTTCGTTTTATTTATGAATCGTGTGTTTCAGTGGCGGGGGAAGGAAGTTTCATAATGCTTTGATAAATACGAGCTCTAAGAAACTGCAAGTAGTGTTTGCAGTGGCTAACCACAGTGCTTATTTTTACAAAATGTGGAGGCAAGAATAACTCCTGCTCTCGCTGTATCCTTCTGGGGAAACTTACGGCTTACGGAAAAGCTGCTGAGACTGTGGCCATTTAAAAGATTAAAGGGAACTTTATACAAAAGCTGCTGTTAAAAAAAAAAAATAATAATAAAACAACCTTCAAATATGCTGGACTTCAGCTGTATCCAGCAGATACATGGCAAAGCTACAGAGCCCTTCAAGCTCGGTGGCAAACTCCTCTCCGTGACTTTGCGGAACCTGACGGCAAAGCCTTTCGAAAAGCCGGCGGCTGTTTTGCGGCTTTGCTCCGAGTTGGATGACATTGAGTCCTGGCGTGGGCCCAGGAAAAGGTCAGGCTTTCAGCTGCAGGCACCTTTGGGATTTCTGGCTGTCGTTGCTTGGGCATTGCATTCATTTGCCTCTGAAACGTAAGGCGCGAGACCCAACGTGCAAAGCACACCCTGAACAAAGAGCTGCTCGAATCCTTTCCAAGTGCAGCTGCTGTTTTCTGTAGACATTCATTCGAGGTAACCACGCTGCGTATCGCCCAAACGGGCTTTGTTCCTTGGTGTTCAAGGTGTCTTTCCCTCTCCCCTTACGGTTTCTGCCTAATCCTTCATAAGGTCATAACCTGGGTTTACGGCCTCAGAAAGCTCTCCTCCCTGGCAGCAGGCATGGCTTGAAGGCGTTGCTGCGTGAGCAGCTAAGAGCCTTATTGAACCATGAAACATTATGAGGACGAGCAGGTCTGAGACAAATTTTGGATCACAACCTTCTCCCTGAATGCTCCTAGCAGGCTACTTGTGTTGTGGAGCGACCTTCAAGCCGCTAAGCCTTTCTTACTCCTCTTTCCTTGCCTAACTCAGCACGACAGATGCTTCATGGCCTCCAGCTGCCCTTTTAACTTCTAAAACATCAGGTTTTCAAATTCTTAAGCCTTCTCTCAGTTTTACAAAATCCCACAGGGTCGCATTTCCTAATTCCCCCTCTGCTCTCCATAGCAAGTCAGTAAGTATTTCTTTGAAATGCTGCATTGCCCAGTCAACGTGTCTCACCACTGACACCGTCTGTGGAAACAGGAACCGTGGGACAGTGGCTGTAGGAGCCACAGACAGAGCAGGAACGAGACTTTTCTATTTGTGAGCGTCACTCACAGCGCTTGGAATTGCTTTTGTTATAACACGTAGAACAGGGTCCGTCGTGTCACCGGCCGGTGTAGCTGCTGGCGCTGGCGTCTCTCTTCAAAGCGGTTCACGGCAGGACAATACGTGTAGGTCCTGCCAGATCTTTGGTGAAAATAGGAAAGCCTTTAACTGATGAACAGTTACTTTCCGGACCTGGTTTAAAAACCTCTTCTTCTTACAGTTGTGACAGTAACATACCTTTCTTCAAACAGGTAGTGCATTTAGGCAGTCCCTGAAAATATACCTAAAATTTATGGAGTTCCTGAATTCATGCTTTTAACACGTGCTGTGTGAAAATCCAGTGTCCGTGAGAAGGCGAGGGACGCGCCGGGTAGCCCTCCTGCTCACCCAGGTAGCCCTCCTGCTCACCCAGGTACCCCTCCTGCTCACCCCGGTAGCCCTCCTGCTCACCCCGGTACCCCTCCTGCTCACCCCGGGTACCCCTCCTGCTCACCCCGAGTAGCCCTCCTGCTCACCCCGGGTAGCCTGTCCCTCTCGCACAAAGCGTCTGCAATGAGCTGGGGTCTCCTACCACTGGCACGTTGCAGCACTGGGAGGATTAAGCAGCTATAAACCCTGGGGGATTTCGTTAAGCTCTAGCAGGCCTTGGGATTTCTGAAAAGTCAAACAAAACTTGCACGGTCTGGTGTGTCAGAAGTAGTTAGGGAACTCCAAGCCCGGACAGGACTGAATTAGAAGAGGCTGAGGGAATTCAACGGTGAGTCTCTTTGATCACATCAGCCTTGTTTTGATCACTGTCCTTCTCTAACTCTGTCCTTGGCTGGTAATACATTTAATTCTTTATGGCTTGACAGGTTTGTGTGCTACCCGCAGACACCTTTTATTTATTATCGTTAGGCAAGGAGTGATCCAGGGCCTGTTTCATACTGAACAGAGCATCACTGCACGGATGCCTCTGCAAAGAGATTTTTCTGTGGGCAGGGGAAGCACTGCCGGCAGAGCGCGGTGGATGCCCGGGGCACGGCGGTGGCTCTGCCTGTCCCCGTCCCCATCCCTGCCCCGTCCTCATCCCCATCCCCGTGCCTGCCCCGTCCAGCGGGCGAGAGCAGCCTGAGCAGCACCGTTTTCACGTGGCCGTCGGGACGGTACCCAGGCAGTCTGCACCTCTTTGCAGTCCCCGGGTTGTGAACCACCAATTTAAAATGTAATGCAACAGCTCACCTCCACACCATTTATTTTTTCCTTTCAGTGGGACCTGCTAATAACGCGTGCAAAGGTCCGGGGTTGTCCAGCTGCCTTCAGGCTACCTCTCCGTAGCATCCGGACATAAACCCGGGGGGCTGTGTGCGCTCTCCCGCTGTCTGCCTGCCCGAGCCTGGTTGCCCACGGCTTGTCGAAGGATTCTGCCTGCGCCTGGCCTCGGAGGCAGCAGGGCTCGAGTCGGGCTCAGCGCTAGGGGCAGATGGAAGTGGGGCTGGGTCCCGACAGACAGCGAGCTCCATCGGCTCTGGGCGAGCAAAAGAAAACCCAAGATTTATCTGCAGTAGCAGGAGGAAACGTCCAGAGTACAGTATGGCTGGAGCATGCGTTTTTTGGCAAAGCTACAGCTCATTATTCTTCCATCCAGAACAAATGCCTTAAAACAGTATTTGTCTCCTTTTTTCTACTTTCTTTTAATAAGGAAACACTTCTTTGCAGAGCAAAAAAAGTAGCTCCTTAAGCACAAATACATTTTTAGAATGCCTCGCTTAGCGCCAAATGTCAAGAATTTGCCAACAACTGATAAATCTTTTTGCAACCTCCCCATATATTTCACATGTCTAACTGAAACTTGGCATTTCCTAATCTGGGGTTGATTTTGATCTAAAACGACCTAACGTTGATGCGGCACAAGGTCTCCTCTCTGTTCCCTCTGCCGTTCTGTAGGCAGAAGGTGTTTCAGGGGCTGTGGCAGGGACCGATGTTCCTCGCTCATTATTTCTCCCGGGATTTGCTGCCCGGCAGTGGGAGATGCTCCCTGTCCCAGCCAGGTCCCGCTGCCCGTACCTACCCGAAAATCCCGGGCAGCTGGTGCTTGTGGGCTGTTGTCTGCACGTTTTGGAGATTTCACTCTGTTTGGAGTCACGTAGGCAGGCGATACGCTGTACACTGGGAACCTTGGCAATGTCCGCAGCCTATTTTTTCAGGCTAATTAAAGTAGCTATCATGTATTTCGGTGAGGTGTGAAGATACTTGAATGGAAAGCGTCTCCAGCGCTTATCGATAGTTTCCAGATGGACTTCTGGGAGGATGCTGCTTCCCGGCTAGGGGGGGAAGTGCAGGTTTCAGCTCGTTGGGGTCCCCAGTTGTTAAATCCCTTGGAGGGAGCCTGTGTTTAGGTAAGAAGGAAAACAAGGGGGTTTTCACCTGGTGGTTACTCATTTGCTCTATTTAAAAGGTAATTTGAGAAAGCTGCTCCCTGTTCCTTAAAGGTCTGGCCCGTGCCCCCCTGAGGGCAAGGGAAATCTCTGGTTTCGGTAGGGTAATGTGATTTATTCTGGGCTTGAGTTACAAAAAAAATCTGTAGAAAACGTGTACCATGTGGATGTTTTAATGTTTTCAACCTTTTAGTTTAGTGTTCTCTGGATTAATACTCTTCAGGCAACTTGTGCAGGTTTCTTTGAAGGCATTTTAGTGGAAAGGTATACTAGTCCTACCACTCTGATTGAAGACAAGAAAGTAAAACTCCTGAAACAGGTTTTTAATGTAAAACCCCCTTGTCATCTCATTTTCATGAGCAAGATGGCCATTGCAGAACAAGAATACGCTCTTACCTGTGTGAGTGCCAGCGTTCGTCCAGGACAGGGATCTTTTGGGTAGTGACATCTTCAGCTGTTTGAGCAGGTGACGAGGGGATCGTTGTGTAGTGGTTAGCATTCCTTCTTCTTACCGGGACTGGGAAGTCAATAACAGGGAAAGCAGCTGTACTAAAAGCAGTTGGGTTTGCCCTCACGCGGCAGCAGCAGCAGCTCACCCACGCTGCCCCTTCTCCTCTCTTCCAGACGTGAACGAGTGCGAGGTGGGGAACGGTGGCTGCAAGTCCCGGTGCTGCAACACCATCGGCAGCTTCTACTGCAAGTGCCCGGCGGGGCTGAGGCTGGAGCAGGACGGGAAGGCGTGCGCAGGTAGGGCCGGGGGCCGCAGCCGCCTCGCACAGCCGAGCCCCGGCGGCTGCACCGGGGACCCGCGCGGTGGTCGTGGCCGCGTTGCTGAAGGAGAGGCTTTCAAAGGAGAGGCTTTCGGGTTTTCCCTCTCCTCTGGCGTACCGTGCGTGCTTCTGACGTCGTTTAGCCATCCGGAGGAAGCGCGCTCTTTCTGCTGCACGCGTAGAGGTATCAACGACAGTCGTAGAAGGAAAGCCTGACCTGGATAGGAGTGAAGTTTTTCAGGGTGCGATCTTGGCCCTGTTGAAGTTGATGGTGTGCATTTTATTGCTTCAAAGGAGATGAGATTTCTCCTTCGGGGTGTGCATCATCACATTGTTCCCTGTGTTCCGCTTTAAATCGCCTGCTTTCGAACCAAAGTGGAAAAGTAGACTCAATTTTGTGTTTGTCAGATAAAAATACTAGATGGAATTAGTAATAGCATAGTACCCAGAGCAAGTCCCGCATCGTGCGGCCGTTTCAGCTCCTACAGCTTGATTCCGTACTGTTGTGCACCGAGTAGATTCCCCATCCCTTTCTCCCCGGGCATTATCGTCTGTGCAAGTGCTGCGTGTTCGAGTCGGCTGGAGCTGAGAGTCAGAAAAATGCAAAAAGCTATTTGCTTATCAGAGCCAAGAACAAGATACATTTTTCTGGAGAATATTGCAGTTCCAGGATGCACTGGCAGTATCAGAGAAAACCACCTTTACCGGGCTCCTGCAGAGCAGAAGCGTGGAGCTCCCGTATTCTCTAGGGCAATGCCCGCTGCAGGGTACTCTATTGCTTAGGACGGTCGTGGGTTTGTGGTGGAGTTCTCGCGTATTTTCGGCACTGGTTTGCTTAGCAGAAGTCCAAAAGTATTCAAAATAATTAACAAAGATTGCTGACAAACTGGGAAAGAGTCATTTCTGTGGATATCGTTTTGGACATTAAAGAATTCTGCAGAAAAATGTCACTTTCTTGCCAATTTGGTACATTTGTCTTGTTTTGTTGAAAATAACTGAAAAGTATTTCCTGGCTCTGTACCACTGTAGAGATGTGTGAAATAAACAGCTCTGCCCTTATCTTAGCCAAGCAAAAATATTTTCAGTTTCCCCAGAATTCCCCTGATGAGGATTAGCTTCTCAGATGATTAAGAGGTTTGGGATTTTGGTGGAAACAAACAATCCTTTTTTTTGGTTTTGGTTTTTGTTTTGTTTGGGGTTTTTTTTCAGGGAGACAATGTGAATCCCTTTGCATATATTCTCGGAATTATTTGTAACCGGTTGTGGCCACGGAGCCCACACGTGCCCCCTCTCCCCCCCTCGTTGCAGCGGAGATGGCAACCCGCCCCGGTCCCTCGCCTTTGCCCGACTCGTGTCGAGGGGCTGTGGGGGACAGTAAGTGCCATCGTCCTCCTGGAGCTCCCCGTTCCCTCTGCGTGTGTTTGCTCTGTCTGCAGGTTTCATCATGCAAAAAAAAAAAAAAAAAGAGCACAGGAAAGATTAAGCCCTAAATTAACTGAGACCAGAACTTGCATTGGGCCACATCGCTCACATACTCCCGTTTTGCTAAATCCCTGCACAGCGGGTGTTAGTTATCCTCCCCGTGGCTTGCACATCTCCATCAGTCTTACTACTGTGATAGCGGGTGGACCCTGCTGTGCACACCACTTTTTACATTAATTTTTATTTTTACATCGGATAAGGAACTCTTTCCAAGTACCCTGAATGCTAATGCACCTCTGAAGAAGAGCGGATGGGATTAGATCCGTGTGTGTACAGACAGGGGAGTTTAGAAAAGACGAAGGGCGCTGATTAACGTTTACAGTTTGCAAAATATTCAGCTTTTCTTGATTGAAGTCGTGATGGAGCCTGAATAAAGCAGCCTGGGCTTCAAAACACGAGGTTAGATATTTGGAGCCCTTTCTCGGCTCCGTGATGGACAGAAGGGTTTCGCTTCTAAGTCTTTGCTTCTAAGGTAGGAAATTTTTTCAGGGAGAAAATCTAATCTCAGGTCTGTGAGGACTTCCCAACTGTGTTGGGTTTTGTGTGGCAAGGTTTTGGTAGCGGGAGGGGCTACAGGGGTGGCTTCTGTGAGAAGTTGCTAGAAGCTTCCCCTGTGTCTGATAGAGCCAATGCCAGCCGGCTCCAAGATGGATCCGCCCCTGGCCAAGGCCAAGCCAATCAGCGCCTCTGTGATAACATATTTAAGAAGGAAAACAAAAGAGTTAAAGGAAGTTTTTGCAACCAGAGAGAGGAGCGAGAAGATGTAAGAAACTCTGCAGACACTAAGGTCAGTGAGGAAGGAGGGGGAGGAGGTGCTCCAGACACCAGAGCAAAGATCCCCCTGCAGCCCGTGGTGAAAACCATGGTGAGGCAGGCTGTCCCCTGCAGCCCATGGAGGAAGGATGAGGGGGTGTAGAGATTCCACCTGCAGCCCGTGGAGGACCCCACGCTGGAGCAGGTGGAGGCACCTGAAGGAGGCTGTGGCCCGTGGGAAGCCCACGCTGGAGCAAGTCCGGGCCGGACCGGTAGACCCGCGAAGAGGGGAGCCCACGCCAGGGCAGGTTTGCTGGCAGGACTTGTGACCCTGTGGGAGGGACCCCACGCTGGAGCAGTCTGCTCCTGAAGGTCTGCACCCTGTGGGAGAGACCCCACGCTGGAGCAGTCTGCTCCTGAAGGTCTGCACCCTGTGGGAGAGACTACGCTGGAGCAGTTCGTGAAGGACTGTAGCCCGTGGGAGAGACTCCATGTTGGAGCAGGGGAACGTTGAGAGGAGTCCTCCCCCTGAGGACAAAGAAGCGGCAGAGACAATGTGTGCTGAACTGACCGCAACCCCCATTCCCTGCCCCCTTGTGCCGCTGAGGGGGGAGGAGGTTGAAGCCGGGAGTGAAGTTGAGCCCGAGAAGATGGGAGGGGTGGGGGGAGGTGTTTTAAGACTTGATTGTATTTTCTCATTGCTCTACTCTGTTTTGCCTAGTAATAAATTAGATGAATCTCCTCTCTACATTCAGTCTGTTTTGCTCCTGACGGTAATTAGTGAGTGATCTCCCCCTGTCCTTATCTCGACCCAAGCCTTTTGTTACACTTCTCCTCTCCCATCCCGCTGGGGGAGGGGTGAGTGAGCGGCCGCGTGGCACCCAGCTACCGGCTGGGCCTAAACCACGACAGTCCTTTTTGGCGCCCAACGTGGGGCTCGAGATAAGGATAGTAATTGGAAGAGGTAAGGAGCAAAACATGAACTGAATGTAGTTTGAGAATGAAATAGTGGTGAAGGGACGAGAGGTGGATTCCATGTTTTGATTTTGGTGTGGGGAATTTTTTTTTTTTTCTTTGTAATGTGATTAGTGTTTGTGAATTTTTTGTGTTGAATGTATATTTTAATGATAATTCTTAAATATGTGATTCACAGAGGCGAGGGGTGGAATGTGTTGGGTTTTGTGTGGCAAGGTTTTGGTAGCGGGAGGGGCTACAGGGGTGGCTTCTGTGAGAAGTTGCTAGAAGCTTCCCCTGTGTCTGATAGAGCCAATGCCAGCCGGCTCCAAGATGGATCCGCCCCTGGCCAAGGCCAAGCCAATCAGCGCCTCTGTGATAACATATTTAAGAAGGAAAACAAAAGAGTTAAAGGAAGTTTTTGCAACCAGAGAGAGGAGCGAGAAGATGTAAGAAACTCTGCAGACACTAAGGTCAGTGAGGAAGGAGGGGGAGGAGGTGCTCCAGACACCAGAGCAAAGATCCCCCTGCAGCCCGTGGTGAAAACCATGGTGAGGCAGGCTGTCCCCTGCAGCCCATGGAGGAAGGATGAGGGGGTGTAGAGATTCCACCTGCAGCCCGTGGAGGACCCCACGCTGGAGCAGGTGGAGGCACCTGAAGGAGGCTGTGGCCCGTGGGAAGCCCACGCTGGAGCAAGTCCGGGCCGGACCGGTAGACCCGCGAAGAGGGGAGCCCACGCCAGGGCAGGTTTGCTGGCAGGACTTGTGACCCTGTGGGAGGGACCCCACGCTGGAGCAGTCTGCTCCTGAAGGTCTGCACCCTGTGGGAGAGACCCCACGCTGGAGCAGTCTGCTCCTGAAGGTCTGCACCCTGTGGGAGAGACTACGCTGGAGCAGTTCGTGAAGGACTGTAGCCCGTGGGAGAGACTCCATGTTGGAGCAGGGGAACGTTGAGAGGAGTCCTCCCCCTGAGGACAAAGAAGCGGCAGAGACAATGTGTGCTGAACTGACCGCAACCCCCATTCCCTGCCCCCTTGTGCCGCTGAGGGGGGAGGAGGTTGAAGCCGGGAGTGAAGTTGAGCCCGAGAAGATGGGAGGGGTGGGGGGAGGTGTTTTAAGACTTGATTGTATTTTCTCATTGCTCTACTCTGTTTTGCCTAGTAATAAATTAGATGAATCTCCTCTCTACATTCAGTCTGTTTTGCTCCTGACGGTAATTAGTGAGTGATCTCCCCCTGTCCTTATCTCGACCCAAGCCTTTTGTTACACTTCTCCTCTCCCATCCCGCTGGGGGAGGGGTGAGTGAGCGGCCGCGTGGCACCCAGCTACCGGCTGGGCCTAAACCACGACACCAACCTAACCTCTGTTCAGAGCCAGAGGGGTGTTACAGCTCAGGGAGAGCTTGGCGCTTCTCCTGCCCAGAACTGGTTCACGTTGGTGCGTTCTCTCTCAGTAGAGGTGCGGGAGGTGGGGGATGCCAGTGCAGGAGCACGGGGCAGACCAGGCATTTCTTTCGTGCCGGGGCGTTGATGGGTTGGCTGGTGACTGGGAGCTTAAAACAAGCGTAAAGGTTCTCCCGCAGCACTGCAGAGAAATATAAGAAAATCTTGAAATGTTTGGCCCTCCAGAGCTTGGCACGCTTGTCAGACGCAATGACGAGTTGAGACGGTCGCGTGCGACATCATCTGAGCTACGGGACCCTCCAGTTACTTCCCGCTGTCTGTCGTTTCGCGCTGCCAGCAAGGCACACGGCGGGACGGGGTTGGGGTACGTGTGTGCGTATGTGCACGCGTGTGTGTGCACACTGCCGGCTCGGACCTTGCCTGGTACCTTCCAGAACGGCTCCTGGCTTGGTCTCGTCCGTGAAACGGGCAGACGGGCAGTAGCAGCAGTGGTGTTTGGCTCTCCAGTCTGTTTTCACTTCTGAGCTAAAGGGATTATAGTTAGAAAGAAAATCCCCCCTTGGATTTATTCAGTCCCGGGCTGCTTTGCTAACCAGGAAAGAAGCCAATTAGCTCTTGTACCCATCTGGGATCTGTCTGACAAGCTCACTTAATGGTGGTACCAGCTCTCATCTTTATTTACGTGGTTTGAATTTGAGCTAGTGGTCCAGAGTTGCAAGGAAATATATTTTATACGCTACTAATTCTCATATGATTTACCCTTATCGGTAATATACAGCTGACTTAGGTGCTTGTAGAGTGTTTCTGTTTTGTTGAATACAGGATGGCTATCCTTGTAACCGTGAGCCTCTCCAGTGTTTCTGTATTTCTAAATTTACCGTTAGTGGAAGAGCTGTCTGTAGTAGACTGGTTTGGGGACATTAGGTGGTTCGGGGGTTTGTGGGGTTTTTTTGTTTTGTTTTGTTTTTTAATGGGAAACAAACCAGTTTTCTTTTTACAACAATTTTTGAGATAGGGCAAATTCTAGGGAGGTCAGGTTGTGTTTGAACAACATCTCCTTGAGGTACCACTATGCAATTTTACATGACGATGTTAGGGACTTAAGGGATATGGCAGCCCCTTTTCTAGCTCCATCGGCCACCGTCAGTGCAGGTTAAGTTACATCCCGGGGAAAGGAGCCCATTTTTGCAGTGGAATTAAGTCAATTCTCATTGACGTGCTGCTCATCCTGGCCCGCGAGATTACTCCTGGCCTGAAATTTCACCTTCAGCTTCCTTGCTTTGTTGTAGGAGGTTTTGCAGAAAACCAGGACCCTTGCACGCACTTTTGGAAGCGTCGGCATGCGCGGGGTTCTGCACTAGCAATAGGCGTGATGGAGAGAGCCCAGCCAAGTATGCAGTGGAGAGAGCTCTTGGAAAGCATCAGAAACCAAGCCTCGAAAATATGATTCTCACAAACTGTTGTTTATTTTATCCTTATAAATGCCACTTCGCATAGAGAAGCATATTTGAACTTTTCATAGCTGTCTTAGGACAAGGGCATTAGCTCCAAAATTAAACGAAATTTTGTGTTTTAGGCGGATTGTGTGTAATAAACCTAATTCAGCACACGGGGGTCTCCGTTCATTTAATTACCAGCTAACGTTTTCCTTCCGCACACGTAGAGGGGTTCAAAAATCTGCCTGGAATACATTTCAGCGTGCAGCCCGTGACTGGTATGTGTTAGATTTCCTGCGCTGTTTGTTTATCTCGCTCTTCATCGGCCAACGTTACAGCACGGCACAGCGACAGAGCGCCCGAGCTGCCAGTGCACGGAGTCGAGATGTCCTGGCCGAAGGGATTGGAATCTGGAGCTCCTCTCCATGTAGACAGGTAGACCCAGGTGGCTGGTGCCAAACTTCAGCCGAAAGGCTATCGGGAGACAAAAGCGGGGAGGGAGCTCCCTAAGCCACAGCCTGTGTTCTGGGCTAGCCCTGAACTGCAGGTGGTGAGCCTTCCTCTCCCAGTTCCTGAAGCCGTTCGAGGAGATGATGACCTTGGAAGTCATGCCAGACAAGCCTTAGCTTGAGGAGGCGTTCAGGGACCTGGTGTGTACCGGTGCCACGGGCAGTTAATTACAGAATACCGTACTATGGGAATTTTCCCCTCTTTAAATTCCCTTTGAAGTGGATCAAGGAGGGCTCGATGGCTCCTTTGAAAGAAGCCAGCTCCTGACTGGAAGAGGGAGTTCAGACTCTGCAGCTGGACAAACTAAAAGCGTTTCCAGTTCATACTCATTCCCGTTCCTTCCTCTGAGCTAATCCTGTGGTATCTTCTTTGGTTAAAATTGAAGAGTTAGATGAAAACCTTGCTGCAGTACCCCAGGTAGCTGCGGGTGGAAAGCCAACCCTAAACAGGTAAGACGTCCCCCGTGGAAGGGTGAAGCAGGGAAAAGATGCTGAAACGGGAATCGTTTAGCACGCATCCACTGCTCGTCCCTCCGTTGTGCAGAGGTGTGCGTGCCAGCAGCTGTAAATCTTTTTGCACCGCTCCTGTTCCCAGCAGCCGTGCACCACGTGCTTTTTACACGCCGTGCGAGGTGATGGCTCACGCTGTGCTGGCCCACAAGGTCACGCGCCCCGTCCCACAGGCTGTTCCTCTCAGTTCCCCTTCTGGGGTTCACCTCTTGCCTTTTTCTGGACTGCTTTCATATTCTCTGTTTGGCCATTTCCTTTTAACAATAAAATCCTCTTTAAAATGTCAGAAGAAACTTGGTTCAGGGCCTGGGTAGTTTTTGGATGAAGACTCAAGCACTCATGTTTACCTAAGCTGGTTGACCTGTGTCTGTGCAGGGACGAATTGACTCCAGGACTTAACACGCCATTGAACTGCGAAGTACCACGTCGTCAGCTGTAATTTGTTTGGGTTCCTGGGAGAATTTATTAATGCTAGGTCTGAATCTGAATGAAGTTCCATGAGAGTTACGGTTCGGTCCAGCTCGGTCCGTGTGTAAAGAACCCCTCTGGATGTTAACGCTCTCCTAGCTAATTCCACAGGAAGCAGTAACGATTTGCTGCTGATTGTCGTGTGTTACCATACTCAAACCGACTCTTAGTACTTAATCAGCCGAAGCAGATTAGGTGACAAGGAAGCCCGAGCTGGCTCAAACCTGGCCAAGCATAACTTATTACATAAGCAGGATTCAGTCTATGTTCGAGCCCGATATGCTTTTGATACGTCTGCTAAACCACAGAGCCGTTTGGAAAAGTCCGAGCCTCTCATCTTTTCGTTTGGTTGGTTGGTTTTAGCAGTCTAAGAAAATGTGAGATTGAACGAGTTTGTCACGTAATCTGTTGAGCATCGGCGGCTGCGCTAGCATCCGTTTCTGCAGGGCAAGGAGCGAGCGCTCTGTATCGGGAGCTGCCTGTGCCTGGGTAGGAGGAGTTGTGGAGCCAGGGGAAAGGTCCCTTTGGTTGGTGCTTGCAGAGTCAAGGAGTCACTTGGAGAGCTGCGCTCGCTGTGATTCATCTGCATTCCAGGCAAGGATAATTTAATATAGACAATGTCTTAATAACATTACTGAACTGAGGAAGTCGGTCTAAACCATTATTCATAGCTCTGTGGCAACATTCATTTTTGCTTGTCAACACTACTGGAAATATTTACAGGAAAAGTGTCAACGCTAGCCATTGTAAAGGCTGAAATGTCGCTGCTCCGAGGGAGTATTCCCAAGGAACTGAGCCGGGCCAGCAATGACAGTTCATAATGTCTGGCAATGCGTTATTTTCAACTGGGTGAGGTATTTGGTAGATCTAGAAGTGGCTGCTAGCAGGATGGCAGCGTATGACTGCACCACGGAGGCGGGTTGCCAAGCAATGGAACGGGGCAGTGGGTTCGTCGCAGGACTTGGGGAGTGCCGGTGGAATTTCTGGTGCCTCTCTGGTGCCTGCAGCATTTCCCTCCTCCCGTCCCCCTCTGCCCCGCATCCTCTCTCCCCCCTGGTGCCGAGCATCTCTTTGGGGGACCCTGAAGAGGCAGCGAGAGGAAGGTGCGTGTTAAACAGCTGGCGGGCTGCGGCATGTCAGCAGCATGCATTGATTTTACTTCTGCAGACCGTGTCTAAAAATTTGCAGCGCCTTTTAGAAAGGTTACATTTTTTCCGCAAAGTAACCGACAAATTTTTGGGTCGGATATTTTTGTTAAACTCAAAATATTAATGAGAAGCATGTGGACTGTTGCCACGGGGGAATATTAAGATGAGCTGAAGCGGTCCATGAAATGTCAGGAAGCTGCTCTTGCTCGTGACTAGAGTCCACCTTCCTTTGGAAACCGCTGCGGCAATAGCCTTAGATTGTTATTTTCTTCCTGGATCCAGCTTCTCTCTGTGTTTCAGAATTTTTCATGGAATGCTATTCATTGCAGTCTAAACCACAACTTTTAATTTGGAATTTTACTACAGCCAAATAATACTGCTAAAATGTCTCAATGTAGCAGGCCCTGCTCTCCCCGGCTCAACCCTGCAAGCACATTGTTTCAAAACATTCCAGAAAAGTTAAATGAGGCTTTTGAGCTTGCCTCTGGAAAATCCAATAAGCTATTCTTGCTTCTTGTTTAATGAAAAAGGTAAAATAAAATTCTAGGCTCCGTCTTACAGGAAATGGTAATATGATGGTTTTCTTTGGAGTAGTCACAGTGGCTGCTCCTCATTTGAGCTTAAATTTGTTGATGAGGATTTCTTTTATTCATTATTTTCAGAACAGCCTGGTGAAGGTTTTCCGTTTGTTGCAGTTTCATCAGTTGTGTGCGTGGTTTGGTTGTTTCGGGGAGGTGCGATGGTAACGGGGCACTTGCCTAGCATCGGGCACCTGGGAGAAAAAACTTCTTCCTTTGATGTAAAACAGGGGAAAAGGTGGCTCGTTATGGGCTGCCGTGGGAGAGCCCGGCCACCGATGACCGCTTTCGGTCACTCGTCAGGTGTATTCTGGGCAAATGCGCGGCTTTATTTTACGGTGAAGGTTCTGCTCGAGTTTCGGCTGCGTCCCCAGGGGCTGAGCAGGTCGATGCCGCAGCAGGTCCCTCGCCTCTCGAGGGTCACGGCGTTCCACGCGTGTGTCCCGGGGACAGCACCAGGCTCACGCTGCCCGGCTGCACCGGCGTTGTGCTGCCTCCGAAGCCGGCCGGGCGTCTCGCTCCGCGGTGCCCGGGCCCGGGAGAGCCCCCCCCACCCCCGCCATAGCCCGGCTCTGCCGCTCCCTCCCCTCCCCGAGGGCGGCGGTCGCCAAAGCCGAGCCCCGGCCCCGCGGCGCTGCCCCGGGCTGCCCGCCAGCAGCCCCCCCCCCCCCGCCCCGGCTTCGCTCCGGCCCCGCGGCTTCTCCCGAGGGATGCGCCGCGGCGGGCGGTTCTGGCCCGGCCGGGGGGGGGGGCAGGAGGAGCCCGAGCGGAGCCAGGGGCGCTCCCGGGCCGGGCTCTACCTGCGGGGGCGGCGCGGAGCGGGGGCGGTGCGGAGCGGAGCGGGACGGGACGGAACCGCCCGCCCGCAGGCAGAGCCGCTCGTCCGCGCCGCTCCGCGCATCACTGCTGCGCTCGCCGGGCTTCGCTTCGCTTTTGGGGTAGTTTGTCTTTTTTTTTTTTTTTTTTTTTGGTTTAATTTCTTGCAGCTCGGCACCGTGTCGTCGCCAACTTGCTGCGGGACTCCGCGTTTTGTGGGGTCGTGGGTTTTTTGTTTGCCTTCTGTCTGAATGCCTGTTAGCTTGCCATCATGGGACGGGAGCAGAGGCAGTTCTGGATGCTGCTGTGGTGCCTCGGCTTTTTGGGTGGCATCCCAGGCACCGCTGGCAATCACTACCACTACCTCTGGAGAAACTGCTACCCCTGTTACTTGGGGCGTGCGGGATACGGAGTTGGCCACGCCGAGCTGAGGCCAGGTACGTAGCCGGGCTGGGTGTCTTTGCAGGGGCTCTCATCCTGCGCTGCCAGCCGCACGGTGAGCCCCAGAGGTTTTGCTGCTGCCGTGGAGGCAGATAACTGAGCTGCCGGGTGGGAGTCCCGGGCTGGTGGCAACTGAAGTCACAAACCGGTGGCCTCGCTGTACATCTGCCTGCATTTGTATCGTTGCTTTGCATTATTATAGGCACGGCTTGCCTTTGGCAGATTTGTTACTCTGAAAAGTCCCTTCTGGCAGAGGGGGAAAGAAACTCTTTCTTTCCATCAGTTGCTGTGCAGCTGCGTGGCTTGGTTAAAGATAGCTACTGTGTGATATGCCTTCAAAAAACAAACGTATGCCTTTTGTTAGGGTATGCTGATTAGTTTTTTCCTCCGTTCCAAAGGATCTCACCCCAGGGCAGGGCAATAAATGAAACCCGATACTGTTTTTTCATGAAGAAAATCTGGCTTTCTCTCTGCGAGACTATCTGAATTTATCTGGGTTGCATGAGTACTGGACAGTGGAGTCTCGCAAAGGATAGAGCTCAGCATTACTCAGTGTCGTTGTATGCGTAAGGGGAATCCTCTGGCAGCAGTGACCAGAGCTGGGAGCTGGGGACTATATGGGCTACAGCTGGTAGATGCAGTCCAACAAGCTGCGTCTCACAGATCACCTCTCTGCACTGGAGCATTCGCGCTTACCAGTGCCTGTTAGACGGACGTTCCCAACAGAGGCGTCCCAAGCCTCTCGCTGTGTGGATGGTGCTTGGCCAGCCCGAGCTTCCCGCCGAGCAGGTGGAGGGGATGGAGTTGCTCTGCACTCCCGTTGCACACGTGCAGTGCCTTCTGTCGATGGTACCCCAGGATTTTATCGTCCCTTCAGAAAGTCAGAAGCATGAACAGACGGTGGCTGCTAATAGTAGATGGGGATTCCAGCGTACCGGAAGGTAAACTTGCATGTTTCCATTTCCCAGTCAATAATGAGCAAAATACGCAGTTCTTCCCTGACACCGATAGGTTTACTGTTTTGGGGTTTTTTCTGTTGCACTGGGTCAGGCACTGCAACAAGACAATAAATGCCTTTTTGGTCACTTTTGTTGAACATTCACCTGCACTGGCTTATGTGTGATGGTAGGTGGGGACGTTGAGCGAGGTGTCAGTTCTGCGAGTATACGCACACACACCTGCTTCTTCCTCTTTGCGTCTGCAGCTGACTTAGCAGCAGATAAAGTTTGAGGTTGCCTGAAGATTTAGGAAATAATGGAGAATATGTGAAGTCCACTAAAAACTTTGGATGTTTGTGAATAGTGTAGACATCAAGGAATGCATTATCTCATCATGAGATAATCCTAACAAATAAATGCCCCAAGCAGTGGATTGTAAAAGTGATATCAGTATATTTGTGAGATGTGCCAGACCTTTGGAAATGGGGTGAGTTGCTGTTTTGTTATTTATAGATCAGATGTTTGTCTCAAACTCAGATCGCTTTTGCTGTCTCCATCCAACTACGTTAGCTCATACGACTTCTCCAGGACAAGCTCGTGAGATCCAGCTCTGTGTCTGGAACAGAAACCTCCAGCCTTCCCTTCCCCACCGCACAGTTCCCCCGATCCCGATTCTCCTTATCTCAGCTCCGTGGACAGGTAGCTCCATGCACGCTCGTGGCTTTATCCTGACTTCCGTGTGAAGTACCTTTTGGTCTGCAAGGCTGAGGTATTCTTCTCAAGTTCAGGAAGAAGGTAGTTTGAAGCTTCAACTGGAAAAGCAAAGCGCCTTCACCCAGGCCTTTTGGCTGCTCTTCCCCATGCTCTGACCCTGGGGAAAAAGCAACGCATCTCCCGAAACGTGTGTGTGGCCTCGGTGGCCCCTTTTCCAGGAGCCTGCGTTTTTCCATCTTCAAAAAAGGATGAATATCCAGACACTTGCAAGCCAAAATCTGTCACATAAGCTAAATGTGTCTTTTTCTTCCAAGAAGTTATGTCTAATATTCCTACCTGGTTTATAAAGAAGTAGGTGCAGATTACAAAATAAACCAAACCCAATCCAACCCACCACAGCCTTCAGGCCCACCCAACTGAGAATGACAAAAAAAACCCAAGAAAAAATATCCTTCTTTCTTTCCCTCTCTGAGAACGACTTTATTTTTGACATGTTGCAGCATGAAATACCTTTCCTCTGAACGGTACCTTTGACAGAAGCAGCAGACGGAGGGGCGAGGGCTGACTCGGGTAAACACCCTGGTTCTCTCCTCCGGCAGGACGAGCCTTCTCCGGGCAAGGTGCTGCCATGCTGTAGCAGCGTGCTGGGGTTCTGGCCTCCAGTCTTGCAGGAGCGCTCGGGGCTGCACTGCCACAGGTGCTGGTGCTGTCTGGACCTTGTTCTGTGGGTGTCCATACAAGAAACAAGGTAATTTTTCAGGGAACTGAATTTTTGGCTTTCAGTGCAGTTAGGTGCTCAGGAGACATGACCTGAGATGAGGCGTGGGGGGGAAGTTCCCTGGAGACGTGGTCCTTGTCCTGCAGCCCCTCACCCACCATGCAGGTAGATGCCCCAAGGTACGCGGCAGCGGCGGGACGGCAGGAGTGGGATGCCGGGAAGCTGGTGTCCTGCCTGCTGGTGGCAAGGCAGAGGAGACAATCGCAGACACGTTGCTCATCCTAAACTTGATATTACTGTGGGTTTGGTTAGATGATTTTTTTCCTTTGCTGCTTGAGCTTCTCTTTGACAGGTAGTAGCAGACGCTCTCTTGATCGTATGATTTTTTCGGTACTGTGCACATGTTTACTTGAATCGCATTCCCATTTGCCGGTCCAGGCAGCGCACGCTTCTGCACACACGTGTTTCTTCCGTCAGCGAGCTGCAACAGCAAAGCAGGCAGAACGAACGGCAGCGTATGCGTTTCATCGGCAGTCGCCTTGTATTAATGGAGAACGAAGAGTTGTTTTGTGTAATAGCAGTGTACGTTTCATCGAGGTCTCGAATGCCTTAAAATGCCTTCTGTGTACAAACAGTGCTCTGCTGGATCCTTGTGTTAGTGTAGAGCGACTAATTGCAAGGCTCTGGCTTATGTCCTTACACAGCTAACCGTTGTGCTCTGCTGGGGACGTGCATTAAATCATCACAGGGAAGCAGACCTGCTACCTTGATACTCTCTGTGATTCTCCAAAGTATGTCAGAAAACAGCGCAGAGCATAGCTGGTTGCTTTTGTTTGATTACGCGGTTTCCATTAGCCTGTGAGCTCCTTCAACAGCGACCTGCATTTCCGTCAGTCGGTGCTGTTGCCAGGTACGCGTCTGTGTTTGCCTCTGTGCGGTTAGCTTCCAGAGCACGGCGCAGGGGCCAAGCCGGCGTGCCTCCGCACAGGTACGTCTTCTGTCCCGAATGACATCCTGCACCGAGAAGTGGGGTGAAACAAACCTACGAACGAAGGCGTGAGAGGGCGAGCGTAGCAGCAAGTCCAGAGCAGGCTGCCTGCTTGTTGTTACGTGCACCTCTGCTCCACTCTGAGTAACACCTAATTATCAGCACCATCCAGAGACAGAAGCGTGAGCACAAACGAGAGCTGGGCGACTCTCCCAGCTGCTGCGCTCGAAGGCAAAAAAAGGTGAGCTGAGGACAAAGCAAGTGACTGTGGCAAAGCAGGCCCCTGATGCAATCATCTGATGAAGTGAAAATGTAAACCCAGCGCATCGGTTCCTGAAGCGCCTTTGGAAACTGCTGCAGTTGAGGATGGCACAGGTAGCGTGGGAAAGCTACGGGCATCTCCCGTCTGTCTAGGAGAGTTGGCAGCGGAAGGAATGCCAGCCCAGATAACTCTGTGGAGCTCTTTAAGAGCCCTCAAGGCTTTCCCAAATGTCTGCTTTACAACCAGATGAAAATCGAGGGTGTGGAGGCATTTTGACTGCCCAAAATGACCTTTCTTCTTTCCTCTCGTGAGCCACTCGGATTCCAAGCCAGGACCAGCCTGAGGCAGGGACCGGTCGTCCTCGTCCTGGAGGAGGGGAGGGCTTCCGAGTTAGCAGAGAGGGGGAACAAGGCACCGTCCTCTCCCGTCTCTTCCTTGCCCTGTTGGACCTTGCTGTTGCTGAGTCCTGTCTGCACGGGCTACGAGGGGAGCGTGGAATAACGGGGCCTCCGACGTCTCCAGGTTATTCGTGCCAGGGGCTGTGCAATACAGGCAAGAGAGGAAGCAATGCATTGGGGTTTTCCTTCTAACACGTCCCGGCCCCGTTCTGCGCCCCGAGTTTCTAATCCGTGTCTGTAGAGCGGGGCAGCAGCGGTAACGCTGTGCTGCTCTACCCGGGAGCGGTCGGCTTTGGCCATCCAGCGTGCCTCTCTGTTGGTTCATCTCCTTCCAGTCTCTTAATTTCTTAAAATTGCTGAATTAGCTTCAACAAACTGGTACTGGAAAGATAAAGTCACTAAATCCCACACATGCTCATCTTGATGGATTTTAATTAACCTTTTCCCTGCAGCCCTGCTCTGTAATCCAGGCTAATTGCCGCAGGGATTAAAGCCTGGCACTGCTGTTTAGCCAGATAGAGCGAACCTTAGCAGCGTAGCTAGTGCCTGTGCTTCCAGCTGGGATCCATCTTCTCCTCCTCAGCCCTTCAGCGGAGATAAACTGCCTCTGTACCAAATATTTAGTAATTTGCAGAGCTGCCGTTGCCACTTTTTTTTCCTCTGACATGGAGCTCTTGTTTGAGATAAATCATAGTATTTCTTCACGAAGGACCTGTGCACGGTCAGGGAGCGCATTTAACCGCAGCCATCTCCTCGCACCCTTCTCTTTTTTTGGGTCTCGTGTTCGTCTTCCCTACGGCCGATTACAGCATTTCCCCTGTTGGTCCACGTGGCCAGTACGTGAGGTGCGATGGATGTTTCTGTTCGGGGAAGAGGCTGACGAGAGCATCAGCTGTTTCTCGGGTGAGCCCCGTGTCCTTGCTGATGAGGACCTGAGCTCCGGTTTCCTTACACAGCAGAGGAGTTTCTCTACCCAACAAGCCAAGTCGCGCTCCCAGGCTCTCGCTGCGTTTGGTTTTCGTGTCTGCCTCGGTGGGCTTCGGCCGGTATCCACTGCCCTCTCCGTGCCGGCACAGCAGAGCCCCCAGGCACGTGGGCTCAGAGCGTTCCGTCCTGGCGTGGCTCTGGACTGCTTGGTGTCAGCTACCCTCCTCGGAAAAGAAGCCTGTATGCTGCTAATTTTTTTCTTTGGCATGTTAATTTTAACCAGATTTTGTCAACTCTCCAATAGGAAAATAACCTCGGCGTGCCACAAACCGCATCTCGCAAAGCATCACGTAGATTTTCAGGTCTTTGTACTGCCAAGACGCGCACCGAGGGCAACGTGACCCTTCGCGGGGCTGTTCTGTCCTGGCCCCGCCGCCGCACGGTTTATATTCCTGGGCGAATCACTCGCTGGCAAGCCCTGCGCACGCCTGGGCAGGTCAGAGCTGCTGCCACCGCTGCTGGTGCCCGCCAGAAAAATGCAAACTCTCCATCGGAGAGCCAGGCAGCGGGTCGAGCGTCCGCCCGGGAGGTGCCTCCTCTCTCTGTGCGCACGTGCCAGGGTTTGAATTTGTTTGGGCAAATTGCACAGTTGCGTTATTTCCAAAGACACAAACCTAAGATTTCTTGGGGGGGGCAGCACCGCTGCTGCCCTCCCGTCAGGGGTGCAAAGGATGGGAGGTTTTATTTTGGTCGCATGGTTGTGTAGTACACATCCAAAAAGCTCTCTGTTACTGCAGGAGGAGATAAATGAGGCTCCAGAAGGAAAAACGGGACGTGGCGGGTTCCGTGGGAAGCGTGCACGGTGAAGGTGACGGGCTCCTCTACAGCCGGGGCGCGAGGAAAGCCTGGCCGCTGTCCCAGGCCACGGTGGGACGGGGCGGGGGGGGCTCTGGGCTGGGGACAGCCCTCTGCAATCGCAGGGATTTAGAGGGTGAAAAATACCAAGAGAGAAGAGGAGACATTTAGAGAGGAGATGGATAATTACTGAGTATGAGTAATGGGGTGAAAGAAAGAAGTTTATTCCACACATCGCTAACTTTTGTGGACAGAAAATTCTCTATGGTTTCAGATTAGAGTTGAAGGCAGCAGTGGAATAGTCATTTAAATTCAGACCAAAAAACTTTATTATTCTATGTAAAATCTTCCCCAGCCCCAGTTTTCCTGTTCTTGAGCAAATTCAAAATAGAAAATGCCGGTCCTGATCAAAATGAAAGCTTAATATTTCCTGCAGAATAGAAATTCCAGTGTTGCTTTTAGAAAAAAGAACAGTGATTGTTTTTCACCAGCATTTTCCAGTGGAAAAATTGGTCTGCCAGAAAATTACAGCGCAGCTTTAGTCAAGGCACGCTTTTGTGATTTCTGGGAGTAATAATAATAATTCATGATAACTGTTTATTCATTCGTCAAACAGTCTTTTCTTTAGTTTTGTACTATTTTCCTTGTTCTCCTTTACTGTTCAGCGCTTCCTAGAGACACGGTACATCAGAGTCTCACCGAAACGCATTTCTACGTGCTTATGCTTTTGCAGAAACCGAGCAATTTATTGTGTGCTGTGCCCACACTCGCGGGCTCAGGAGGGCGGACAGATTTCACGGCGTGTTTAAGTCTGGTAGACCTTTGGCTGGATCAAGCCAATTCTGTGCATTAATAGCTAATTCTGCCCAGAGCTGTTGCACGGCCGCTGCAGAAGTCACGACTGCGGGTTCACTGGACATCGCTAGGACAGAAAGGGCAGAGGGCCGTTGTCGTGTGCTCTGATCCTTAGGTTTGAACTTTTAAGCAGTGAGAAGCCTTCTAATGAAAAGTATTCTGAGAAAACAGACATTTTTTATTAATAATGTGTAGCTCAGAAACGCTGAGTCAAACGAGCATCACCTTTGGCTTCCCATTTCTTCCCTGACCCGGTCCATTTGCTTGCTGCTAGCCGATTTTGTTGGCAATTAATCCAATTAATGTAAAATTAATTCATGTAAAATTTTAGCACCGGTCAAGGCTGCGTTTCTCCTTTTCCTGTGGTTTTTCGATGCACTTTGCCTCCCCAGTGAGAGCTGTAGCTGCAGCCGGGTGAGAGCAAGCGGAGCAAAGGGGGAGCTGGGCGATGCTTCGGGCAGGGGAGCGGGTTGCAGGCGCTGAGCAAGGGTGAGGCTTGAGCAGGTTTTTGCACCGCCGGCTTGCAAAGACACAGTCCGGGGTGACGCCCTGCCGTGATTCATTGAGGAAATGTTTCTTTGTCTTATTAGTAACAGTCATCGACGAAACGGTGCTGGTTCACTGCTCGGCTTGGCTCCGTGTCGTCCTGCTGCTTGCGTGACCCGCTTCGCTGTGCCAGCGGGAAATAGTTGCGCGTGCTGAAGACATCTTCACAAAATGCAGAAAGTGCGCAGAAACGCTAATAGACTCAAAGCTAGCGATGTTTTCTCTCCGTGGAAAAAGGAATTGCTGGTTGGCTTTTCTGCTGTTAGTGGGAACGTGATCTGGTTCCTCCGTCTGCCTCGAGATCTTTGGTCCTTCCCGGTGTGAAAGGCGGTGTACGGGTGCAGGTGAACACACACACGAATGGCAGGAATTAAGGAACTGTGCACCTATATCCACAAACATCTCCGTTATTCCTAATTATAGAAAACGAATGAGTCTTATGTCTCAGAAAGTTGAAATTGCCTTTGACAAGCTTCTGATGTGCATCTTGGTTTGCACCGTGTAGCTAGGCGCTCCAAATGTTTTTACTGGAAGTTATTCCCAGCACTCAAAGGCAGTTTAAGGTCTGTGGAAAGGGATTACTCTCCCTTTCTGTAACACACTGCTGTCTACCTCCCTGGTTTTGAACCTTTGATAATAATATGTACCAGGATTTTTCTACCAAGAACTCATGGGCTAGTTCCCATTTTAGGTCTTGAAAGATTGCTCAGCACTTGGCAGAAGATTTTTCTGGCTCAGCGACTGCCTTTTGTTCGAGGGCCTGTAGTTTTACCGGTAGACACGGACACGCACAGCGTTATTGGCCAAGTGGATTTCTTGTTGCAGGAACGGCTGCCTCGGTTCTCCCGGGCTTGCTGTGCTCGGGGAGCTGGGAAGAGAGGGCTGGGGACCTGCGATCGGTTGTGGTCTGCCTTTTGTATTTTGGGGTCAAGCTGGACTTCATCCTGTTCCTAAGTATGGCGTAATGATGAACAAATCCTTGCTAATCATACAGCTGATCCGCTGCGATAACTTTCTCCAGGTGTTAACGCGTTTTTCTCTCTCGTCTCCAGCGCTGCGTGGCAATGCTGAGCATCGCTTATCAGCAGGTACCCCAGATCTTGCTGCGTTTCCGCAGCAGGTCAAGCGTGAAACGTGTCAAATGCTGTGCACGGTGCTGAGATGAGACGCGTGACGGTAAAGCGCCTTTGGCACGTGGCTGAGCTCGGTGGAAGCCAGCTTCTGTGCCGCAAGAGGACGAGGTTGACTCGGCAGGATGAGAACATCCGCCGCTGCGGCACCGAGGCCTTGAACTTCGCTGCTTCGTATCGCTCCCCTCGCTTGGGTCTGTGACGTTAGGTGTTTGCTCCCACCATCCACGGAAGTAACAAATGGGCTAGCCCAGCCTGTTTTCCACACGTAAAGAGTAAGGAAGTGTAAAATTTTAATGAATCCATAATCTTAGAGCAAATGGGAAAAGTGACCGTTGCGAGGTGAACAAGATGAAGGATGGTTTATGCCGATTGACAAATAAGATGCCTTTTTTTTTTTTGTCCTTGAAATTTCTTAAATAGCTTGAGTGATTAAACATAATGAAATGGCAGTCTCGTTCCTTCTGCATTCGTTCCTCAACTCTGGAGCTAGGCAGCAGAGGATAAATAATCCTGGCTTCAGATACCATCATGCCCACTTCTCTGAACCTTTTTTCCCCTCTTCCCTTTTCTTTTGCAGATGTCGACGAGTGCCAGGTCCTCAACGGGGGCTGCCAGCACAGATGTGTGAACACCCTTGGATCTTATTATTGTGAATGCAAGCCAGGCTTTCGCCTGCACACAGATGGCAGGACCTGCATTGGTAAGTCATAGTTTTAAATTTCTTGAGAATGTCTTAATTCTTCATAGCTCTTTTCCCACCTGTAAATGCGTGGCTTTGTACACAAAATGCGTACATCGGCTTACCCGCTCACATCCGTGCTCTGTGCAGGGAATTGGAGATGACGGTGATGGGTGGCCTGTTCCTTTGTTTCTCAGGATCCTGGTAGTCTTCCCTAACGGTTTCTATTGCTGGGTTCGTAACGTTTGCCTTTCCTCAGCGTGGACACGTACAATTGTGACTTCTTCTGCAGTTCCTTAGTTTATTCTGGTTCAGAAGTTACTCACAGTACTTTGGTGTTTCTGCTTTTGATACAGGGCGTATCAGATACGGCGTTTTCGGAACTGATACGTGAACTAGGTTATGAAAAGGTTCAAGTCAGTCTCTGGTTTTAGCTCAGTTATTTCCCTAGTCCTGCGGTAGGCACTCAGTGTGACAAACAAGTGGAAATAGGCACGGCCTCGTGTGGAACCGTGGCCATAATAATCTCGAAACCCTCTTCCCTGGGATGCTGGTCATGCGTCCACTTGGATGGTGCGTGCCCAGACGTTACAATTCAGATGCCAGGTCTGGCTTGCAGTTGATTTCTGGGCCAATTTCTTGAAAAATTGTTGTTTGCCTGCCCCAAACTAGCGGATCGGAGCCCCCGGGGTGGAGCTTGGAGTCTGCCTTCCAGCATCTGCTGCTGCTGCTGTTTTTATTAAACCACTTCTCCCTCACAGCTTTATTTGACACATTTTTCCATTTTTTGAGGGATAGTTTCATACAAGTGGAAAGAATTCCTGGGTGATGGTATTACAAAGGCCATTTGCTGGTTTTTCTCAGAACACAGTCACGTTCCAAAGTTTCCTAAAAATGACTGTGGGAGCCTGTGTGTTCTAGCTGGGAATGGTGATGTGAGCAGAACAAAAGCCATCTAAGGAGGTGGTACCCACCATGCCCAGAGCAGCACAGACCGCACATCTTCCCACAACTGCCCCCGCTATGTAACGGTACTCTGACAAGAGCAGGGAGACATACGCTTGAGGTGCAAGTTCCCTGAGCGCCCTGTATTTTGCTGGAAAAATCCAGAAGCAAAAGGATTGCAAGTTAAGAAAAAAGCCAGCCGTTCCCAGCCCGCTGCGCTAGCACTGAACACGCGAACTTGTGTCCGTGGGTATGCATCGCTGCTGTTGGCATGTAAGTGCGCGTGTGGTCGTCATCTAATAACTGTCTTTGTAATATGCAGTTCTCTTTTTTTGTGGTATAGAGTGGTTGTGCCGCCTCTGCCTTGTAGAACAAAACATGAGCCAGCCATTGGGGAGCTCTGCTGTTCTCGGCAGGGTCAGCCCCAGAAGGTGAAACAATTTCCAGGAAAAGTATAAAAGGGCTCACTGCAGGGAGGAATTGCGTGTGTCAAAGCACTTCCCACCCTTTGCTTTCGTTCTTCAGGCTTACCTGCTGGCGCGGCTGTGACGTGCGGGGAGCGCGTTGCTGCGGGGATGCGGGCAGGCAGGGCTCCCCCACTCTGTGCTGCTTGCGCCGAGCGCTGCAAACCTGCTTTGCATTAAACTTCCGAGCAAGTATTTGCCGTAGTGCGCGCAGCGTTGGAATTCATCTGCCGGAATTAAGGGGACTCTATTCCTGAAACCTGATCTACTCCGGGAGCAGCTCGGGCAGTTTCTGGGCGCTCTGGGGAGGGGAGCTGACGGGATCCGCTGTTAGTTCAGCGGTGCCTGTACCCCCGTGACCCACAAAGTACACGGGAAAGTAGGCGCAGAGCAGGCAGGGCGAGTAAAAACTCTCGCTACATGATTGCCCAGTGCTGTTTCTAAACTCACAGCAGAGCAGACCTAAAAAATCTGCCTTTCTCACCTCAGGACTGGTGGCTTTTGTTCTTTACACTTTTGTGACAGAAGTGCGCATATATGTGTATATACATCACACCTTCCGAACAGCTCCTTACTAACCTACTAAGCCAGTTGTGCGGAGGGGTGGAAGTAAACTTATTTTTCTTGTAAAAGCTCAGAACAGAGCACAGCCTCAGAGGTCACTCCTCTGCGGGGTTTATGGCTGCCCTCCGTGCACCCGCAGACGTAAGGTTGCCTCACGCCGCGGCTGCCCCCTCCGATGCTTGTTCCCTGGTGAACAGCTTTCTGCCCCTATGGATTCTGTAGGGTGGTTCTCGGTGCCGGAGCCCAGCAGCTGTCCCGCCTGCATCTGCTGGCTGCACGGCAGCAGTCACGCACAGCAGCCCAGCGTGACGCGGCTGGAGTTCGCACAACTCCGATTTGTGGAAATACAAGCTAGTTGTGCCCTCGGCACAAGCCCACCCCACAGCAGAGCCCAGGCAAGTGACAACGGGGAGGCCACCGAGGGGATGCTCTCGCCCCGGGTTTGCTCGTTGCAGCGGGATGCGCTCTCCCGTTCGTTGTCTTCGGCGATGCTCGGACGGCGAGCCCGTGGGCCTGGCAGGGGCGTGCGGTCCGGCCGGGCGGCTCTCCGTGGGTCACTTCGTAGTAATCCCGGGCCCTTGAGCGTGCGCTCGCTTTCTGTGCTGTTTTCGCAAGTACATGCAAGTGGTTCTTTCCTTTAGTGCTCGGTCTACGTAAATATTTACACTGCAAAGTCAGAGGCTTTGCTCCGACTTGATCTTGGAAATCGCACGGTTTTTATTAAGCCAGCATTCTGGACGAGAGTTACCAGGCAGCGATCGCGGGGCAGGCAGCGTGCAGGCAGCAGCAGCAAAGGCAGGAGGCCTCACTCAACACGCCCTCCCTTCACACTTCAATTTTCGCGTTTCAGGAGTGCTTTCCCAGCACCGCTGCGGAAGAAGAAAGGATTTTTTCCTCTCTAAGTACCGAGCTTGAGGCCAGCTGTACCAGGAGGGGAGAGCAACACGACCGCGTGGTGGAACGCGGTACGAGCATCCGTCAAACCGTGGGCGTGTCGGGGTACCCCTAGCAGGGTCTCCCCAGGAGCGGAGCAGCTCTTTGGTCCTCGGAGGCCGAGTGCTGCATAGAAAGGGGGCACGGCAGCCTCTCTTTGTGGGTACAATTAGACGGTTGAGTTTCTACCCGGTGATGAACTCCTGTATAGCTGTTGCGTTGGTCGGTGCCTGCGAAGAGATCGGTTGTGGCGTTACGGCAAAGCTAGAGCCGTAGCACGGTGCCGAGCAGGTCGGAGGAGGTGTGTTTGGGCAAGTGACCTCCGTGGCAAGGGAGCCGAGGCGTTGCAGTGCCTGGCAGCTGCTCTCTCGGGCTGAAGGTGGCAAGAGGCGGTGGGGTTTGCTGGGGAAGACCGCAGCCACGTTTCTTCACTCCTGGGAAGTTTCAGGCTCTGACTTGACTGCAACCAAGATTTTTTTTCCCTGCGCGGTTCTGAGGGATTAGGTACACTGACAAAGGCTGTGTTTCTCTTCAAGTTGGGATATTGCTCTAATATTGCTGGACAGGTAAGATTCAGCGCTGCTGAAACAGAAAAAAATTGCCACGAAATAACAGGAATCGGATAGGAATAAAGAGAACTGGAGACAGCGAGACTCTCCCATCCGTTCCGCGCTGCTCCAGAGCTGCCCAGCCCTTGGAGGCAGGGAAGTGACTGCCGGAGAGCTGAGCCAGGGCTGCGGGGGGGGTTGCAGCTTCGAACTGGGCCAGGCGTGGAGATCGGCTTCAGGATGCTGCTGGCAGCCCCAGAGAGCAGCAGTGCAGGCCAGAAGGCATTCTGCAGACAGAATTGCTGTGAAGTTTCTAGTTAAGGTCTGTAAAACCACAGATCTAATTCCTTAGATGTTTTCCGATCACCACAAAACCCACAAAGGCTTCAGTTCATCAGCAGCACTGCCTGAAGCGGGGAGCTCCAGAATTCCCCTGCGGAGGCTGGTGGCTGTTAACCCCGGGAGTGCAGGCCGGGGGTCAGGGTGGACGCAGGGGGGATCCTCCTTTTCCACCCTCTGGCTGAGCCGTTGTCGCAGGCTTGTGATGGAAAGTCAAAGACTTTGTTTCTGAAGGTGTCAAAGAACTGGAAAGCTGATAAAATCTTTTGCTACTTTCTTTCGATGGCTTCGCACCCTTGGTAGCTGTTCGCACCTTTGTACTTAATATTGCAGGTGCTAAAGCGAGGGGCAATGCAGAGATAAATCAGCAAAAGTTTTCAGAAGTTACTTAGCACCTTTAAAAGCAACTCTTCATGAAGCGTACTGCAGTTCCATATAAATAGCTGGTTAGACGAGCACTTGCGTGTTGTAGGATTGGAAGAAACATTTTGCCTTTAAAAGCATTTTTCCTTCAAGGGCGTTGATACCTTTTACAGCGTAACCAGAGCCTGGCTATGTGCACAGTCCAACGGGGGATTCTTAAATCCCATCTTTGACGTTGCCTGGAGAATTGAGGGCAGTCAGTGACAGCAGACCCGGTGTCCCCTCGCACTCGCCCCTTGGGATCCCTTCCTTGGCTAGCGCTATGTTTGCCCCCATCAATTGTCACGGGAGCAAGGGGCTCCCAAAGCCTCGCGGTGGTGCAGGAGTGGAATAAAAGCTTACGGCCGAGGCCAAGCGCTTGCCTTGAGGCTGTGAGAAAGCCGGGCTGGCAGGAACCTGCCGTGGGGCTGCATCCCAGGGACGCTCCTGGGCGACCCAAGAGGCCGAGGCAGCTCTCCAGGGTTAACTTGTACCTGGAACCGCTCTGGTGGCTGCGGCTCGGAAGAGCACAAAAAATGGCTGAAAGCCACCTTCCTGCGTCCCGCTCCGTGTCTCTGAACCACCGTTGATGCTTTGGGTAACCTGCAGCTCAGAGGTGCGAGATTCTTTTATTGCGCCTTCGTTGTTCAAATATAGCAAGTCCCCGAGGATTTTCATACGGAAGGGAGGGGGAAGAGAGCAGACATTTCTACTGAAAGTGAAACAGAACAAAAAGCGCCATTGGGCGTCCTGAAATTACCTCTTTCTTTATCAGAACCACATGGGCAGGAGGCAGGAAGCTGACATCTTCAGGTCCTTCTCCGCTGCTTCAGCCGAGGGATGAACTCCAGTCCAAGGCGAGGAATTTAATCTGAGCCAATTGCTTTTGTTGGCCTGCAGAGGAGAGAGATGGTCTGTATTAACACACAACATGTTTCTGGAAATTGTCTGAGGTTGGAATAAATCAGTTTGGGATTACATGATGTATCCCTATTTATATTAAGAGTACTTCAAATGAAGAAATCTCAAATGTAGCAGCTATTTATATAGAGAACAGAACCGTAAAGGTTTGTGTGGGCTTGAACTACGTGCACAGGGGGCAATCGCCCATCTGTTCTTCGTAGAGGTTTTTTTAATTTGCCTGCATTGCACAGACGACTCGCACATTTTAGAAAATTTGCCCTTTTCTTGAGGCAAATGCTGGGGCATTTCTCGGCTATTTCTTAGACTCAGGGGTTTTGTGTGATGCTGGAAAAGGGAATATCGTGCTCAATTCTCATCGCAGCTGCTTACGGTTACTTTTAAAGTATTAGCTCGCTGCCTCTGATGGCACGTTACTTGGATCTGAAGGAAAGGTGACATCTTCATAGACCCTCTTCCCACGTACAACCAGTAGTAACAATATCCTTCTCATCCCTTTTTATCCTTTTCCTGGGCCCAAGAGGGTCAGATTGTAGGAGCTGGCATCTTTTAGCAGCACTGCACTCCCTTCAGACAGAGGGGATGGAAGTCAAGTCCCTCTTGCAGACGATGAAATATCATCTGTGGAAAATCTGTCTGAGCTTTAATTACAAAAATCTGTGTGATGTACAAGACAACACTGGATTTGGCAACGTTGTCACAGAAATGTTAAGCTAGGAAAAGCATCTGGGAATGGAAATATTTTTAGAGTGGTTCTGTAAACAGAAAAAAAAAGAGCAGTAATTAAAACAAGGCCAGCAGTGAGCTCCACTGGCTGTTACTCTGCGAGAAGCCAGCTAAGGAGACCTGGAATTAGAAGGCCCTCGCTTTGATGAAAAGACACCCAAAACAATTGTAACATGTTTCATTTGCTTTGTCTTATTATTCCTGAATCTTACGTTGAATTAGCTCGTATCTTAGCAAAACCGCGGTCCTGCACGAGCACCCCAGCCAGTCAGCGCACCGCGGGGGGCTCTGCGGGACGCCATCGCGTTGCTCTTTTCGTTGTGCCACGAGTGCCGTGCGGCTCACGAACGCCGCGTAGCCCGTGATGCCAGCTACTTCTTCCCCGTGCTTCAGTCTCTTGGCAGCGAAGGGCTTCTGGTTCCCATTACCCGTAGTGGGCTGGAACGTACCCGCGGTGGCTGAGACAACAGTGTGCGCCGGCCCCTTCGTCATCATCGCGGACCGGGGAGGCTCGGATGGGGTTATTAGGCTGGAAGAGTACAGTAGAGCAAGTAAGCTACACTAAAAGAAACACAGGAGGAAAGAAAAACGCTCTGCGTTCTCGCTGCTTCACCTTTACGTTCTCGTAGCGGTCTGCAAACGGCGTCGGTTAAGGTCCGGGGTGAGCGGTGCTGGCACTCGGCTGCACCAAGGAGGACTCGCTGGAGCAGAACGTGTGGCCGTACCCTGCCCAAGCTGCTCGCGGTGCCCGGGCGTTGCCGTGCGTGTAGAGTGCCTGGAGGTTCCTCAGCCTTTCGAGGAACAGGTTTGCCGTTGCAAAACTCCATCCTTACACGCCTGCCGCGGGGTATCGGGGGGGTATCGTGCCTCAGCGCAACCCAGGGAGAGACACCTCGATCTTCTTCTAGGTAGAAATACTCTTTTTGGAAAGTCTGCTGTATCCAACCTTACGGGATTTCTGCCTGCTTGAATTCTGTAGGATAAAAAAAGAACCTGGACTTCCGTTTTTTTCCACTCTGAAAAATTGTCTTTTAGAGATATGCAAGGAGGGCAGTTATTTAGACTGCAAATTCGTACGAATAACTGCATCCTGGGAGGTTATTGTAGACGTAAGATGCATTGGCTTGTTACACATTGGCCCAGTACTTTTCCCATATGAAGGAATGTTTTGGCAGGCAGTAGCATGGTTTGACTTTTTTTTTTTTTTTTTAAAAAACCCACTCCAAGAAGAACAAGCACATTATTTATGGGTACTTTTGAATGTATGTTATTAAACACTTTAATATAGCAGAATATTTTAAAATGACCACCCATCTCTGCTAAAGCTTGAGTACTGTAACTCTGACCCGTAACTTTTCAGGAACGTTGAGTATTTCTGTTGTTTCCTTCCAAATGGATTAAAGGAAACAATGTCAGCACAACTAACATAAACTGATAGTTCTTGCTCCAGCCATATGTTGCATATGGCAATGCTTCGACCCTATTAAGTCACTTTTATTCCCCCAAGTGTTGTTTAGTTAATTAGAGGCATACAACGGGAAGTTAGTTTTTAAGTTTGAAATCAGAGCGCTCCTCAGCTGAGTCACAGCATATTTTTTGCAGAGAAACTGTTTGCAGGAAAAAAAAAAAAAGAATATACAGTTTTGCCTTTTATTTTCCTCCTGTGCCAAATATTTGTTTTTCACTAATGTACACGAGAGGCTTAACGAAACGACTTTCAGTACTTCGTCTATAGAAAATGCCCTTTTGAACACTGGGATGCGGTGCTGCACGCCCACCTATTGCAAACGTGTTCGGAGCGGGCAGGAGCGAGCTGCCTGCAGCCTGCCCGCTCCTCCGCACCCTGGGCACGCGTCTTGGACGGACCCAACTTCCCTGGGATTCAGAGGCCTCGTTAAAAGCGGGGACTTTTACTAGCATATGCTTTCCAGGCTCGCCTGCTTAGCAAAACCGTCGAGGTTGTTGAAGGCGTTGTGATTACCTGAAGCGTTAGTTTGTGGAGAGATGGTTTTCATTAGAGATATTTTTAGCTTTCTTACAAGATTCCTCAGCGTCAGCACGTCAGTTTGTTCTGCAGTTTGAAAAATAGGTCAGAAACGCGTGAGACCGCAACTCACGGTACCATTCTGCTTATGGAAACCAGGTCTGGCTTTCCATCCCAGACCACGGCCGGGCTTTAGCCGTGTCGCACCCACACAGCTTTGATGTGCAGCGCGTTGTGCGTGCCACGCGCACTCGTGTCTCGTAAGAGGAAGAACGGACTCAAAAGGGCCGTGTTCCCGTAAGGGATGCTGCTCCTTGAGCAGTCTCTGTTTGAGATGCTCACCAGTTAAGGAGTAGGTAGGCTAACTCAGGAGACATGCAATGCTCTAAGAGGAGACCTCCATCGCCTTGGAGGCACGCGATTACCCCAGGATGGCTTATCTCCCAGAGTCTGTGAATCCCTCTCCAGAAAGTCCTTCCCCGCTTTGTTTCTCAGCTCAGATTTCTCCTGGATAGAACAAGGTCAGTGGTCCCGGGTAGCTGCAGCCCAGTGACGATAAGCAGGCAAACCCTGCCCGCTTGCTGGTGTCAAGGTGACAGGTCCCCAGTTAAACATCGCGCTTCTGCTGCTCACCCTGCAGAGAAGTCCCAGATCCTAAGACCAGAGAGGGGGGAGGAAAAAACCAGTGACTGTTTTGAGGCTGGTTAATGATAGTAAGCTTGCAAAGAGAAAATAGTCCACATGTTCGGTCATAAGATCTGTTTGCTGCCGTAGCCTAGGCAAAAAAACCTTCTGTTTTTCTGACTGTTTGACATCCTTTGGGCAGGAAAGCGCCTTGCGCAAGGCCACACAGAAACTCTGTGGCACGGCCAGGAACACCAGTCAGGGATCTCAATTCCCGGTCCCGCCTGCACGGCGGATGAAATCCCAGTTCCCGCCAGCACATCTCCGCGCGCACAACTCTGCCGGTTACAGCGTCGCTTACTCGCAGTGCGGACGAGCGCACGCGTCCCGACTTTCACGCAGAAATCTCCCAGTCAGAGCACTGAACTGGGGGTCGTTACGCCCGATCGGAGCGTGGACATCCAGGATGCATCCTAAAGCACTTTTCGTGTTCCCAGAGCTGATGGTACCTGCGGGACCTTGCCCGGTGATAATTGCTGTCCTTTGCGTGGCATGGAGCCAGAAACTTAGCTTTCCGTATCGTTTTGTTACAAGAAAACCTGAATGCACCCGAGCGGTAATTAAGCTGAACTAGCTGCGGCACTGCACTTGCGGTGACCGTCTTGGAACAAGGTTACGAGAATTTCAGCCGTAACGCAGCACAAGAAGCCGGCCGGCTGAGCCGGGCACCCCCGGGCAGGACCGACGCGTGCTGGGAAGCGTGCTGGCTGTCGCCTTCCCTCCCGGGATGTTCTGCGGGACCTCGCCCAGACCCCCGCGTCCTGCTCTCGCCGCCCAAGAGAGCTGCTGGGAGCTCTTATTGTAGGAAAGAGCGATTTTAAGCTGCTCCCTGACACCGTTGAGCCAATCTCACCCTTAAAGAAAGGGTCCCCATCTCGAGGGGGGCTGCCCAAGGTCCCTCTCTGGCACCGCGGTGGGTGGGCGGGCGGCCCCCCCTCGTGTGCTGCATACAGAACAGAGTTTTGTAGCAACGGCTCCCGCTTAGCACACTTCAAAAACCTGCCGTGAACTCCTCGCTTCGGCACAGGTCGAACGTGCCCCAGTTTTAAATTCTGTAAGCGTGCGTGATCTGCCCTGGTCCCGTGCAAGAGACTCGTCCGGGTGCCGTTATTTTTGTGGTGAACGTTCCGTCCCTTTGCCTCGTAGCTGTGAACACGTGTGCCCTGAACAACGGCGGCTGTGAACACGACTGCGTGCAGGTGACGCTGACGCAGCACCAGTGCCAGTGCCGGCGCAATTACCAGCTGCGGGAGGACGGCAAACGCTGCGTCTGTGAGTCCCCTCGAGCGTGCACGGGAAGCTGGGGAGCAGAGCTTCGCTTCGGCCTTTTATTCAGGGGCAGCTGGGAGTTGGGGGGAAGAGGGAGCGTGCGCTTGCACGCTCAGGTGTCACATAGATCAGACTGGGGAATTCCTCTCCAGTAAAAACTCCGCACGCTATGTTGTCGTGGACGTATTCTGCAGCTTATTCTGAAAGGCAAGGAAGAGCTGAAGGAGCGTGGCCAACACAAATGAAATCGTATGAAGGCACACGCTTCTGAGAAAGCGAAGGAACAGCAGCGTGTCGCAGCGGGACAGGATCTTCTCCCTCTGCTTGCAGACAGCTTTCTGGCTGACCTGCTCCGGGCTGCAGGAGGGAGAGAAGCTGAAGGGGATATAGAGCAGAAGTAGTTTAATCTTCTCATTTGTAGCAGCTGGCATTCAAGAAATAGGAGGAGGGAAGTCTTTAGCTGTGAAGTTGCCAAGGGAAAAGGAACCGGGGTATTACAAATGCAGCAGTCCGTAGGGTTTTGTAGCATCTGTCCAGGTCCTGGAGCAGGTCAGGGACTGGCAGGCCTCTGGACAGGAGCACTTGAAACAAATTTGCCTAGTACGTACTTGCTCTGTCATCGCTGTGGAGGGACATGCCCATGCCAGGCTTCTGCTGGAAAGCTTTTCCTCAGCTTAGTGCCTGCCGTTTGCGGGATCTCGCGCCGTGTCAGTCCTCCTGCCTGGATGGAGCAGTAAACAGTAGCAGAGATTTTCTGTCTGGTGAAGAGTGGTCTTTCAGATTGCAAACTTTTTCACTGGGCATGACTGCTCGATGGTCTGGTTTCCCCAAAGTGTAACGCCAATAAGAGCTGGGACTGGTATGAAATAAGCCTGCCTCCTCTGCTCTGACCTGCAGTGAGGAACCCCTGCACCGACAGGAACGGGGGCTGCATGCACCGGTGCCACAACCACCGTGGGACAGCCCGCTGCGAGTGCCACCCCGGCTACCGGCTGGCGCCTGACAGTAAGACCTGCGAAGGTAAGCTCCCTGCAACAAACGGCTTTCACGGAGCAAACACAGCTGCGTCTCACAGGGTGAGGTAGTGCTCCATCCTGGTAAGTGCCAGCGTCTGGGAATTTAACGGAGTGATGCACAAGCCTTCCAGAGGGGTGGCATGAAAGTGCTCAGTTGAGCAGTTGACATCTGTCCAAGAGCCCTGCTCGAGCCGTCTGGAACACCACTCGAGTTTCATGTGATCCTATTTCCTAGGAAGCTTTACAGTAATTCTGAACGCTTAGCCCCGTTTCTTGGTTAGTCTGGACCCCAGCGAAGAATCTAGGGTGCAAGAAAACGTGAAAAACTTGAAGATAGTAACGATTGGCCCTTTGCAGGAATGTTTATGGCACAACCTGCTTTGCTTATTGCTCGCTCATCTCTTGCAGATGTGGATGAATGTCTGACTGGGCAAGCCATGTGTGCGCACCAGTGCCTGAACACCCGCGGCTCCTTTAAGTGTACCTGTAACCCGGGCTACGAGCTGGGGGCAGATGGCAAGCAATGCTATCGTGAGTACCGCGTGCGGCCCTCACGCTCAGGCGGGCACGGTGGGCAGGTTTGTGTCTGCAGGTTAGCAAAGGGCAGCGGAGATCCCTGCAGCTGGGCGGTGTTTGTGCACTGTCCGCTGGGAGTTGGTGGGGCCGAGTTATAGCAATCTTTTTTGAAGCATTTCACAAGCAGATTTGGGGCTGTTTACTCTCCCACCAAGATAAGAACTTTGATCTTTAAAGTTACCATGAAGCTACTTTTGCTCATTTAGGCAATTTATTTGGAGCCATTTGGCTCCGAAATAGTCCAAGTTCTGCTCTTGGGGACTTGGTTGGATGAGTTCAGTCAGCTGCAGATGTGTAACTGAAGCAGGAATTGAGCTAGTGTAGTGATCACATCTGCTCCCATCGAGAAAAGAAATAAACACTATTGTGCAAGAATGAGCCAGACTGTCCGTACATCTTTGGTCAGCTGATAGACATCAGCAGGAATAGTCCAGAGCACGTACACACCTTTCTTCCTAGGAACGTGGTTTATCTCACACTGCACATTCTGTAAAAAAGCAGCCCATAGCCCAGTTTTGTGTGCAACTGCACATTTACCTTCAGCTGCTGGCGTGAAGATGCACAACAACCTGCACGGCTTACAGAGGATTGGATTAGAAAGCCAGGACTATGGCTAATTCACCTTGGCTACCTTCTCACCTAGCACTGTGCTGATGCAGCAGGGAAGGTTCCCCTTTGTGGTTTCAGCTAGGTGGCCCACAGGTGACCAAAAGCTTAGTTTTATTGCTGCTCAAGTCTTGGTTTTCCGGGTAAGCCCCTGGAAAGAGATGCCAGCCCTGGAGGGTCACTTTTGACCGCAGAAGCACAAGCCCCACTCATGTCCCGACACGGCTCCTCCAGTTGTGACTCATTGCCGTAACCGCTGGCAATACCTCTACTTCAGTGCCAGCTATAGGATGAAGTAGCCTTCCTGTATGAAAAGTGTTCCTCCCTGCCCCTTCTAGCACTTTTGTGCAAAGCCCTGGTTGTTCTTGCATTCATAAGAAAAGGGAAGACAGAGGGACTATATTCATGTTGTGAAATCTGGAAGACAGTCTTCCACCATGGCACAGCTTTTGGTTTTGACCCACACAGATCCATTGGGAAGCATCCAGCTCCCCTTTTTCATCCTTCTCCACTAAAAACTCAAAAATGTTCTCGAAGGCAGAAATTGTTTTCCTGCAGTTCAGGACTGAGTCAAAGCTCCATGGTACAAGTTCCTTTCAGTTTAAGAAAGCTTAATTAACTAGACTTCAGTTTACATAAAGTTTGCCAAGCTAAGAAGATATATGGCTGCTATTGATGTTTGCGCCTACCATTTCTGACATGTCAGTAACTAACGTTTCTAGCTGTAGGCATCTGGATGTTTCCGGAGTTAGCTGTATTCTGCTGCTCCCATTTCTAGCTGGCATCAGAACAGCCCTGCACTTAGGAGGACTGAGCCAACTTTTGGTTGGCAGCACATACTGCAGCTTGTCAGGAATGGGAGCAGTTTTGTCTGCAGTCTGGTTCATCTCGGAGATTGTCCAGAGCCTGCTCCACAAGTCTGTCCCAAAGAGGCTACACGGGGCGTTGCCTAGGATCCATTGGTTTATTTTTGTACATCACTTCCCGGCCCAGCAGTGGCCTCCGCGCAAAACTATTTTCATCCTTTCCCCAGCCCTGTTTGTACAAGGCTGTGTGCACAAACGCGCACGTGCGAGGAGCTCGGCTGGAAACTGCCTGCACGGGCGCCCGCTCGAGCGCGGCACCGAGGGGAGGCACGGGCCAGCCGCTGTGCACAGATGTGCAGCCCGCACTGCAGGACCCTAACAGTCTGCCTTTTCCAGGGATAGAGATGGAGATCGTGAACAGCTGTGAAGCCAACAATGGAGGCTGCTCCCATACGTGCCACCACACCAGCTCTGGCCCAGCCTGTGCCTGTAACTTTGGCTATCGGCTTGAAGAGGACCAGAAGACGTGCACTGGTAAGGCAGGGGGAAAGGCACGTTTCCTGGGTTTACAAACACACCTCAAGTAATGATGAGGATCTCCGTACGCTAGCTACGGCGTGTATACACACTGCAAACAGGTTAACAGGGCTAGAAACAGATGCAAAGTAGGAGATGAGGGATTGCGCTACCTGAAGAGATCCTCAAACCTCTGCTCAAGACCTACCTGGACAGTGAACGCTGACTTCAGAACTAGTTAGTTTTTCCCTGCTGGAACTGGTCTAAGGCAGCATTGGCGAATACAGAGCCTCACACCTCAGATACCTATGAGCCTACGTCTAGAAGGGATGATACTCGAAGTGTACCATCTTGCCTGTTATCTCAAAGGAAGCAGCAGTGTAATTGGAATAGATGAGTGATGTGGGTGAGTCACTAGCTGCAAGCCAAGTGTAGTTCAGCCCCATCCGGCTCCATAAAGTATGTATTAACGGGGAGATAAGGGTGAAATGCCCCTTGAGCTCTGTAAATGCTAGGAAGTCGAGGCATGCACTTTATATCGCGTTGCTCTGAGCCCCTTGCAGTAAATAACCTGTCGGAAACTCGCTGCAGCGCTCACTAGCCAGACGTTTCCTGCGCCAGGGTCGGGCTGCGGTTTACTCCCGTGCTCACGCTGGGAGCTGTGGCTCAGACTTGCAGAGCAAGGCTGGGTGGGTGTTTCCATCCCTCAGGCAGTCCAAAGCTGCAAGAAATCCTGGTGCCCTTCCTGCAGGTCAGTTGGAGGTCTGTGCCTCCGAGTGCAGTGAGGCACTTACACCTAGAGACTTCTCTTCCTATAAAACCAGCAAACAGGAGGGTGCCAGCACAGAGTAACGGTGTTTAGTGATTCAAAACAGTACTTAAGTATTTCTGTGCAGCTTAGAGTTGCAGTTCAGATTGCTCAGGAAATAATTCCTGAATGCGTTGTTTCTTTGTTCAGTACCACCTTCTTCCCGCAGCTCCCCAGGAGCGTGTCTGTCCAGGACAGCCGTCAGGAGCAGACACCCTCCTGAGCAGGCTGCCACGGGCACCCACCCTTGCTAGTGCAAAGGGGGGTGATTCCTCTGCCAGAGGAGAACAACCCAAAAGCCCCAGGACGTTTGCTTTCCTCTGTGCCGCTGAGGAAGCAGTAGGAGATGTCTGCATGCATCACAACATGGGAGCAAAAAAGCCAGGACCTGAAGTCTACTCTGAAAGAACATTATTCCCTCGCATGCTACAAAGCCCAGTGCACTTCCTGTAGCCCAGCAGCGTTATTTGTTTTCCTACCAGATACCTCCTTGTTCCAGCCTCCTCTGGAGGTAGGGAATGCTTCACAAACCCCACTGCTACATGGGACCACGGTAATTCCACTGCAGAGTGGACAAATGGAGTCCCATAAGTACAAGGGGCTTGAAGTTCAAAGCCCTAGGAGCTTTGCTTTCTCCAGGCTATCTGTAAACATAAAGCTCACTTATTTCAAGAGGAAAGCAAGAATAGTAGCTCGACACGTGGCGGGCAGATCAGTGAAAGCTTACCACAACTAGTCACAGAGCAATTTTAATGAGTACTGTCCCCACTGCAAAGCTACATGTGTATTAACATCCAGTGCCCTTGGGTTTTATTTAGATATCAATGAATGTGACGATGGTTCTCACTGTTGTCAGCAAGACTGTTACAATTATCCTGGAGGCTACGAGTGTGCCTGCTACGCGGGATACAGGCTCAGCACAGACGGCTGCGGGTGTGATGGTAAGCAGAAACATCTAGCTGGACGCCCAAAGCGAGCCAGCAACGCCGCAGTCCTCAGCCTTGCAGCGCGGCAAGAGACACACACGGCACGGGTTCCCCTAATTCTGGTTTTCTGTATTTTGCCAGCCCCCTCAGTTTCTTACTGTTAAGGCGACTCGGCTATTCTAACCCATGCACCAGTCCAGCACAACTGAAAGAAGCGCTGGGGCTTTTGAACACACCGACTTCAGTCAGGATCTCTCACATTGAGTCAGTCCAGGTCTGACTCCACTAATTCACAGAAACCATTTTGTATTCAACCCCAGAGGCCAACATTGCCCATCATTTTCACCCAAGAGATAGAGGCAAATAAAGTGTCTGTATAAAATACAGCTCAGACAGTGACTAACACGAGCCCTTAATAAAGGGAACAAGACATTGTCCTGCCTGGTTGCCAGCAGCCAGGCATTCCTTCCCGTTTCTCCCAGCTCCAAGCAGGTGTTTTGGTTTTTCAGATGTGGATGAGTGCTCTTCGGATAACAGCGGATGTGAACACACGTGCCAGAACCAGCTAGGGTCTTTCCAGTGTGGCTGCGAGATTGGATACAAACTGGATGACGACCGAAGGAGCTGCATCTGTAAGTGCAACGTCTGTGCACCGCTCGGGTGAGCGGCATAGCCCGGCGTAGCCTCTCCCGCACAGAACCCGGCCGAGCCGGGGCCGGCGCAGCCTGCAGCTCATTAGCCCTGCACAACACTTTTTCCAGCTTTTTCACGGCACTTACTGCTGTTAGCAGCGGCAGGGACTCACACCACCAGAGGCAAGCTTTCAGTCCTATCTCAGCCACGTTACACAGCGCTTGCCAAAGAAGCGTAGGGGATTTTGGCACAGCCACACGTGTGACAGTCTGCAGCAATGACTCCGTATTCGCCAAAGAACCAGAGCCCTTTCCACAGTCACCAGCCCCTACAGTTTTTCCGTGCAACAAATAACGCATTTATCTTTTTTAAGTGGCAGTGCCTTTATCCCACCACCAAAGACACCATTACCCAACTTACTCGCTTAGTAGGGCGGCCAACACCCCACTCTTCATCCTGTGACCCCCAGCAGCATCACCCAGGTCCCTGGAAAGGCTTTGTGAGGTCCGGACCCCAAAGAGCAGCACTTGGCTCCACTCTGGCAAAATGCCTGAGCCTCTTCTGGCCCCTGGCTTTTATAGGCTCTGCAGCCCCGGCCCCCACGGGTGCCCCTGCTTAGCTTGATTGCCTCGCGTGTAACCCTGCCCTGCCAGGCAAGGACACCTGTGGCTGGTAAATACTCTTTCCAAAAGAACCACCAAGCTGAAACGCATTGCTTAATTTTGTTAGATGGGCAATCTTGTTTAATTTTCCAGAAAAAAAATTAGCTGAAAGCTGGAGGAAGCCGAGTGGCTCAGGGCAAAGGCGATGGCGTGAGCGCGAGCTCAGCAACCGGAGGAGCCAGAGCTGCCCGTCAGGGTTAACATCAAAGCTTCTCCCATACGTTTGGCAGTCACTTAGCTGGCCAGTGCCCATTCTAGCCAAAACAAACAAGCAAACAAGTTGCAAAAATTGTAGAGGTTTCAATATAGCGAGAGATCAGTGGTGCAAACCATGCCAAGTCAGATGCACCAACCCTGTACAGATATTTCTGGTTTCCCTTTCCAATTACAGAGGTTCTGCCCTACTAGTCACCTCTTAGAGACCTTGTCTGTCTTCCCACACTGACGTTGTCATCTCCATGACTGCTTCCCTAGCTATAGAGGACCCTGTGGAAGCTCTGGATGGTCGGCACCCCGTTATCCGCCCAATCCCTCATGTCGCAATCCTGCGAGATGAATTTACCCAGCTCTTTAATGACGATTATGAAGAAGAGGAGGAAGAGATGGAAGCAAGAGGAGAGCACACGCTTTCAGAAAAATTTGGTGGGCATTTTTCAGCAGTGGTAAATGGCATACTTTGCTTGGAAGTCTTCAGAATAAATCGTGTGTGCTGGCTTTATTTGTGTTTGGTGAGTGCCCCACCAGACTTGTGCAGCGCCTTTTCTACGCACACAGAACCTGTGTCACAGCGCGGATGCGTTTAGCTTTGCCGCAGCCTGCACGGGGCGGGGGGGGGGGGTTGCCCAAACTCTCCGAGATGCTGAGGCAGCCTTGGGGCAGGCTTTTCACGCGCGGTGCCTCTCGTTGCAGTCTGCCTGGAGCACACGTTCGGCCCCGACTGCAGCCTGACCTGTGAGGACTGCCAAAACGGAGCCATGTGCAACGCCGAGGAGTCCGGCTGCGACTGCCCGGCAGGCTGGACCGGTGTCCTCTGTAACCAGAGTGAGTGATGCTGGAGGGCAGCGGGCGAGAAAGCTCCTCTCGTCCCGGCCCCGGGATGCGCGGGGGCAGCGGCCGCGCACGGGCCTGCGGCAGCCGGCTCAGCCTCGGCTCTCTCTCTCTCTCCCCCAGCCTGCCCGGCCGGCACCTTCGGGAGGAACTGCAGCCTGGCCTGCCGCTGCCAGAACGGCGGCACCTGCGACCCCGCCACGGGCGCCTGCCACTGCCCGCCCGGGGTGGCCGGCGAGCTCTGCCAAGATGGTAAGCCCACGGCTCTCCGGCATTGCCCGCTCCGCGCGGCAGCGAGGGCCGTCCCCTTCCTTCTCGCCGCAGCCCTCGGCAAGGCGCGGGGACCGGGCGTGCAGGATGTCTCGCCTCACGGGGCCTCTGCAGGGCCCTGAAACCGAGCACACTGCACCGGGGCCTCCCTCGCGGTTTCCTTTTCTCCCTAAAACGTTCTCCTGTGAGGAAATAGCAATGGTGATTTGCGAGGGACGCTCCCCAGCCTGCGGAGGTAGCTCCTTTCTGTTTCTCTTCACGTGTTAGTAGAGCATTTGCCCTAATTTGATAAATGGCAATTAATTACAGCCATCTCTGATGCCACTCTGATGTTCCACTTGTGCTCCTCTGAAGCCTTAAAGTGTTTTGCACAGCACACCTTACGCTGCTCCCTTTGTAGCTGGCCACACAAACCATCTTGCAACTCTTTTATCGAACCGTGCCAGAGTGATGGCTCTGACACATCCCTGCACCTCTGACTCAGTCTCGCGTGGAAAAATGTCGTTTTAATAAAGAAGAGGTGGTAAAGGGGATTCCTCACCCACAAAACAGTGCTCCAGGTAGCACGTCTTGCCTTTGCACGGAAGGGCTTTGCAGTCCCTGCCTGCTACTCGGCAATGTCATGGGCAGCCATCTGTATTTCCCTGGACGCTCAGTGACGGACACAGAAAAGCATGTCAAAAACGGATGTTCAACGGTAAATTTACAGAACTGCGGAGGTATTTTCCGCTGAAGGAAAACTAAAGCGCTGAAAAGTTGTGACAAGAGGACCCACAGTGGTGCAAAAGGAGGGGTCACTTGCTGTTGGTAGGTATTTGTTCTCCCAAAGAGTTAAGATCTGAGGGACATAGGTCTGAAGCACAGAAAGAGTGAGACAATAAGAGATTGAGACAAAATGACTTCAGACAAATGGTTAGGAGCATCTGGGAACTATTATGGAAGGAGGAGACCGAAGCAGAATGTAAATGAATGCAAGAGATACCCCGACCTCTTCTTTCTGTAGGAAGGAGGTGATTGAGGGTTACAGAGAAAAAACAGGAAGGTAAGATTAAAATAAACAATGAAGAACTGATCTGTTGTCCCAGGGTGGCATTTCCTCTGCTTCAGCCGTCTGCTGGCCTTATCACAGGGGAGAAGGCATGTGCCGCCCGGGCAGACGCTGGCCGGAGCGCTCTGCTGACACAGTCTGTCTGCCATGTGCTTCTAATATTAACATCTTTAGCATAACAGAGAAAGAACAATAATTTTATTCCCTTAATAGTGCAAATATCGCTGTTGTTTATCAATCGGAACGGCCTCATGGATTACTTTCTCACATATGGAAAAACCTGCCTTCTCGCAGCCCTGCAGGGTAGATTTCTAGCTCACCCGGCGTTACCATCTCAGGCGAGGTGCAGAGCTGATGGATCCCCTCGAGGCAGCTCGTGTGGCTGGCGAGTGGCAGGGAGTGACATGCTGGGTGACACTGTGCACAGACAGCAGTGCCGAAGCAACCTGGGTGCGAGCTGACGCACGGCGTCGGATCGCTCTCATCATTACCTTATTGCATTGAGACACGAGCACGTTCCTGGTCGGAAAAGAAGCCAGCCTTCTTTTCAGCACTCACTGCACCCTTTGCCGAGGTTCATTTCTGATGCTATGCAGCTTTGATTTTGGTACATTTTTCCTGTGGTCTGCTGGAAATAAAATGACAGGCCAAAACTGGCTCATCTGCCCAGAAAAATCTCTCTCTATTACTAGGATGCCCTAAAGGATTTTTTGGGAAACAATGCAGGAAGAAGTGCAACTGTGCCAACCGGGGTCGTTGCCATCGGATTTACGGAGCCTGTCTGTGTGATCCTGGCTTATATGGCCGGTACTGCCATTTAGGTATGCTCGTCCTCATCTATTTTACGCGATGTGTATTATTCTCAGATTACAGCCTTTCTAGATAGCGTCCCTGGGAAGGGCGAGCGCCGGGTGGCAAAGTTTCTGTCCCTTGCCCTGTGTCTTTGGCCTCACAGGTCACTGACCAGCTCTCTCCCTCTGCACCCAGTGTGCCCAAAGTGGGCGTTCGGCCCCGGGTGCTCCGAGGAGTGCCGCTGTGTGCAGCAGAACACGCAGGACTGCGACAAGAGGGATGGCTCCTGCCGATGCAAACCCGGCTACCGCGGCAAGCGCTGCGAGACGAGTGAGTTGCCAAGAAGTAGTCACTAAGCATCCCCTTTTCTCCTCCCGCAGCCTTTTTTCACCTAGCTAATTTTCGGTGCCCAGCTACCGGCCTGGGAGGGTGCTGGTCAGTGCCCGTCGCTGCGAGCTGGGGCTGCCCACTCTTCCAGGGTCAACCGAGTAATGCCAGATGTTCTTCCTTTTTAATGATGATTGTTAACAGACTGTGACCCTGGCTCTTACGGGGATGGCTGCAGGAAGAAATGTAACTGCCCTCCAGAAGTGTCTTGTGACCATGTCACCGGCGAGTGCTGGAAGGAGTGTCCCCAAGGCTTCCACGGGGACAACTGCGACCGAGGTAAGGCAGGGCCGCTGCGAGGCGACTCCAGGTGTGCTGTAAGCTCACGGTTCCTCATGCACGCGAACTTTCTGTTCCCAAAACGAAGGGGAAAGGACTTGCGGAATTCCTCCTGTGCTCTCGCAGACCCCCTGGCCCGCCCCAGTTGATCGGATGAGTGAAAAGTCGAATGGCTTTAGAGGAGACAAGAGCTGCCATTTGCAGGTCTTTGTAAAGCGAGGAAGCAGGATTTCTCATGCATAACGAGTCTTATTCAGACAAGAACAAGCTCTCACTTTATCCTGCCACTTGGGCACCTCTGCTGGGTAGATAAGGTGACATCGCTGGTTAGCCCCCCCCCACGTCTTTCTGCTTCCAGGCAATCGGTGCCCAGCAGAACGGTATCATATTTTCTGCTCCATTCTCTATTCCATATTGAAACTCTGTTTGATCTGCAAGTGGAAAAGAAAATTTTATATTTCATTTACAGTAGGATTTAAACTTCTGCCTCTGTATGAACCTCCTGGAGCAGTTTTCTGCTCTTCACATAAAGGGCCAGCTGACAGCATGGTAACGAAACTGCACAGCTCTGTGCCTGCAGTGTCGCGCTCAAGCTCTGAGGGCGCAGCTTTCCAAGATCCTGGGAGATAGCTGGGGTTTCAGAGAGCTTGACTTTCTTCGAATAAAGGTGTTTTGAGTGAATCTAAAGGCAGTGAGTCGTTGGCACAAGGTGACGATTACAAAACATGAACACAGTTCTTGGAAAATAATACCTTGTGCCAGCCTCAGAGCTGATCAACGATTGACCAGCCAACCTCCCGCTCTTGTGAGGTTGTCTCCTTCTGAATCACACTTCAACCGGCAGGATCCAACAGAAAATGCAAAAAAATTGGACTCTCGAAGTCCACATCTGAAGACACGCTGCGTTAAGAGGCTTGCGGTGGTCAGCATCTGAGTTTTGATTCAAGCATCCTGGGAATTTCTGCACTAACTTATGTATAACCCAGCATTCCTTCCGCACCCAACCAAAGGTTATGGCTATTAAGCTAATTAAGCTGCTAGCACATGAGTGTCTTGCATAATGCCACAACTGGTAGAACATAGCTGGTCTGTTGGTCAGAACAAAAGCTGCAGATGGTCACAGAAAGTTCCAATGCAAGCAAGCACTAACAGAGCTAAACGGCGTTGGGAGGAGAGATGCGAGCAGCTTTTGCAGGGCTTGCGTCCCCTCGCAGGGGTCCCGGCAGCCCCGGAGCCCCCCCGACGCGGCGGGACGCTGCTGCCTCCAGAGCCACGCGGCGCCTCGGCGGGCTGGGCGCTTTCGGTCGGGGTATTTTTAAAAAGAATCAGAAAGGAGCTAAAGCCTGTAGGGGGGAGTCACAGGAAATAACACAAATATTTGTATAGAAATAGTAGGCTCTTGGCTGTTGTTCGGATCTGGAAATTATTAAAGGGTGAAGACAAACATCTGCCATCAATTAGCAAAGAGGAGGAATAACAAAAACTCCACTGTGTCACTTGAAATCTACACGCTGGTGTGCTTTTCCTCCGTGATTTGTGAATGCTGGTGTGTTTGCATCTGCCGAAGCCTTACGAAACATTGGCTTCAGTGAACAAAAAGGTCTGCGAGCACGGAGCTCTTCTGGGAGACTCAAAGAGGATTTAAGGATCTTTGGGTCTGAGGCCCTCAGCCTGCACGTAATTAGCTGGCTGGTAAATTGTGCAACGGGGTACAAAGAGCAAACCGAGCTTTCTGGTGTCCGCAGTACCACTGGCATTTGGAGCAGAGGGAAGGAAAAGCACTCACTGCTCCTGTGGCTGAGGATGCTCCTTCTTTGTTGCTTTACATCAGCATACTGGCTGCAAACCTTGCTGCTTCTTAAAAGCCTGGCTTCCAGATTCCAGAGGCATGCAGCCAGGGCAGTAAAAGGCCCTCCCAGCATCTTATAAAAGTCAAGGGATAGTACAGGTTTGGGGGCTGTGAACGCGGAGTTCTGCACCCCAGCACAGAGCGAGCAGGGTGGCTGGGTCAGCGCCCCTGGGGTGAGCGCCCGTGGCTCGGAGGCAGAGCGAAAGCGCATCTTTCCTGACCCATTTGCCACGCTGTCGGTGCCTGCAGCGGTACGGCAGTACGGCCGGCCGCGGCTGCTGCCCAGGGCACGGCCTCGCAGGGCTGCAAGCGGCCAGCGAGCTGGTTATTTTGCAGAATCGTGTCCACAGGTTGGAGACCCGTTTGGCCTCAGCCGTTGGGCACGCGAGCGGTCGCTCTTGTATGAAGAAATACTTGTCAAAAGGACAAGCAACAGCAGAGGAGCGATCCTCAGCCAGACAAATGGAGGTTGCAGCGTGGATAGCAGAGCGGCCACATCCAGGCTCATGAGCACGGTCTTCCTCTGCAGCACGGGAACCTTTCCCAGCTGGGCTGTTCCTCACGGAGCCTGAGGCTCCTGTGGTGCGCGGGGTCCGATGGGCAGCGTGCTCCTGGGAAAGGCACCTCCGGAGCGGCAGTTTTCTCACTGCTGTTTTCCCCGCAGAGTGTCCGGAGGGGAAGTTCGGGGCGGGCTGCCGGCAGTCCTGCTCCTGCGGCGGAGCACCCTGCGACCGGACCACAGGGCAGTGCCTCTGCCTGCCGGGCTGGACTGGACACGACTGCGGCCAAGGTGAGGAGGCAACAGCAGCAAATGCGCGGAGGTAGGGATTTAGGCCTTTAGCTGTTACTTTTCTTTTGCTAAAATGAGTTTTCAAAGCACCTAGTGCAATTAGAATCAGCTTCATGGAAAATTAGAAAAAATGCAGCTTTCGATGGTAAGTCTTAAACAATAACCTCAGCTCCATGGCTCTGCGGTGGAAGCTGAGTGAAGTCCAAGGAAGTAAACAACATAAACAATAAGGCGATGAAGATATTTTTGGCTGTTGCAGTCCTTAACATAGGAAAGGAGTCTGTCTTTACTGATGTGTACTTTTAATTACCTTCACCATATTACTCTTCGACTGCTGGAAAACTAGAGAATCCTAAATTGAAAGCTTTTACATGATTATAGAGCATTACAGCAGCTGGAAGATATTAGTCATGTATAGATGTCCTGCTCCTAACAGTTGGACTGAGCAATAAACCCACACATGCACAGTGCTTACCGTACATTTTGAACTGACTTTTTTCCAGGCCCTGGAGCAGCTTAGCAGCAGTTAAACAAGGATTCCTGCCCCAGTTTTATCAGTTCGTAGCCTTTTGCTTCTCCTTCGCAACTAAAAGCAGCTCTGGGCGCTGCCGAGTAACGTGCTGCCCAGCGGTGGGACCGCAGCTGCCAAGACCCTTTGCCAGCACCACCATTGCCTAGCGAGGAGCCCTTGTAGGTCCCCGCAAGTCGATGCGAATCCAAAACCGACATGAAAGCACTGGAGCGAGATCAGAATAGCACTTACCCAGGGCTCACGCGCTGTTTATAAAACAAACAAAGCAACGTTGTCCCTGTTAGTAGCCATGTATTGCCAAACAAAAGTCTATGCTTTGCACGAAGCACGGACACGAACGAGGAAGGGGACCCGTTGCCCTGCACCAGAAAATAGACATTTCCCCCTAACGCCTGGGCTGTGATCCCGATGCTTGTGTGTCCTCTCTCTCTGCCTGTGCTCCAGCTTGCCCTGACGGTCGCTGGGGACTGGGCTGCCAGGAGATATGTCCTGAGTGTGCGAACAACGCCAGCTGCGATCCCGCCACGGGAACCTGCCTCTGTCCCCCCGGCTACACCGGCCGGCGCTGCCAGGACGGTGAGTGCTGTCTGCCGCCGGGTCCCTGACCGGCTGTCTCCAGCTGGCACGGGCGTTAGTTAGGTTGACCTGGAGTACCTGCTCCAGTGAGCAGAGCATCCCGCTATCGACCAGGCGCCGCTGCGCTCGTCAGAGCCGGGCTTAGCACCGTGCACGCCTCCGTTGCCTCTCGCTCTGGGGCACGGGCTGGGTTCTTCCCTTGAACTCCCTCTAGTCCTGTCTTCACACTGGTGACATTTGCATCAGGAGGAAGGGAGGTAAAACCCTAAGCCCCTCATCCCGCTCAGCCCGGAGCTCGGCCAAGGGGCGTCCATGCTCACGGCGGCTCTGCAGAAGCCCCACGCCGGGTCTGTCCGGAGGGAAGCCCTTGCCGCGGTGTTACAGCAGCCGTTTGCAGGGAGTTCCTGTCTGTGTTGGCAGCGTGTCCGCCCGGCTGGTTCGGCCCAGACTGCCAGCTGAGCTGCAGCTGTGGGAACGATGGACATTGCCATCCTGTGACGGGGACGTGCAGCTGCGCACCTGGCTGGACGGGCTATAACTGCCAGAGAGGTACTGTACCCGCTGTTTGGTATCCATCGCTCCTAGAAGACACTGACCTGTGCAAAGCTACGCTGTCATTTGCTTCTCGGCCATCTTCGTGCTGTGCCTCTGCCAGAAAATTCTCTCTCTGACATCCTTTAGGTTTCTCCGCTCTGTCCTGCCGGTGCCGCCAGGTGCCACTTGCCTTTCCGTAGCGGGCTTGCTTGCAGAATGAATTCACATCAAATACGTGCTAATGTAGCACCTGCTCTCACTGTCCCACTGGGTTTTCTGAGGACCTACAGCCGTGTTTGTCCTTGTGCCCAAGTGAGCGGTTGTAATCGATGGAAACAACACCCCAAGGAGAAGGCAGTGCTGTGCCCACCCCTTTGCTCGCCAGAGAAGCAGAGCAAGTGGAGCGCACGCCGTTAAGGACCGGTTCCCTCCTGTGTTTCAGCCTGCGATGCAGGTCGCTGGGGCCCCGACTGTGTTCACACCTGCAACTGCAGCAACAGCGATGGGAGCTGCAGCGCGGAGACAGGGCAGTGCGTCTGCGAAGCTGGCTACACGGGCGGCCGCTGCGAGAAGAGTGAGTGCTGCCAGCGGGCTGCCCTGCTCGCCTTCGAGCCGAGCCAAACGACACAGATCCGTTTTCCAGGGAAGGGCACCAGACAGGCAGTGCAGGAGGCTTCTGCCTTCCCCCTGGAAAGGCAGCGGGGGAAGCCGCAGAGCAGATTTCTCCAGCAGCGCTTCTCGGTTCAGTCACAGAAGTTCAGTCCCCGCACCCTGTCCGTGATCTGGCCAGTCCGGTCCTGTCCTGGGGGTGGTTGGTGACGTGGGTACACGTCTGCAGGGGGTAGGGCAGAGCCCACTAGCCGCGATAAAAAAGCAGCTGCCGGATACTGCGATTTCCACTGAGGGCCTGAGCTCCTGCCTTAGCGTGGCTTCCCGGGGACGCCAGGAAAGGACAGACCCCTCAGTCTCGTTTGCTTCTGCTTGCTAGAGTGCCCGGAAGGGTGGTTCGGGCTGAGCTGTCGGCACCAATGTCAGTGTGAGAACGGGGCTGCCTGTGACCACGTCAGCGGAGCCTGTACCTGCAGCCCGGGCTGGCGAGGAACCTTCTGTGAGCACGGTAGGTACCTTTGCTGGGGACCCAGCGCTGTCAGCGGCTCCCACGGACCACGGTCCCCTTGCCGGCAGGGTCTGCAAATGGGACTTTGCTACCCCGTTACAGCAAAGAGAATCCCTCGGGATGGTGGTGGGGAAAAACCGCATGTCTGCAAGCTGCTAAGACTCTGGTTCTAATTCTGAAGGGAAAAAAAACCAAAAGACTAACAAAATGTAAACAAGGAGTAAATGCACAGCCACCTTGGTCGCCGTGTGTGTACACACCTTGCACATGAGGTCTTGGAGCAGCCTCTCCAAGGGGTCCCTGGGTGCAGGGTTCTGGCTCCCGCACCAACCTGCTCGGTCGCTCGGTGGACAGAAACCCAGTGCCGCTGCTCTCCTGCTGCACCACAGCTTGGTCCTGTACCTCGAGTGTCCATAACGGACAGGCATCCAATATTCTGCTGCCCTGCCGGGGGAAGAGCCGTTACCAGGTGGCTGCCACACTGCTGCGGCATTATATCGGCAAACAGGCCACCAAGGGACATCTCTTCTCTGCTGGGAGATTTCCAGCTCTCTGTATAGGCGTTTTGTGGGGATTTATCTTTGGTTTTCTGCAGCCTGTCCTGATGGATTTTACGGACTGGAGTGCCGGGAAGCCTGCGACTGCCTGAACGGTGCCCACTGCGACCATGCAACGGGCCAGTGCCACTGCCCCCCCGGCTGGGACGGTCCCCGCTGCGGCCAGGGTAGGTGTCCTGCGGCCTCTGCGGCTGGCGATGGGATGGAGCGAGGCCAGAGCAGCCCTCCTTAATCCTGTGCGGCAGAGAAGTATTTGGTTTCGGAGAGGGACCGGGGCGGGGGGGGCTCTGGCTGAGCACGTTGTTGTTGAATGTCATGAGGGCTTGGGCATCCAGCAAAACAGTTTCCAAATAGATAAATGATGTACGTTAATGATAACAACAGTGCCCGTGTTTGGATGTCAGCCGCCTGTAGAATGCAGCTGTCATTTCCCCCAGCACCATAAAACCCAACTCACGCAGCCGTCCGAGCAGCCACGCAGCAGTGCTGGTTCCTCTCCCAGCCGAGGGTGGTTAGTGGGAGCCTGGCTGATGCGATCCATACCTCCTGCCTAACGGTTATGCCTGCTTCTGCTCCCACGAAGCGTGCCAGGAGAACAGGTACGGCGAGAACTGCAGCCAGACGTGCAACTGTTTCAACAACGCTACCTGCAACCACGTCAGTGGCCGATGTGTCTGTGCCGCCGGGTGGACGGGACCCACGTGCCAGCAAGGTAACGCACCGTACGGTCGCTTCCTAACCCAGGCTGTCTGCTTCCTCTGCCAGGCATGAAAAATGCCATTTCTCAGGGCGGGGGGGGGGGAGTTTGCAATGGAGTAGCAACTACACAAGGCTGAGACAGTACGATAGCAAGGGCGGACTGCAACTAAGATCGTAATTAGCTGTGCAGCACGTCCTGATTCATTCACAAAGAGAGAAGCCAGGAGTTTGCCTTCCCCACGAGCACCAGGAACTGCACTGACTCGGGGTTCCGTGGCAGCACAGAGTGAGAGCTTGATCGTCCACCGCGCTGAGCATTCAGACACCAAGGCAGCGATGCCTTTAGGCACAGCTCTAGGCACAGGGCGAAACTCTGCGCATGAGGACAATTATCCCTGTGGTTAAATGGCTTTTTTTCTCTGCCAAACACTGGCACTATCTGGGTCTAGGAGAGGAGGATGCTCTGCAGCTCAGGACCGAAGGTGCTGACTACCAACTGAGCGTCTCTCCTGGCTGCTGAACTCGCCCAATCTTTTTTCTTTTGTGTATTTGCCACCACCGGAGCTAAGAAGGCTCTAGAGAGATCAGGCACCCAGCCCCCGTGTCATCACTGCCTTACCTGAGCAGGTTAAAACACCAAATGTGGGCAGCTCAGCAGCCTCAGGGCTGCCTGTCGCTCCGGCAGGATACCAGAGGCGTGGTGTTTGCCTTCGGGCCTGCGTCCTGACTTGGATGGTTGCTCTGGTTTTCCCTCAGCGTGCCCGGTGGGTTTCTACGGGAGGAACTGCCACCAGCGCTGCCTCTGCCAGAACGGTGGCACGTGTGACCCCGGCACAGGGCTCTGCGCTTGCCCCGAGGGGTGGACGGGGCTGGCCTGCGAGCTGGGTGAGTAACGCCGCGTCGGCAGCGCCGAGACACGGGCTCCGGCACAAACTTGTCCCGTTTTGGACTTGTTTTCCTCTGAAGGCTGGGGGTGATGTGCACGGTGCTGGGGGTGCGGTCCTTCCCCGCGCGCGTTCGGGGCGGTGGGTGCCGGCGCGGCATCTCACCGTGTGCCTCCTCCCAGAGTGCGCGCAGGGACAGCACGGGGCGGGCTGCCGGCAGCGCTGCGAGTGCCGTCACGGGGGGCTCTGCGACCGCCAGAAGGGCCACTGCGTCTGCCAGCCCGGGTGGATGGGCGAGAAGTGCGAGAGCCGTAAGTGGGGCACGGGGGGTTCTAACCACGGGTACCACGTGCTGCATCAGTGCCCTGGTGCTGCACACGGGGAGTGCAGGGGCTCAGGGGATTCTCAAGCAAAGACATAAAATTGGGATTTCAGCACGGCAGAAAGAGCTCACGGGTGCCGTGATTCCGGCTGGGTGCCCTGGTTTTGCCCACCGCTGTGCTTTCTGCTCTCCTTTGAGGGCTGTCCGAAAGCGATGGTGCCACCGAGGCCACATGGCAGCCTGCGACCGTGCCAGTGGGAGAGGGATGGGGTCCCCGAAGGGACGGGCCCCCAGGCATCAGGGCAGGGATGCAACGCAGGGCAGCAGTTCCCCCTGCCCACACCCCACACAGGGGAAGCAAAATGCCAAGTGAAGATCTTCTCCTGTTCCATTTATTTGAAGAGTAACAGACGATCATCTCCTTTCCATTCGTTCTTCTCCTCTTCCCTGTATCCGGCCCAATTACACTGACCCTAAACGCCTGGCTCCAGCCCTGCGCCCCAGCCAGTAATGACATCTGTCATGGGGCGGGCTCCTGCGTCACCCTGTCGGTAAATTAACGCCCACCCCAGCAAGCCCTTGACTATGCGGGAGCATTGAAAAGGCAATTGGCCGGACTAAGAGCAGCAACAGGGATTGCACGGAGCGTCAGCACACCAGAAAGACATCCACAAGCTCCTTCCCCTTTCAGGGGTCATGACTCCTCAGCCTGGCATATTCCTTATGTTACGGTGTAAAAGGCACGTCTCGGGCCAGTGACATTACTTGTCAGCGGAACTCTGGCGTAAGGGAGCTGCCCGCGGCGGCTGTGTCTGCCATCAGCCACACCAAAGTGCTCTCGGGGTCCCTGCCCGGCACGTCTCCGGTCACAGAGGCTGTGAACAGTTTGGCCCAGAACCTACAGCTCGCCTCGCCGGCCAAGGGCAGGCAGCGGGATGCTGCCGCATCCTCAGGCACGTCATCCCCTCGCAGCGTTGTGGCACGCGCTTCCGAAGCCCCACACCCTGGCAGCCCCGGCAGCAAAGTCCCCCATCCCGAGGCAGCGTTAGGCTGCCGGGGTGGAGGTTACAAAGGAGGGGCGTTCGGGGGGCTTGGGCTTCCCGGTGCCCCTCTGGCTGTGGCCATCGGAGCAGTTTGCCGTGACGCTGCGCTGCACGGGGACTTCTCCTGCCTCACCCTGCCTGCAGTTGCTTGCGCTGAGCTCACTCCCAGATTCGCTTTTATAATTTGATAGAAGTTAATTAAAACCCCCACCTGTAAATGCAGAAATGGTATGATTTTTTTTTTTTTTTAAAGAAAAGCTAGACTCCTCTCCTTGCCTTCCCACAGAGCTGCATTTCAAACTGCATGTACGTGCAAATACCTGCCTAGCTGCGTGCACACTGCAGCCACGCTCTCACCACAGCTGCGTGCACAAACTTGGCCCTTGTGTGGCCCAGCAACCTGTTTGGACAGTTGTACGGGGACTTACTGATTTTTTTGCATCGTTCACAAGGCAGAAGTGAAAATTAGTTTCATAGATTTTTTGCACCTGCAGCGCTAAAGTCTGCATAATCCTGGTACCGCACGCATTTTGTTTCGCAGCGGCTTTAGAAACCAGGTGCTTCTGTGACAACAGAGGAAGCAGCAAAACTAAACGATCGCTGCCGTGACTAAAATATACTGTGCTGGCACCCAGCTCTCATTAAACAGTGCCAGGAATAACACTTCCGAAAACACGTGGCACAGCTAAAAGAGACTTTCATGCTGAATGAGGTGACTGCCAGCGGTACGCTTCACGCTCTTGTACCCTGAGCAGATTTGACCGGTGATGCTGCTGAGACACTGGTGTTCCTGCGAGCAGAGGGCACGTGGTCAGGTCTGGGCCGTGCAGCGATGTCCCACGCCACATGTGCCGTGAGGACGTGGGTGCAGTCCCCATGCTGCCGGGCTGGTGCTGCCCATCGCCGCCGGAGCAAAGGCAAGAGGGGGCTGGTTGCTCCAGCCGCGCTGCGTGCCGGAGCGATAACGCCTTCGCGGGCTGGCAGATGGCACTGGGCTTGTCACAGCACCGCTCTGACCCGGCAGGAATGAAAGGGACGTAAATAAAGTGGTGTGCCTACAGAACCTGCAGTGAAAAAGACCCACATCACCTTTTTTTTTTGTGTAACTTGTCGTCTCTCCTGTGGTTGCATCTCGGAAGCTTGTCCAGAGGGGCTGTTCGGAGCACGCTGTGAAGAGCCCTGCGACTGTGGGGACAACGCGTCGTGCCACCACGTTACTGGCGCTTGCGATTGCCCCCGTGGCTGGCGGGGCTGGCGCTGTGAGAAGGGTGAGCCAGCACCCCGGCAGCCGGGCGCTGAGGGCGGGAGCTGGCCCCCGCTCTCTCATGCCTTTCAGGCATTCGCAATAGCTGGAAAGCCAGAGAGGAGCCTTACATCTCCTTCCTTGTCTTCCCACAGCCTGCCTGCCGGGTTCGTTCGGGAAGAACTGCGCCGGCCGCTGCGCCTGTCCCCTGGGAGTGCCTTGCGATCACGTCACCGGCCGGTGCGGCTGCCCGCCGGGCTTTGCAGGCTCTGGATGTGAAAAACGTACGAGGAGGGCAGCGATCCTCTGACAGTTCTGCTGACAGGCTCTGGGAACATGACGGGTCAAGCAATTGCTACATAAAATGGGGGGGGGGGGGGGGGGGGAAAACAAGAAAAAAAAAGCCCCAGCAGCGAGCTGTGCCAAGGAGCAACTCACGTTTTGGCAGCTGGGTGCGTGCCCGCAGAATGTTAGCGAAGCACAGGGAGCCAAGTGGGAAATCAGAGCTATGTATTTATCCAGAGGATTAGCAATAAATCAGTATTAAAATGAGCTCCTGTGGGTATGAGCAAGTCTGGAAGAGACAGAGGCATGTGAGCACATTCCTCACCCAGGGGACGGGTGTATTAGTGATGTCTGTGTGTGGGGATGGACGCTTGCGGGAATGTGAGGGGAGGTAGGGCTAGCATTGCGAAAGGCATCTAATGCCTTTAAGTACTCAGTTCTCGTTTCAATCCAAGTCTTTCCTGGAGTCAAGGAAACATTTGTGTGCGGCTCCCTTTGCTTTTTGGGTGGCAGAGAACTTTCACTGTCATAAAAGGCTTCCTTAATCCTGGCTTAAAATAAAAAGATTGAAAAAAAGTCTTGCACAGAGGGCTGGGATAGTTCCCGCTAAGTGAATCTGAGTGTCCTTGGTGCCCTCTCTCCTGACAGCCTGCCTGCCAGGGACCTTCGGCGAGGGCTGCGGTCAGATCTGCCAGTGTGCCGGAGCCACCCAGGAGTGCCACCCGGTCACCGGGGTGTGCGTCTGCGCCCCCGGCTTCCATGGCCCCACCTGCCAGCTGGGTGAGTCCACGCTCGGTTCCTCTTCTCCTTCACGGCCTGTGCAGGTTGCTGCCCGAGGCTGCGCTTCGCCCTGAAAGCACCGTGCCAGCGCCGGCGGTGCCGGTGCAGAGCCATCGTCCCCGGCGCTGGGCTGACTGCAGGGCAAGCCTCCGCTCGGGGGGCAGCCAGCTCGCTGGAGTGGCTTCAAAGCACAGGTTCCGACGGGTTGTCTCGCCTGGTTTCGTGCCCTGGTCGCCTTTGTCCTCGCTGGCCTGGCCAAGGTCTGGGTCGGTCTGTCCTTAGCCCAGCTCTTGCGGCCCAGCACCTGAGGCTGTCCAGGCAAGTGTGTTCCTGCTCCCTTGGCCAAGCCTGGCCCTGCACACACACAGGCGGCTCTGACCTCTGCGGTGTCTCTCGCTGACTAATTTGCAAGTAGGAGTTCATGTAAACAAAACATCATTCTCCTGTGCTCTCAGACGGGTTCTTTTGCCGTTTTTCTTTTGAATTGTGGGATATTTACCAGCTGTATCTTCAGCAGAGAGGTTCTGAGCAGTCCGAAGCTCCCTGGCATTGTTGCTTGTTTGCCATGAGATGATTGCTAAAAAAGTGCTTTCTGGGTTTTTCTTTGGCTCCTGCTGAGCAGTCGGCACCTCGGAGCAGCTGCTGCGTTCCTGCGCTTCAGCGTGCGCTGCAGGGAGGGCAGAGGCACCCGAGCACGGCTTGCAAGAGCTTGGGTCGTCTGTGATATTTGGGTGACAGCTGACACGACCGGCTCGTGCCAAGGGATGTGTGTAGGTGACTTGCACGCCCTTGGCGCGTTGCTGTAGCTGGCTGACCCGCGAGCGCTTTGGAGCAGCTCCGTGCTGCAAAGCGGATCAGAAGCCCATGGACTGTGCCAGCCTGGCACAAACCCGCTTCCAGCAGAGCCGTCGGCTTCCTCGCTGATGAAACGGCTGTCTGAATCCTCGTGGTTGGTTTTTCCAGAGAATTTGGTCCTTGTTCTCGTCTTTTTAGGCACTGAGGCCATTGTCTCTTCTTCCTGCAGAGTGCTCTCCTGGGTGGTACGGCCGTAACTGCGAAAGGCCGTGCAGGTGCAAGAACGGGGGCACGTGTGACATTGCCACAGGGATGTGCCACTGCCCGGCTGGCTACATCGGCGCTGACTGCAGTATCGGTGAGTGCCCAGGTCAGCCGGGGCGGACATGAGCTCGCAGGACTTTCCTCAGCAGGAGGTGAATGGTGGTAGGTGCAAATCCTGCACCTGATGAGAAGAGTTACAGTGACTGACCCCTGCATTGGCCCGTCAGCACAAAAAAAAAAACCCCAAAACGCTCCTTGTGTCGCTTTGCAGCCCCACACAGGCAGCAGTGCGCTCCCCGCTGCAGCGCAGACGGAGTGCCTGCCTTGCTGTGGCAGCGCAGTCGCAGCTGATCGCGTTTGCTGTCTGTGTTAACCACAGAAACATTTTCACACTTCCATTTGTTTTATGCCAAAACAATTTCTCCACTGTGAAGGGCCTGACACATCAGCCTTTGCATCACGCCATCACTGTATTGCTGTCTCTCTGCTAAAAATGCTCCGCTCCTCCAGCAGAAGGAAACCCAGAAGCTCTTTTCCTGCTCTGCCAGTCACCAGGGCTGCAGACTCCCCTGCCTCCCCTCGTGCCCCGTTGCTTTGCTCACGTGCCGTTGCCCAGCCTTTCCTCCCCAGCCTTTCTCCTCCCCAGCCTTTCTCCTCCGCAGCCTTTCTCCTCCCCAGCCTTTCTCCTCCCCAGCCTTTCTCCTCCGCAGCCTTTCTCCTCCGCAGCCTTTCTCCTCCCCAGCCTTTCTCCTCCGCAGCCTTTCTCCTCCGCAGCCTTTCTCCTCCCCAGCCTTTCTCCTCCCCAGCCTTTCTCCTCCGCAGCCTTTCTCCTCCGCAGCCTTTCTCCTCCCCAGCCTTTCTCCTCCCCAGCCTTTCTCCTCCGCAGCCTTTCTCCTCCGCAGCCTTTCTCCTCCCCAGCCTTTTTCCTCCCCAGCCGTCAGACGTAGCCAGCTGTGCTTTGGCACGACCAAGGCAGCTCAAGGTTTTCCTCCCACCAGGATGTCCCGCTGGTCACTACGGCAAGGACTGCGCACGGGTGTGCTCCTGCGGGGACGGCGCTACCTGTCACCACGTCACCGGAGACTGCGTTTGCCCACCAGGAAGAGCTGGTCCCACCTGTGAGCAAGGTAAATACTAGCTGCGGGGCGGTGTGTCAGGACGAGCAGGCGTTTCAGGCAATGGGTAGGAAAAGGTCCTGAGCAAGAACCGATTTCCTTGCCCTGAGTCCTCTGCCTGCCTTTGGGTGCTCCTGCCCGAACCGTGCCACGGTCCATGTGCCCACTGCCACCACCTCTTGTCCCGCAGGCTGCGAGAAGCACCGCTACGGGGTGGGCTGCCAGCAGACCTGCTCCTGCCGCAACGGGGGGCTGTGTGATGCAGCCAACGGCTCCTGTTCGTGTGCACTTGGGTGGATGGGGAAATCCTGCGAATTAGGTAAACCTGACTTGGTTGCATTGTCTTGCACCAGCCCAGTAACGGTGCAGCTCACTCAGTTTGGTTCATACTGGGTCCAGTTTCTGTTACCCCACCTGTGCCTGTTATACCTTATCATGTCACGGCCCTCTAAGAGCGCAGAACAGGGCCAGGGCCGGCTCTCCGGCTGCTGAGCAGCTCCACCGCCGCGTCTCCCCTGCAGAATGCCCGCCGGGAAGGTACGGAGCCAACTGCCAGCTCCGCTGCGCCTGCCTGCACAACGCCGCCTGCGACCCGGGAACGGGAGCCTGCCGCTGCTCCGCGGGCTACTACGGGCCCCTGTGCGAACACAGTGAGTTGTGGCAGCGGAAGAACCTTTGGCTTTGCAAGGGGGGGATGTTTTCTAAAGCTCATCCAAAGAGCAGGACCATAGGACAAAGGTGTGACCCGCTGCAGTCGCACACATGGCTGTGTGCACCGACGGGCTCTTCCTCTCTGGTGTTCACAGCGAACCCTTCCCAGGTGGCAGAAGTAGTCGCAGAGAAGGTCATTTCTAGTCTCTGCATGAGAGCACCGGATACAGAGGTGCCGGTCCGAGGCAGCTGGACACGCATGTCACTGCCGCGCGGCTTGGCGTTGGGTAGCTGAGCAAACGCTTCGGAGTGGCTACTCTGTGCTCTGCACCCGAGGCTCGCTGCAGGCTGCTGGTAGCCCTGCGTGGGCCACTGAGAGCAGCTGCCTTCATTTGGGCACTTCTGCGAGAGCAAGGCTCGCTGCTTCTCTCTGCTGGGCTGGCGGAGGCTTTGCTGCAGAGGCCGTCTACAGCTGAGCCTGCGCTCGGCCCAGCCACGCTCTGATGAGCTCTCCTCGGCACCGTCCCAGGTTGTCCCCCGGGCTTCCATGGAGCTGGCTGCCGGGAGCGCTGCGACTGTGAGCACGGAGCGGGCTGTGACCCGGCCACCGGTCGCTGTCAGTGTCCCGCTGGGCTCCGCGGCGAGCGCTGTCAGACAGGTACCCCGTCCTCCTCCTGCTTCCCTACAAAACAGGCAGGACCCCGAGGCGCGATCTCGTGGCGCGTGTGCTGTATCTCACCTCTCGAAACAGGCTGCGAGGAAGGAACGTACGGCGAGGGATGCCAGCAGCTCTGCGACTGCGTCGGCAATGCGCCCTGCGACCCAGCCACGGGGCGCTGCCTGTGTCCCCCGGGGAAAACCGGCCTCAAGTGCGGCGCAGGTGAGTTGAGCCACAGCTTGGGAAGGTGAGAAAGGGGCCCGTGCAAGTGGGCATTGACAGTAGGCGAGAAGCCCAGTCCTAAAATGGATGCAAACCCCTCTTGTTGGAGCTGGATTCTCATGGAAGAGGGCTCTGTGTGTGTGTGTGTGTGTGTGTGTCCCCTCAAAGAGTGAGAACACCTGAACAGAGGTACTCACCTCTCCAGCCTTGACTTGTAGTCAGATCTGAGCGCAAATGCTCCCCCAGCCTCCAGTGCCCTTGTACTCAGATCCCCGGAGCCAACAGGCTGAGGCCCGGATGCAGAAGGAAGACCCTGATGGCCCTGGGATGCTCTGATGCCCTGGACCACCCGCGCTCAGGAGCAGGCTGGGGAGGGGGGAGGCAAAAAGCTCTCTGCCTGGCACTCAGCCTGCACTGCAAGCTCTGCCTGGTGCACAGCGGGAAACGCCTGCGCATCTCTGCTCTGCCGCAGCAGCGGGCTGACCTGCAGAGACTAAGCGCCTCTCTGCCCCTCCCCAGACTGCCGGCCGACCAGGTACGGCCCCGACTGCAGCCTGGCCTGCCAGTGTGCCCCCAGCAACTCCTACTGTGACGCTCAGAACGGCCAGTGCCTCTGTCTGAACGGGTACATGGGACCGACGTGTCGGGAAGGTAACGTATAGGCGCAGCGCCACAGTGAGTACCACTGGATGCACAGGGCGGGGGAAGCCTCACGCAAAAGCGACTGCTGCGGGGGGATGCTGTGGTACCCGCGCTCGGGTCGTGGCTTATGCCCTGGTGGGTCGGTTTTGGTAGCGACGCTATCAACTCAACCCAGTATCATAGTGTGGCTCCTGCCCCTTCCCAAGGCCCTCCACTGTCACCCCAGCCATGGTTTTGTGAGAACGCAGGCTGCGTGCTGCCAGCGCAGTGAAAACAAAGCTGTTCAGCACTCTAACCCCAAACGCGCCCGTGGTAAAGCCAGGACGCAAAGCCCACTCTTTTCTGGGCACACTGGAGCAAACTGATCCCACGCACCGACCATGGTGGAAGAAGCACGCGCACCTTATTGCTGCCCAAACCGTGATTGTCCCTGTTGGCTCAGAGCGACTCCCCCGTGGGTGCTGCGCAGCATCGCTGCGGGGATGGGCGGCAGGACGATCTGCCTTGCTTTGCAGGTGGTGCACCTCGTCTGCCGTGGGCTGAGCACCCCTCCGTGGTCCCAGGTCAGTAACAGACCCCAACAAGTGGCTCTTGCCCACCACGGCCACAGGCAGCCCCCGAACACGGTGCTCCAGTGTGAAGCGCAGAGCCAGGCTGCGGGTGCAGCACGGGGGGGGGCAGCGGGGCCAGTCCTGTGGCATCTCCCCCCCGCCCCGAGCCGCGGACTGGGCACGGCCACCATGGTGCACGCAGCGAGGACTGACCTGTCCCGGCTTCCCTTCCAGCTGTGCAGCCCCCGGCGCCCACCCAGTCACCTCCACCCCAGGGGGGGCTCCGGCCGGCCGGGCACTAGGTCCTACTGCTGCCCCGAGCGCTCCCTCGGTGCGAGCCAGCAGCCACCTGAAGAAGCCAACGACCTGGTTAACGAACTCGTTTACAAGCCACATGAGCGGTTATCGTTTGCTGACAGACTAAGCTGCTGCTTTTGGAGTTGTCTGAGCGAGGCTGATGTGCTGAGCGTGACCAGTTCTGGCACGGGCTGGCCTCCGGGCACACCGCGAGGGCACGCACACCCACACCAGTGCACGCCTGCGGCCAGACACCAGAAGGAACAGTTCAGAAGCGATCGGTGGACTTTGATGGCTTGTGACAAATTGCTGGCCTTCATCTTTTGGGTGCTGGGCTTGGGGAGGGAGCTGAAATTATGGTCAAAACCAGGTATTTATGGAACAATATTTATGGGAAGCCGTACACCAGTGTTGTCAGAACTGACGGCTGAACGTGGCCAGCTCTCCTGAGATCATGCCTCCTGTAGAAGTACCGCCTCACTTGAATTAATTTTTTTTAATCAGAATTTACAATGGACTTTTACTGTAAATTATCATGTGCCGTGGGGCCAAGACGTCGGGCTGTAGCGGTCACCACGCCACCTCCGCAGAGCCGGTGCCCGCAGCCTGACCCTCTTCTGTCAGCACGACCAAGCGCCCCGGTTGACATTCCCAGCGCTGGGCGATGCCTTCCTTGCTGGCAGCGCAGCCTGCGCTCGATGAGCTTTACAGGGGGTCAGGAGGTGGATTTTTCACACCAGGAGTATGTCAGCCCGCTTGAGCCGCCCACGGTGCTTGCTCCACCAAAAAAGCAAGCCTAAATTAGGTGTAATAATCAGAGATACTGTATGGATAGACACGAAGCTCTCGCATGGGCCAGTAAGTGCAAATCCCTGGTTCAGTGGTCTCGCCCCACCCCGGGACCCTGCATGATTTTTCCCTCCCCGTTGAACGCGGGAGCTGGGACGGAGGCAGGAGGAACAGCCGGGAGGCTGCACAGCCGCAGTCAGCTCCCGGCTCGGCAGCGAGGGCGCAGTCACGGCAAAGCCTCGGCTGCCACCTGCAGCAACGGGGAACGCCATCGGCCCAGCAAGGGCCACCGGCCAGGCCCCGACATCTCTTTGCACAAAGCTCTTGGGTAAACGGAGCCCAGGAACTGACGCCGTCAAAAGAAACCAGGCTCTGCGAAGGAGATGGGACGGTCCCGTCCCAGCACATCTGCCTCTGCTGCTGCTGCAGTACAGCCCTGCCCAGGCGCTTGGCCTTTAAATTATTCCCACAGGGGCCAACTGAAAATAATAAAAGAATTGTTTCTTTTCCTGATGGAATTTATTTTAATCTGTATATAACTTGTAATTTTTTGCTAATTCTTTTCTTATTTTATTTCTTCCTTAACAGTATTTTTTGCATTAGATATCATTATTGTGAAGAAATAATGTTAATATAAGTATGTAGTGAAGGACCAAAATTGTGTAATTAAGGTTGTATGTTGTACGATTGATAACCAGGGAGTAGGAAGATTTTGTCCATGTGCCAAACGACCCTGATCAATCCTGCTAGTCTCGCTGCCGATTCTCCAGACAATCATAGGTTTTGTTCCATTTGCCTTGAAGCGACCGTTGCAGTAGACGAGGGTTTCTATTTATTTCCTTGGAAATGCCGCTCGGAAAGCAAACGCCGCCTCCACCAGAAGCGCGCAGCCCTTCCCACGCGCCCTTCCGCCCAGCACGGCGAGCCGGGCTCTGCAGGGCCAGCAAGGTGCCGGCTAAAGACCCGGGAGCCCTCGGGTGCAGCCGGGGGGGCCGGCAAGCGATGCCACCGCGCCGGCAAGCGATGCCACCATGCTGTGTGACCGGTGCGAAGAAATGCTCTGCCGCAGTGACCCTGTCCCGTTACGGCACGACAGCCTGAGCTGCAGCTCCGTAGCTCCTGGCAGCTGCCTGGAGTAAATCATACATCTGAGCGTGGGACCACAGCAACTCTGTACTTAGATTTTTTTTTTTAATGTAATGATTTTTTTTTAACCTGTTCATATTTCCTAATACAGTTTGTTTGCTTCCTGTTGTCATGTAGCTACTGTCTCTCTTTTTGGATCCCATCTCTTTCGTTTAGCACTGATAAAAAAGTTTATAATTCTCCCACATTTAAGAGAAATAAACAGACAGCCTCGCTGTATTTCTGTTTATCTGGTCTCTCTCAGTCCCTGACGCTCGGAATGTGCTGCAACTGGCAGCAGTTTGTCAGCTCCTCTGAAGGGGTGTTCCCGAGATGCGCGTGTGTCGAGAAGGAGCAGAGGCCAGAATGATGGTGTAAGCAGAAGGACGCTTGCTTTCTGGAGCTCGTAATGGGGAAATTTGGCTCCTTGGTGTCGGCACGGCGCTGTCGTGTTCAGGGACACCCGTCACCTCTGACAGGGGAAACACAGGAACCCATGGGTGCTGCTGACGTTGCATGGGGTTCCACTTTGGGCAAGGAGAACATGTGTTTCATCGGGATCCATTAATTTATTGTTAATCCAATTAATCCTTTAACAGTTGGATCAGAACAGACACATTACAACACGCTGCCCCTGTGAATCCAACACCAGGGAGCGTTCCTCACCCAGAAATCACAGCTGCCGGTTCCCCCCAGCAAGGTGCAGCCGGCTGAGCATCACAGCCCAGCGGGCAGAGCCGCCCGGCCCCCGCTCCTGCCCCTGCCCCAAGGGCCCTACGGCGTTCAACATCGGGCTCCTGCAAACCCCAGACGCAAAGCGCTCAGCTACGGCGAGAGAACTACCCTGCCGCGGCCCTCCTGGGTCATCGCTTCTCGGTGCCAGTTCTGGGGGAGAGGGGAGCGCCCTGCCTCGGGGAGGCTGAGGTTCCGACCTCGGTGCCTCTGTCCCCCTCCAGCTGTGCCTGGGCACGTCCAGCTGCCCACCTCAGCGCTCGGGAAAGGCAGCCCGGAGCTGCGGCACTGCTGCTCTTCTTCCTGCTCCTGGCTTGCTTGTCTGGTGGGCCTTGCAAATCACTTCCCCTGGCTGGAGCGTCCCCTTTCTGGCCCTAAGCTGACTCCGTGAGAATCACCTCCGGCATCTGCTGGTTTAGCAAGTGACCGAAAGTCAGTGGGCACCACCTCACCCTGCCGAGGTCACAGTTGTGTTCAAGAGAGCCAAGAATAATGGGGGGTGGGAGGGTGGAGGGGGAGAAGAAAGAAAAAAAAAGAAAAAAAAGAAAAAAGAAGAGGGAAAAATTGGGTCAAGGAATAAGCCTAGCATATAGATTTCAGTTCCTAAAAATTCTCGATTCAGGTATGCTCTCCCCCAGCCCCGGGACTTCCCACGCAAGGCGTGCAGCCGCCGCCACCAGGCAACAGCCCAGACCTCAGCAGGGAGAGAGCTGGCAGCACGAGCCGCTTCACAGAGCCCAGAACAGCAGCCGCAGCCTTTTCACCTTACGCCAGCACCGTGGCTGCCTCTTGAAGCCTGTTCCAGGTCATTAATATCAGCGCTGGCCAGAAGCGCTCGGATGCCAGGTCTCACATTAATTAGCTGCTGTCATGGCCGCTACAAAGACCGGTCCCAAACAATACGATCTGCCACCTGTGACTGCTCAAGACAAGTGAAATGCAAGAAGAAAAGGTCTCCCACTCCCTTCTTGCCATGGGCTCAGTCTGCAGAGGTTTGAAGACCCCCGAAATAAGTCACGACAGAGGCGTCGTTCCTTGGCTGTAAGCCTACACGTCGGTCTCTATCCGCAGCCGCTCCATCCGGCGGACGTTGCACTCCACTGCTGCGCGGCTGGTGATCTGCCGAGTGCAGGACTGGGGAAACCAGCCCCGTTCACCGTCCCTCAGCCTCTCACCCCAGTACCAGCCTAGGGGCAGAACAGAGCTGGTCACACACGGCTGCACTGCTCCCCTTCCCACAGAGGTGCCAGCTAGAGGCGTCCAGGGAAAGAAAGCGTCGCAGGGGAGGAGGTTTCTGATTTCCTGCCTGTTCTGGGGTTGCTGCTCTCACTCTGAGGTCTCTGCTGCTGGCTGCCAGCCGCAGCATCACTGGTGAGTAATGCAGCAGCCGCCCACGGCGGTGCCACCTCCATCAGCCCCTGGGGACCCGCTGTCATCTGCTGGGTCACTGCACCAGCCAGGGACATGCACCCCACCCACCCGCCCCGGTGCCTAGGGCTTCCCAGAAGCTTCTGAAAATTGCTAAAATCCCAGTTCAGTGGGATCACTGAAGCTTCCCCCCCCAGCTCCGCCTAAGGGAAGCCTTCCCCGGCCGCAGCTCCCACTCGCTGGCACTTACCGTCCTCTCCGTCCAGCACCAGCACGACGTCAGCCTGCTGCAGGGAAATCTCATCCGCCTCTTTAGCCAGGTAGGCATGGGTTATCTCCACTTGGCTCAGATCTGCAGAGGACAGCAGACAGCAGGGACCGAGTGAGAAGGCACGGCCGGGAGCCGCAGCCCGGCACGCACGGCTGGCACCCCCAGGGCTCCTCAGCAGGTCATGCTCCATTCCCCTCCTGCTGCCCCCCCAAGCCAAGTCTCTTCTTACGCCCAGCCTGAGGCATTCCTGGAATTCCACTGTGCCTCCTAAGCAAGGTATTTAAGGTTTAATGTGACTGATAACTTAATGGGAGGCAAATCCTAACGAGCAAGGCATGGTACCCCAAGTTCTCCTCTCCATCCACACACATCCTCAGCCCCTTCTCCAGCACGGGCAGACAAGAACAGGGTAAAACCCCGTGCCTGCTAACGCTCAGGCTCCGGCACAACCGGTAACCCCGCACAGCCAGGCCTGACCTCCCGCATGCCGGTACCTCCTTTAGGAGTGGTGTCAGGCTTTTCCCTCTCTCTGTGCATCAGCGCGGTGATCCACCGGGCCCGGTCGCTCCTGGCAGAGGGAAAGCCCGCGTTACAAAGCAACCCTTAGCGACAGCATCCCTGCTGCCGGCAGTAGCTGGGAAATTCCCAGCAGGAGAGATGAAGGCTTTCCAGGGAAGTCAGACTGAACAAACATCACACTGAGAGCATTCAACGTAAAGATGCTTCACAGGGGTACACATCGCCCAGCTGCTTTGCTTCATTTGCACAGGGGAAGGATTATATGGGAATTAAAAGGGAAATCTAAGAGAGAGAGAGAGAGACAGTGCAAAGGGACAAGCCCGCACAGATCCCCCTTTCTGGGAGGGGGCGTGGGGGTGCTTCACAGAAGCCTCAGGGCACCAGTTTATCCCACCAGCAAGAACGTGCACCCTGTGAAACCCCACCGGGCTACTCACAGCGTCTCTGCCGACAGCACGATCTCCTCCCGCCTGCCCTCGCTGTCCTTCTCCATCACCACCCGGAGCAGGTGCCCCCCAGCCGCGCCGCGAGCCGTGCCGCTGCTCCCGGTCTTGCTGGGAGGAGGGGAAGGTGGGTCCCCGCTCTCGATCTTCTCCACCGTGATCTGGTCCAGCGTGGCATAGTTCATGACGGCGTAGCTCTCCTCACTGCGGCAAAGACAGGATGGACACCTCAGCCGCGTGCGGCCGCAGAGCGGATGCCGCCGGCGGGACCGAGCTGCCTCCCGGCGCCGGCTCAGAGCCTCAGCGGGTGAAGGTCAGTGGGCATCACCGAGGTGAGCGTCACAGCGAGGACATGAGCTGATGCAAGGGCAAGGGCTGTGGAGCTGGGCACTGCCCTTCTGCCTCACAAGGGACACTCCAATAAAGGTGAAAACAGGGAAATCTCGAGAATTTCTTAGGCTACGTGCTGCTTGGGAAATTGAGATTTTTAATCCCCGTAGCTGTTATGTAGGGAAAGGGAGGGCCCCCCCCAGCCTTACCTCTTCTTCTTGGTTACGATCAGGACGTCGTTGAACAAGAAGACATAGCAGAGCCTGCCGGTGCCTCGGCGGAAGATGCCCGCCTCCTCCGACAGCAGCAGGTACAGCTCCCCCCGCTTCAGCAGCCACCGGGAAGCAGAAATCAGGGGTAAAGGCTGAAATGGAAAGTCTGACTTAGTGCCTGTCTCACAAGCAACAGGCAAAATCACATCAAGACGCTGCACCTGGACTCGCAGCAGACCCTAGGGTCAGTCGGGATGGACACATCACACGCTTTGAAACACCTTCTCTGGGAGAGTTTCCAGGAGGCAGGCGGGAAGCGGAGCAGCCGTACGCCCCGCTCCAGCACGCCCGGAGACGCAGCCCCCCCAAACCGCAGCAGTGGGGCACGGTGTCAAGGCTTCACTGCTACAGCCCTGCAGAGAGCTGCCCACATCCGACAGCGCGTACAGCCAGACGAAGCCCCGTGTCCGTCCGTCTGGAACACGACAGCAAGGGCAGACAGTGCTGTCAACTGATCCACCCATGTAAAACCTCCTCTCGTCAGGGGCAAGGCCAGCTTTCACCACCCACGTGCAGGAGACGAAAGCACAGAGGAAGGCAGAGGAGAAAGCGGAGGGTCAAGAGGGAGAGTGGATTATCCAGGACTACTCAGCTGAACTCTCCAAGCTGGCAGGGCAAGTGCCCAGAAACTTGTATTTAAGTCAGAACAGCAGGAAAAATGGTCACCCTGGGCATGAAGTGGCGATGCTCGTGGCAGCAGCGATACTCCGGCTGGTCAGGGATTCCTGGAAGGATTCCCAGGACAGGTCTGACACACCTGGGATGGGCGACTAACAGCACAGCCCAGAAGATTTCCCTCCCCCACTTTCACAAGTCCTCACCTTCTTCTTTCCAAATTCCAGCTGCTGCTGCAGGGTGTACATCTGCTCCATCCTCTCCATAGTACGAGCTCCCTCATTGCAGTTCTTAACCAGCTAAAGAAAAAAAACCCACAAGGGAAGTGGAGAACGGCAGGATGCCGAGACCATCCGCCCTCCGCCCCAACACGAGTGCTGCTGGCGAAGGCTCAGGCGGCTGCTCCGCTTCCCTCAACAGGGGAAACAGCCGAGTCCCAGCACAGGTTTCCAGCCAGGTTTGGGCAGAGGCAGCTGCAGGTTCTCCTGCCACGAGAGCGCTCCAGGAGAGAGACGGCACGTTTGCTCTGCCTGCAGAAGGACCAAAGCGAAACCGCACCAAACCCAAGCTTCACCGAAGAGGAAGAATTCATCATCTGAAGAGAGGAGGTTAAGACAGGAGGACGAACGATCGAACAGTTAGAGGGGAGGACAGAAGCTTTCTGCTTTCCGCAGGCAGGTGAAGCAGCGCCACGTTTCGCACTGCCGGGAGGGGTGCTGCGTGGCACCCCGGTCCCTCGCGTTGTCCCTCCAGAGCAGATGCGCCCCTGCCAGCCACCCCTCCAACCCGGGGGGGAGGGTGGTCCGGCGTGGCCAGGCCGGGGGTCGTGCATTTTGTTCCCCCACTGGGTGAACAAGCGGGACAGACCACGAGCAGCAGGAGCATCTTGCCAAGAGCCGGTCTTTAGGGGAATAAAAGGAAGAGCCACCACCACCCATTTGGTGGCTGTAATCTCCGTGGTGCACCGCCTTGCGTGCATGACCACCAGATGGGAAAGCAGATGGAGATGAGACACGGGAGCACGAACAGCGCACAGCTCACGAGTGCCACCGCTCCCGCTGCTCCTTCGCTCCCCTACACTTTGCTCTTTGCCTAACTCTCCAAAAACCAAGGCAAGTAAGTGTCACAGTTTGCCATCACCAGGTTCTGAGAAGGGAGAGCGCTACTGGAGAAGACCGAAGGGAAGGACAAAAGATGGGCCGAAGAGGAAAGAAGAAAAGATGACAAGAAAAATGAAAAAGAAGATCAAGGTGAGCAAGGGAGAAGACGTGTACATCCAACAGCTATTTGGAGCAGAGCAATCTCAAGTGAATTGGGGAAGAAAAATGAGAGGCCAGAACGGCAGGCTCGGGGCCAGAGCGACGGACCGGTGTGCTGGAAGGAGGAAAGGTGGAGAGCTGGCAGCCGGGCCTCACCTTGCTGATGGCTTTCAGAGCTCTGGTGGCAGCTCCGTACGCTGCAGTGCATGCTTTTGTTTTTTGACAGACAGTCTAGAATTTCAAGATAAGACACTTTAGTGATATTGCAAGACAGAGAACTGCACATCAACCGCTTCCCTGGGGTTTCGGGATGCGACACACGCTCGAGCCGTTCCCAACAGTCAGGCTGCAGCGGCACAGCACTCAAAGCAAAGTTTACCAGTGCTGGTAGCTGTGAATCTGGAGTCTCTGGGGCTTTCACATCGGGTGTGTGCTGAGCATCACTGTCACCCCGCGCACCGGGCATCCCCCTGGCCCTCTCTGCTGCAGCCCGTTACGGACTGGGAGCAGTTACTAGAAATCCCACGTCCAGCAGCTTTGCTGTTTAGAGCTGCTGGGTCCAGAAGCCACCGATTTCAGTGAAGCTTGTGCAAGACCTGCTTTCTCTTCCTGGGCCACTTGACCATCAATGAAACAGGACGCTCATGCCACCCCACCCTTGGGTGTCCAGATGGGGCACGGAAGAGCCTCATGTCACTCAGGTGGATGGTGCCGAGACGTGAAGCGTTATTCACACAGCTTTAAGCTGCACGCCTGACACCCACAAGAAGCAGATCGCTCTGGATCTAAATCCTGAATAAGGCTTGGGCATCCCAGCCTCGGCTCCCGGAGGGATGGAAGTCCAAGCAGAAGGCTGTCCCAGGCTCAGGGTATAATGCAGTCACCTCTTCAGAGGTGCCAAGCAATGCCACCGTGTGACTTACTTACATCTAAGAGCAGAGGAAGCCGTGTTACTCTCTGCATAGGGAGAATGAGAAATGATATCACTGGCAGGCCTCCACATTCTGGTTTTCTTTCAATTTGTTTCAAGGTCTCTTTAAATAAGGGGTTTGTGGCTCTGGAACAGGACAAGAAAGCTCCATTAACTCTGTTCTTCACTTATCAAGTTTTTCCAGCAGCTTTCCATGCACGAGAAACTCAGTGCAGCGATGGCACTGCCTCTGGTGCTCAACGGCAGCCAGCTGGCGCAGAAAAAGGACTGATCCGTTAGGAGGTGATGGAAAAGCACTGAGAGATGTTGAGTCCCCCAAAAGGTGGGTGAAGCCACAGATGCACCACCAGCAGACACAAACGTACCTGTACCACCAGAACGATCTGGAGATGAACAGCCTCCGTACGTGTCCCTAACACACCCCATACGTGTTAATGACCTTGGCATGACCCACCTGACTCCAGTCCGTGGTAGCATTACCCCCACTTCTCCCTGTCCCTCACCCTTCTCACAGTACGACACAACTCACGTCCTCATCACCCGACACAGACACGCTGAGGTCTAGAAGTTGAGCTCTACTCAGAAAGGAGACAGCCTTCCTTTGGGAAAAGGGTGCAACCACCGGCTGAGAGAGCTGCCTGCAAGTCGTGGTCCTGCCTGCCCTGCCCGCAGCCAGCTAGCATCCCTGGAGCCCGCACCCCTCGAAGGTAACTCCTTTGCAAGCCCAAGGCCTGAGCGCACAGCAGTACTCACAGCAGCTTCTGAAGTGTCCTCTGCTGGTAGACTTCATTGGAGCAGTAGCTGATATAAGGGCTGAAGTGGTTCGAGGCGTGTTCTTCCACTATGTCGCTGATGTCAGGAATTAGGAGGTTTTCCTGGTGCCGCTTCTCTAAGTCTTCAAAGAAGCTAAGGAGAGAATTTCAAATAACTTCACTATGTGACTTGTTAGGGCCAGACAAACCGAACAGATAATGTTCCCACTGCAACTCTTCCCAGTTTTCCCAGAGGGGAAAAGGCCCCGGATCCCTTCTGCACGGGGTCAGCTCTGCGCAGCCGAGACACCGACGTGTCCAGCGCGGCTCCCAGCAGCTCCGCTGCAGAGATGGGGAACGCAGCTCTCGAGCTCCCCCGCCCCAGGTGCACAGGCTTCCTCCACTCCCGCACCAGGTCCCTCCTCCAGCTCTCCGGGAAGACTCCTTTCTGCCCCATCAGGGCCGCTCCTGCCCCGCTGCGGGAAGCCACAAGCCCTCAACGCCCCCGCAGCAGTTCCCAGGCCTGCCGCAGCCCTGCCTGCGCTCTCCTCCTGCTGCTTTCCCACACGGACAGGGCTGGCCGGCCGCCCCGAGCACCAGCTCCCAAGGCGTTTGCTCCCCACCTCCCAGGGAGCAAAGGCCACGCTTAGGCTGGCTCTTTGAAGGCGCAGTTTCAGTTTTGGCACCTGAGCGATCCCCGCCCACGGTTAGGAACCGGCAGCCGCTCGCTGCGGTGGCTTGGCCGCCCCTGTGTCCCGCTTTCGGCCGCGCCGCAGCCAGGCTGGAGCCGGGTGGCCGAGCCGCAGCGCTACCGGCTCCACCTGCCCGTCTCAGCAGCCCAGAGGCAAAGGCAAAGGGAGGCACCGCCTTCGCGGCAGCGCCAGGACACCCGCGGAGGAGTTCCCAGGCAAAGAGGAGTGTCCCAGGTGTGGGGACGGCGGCTCAGCCAGCTTTTGGTGCCCGACACCAGCCGCACGACTGAGCGCAACCGTTATAACCCATTAAAAACCTGGGTGTCACGGTAACAGACCCTTCCACTAGACATTCGGGTCCCGAGCACATAACAGCGGGGAGCTGGTGCCGCATGCTGCGGGGGGTAAGTGCCGCAACACGAGGCACGAGAGGTGGGATGACTCGGTACCTTCGACAAATCTAAGGAAGGGTTCTTTTTACACGGCAAATAAACGGAGCTCCAGAGTCACTCCTCTGGGCCTGCCTGGTCCCAACCCCACGCCGACGGCCCCCACTTGCCTCGTGCTGACCGTCAGGATGTCGTTGATGTTGGAGAAGAGGTGGTGGTGCTCTGTCTGAGTCATGGTCTCCTTCAGCTCCTCCGACCTCATGAAGCGGTGTACCAGGATGCTCAGGCTGTGCATGTAGGAGTACTCAGACGTGATGATCTCAAACATCGCCTGAAAAAGCGGGGCAGTGAGGATGTAACAACACGCACTGGATTACTGCTGACCAAACGAGGCCGGGAATCAAAGCTTGCTCTATCTTATCTACATGTGGCTGGCCACTGGAAATGACTTTGCCCCTACAGTAAGGCACTCCCTCACCCGCCGCACTGCCTGGCCCATGCCATACCTTCAGCAAGTTTCAGGACTTTCACCCATTAAGAAGCTGCAGCCCCGCGGTGTTTTCCCTTCCAGCGGCTACTTCCCACCAGCGTCCACAGGAGCTGCCCGCTTCCCCGCCACGACGCGCGGGCGAGCCCTCCCGCCGCCGCCCGGTCCCAGAAACAACCGGCAGCACCCCGAGCCCCGCACACGGGACCCCAACCCGAGGCTGCACCCAGCCCCGCTCCGAGCCGACCCCGGCCCCAGAGGGCTCGGACGCAGCCACGCGTGTCCCCGCCGCAGTCCCGGGCGCACCGAAGGCTCCTCTCACCTCCTGCCGCTTGCGCTCCTCGGGGCTGATCTTCTGCAGCAGCCCGGCCTCCAGCACCTGCGGACGAGCCGCCGCCATCAGCCGCCGCCCGACGGCCCTCGCACGCCCTCTAGTGCGGGCTGCGGCCCGGCCCCGCAGAACCCGCCCGCCGCCCCGCAGAACCCGCCCGCCGCCCCACGCACCCAGCACATTCCGCAGGAGGAGAGAGTTCTCCCAAGGGCCAGCAGGGAAAGGCCAGGTACCCCGCAGGGAAAGGCCAGGTACCCCGCAGGAACTCCTGCCTGCCCCCCCGTCTGCGGGCGAACCTCTCGCAAGCGCAACCGCAGCAGCTCCGCCGGCGTCCCGACGAGCCCGGACAGGAACCCGCGTGTCCCGGCCCAGGGCTGGACAGCCCCAGAACATCCCATTGCAAAGACCAATGCTAGGGAATTAGCCGCTCAGAGTTTGTTCTGCAGCTCAGAGAGCTTTTAAAATACACGCAGCTGTGGCTGCAACGCATCAGGAGCGCAGGAGCAGCCCGCAGCGAGGGCAAGCGCCGGGGCTGGGCTGCTGCCCCTACCTCTGGGAGCTGGCTCCAGGTCACCTGCGCCGGGCGATACCTCTGCACCACGATAGTGGCACCCAGAGGGGACGGCTCTTCTGGGATGGATTCATCCAGCAAATCCTCATCTGACTCATGGCTGACAGAGTTCAGACCTCTCTCACGGATTTCCTGATACAGCCGGGGCTCTGCAGAGGAAAAGGCAAGAGGTCAGCGAAGCCTTTCCCAGCTGCGGCCCATGGCTTCTCTTCCCATCACCGCCGCCTCATCCCGTCAGCCAAGAGCCCTGCCCCAAGTGCCGACAAGCCGGGGCCAGCACCTCCCTGCCAAGGTCGGACTTTGCACAGCACCAATTAAGCAGCAGCTCCTGCTCCCGACGGCTTCGTGCAGCTCTCCCGTGTTTGCCCAGAGCAAGCAAAGCTGGGAGCACTCCAACTGCGAGCACGGCAGCAGCCTGAGCTTCAGCACGCCCCAGGGAGTGGGAAAACAGGGCTGCAACACCCCTCTTGCAGGTGGGGAAACAGAGGCAAAAGCAATTGCCCCAGGCCAGGGACAAGCAGCAGCACACTTGGCAAAGGGGCATCTAGGGATTCGCTTTGCTGAGAAGTGCCCCGGTGCCCAGCAAGGCAGAGGGGAAGCTGGAGCTGGCGCTCTCAGCAAGACGGGAGGCAGCACTCACGGTCCTTGAAGGAGCCACCACGCTTCTGCACCCGCTTCCGCCCAAAGGTTCTCTGCAAGAGGAAGAAGAGGAGAACATGCTGCAGTTAATTTCTGTGGCCCTGGGAAGCATTTAGCTCCTCCAGGAAAGGGGTGAAGTTACCTGCACGGCCAGTCAGCAAATACCACCCTGTTCTTTCAGCCTTCAGTTCTTCAGCTCAGTCTGAGCTTTTGTTTGCCTTACCAAAGTGACTCAGCTTTCACCTTGTGTTATCGGGGTCACGATCTAAACCATTTTGTAGTTCCTTGCTTCCTTCCATATCTCTGTCTCACACCTGGACTTTGCCCGCACTGGAGTCTCCTTTTCCCCAGACCTGCTTCACCCATGTTTGTGTACAACCAACCGCCACCTCGGAGCCACACACCCGGCCAGCCCCACCCTGCAAACATGTCCACAGCTGCCTGCCAACAAGCGGGAGGCCCGGAGCAGCCAGTTACACTCCCCACGAAAGCCATGTCAGCTATTTCCGGGCTCTCCGGGGACCTACAGCATCTGCTGGTGACATGCAGGCTTCCCAAAGCACAAATCACGTCACCGGACTCAGCAAGCCCTGCCAGCTCCATGCTGGGCTCACGCAGCTCTGCAACCGACAGGAGTTGCAGGAAAAAGGCTCTGCAGATGCCCCACGGCAGTTCATCACCAGGGAAAGCGGGGGCTCCATCCCTGCCCGAGAGCGACCGGGTGACAGCAGATGCAAAACCCACCTTGTTCCTGACAGGGCTGCGAGTAGGCAGGGCGCTGCCCTCCTCCGACGCGGGTTTCAGCAAGGGGACGGTGTTCACTGGCTCCGGCTCCGCATCCAGGCCCTTCATGGCCGCGCGGTAGGACGAGTTCCTCAGGTTGCGCTTGATGGCCCCCACATCGTCATCCTCCTCCTCCACCTCCAGGGAGAAGCTGGGGATGGACGCCCGCTTCGGGTTGGGACTCAGGGGCTCCCGGCTCGAGCCAGCTGCCCCAAAGCTCTGGGGCCGGGAGGGGCTGTTCTTGGTCTTGGTGGAAACAGCCAAGCTTTTGGGGATCAACTGCTGGGTTCCCATCTTCAGGGCAGCCGGGCTGTCCGTGCTGAGGATGATGCGGCGGGGCTCGGCCGAGGTGGGAGAGCCCAGTGCCGACAGCGAGGCAGCATCGGGCACTGTGGCGGAGCTGCGCTTCCCAGGGAGGTCGGTCGGGCTGAGGGGCTCTGGCCGCACTGGGTGGCATCGGTACTCCAGGAGAAAGGTCTTGTCATCCACAGAGCTGCCAGGGGGGCTCCGAGACATGATGGTGCCACAGCGAACCAGGAAGCTGTGCAAGACAGACGGGCAGACGGCTGAACACCTTCTCCCAGTAAGGCAGAGGACGTTTATGCTTAGCTGTGCCAGTGTACCGTCTCGCACAGGGAACCTCGGGACGGCGCAGGACCCAGCTTCCCCTTCCCCCGGGCGCTGTACGCAGGCAGAGCCCACGCAGACATGCTTGGGATGCTCTCGCTGCCCGCACACCTCTCTCGGGGCTGCCTGGTGCCCAGGGGCCGGGCTGGCGGCTCCAGAAGCCAACACCCAGCTCTAGGCAGAGCCATGCAGGATGTGGCCAGGCACCGGGGAGCAGCCAGGCACCAGGCGGCCTCACACCTGAGCGAGCAGCGTGGGCCTGGAGCACCACCGAGCCTCGCTTCTCCTCTGCCGCACCTCCGCGTCCCCTCTTAATCCCCTTTGGGGACACGGGGTGCCGCCAGCCTGAGCCACCAGGGCCAGCCTTTACCTTCCTGGCTTCCGCTCTCTCCACACCGCCTCCCGCGGGCTGACGTGCTGCGAAAACCCCGGCACATGCCTCACCGCAAGCCCTGTGCTTCTCAAAGCTTGTACCTGTCCCCAAACCCTCTGAGGAGCGGCTTCACACTGCGTGCAAAAACGCCTGCCCGAGTCCCTAAAGCTCCTCGTTTGGGTCTGAGCTTACTCATCTCCTCCTGTGCCAGCCCACGTCCTGGGCACCTACAGAACAAACACCTCACAGAGCTTTTTACACCCACCACCTACCCCATTACATATTTTGAGGAAAAAACTATGGTTTCATTTCTCTCAACTGAGATCTCATTATACACCATCTCCAAGCTGTCTCTTTTTCCAAAGGCCACGGACCAGGAAACAGAAACCAAGACTTGAACTTATTTCCTTGCATCAATCACTGGCAGAGGGACAAAACAGACCCATCAACAAAAGCTCATTTGATCGAGATGCTGCTTATTTTCCTGTGCTTGGATGAGGGACATGTGCCTCTTGGCCAGAGGTCTGCCAAACGTCCTGAGGATGAGCGAAGCAGTACATTCTACTCTTAACCCCATCTCGGCTGAGGATGAAGCCTATCCTAAGCACTAGCCCCAGTACCAAGAAACGCACGTGCCCGATTTCAGAGGCACCAGGTGCTACAACATCCCCCGGGTCTCCGGTGCCACTGAAGGGGGGCTGGACCACCACACAGGGCTCCGAACCCGCATCTCTGGCGCTTCGCGGTCCCAGATGCACGGGGGACACACGATGCTGAGACCCACGGTAACTCCACCGCTTCCACCCCGCGTCCTCAGAGTTTGCGTGCAGGGAGGGACCGCGCGCCCGGCGGGCTCATCCCTGGGGACACGCACCCGAACCCACCGCCGGCACCTCCGCCGCTGCCCCGAGCGCGCCCGGCCCCTGCACAAAGACCCCCGGGGTCACCGCCGCAGCCGGGACAGCGAGAGCACCGACGCCTCCGGCTACTCACCAGCGCGGCCCGCTCCCCGCCGCGGAAGAGGCGCTCAGCGGCGCCGGGACCCGCCTCCTCCCGGGGCAGCCGGGCAGGGCAGGGCTCGGGGAGGAGCCGGAGGAGCCGGGCCCTGCTCGGGGCTCTGCCGGGGCTGTGCCGCCCCCTCCTCCGGAGGACGCCCGGCAGCCGCTCGCCCTGGTGCGGCCGGTCCCGCCCGGCCCGGCCCGGCCCCGCACCTACCCGCGCCCCTCGGAGCTCAGCGCGGCGGCGGGGGCGGGCGCGGAGCCGCCCCGGGGAGGGACTGGACCGGGCCGGCCCCCCTCGCCCGGGCGCCGGGGTGTGGGTTTAGGGCCGGGCCGGGCGGGTGTCCCGGGGGCCTCGGCTCCCGTCGTGTTCGTGGGTGACAAACCGCCGTTCTCAGGGGCCGACCGGCAGCGTCGCTCATTTCCAGCAGAGCGGGGACCGTTTCTTGCTACAGGCCCGCGTACGGCCCGTGTGCCGTGGCAGCTCAACGCCTTCAGCGGTTAAAAGCAAACCCAGGCTGCCCCCCGGGTGCATCAAACACGGGGGTCGGATGCTCCGGTCCCACGCGGGGAAAGAGGCTCCGAGGGTCGGGCTGCCGACAGCCGCCCTGTAACCCCGCTGCCCAGCGAGGCCAGCGCAGCAGTGCTCTGTGTATTTACTGGGAACAGATTTTTCCTTGACCTTCTCTTGCCCCCCCCCCCCGCTCTAATTCCCCCCCCCCCCCCAAATGGAGCCTTTTTCTCGCTGGTTTATGGTGAAGCTCAAGTGCTTTCTGGATGACAAAGTCCACTTGTCAGCAATATTCTTTTAAAAGACTGTTCTCTTCTCTCCAAGGCCTGCCTGACAATCGCTCTATTATCAGAGCTTTCTTATCCGATAGATTTTTTCCTTTCCCTCCGGGGCTAATAAGGAGAAAGGCTGCCAGCCGTCACAGAGAGGCAGAGGGTTTCTACTCAAGAGTTCAGCGGAGACTGAAACCCTCACACGGCAAACTCCAGGGAAGGGCTATTATGCTGTATGTAGGATACCATCATTTGATCACCATGAATGACTTTTTGAAGCGGAGACCATTCATCAGTTTTGTAATGCGTGTTGTTAGTTCAAAGACCCTGCTTTCAAGGCATTTTTGCTCCCAGGGCCCCCGCTGAAACATCTGACCGCTATCACTAGATAGTTCGCTGACTCTCAGCTCGGAGTCGTGAAAGGAAATATTCTTGACATTTTTAGATAGCTCGCTCGTTCTTTGTCCTAACCCGTTCCCTCACCCCAGAACGTTCTCGCTCTTCCCCACGGAAACTTCCCAGCGAGAACGACGCGTCCCTCCAGCAGGATGCAGGCCTGGCTCAGTAGCGCTGCCCGGTCCTCCGGGACCTCGGCAGCAAGGAGAGATGTCCATCGTCAAATTTTTCGAAGCCCTCAGACGAGACCGTGATGGTGCTGCCACACCAACCAGGGCTGCTGGCTCCCCCCCCGCACCTGCCCTGGAAATCAGCAGCCGAGAAAATCAAAGAACTCGCTGGGCAGCAGGAGGGTGGGACGAGCCGCGGGGCCCCTCCTGGCTCTCCGGGAGGACGCGCTGCGTCGCGAGCGGCACGGATGGCGCAGGACCAGCTGCCTGCTGTACCTGAACGGGCCGTTTGGGACGGGGAGGAATAAAAGCCGTTATTTTTGCAGACTATAACAATCCTGAAATGCAGTTTCTCATCAGACTGTTTTTTCCTGTCAAACACCCTCAAACCGCTCCTGTACGAGTTCCTATTCTATTGCGTGCCCCCCAATTCCTGGGCTTGCTCGTCCGAACTACGCCTTGACAACTTACCTTCCAGCAAAGACAGAAACCCGTCCCAACACCCCGGTACTGCGCGTGATGTTGTGTCTCTACTGTTCTTCCAGTAAAAAAGCTCACAGGACCATTGCTTATAAAAGCACACAGGTTTATTGCATATCAATCTCATGTATAAATTCATTGTAGCATTGGAAAGATTACATTTGGTATACATTCCTATTCTACAGCATTAACCTCAAAATCAGCTTTTTCTATTCATTATTTTAAAGGAATTTCTCTACACAAGTACATTTGTCTTTTATCACAAGCATCAAAATGAAATTTGTAAAATCGCTTTTTAATTATTTTCTACACTTCATATCTTTTATTTCATTATGCTCCCAACAAAGCGATTTCATATTAATTAATAACTGCCAACACTTTTTTTTTTTTTCCTCTTCCTTGGCAGTTCAAGGCTTCTAGCCTCAGACGCAAAATCTAATCACATATACAATAAGTGCATCTACGGAATTTTTTTCTTTTTAATAAAAATTTCACAAACAGACACAATAATGACTGCTAAACACAAGTCATGCACAGTTTACTTATAAACATAACAGAAGCAATATACAATCAAGAATGATATGGAACAAGCACCATCCTCTTTCTCAATGTTTTTTAAACATTATATGAAAACCAGACATTTACAATTGATTTAAAAAAACACTATACAGTTCTAAAGAAAAAAAACCCAAACTAAATCATATCTGTATTGTAACAATGGGAAAAGGAATGACATAGGATGCACAGATTTATGATTCTTGCAAGCACAATATATATATGTTTTAAATTACATCTTCTGCAGGCTGGAAATGACATCAGGGCAAAACATCTCTTGCTTTGAAGAGAGCAACGAGAATGTAAAATACATTGAGAATTACTTTCAGAATTACTTTGTTCACATGTGAATTGCACATTTGGAAATCAAAGCTGCCTTTTTTTTCTTTTTCATTCTTTTTCCAAAGTGGTAATAAGAATTAACGACAGAAGAAAGAGAAAAAATAATCTTGGAATCATTCAATAACATTTTAATCACAGTATCACTCAACACTACAAAGGAAAAGTTTCATGGCTTTGTGAACACACTACTGACCATCGTCTAGGAGCAGAGGTTTTTGCCCTTATGTTACCAGCGCTGATGCGAGCGGACCGCGTCGCTCCCTGCCCGTCTGCCAGCGGGCAGGAACGGGCAGGTTCCTACACCGTGATGCTCCCCCCTTCCCCCGCCACACACACACACACAAAATACAGCACGTAAAAATCGAATGTCAGTCAGTAGATTGAAATCGGCTGAGGGGAGGGGGGCTCACAATCCAGTGCTTTGATGCTTAGAGTCTAAACACGTTCACGTCATTGTGCAAGTGCTTTTCGAAATGCTTCGTATGAAGTGAAACAGAAGCCGTTTTCAAGAACGCCTATTGAAAGTCTAAGTGCTGATTAGGGAGAGATCGAAAGCTTCCACTAGTCTGTTTTAAGCAAGGCAGAAGCCGAGCTTTGCGTTCTGGCCTGGAACGCAGGTGAGCGACCGCGGCTCGCGTTTAGCTGTCGAGCCCTGCTCGGTTTGGCTTTGCTGCCGGCACTCGGCTGCTCCCGCGCAGCCCCGCGCATCTCCTCGCTCCCGCGGCGACCCGCGAAGCACAGGACCCGGCCGGCACGGGCTCCGTTTCCAAGGCCCGCGCCCGGAGCAGCCAGCTGCCCAGCACAACACCCCCGCGCACCGAACAGCAAACCAGGCGCTGCCGACCCGCGGGACAACCCGGCGCACCCCGCGCTCAGCACCTTCAGCTTCCTGCACGGGAGATTCGCAGCGGGACCGCCTGCCGGTCTCTGAGCAGGCGAGAGAGAGGGAAAGCACACGCATCAGACCTACGTTCTCCTCCGTAACCAGCTCGCTCTGTGGTCAAAGTCGCATTCGGGAGAAGCAAGGGCCCTTCTCGGTGCAGCTTCGCGTCAGCAGCGCCGAACAGGCGGGAACGGCCGGGGCTGCCAACCGGCTGCTGCCAACGTTATCCCGTTATACCGAACACCCACAGGGCTTCTCCCCTTCTCTCCTCCTTGCTGTTGTGGCAATATGGCTACGAGATGTGAAAACACTTTTAATAAATAGATCCTACACAAATATTCTCGGTTTAAATCCCACCTCGAGCGGTGCCCTGGCTTTCGAACACACAGCAGGCCACGTTCCCATCCCTCGCCGCACCCGGGGCACGGCTCCCGAGCACATCGCGTGGCATCGCACGCCCTCGAGCACGGCAGCTCCGCGGCCCACAGAAGCCCAGGGGCCCCCGACGTTTCCCACCGCCAACGCTGGGGAGCAAGCTGCGCCCTGACGGCAGCACCTTCCCCGCCACGCGCGCCTCTCGGGACAGAAACAGCCTTCAAAATACGGGATTGCTTTTGCCAACAACCGCAAATCCAAACCTCGGCATCTGCTAGGAGTTGCAACACATTTCAAGTGCAATTGAATGAAAGCTACGGGATAAATATTCAGCGAGGCTTTCTGTTTATTTAACGGTGGAAAAATTAAAACTTGTCATCAGTGCTAAATTAGAGGAGTCGGGAGATCCTACAACAAACAGAGACACTAGCTAGAGAAAACGGGGAGAAAAGTGAATTAGAAAAGAAAAAAAGAAAATCATTTCATGATTTCAAAAACTCTATTTTTAACGTCCTTAATCCCTGGCTGGATTGTACCTCCCCGTCCCCGCCAGCACCACGCCGCGCGAGGAGCCCTCGCTCCCGCAGAGCCAGGGGAGCACGAACAGCCCCGCGAGGGAGACAGCGGCCGCGCAGGCTCAGAGTCAGGAGCTGTGGACAAACTGCTCCTGAAGAAACAACGCAACGGACAGGAGGGCTGAGATACCGAAGGGAAGACCATATATACCCCAAATAAATCCCCACAGGAACATCTGCATTTCTCAGTACTCGGCCCACATTTTGGAGACCAGCTCACTGCTGCGCCCTCGGCTGCCGTCACCTCCTCGCGCCGAGGAGCGTGATGTCGACCTCGTCAAAGATTGCTTCAACGGTGAACAAAGCATCGGGTCAGAGCACGCCAACACTTACTGTTACCCACAGACCTTGTTCCGACAAGGCAGACGGTGCTGCAGTCCCTATCGGAAAGATGCTCAGACGGTTTCCCCCAAGCAGACACCGGGAGCCACGGAGCTGCCGCTCAGGCTTCCGTGCTGTAACGGGACAGGACCGATCTGTGCCCGTGCTTCAGGCCAGGTTACGTCTCCGTGCTCTCCTGGAGCAGGACCAGGGAACCTGCAGGACTGGACAGTCCCACGGGGGCCAAGTGCTTCCCCGGGCCGTGCTGACGGGGACAGGCCACCGGCCCCCGAGCGCTCGCTGGACGAGTCTCTCTGCGTGCGCCGAGGAGCGAGGCCGGCAGCCGGTTGCAGGTCAGGGCTGCTGAGCCGGAGGCTTTCCCGGGGCAGGGCACGGACGCGCATCCCTGCTGCGGCAAAGAGCGAGTCTGCCAAGGACCAGCACTGCCGCCAGCTCGGCCGCGCCGCATCCCCTCGGCAGAGTCGCCCGCTGGCCCCCGGCTCTGTCGGCTGCTCCCTCCCAGGGCTGCGGTGCCCGGAGGAGGCACCGTGTCCCTCAGCTCCCGGGTCTGCACCTCAGGGCCGGCGGGGGCTGCCGGTGGGACATGCGGCATGGTGGCATCGCTTGCCGGTGTGGTGGCATCGCTTGCCGGCCCCCCCGGCTGCACCCGAGGGCTCCCGGGTCTTTAGCCGGCACCTTGCTGGCCCTGCAGAGCCCGGCTCGCCGTGCTGGGCGGAAGGGCGCGTGGGAAGGGCTGCGCGCTTCTGGTGGAGGCGGCGTTTGCTTTCCGAGCGGCATTTCCAAGGAAATAAATAGAAACCCTCGTCTACTGCAACGGTCGCTTCAAGGCAAATGGAACAAAACCTATGATTGTCTGGAGAATCGGCAGCGAGACTAGCAGGATTGATCAGGGTCGTTTGGCACATGGACAAAATCTTCCTACTCCCTGGTTATCAATCGTACAACATACAACCTTAATTACACAATTTTGGTCCTTCACTACATACTTATATTAACATTATTTCTTCACAATAATGATATCTAATGCAAAAAATACTGTTAAGGAAGAAATAAAATAAGAAAAGAATTAGCAAAAAATTACAAGTTATATACAGATTAAAATAAATTCCATCAGGAAAAGAAACAATTCTTTTATTATTTTCAGTTGGCCCCTGTGGGAATAATTTAAAGGCCAAGCGCCTGGGCAGGGCTGTACTGCAGCAGCAGCAGAGGCAGATGTGCTGGGACGGGACCGTCCCATCTCCTTCGCAGAGCCTGGTTTCTTTTGACGGCGTCAGTTCCTGGGCTCCGTTTACCCAAGAGCTTTGTGCAAATATATGAAGCAGTTCGGGTTACACTGACTGTTGGTCTCAGAGCCTTGGGCACTTTCACAGGGTGTTGCGGAAAACCAAAAAGAAGGGTAAATTTTCTGGGAAAATATGCTAATGCTGCTGATTTACGTTGAGTTCCTTCCATACCAAAGCTACCCTAGATGCTTTCCTCCTTGGACAGTCTGAGGCTCCTGGCTAGCTGAAAACAGCCTCGCGCGTGCTCTTGGGTGCAAAGAGTGAATTGCAAAGGTATCATTCCTACCACAACCTCCGCTTTATTTGAGTAGCTGTTTCCTTGTTTTAGCATGCTGGAACGAGGCTTTGCCGATGTTTCTCCACACTGGACTGGCACAGAAGCCTCCGTCTGTCCTTTCCCACGCCACGCGGGCGGAGGGGCTACGCGTGTCAAGTATTTACAGGCAGATACACTGACCACTGTGTGCTGTTTCTCTGAAATCGGCCATTAACCCAGTTCTGCACGCAGTCATTACCCGACACAACACTTACTAGAAGCACACCCGGCACTAAAATATGCTGGAATTAATGGGAAAAGTTCCTCTCGACTTCGCGGGCTTTGGGTGCAATCTTTACGCAGCCAGCCTGCCGGGGCACCTCGGGAACCCCAGCAGGTTGCCGATGCAGAACGGCAATGGGCGAGATGCAGAGGCACGTCTTCTCACTCAGTGGCAGGAGTCCAGTCCTCGGCATGGCTAATTTTTAGATGCTGTAATTCGAAAATTCACAGGACACACATTCTAAACTTTATCTGTGTAGCCAATGTCATCCTTTGCAAGGTCTAACTATTGTCCTGACTATTCTGTAATTCAGCTTTGCCTGCAAAATCACTGCTACAGATTGTAATTGCAATGTAGAACAGCGTAAACGTCACGGTATTTCTGGAGGCCGATTTGCATCAGTAAAAGAAGATGAGACTTTGAAGCGATTTAAAATCACTGATAAAATATCTGCGAGCAATTTTAGAGTCAGAGAGACAATTTGATTCTTAGCTATGTGCTTGAATAGAGGCTGTACCCCTGAGGTCGCTGCAGCAAGGAAATTCTAATCTTTCTACTTAAATTCTAGGCCAAATAGCAGTGTGCGATGCATCAGCAACCATCCAGCATACCAAAACAACTGCACGAGTCAGAAAGTTCTGCCACAGTTCCCAGACACTATCACCACTGACAGGATGTCACTCTAACAAAACCCCGGGAGACAGATCACAAGATGTGGCTGAATTGCCCCTGTAAAGGCGAGGCTCGCCCGCCATGCCCGCTTTCGCACACAGCTACGCCCCTCCAGGTAAGGGCTGACCCCGGACCTCTCTGCCTGGGAAGTCCGAGCACTTTCAGCAGCTCGGCGGCAGGGCACGCAGGCCAGCGTGGGTCCGTGCCACCGGTCCTCCCCGGCAGACTTGCTGAGCGTGGCTTTTTCTGGAACGCTCCGCGTGCTTCAAGCTCAAGCAGCAGCTTGGGCTCGCGGGCAGCGGCAGAGATGGAAAGCCCTCTTAACCTTGCAGCGTAGGCACAGACAGAAGGGCAGTCAGGTCACAGCCGAGGACCGTGAATCACGTACTTGCAAGATACAACCGTAGCCCCGACCTCAGCAAAGCTCCAGGCTGAAGGTCTCTCCACCGGGACGCTGCACATGGTGTACCATGGCTGCAGGCAACGTGGCCTCGCGTTCGAGAGGCTTTGCCCTCTGCCACTACGTTTTGTTGGGAACGAAGGATAGGACGGTATTTCTGTGGGAGCACATAATTTCAAATTCTTTTGGGGGTCAGTTAAACGGGCTGAATTTACCCTTCCCTGGTATAACTCCAGTGACCGTGTCAGAATTGCACCAGGGATAGGTCACGCCTGGCTCTTTCCTTATTACTTCACTACTCAGCGGAATTGAAAGGATATGCTACCGAACGGTTTCAAGCTTTCATTTATACGCAGGCTGTACTGGCTCAGTGATACTGTTTTGTACTGTGAGAGGGGCCAATATTTGATTGCACTGTTGCAATTCGTGTCTTGCTCATGCTATTCCTATAGACTGTGAAATCCTAGGGCTGCGTCAGGGTTATCCAGTTTTGGAGAGGCTCATTCTGATAAATTAGAAATGCGAACTCTGGATAGATAGAAATGCAGGACTTGTAGGTCGGATGCAACAGGTTTCCTTCTCAGCCAAAAGTCCAGACGACTCCCTGAGGCCCTCTCATCCATCTTCTGCTTGCTAGGATTTTTGCTAGGATAATTGCAGCACCACCGCCTCCTCGCTTGGACTCTGGCCAGTGCCTTGTTGACCTCTCAGAGGTGGTTGATGGGGTTAAAGGTCCCCGACTCTGAAGCTGCTCCTGCCATGTCCAACCAAGCACCCAGAGAGTTCTGGGAGGACGTGTGGAGGGGAGCGTTCTCAGACAGGGACAGCATCATTGCATAAGCCTGGAGGAGAAAAGAGTAATGCAGAGGACACGTGTGAATACACACGCAGGACAGGCTGTAATAAACCGTGTGAAGCACAGCACCACCTAACCATAGAGGACACGTAGCACAGCCAGCATCCTTTGGCCTGGGCTAAGAACCTTGCCAGCAGGTCTAAATTTACATCCACACACTAGGACAACACCCATCACTCCAACCACTCCAACCTGCCGCAGTTTATAGGCAGCTGTCGGTCAATCAGGAGAGGCCACCGTTCCCGTTGGCTTTTACAGGGCCAAATCCAGTCCATGCCAGCCCTGCACTTGGTCACAAAGCCACACGCCTGATCCTAGGCTCTGCTCTCAGGGGAAAGCAGCTCCATGCACAATGCCAATTACTTTGTTTTGCTCTTAAAAACAGTACGCCCAGAGACAAGCAAGTGGCTGAGCGAGACTAGGGCCCGGTCACACGCCGCAGAAATGGCGCGGCAGCACCCACGCTAGCTGTAACGCGACAGGCAGTGATGGGCAGCAGGCGAACCGTCTTGCCCCACTGCTTGGCATGAGCTCGCCGGTGCCTGTAGAAACCCACACGTAGGTATTTGGGAACGTAGGCACGAAAGGCTCATTGGCATTACCAGCGTGTTCACGTGTTCTTGTCGGGGTAGATTTACTGCTGCGGTGAAATGGTTGAAAGTGTCTGCTGAGAAAAACGCATCGAGACTTCTATTTTCTCCGTAACCATCAGCTTGCCTCTTTGTAACCTACACGCTCTCCCTGTTCCAAGACTACTCGTCTCATACACTTTTGTGTCCTTTCACAGCCCACACAGGTGAGGTGAAGACTTAGGTAGATGATGACCTCACACACTGGAGGTGAAAGCCAATGTAATTGCCACCCATGATCTGAAACAGAGGAGAACGTGGTCCCCACCCTCCCCGGTCTACGTTAGCTGGTGGAATGGATGCTCCTACTCTGCAACGCAGTTGTGGCCATCAAGCCCTCTCCTTCACCCTGAGGGTGCACCCGCCCACACACAATCCTTTGCAGGGCAGCAAAGACCCCACATTATCCGGGACATCAGTGCCATGCTCAGTACAGTAGCACCCTTAGTAATGCAACTGTAACGGTGGCAATACGAACCAGTTATCCAGCTTCAGCCTCTCCTCTTAAAAGCTGAGAGTCAGATCTACTTGTCAAGCCAACACACTCATGTACTGTGGGTGCGTGCTGGAAGAGGTACAGCTCTGTAGTGTTACGGAGTGCACGCTTCTGAATTTGCTTAAGAGGAGGACAGCCACAAAGGAGTGCTGTGCTGCTCACACAAATGCTCTTTTACTATTACATTTCCTGCACAAGCGTTGGTTCAAATTATTTCAGTTACTTACTGTAATTCAAGCGTAACCAGTCCTGCATCTCGTACGCTACAAAATTGCTTCATAATGCAAAAATATCCCCCCATCCAAGCATAGGCTAGACCAAACGATGTAGTACAAACTTTAAAAGAGCAAGCTGCTCCTAAATAGTTAGTACATTGGGCATATTAGTAACAGGACACATGTAAGCATCAGGCAAGCGGCTTGTGTTTGAAGTAGTTTCACCCAGAGAAAAGCTGTGTCCTATCTTCAAGCAGACCCTCCCCAGCTTCAGTACTACCATCTACTACGAAGGAGGACAATAATTTCACAAGTTTTGGGTGATGACAAATCAAAAATCATGTTCTGCTTGGCAACGGCATTAAGCTACTGCTTTGCTGGACACTTAAAATACATTTAATGACAAATTCTGTTGCTTGAAGGGCAACAAGCTGTACTCATCCCCCGTGAAGGGTCGAGTATGCTGTCTCCTGTCCAGTCCGGTGATGTCACTTCATTCAACAGTTCTTTTGTGAGAATCCTTTTGCAGGGATCAAGATATGAACTTCATAAAACCAGACTGAGTATTTTGGTTTAACGAAAAAGCAGCAAGCACAAAGGGATCTGCCCCATACCTCCAGATTTTCCTCAAAGCTCCAATACGTGCCGAGATGCCGTTCTGAGGTTTCTTGGCGGGTCTGAACGGGTCTTGCTCAGAAGGCAGAGTTCCATTTTATGGTTTGCTTTTAGAAATCAGGGAGGTAAATGAGGAAGTCCTCCAGACTTGCTGGACTGCAAGTCCTGGAAATACTATTGTCTACTACACCTTTTATAATCAAACCCAAGGATATTTTATTAGTGTTTCTGCAGACCAAACCTTGAGTTTCTTAGTATATGCCAACTGCAGACCCATCCCAAAGTATAAATAAATAATAGTTATAAAAACATTTATACAGACAGATAAAAACAGACAGATGCCTCTACCTTTCTATATAAGCATGTTCTCAGCACAGGCTAAACGATAAATTGAGCTGGTGGCCTAAAACTGATGCCCGCTCCGTTTCCCCTCTATTTCAGTATAGTTGCAACAAGACACGGTTTACGTATGATTCATGTGCTACAGTTAGAATTCCTGCTCACTGGAAGGGGAAAAGAAACCTTAGCTAAAGGAGGCCAGCTGCTTGCTAATCCTATTGTACGTGCTGGCGCCAAGCTAGATGAAATGTTCTGTCATATACCTACCTGGTTTTTAGCCTGCCTGTACAGAGTCTGTTTTATTGTCTCAGAGTCTAAGGTGGAATTAAACACATCTTTAACTTCAAATGCTTCCTCGGCTGCTTTGCGAAGATCCAGCCCCTTCCCAAAATTCGGCATCTGCTCCAAATCTAACAAGCCGGCTTCGTCCTCCTCAATACACCTGTACCAATGACCAGGGGAAGGGGTTGACCTGTTGTTAGCTCATCTCACCGTTCACATCTAGCCAAAGTGAGTGTTGCTAACCCAGTGCCTGCATGCACATACCATGGGGGTCTCACAAGCCACATGCGTGAACTGGCAGACGACAAACACGAAAATGACACAAAATGCAAGGAGCAAAGAAAAAGTGGAGAGCATGACTATGCACAAATGAGCATTAGTGCTATAGATATTCGTGATTCAGCGTGGGTACGATTCACTTTGGTCTTCTGTGTGCAGATGTCCAATTGCTGTCCGCTCCTTGACATGCTGGACACTGGACCAATGTCTGAAGAACACTGCTGCATTTTCTTTGAGTTGCAGTGAAAATAGTGATGCACTGAAATCAAGTCAGATACTACTTTGCATCAGGGGACATTTGTTACGAATACCGGTAACTGGGAATCTGAGGTAAACTGAGGCAAAAAGAAAGCTAAGCCTATACTGTGTGCAACAAACTTTAATTTTAAAGGTGTCTAGACATGGCCTGACCTGGGAAAAAAAAAACTTCACTTTTTCCCAGAGCTCCAAGAACTCTACTTGAAGCCAACAACATTTTGCTACCACTAAAATGGGTCGAGCAGCACAAACCAGATTGTATTACATATGGCTTCTTCCTTTGCCCTGACCAGTGTTTTAGAGAAAGACATTATCCACTGAACCGCGTGTACCCTGAAAATGCTGCTGTCTGTGTTGGACTAACTGTTCTGATAGGAACTTCTCAAATCTTGGCTATACACCTTGTCACAGATTCTCCTTGCAGTCCACTTGTTTCGTGTCCCCCACCGTGGTGAAAATGGAATCTCTCAAGTGAATGCTTAAATCAAACTGGAGGTATGACACATGGCTTGAAAAATAAAACAAGAGCACTCACAATCTACCACCGACACGGGGTCAGAAGTCTGAGCCCCGTTGGACTTCTCAAAGGGCATGGCCCACCTCACCTTCGGGTGTGGTCAAAGCTCATGGTGAGAGATGTGGGCTCTTCATCTTCTTCATCTTCAAATGCTCCTCGGGGCTCTGCGGTGGGTGATACCGTTTCATCCTGTGACTTCCCTGTCAGGCTGTCATCATCCTCCTCTTCCAGTTCTTCATCTTCGTCATCCACATCTTCTGTTTTCTCATTTGCTAATCCATGACACTGGGAATTGCCATCAATATCCTGGAGTTCTGGCCTGAAATATTTGGTCAAAGTGGGGAAGAAGAAAGAAAAGAAAAAAAGAAAAAAAGCCAAATGCGTAAGTCATGCATTTTCACTGTAATGCAAGACTTTGAGAATTTTATACATATGTATGAATGCAGAGACATATTTACATACATATACCTATCATTAAAACTTCAAGGAAAAGGAAAACCAATACATTTTGGGCATTTGAAAATCAGCCTTCACAGAGTCTTAAGGGCTAATAAGCGTGTCGAGTATATACCAACCCCAGTGCTTTTTAAACTAGAATTTTGTCTAGTCTGGATTTAAACGATGGTTTTCCATTTCTTAAAGTATAACATCCATGGGACAAGCAGCCTTCCTCTTTCTCTGTGCTACTGTATTCTAACAATGTCCCTTTGAGCAACCAGAAGGAAGACGCCTCCTCACGGTGTAATCTAACAGCCAGCCTGAACTCTCTCTCGTGTTACTTTTGCTATCCATGCCCATATGGACCTAGTGACTCCACAGAACTGGCAGCTTTAAATTACGTTGAGAGAATGAGAGCGGGATCACCAGTGCTATGGACTTGGAACCCAACAGGATGCCACCAAGTGACATAAAAGAAGATTAGCATCTTCACCAGAAATTTTACATCAGCACTTTCCACACTTCTTGCTGTCCTTGACGTGGATCACATCATCATGTGGATTTCTTGTACTTACGTTTTGGACCTAAACCTTAGTATTGGCATTAAATGGCTATTTGTGAAAACAGACAGCAGCAGGTGAAATCAGGCTTGTGATGTGGGTAGATCGGAAACAAATAGACTAGAAAAGAGGTGCCTCCGGTTTCCTTAATCAGAACTCTCTGACTGGCGACGGAACAGGCACTGGAGCCAACTGCAGCAGTCAGCGTGCCCGCCTTCTCTTAGCACAACTTCTCTTGAGATGTGCTCCACCGCCTGCTCCCACCGGCCTCCAACCGTTAGCGGTTCTCTCTGTCAGCCCTCCTGACTTAAGTCAATCTCTGAAAAGACTTAACGCTGGGCTTAGAGCTTGAAGTCGAACACATGTTCCTTCCAAACTCTGACATTTCTCTCTTTTGAGCGTTTTAAATCAAGTGCTGCAGGACAGAGGCTGACTGGTCTTTCAAGCATGTTAACAATACATGTCATCACGTAATTTTATTTGCTTGTCTACCTTTTATCTGCTAAAGTTGATGCTTGATTCATCTCACTATTTGCAATAAAATTTCTGATTTCAGAGAAATACGAATCCTCTTTTTCATCTAAAAGTGCATGGTTGTCTGATTCTGAGTTTGGGGAAGAGGCACTGGTCCCAAGGTGGTTTGTAATGACTCCAGAGTGCTGGCTCACTGGGAGAGAGAAACAAGGAAAGAGAACAGGAGAAACAATCAGATATTGGCAAAGCTATTATTAAGAGGAAACATAAAGGAGGAACGTCGCGCAACAATCCTCTCACTAGGTATTAATGATTTAACGTTTAAGAGACATCTCATGGACCAAAGCTGCCAAAGGAAGCTCATGTTTTCCAGACTTAACTACAGAGAAACGTAGGTGAAATTTAGCGTTTACGGATGGTATATGCAATTTAAGAAGCACTATACGTCGCATAGCTGTTTGCCTGTAACTTTTCCACACATTTTTGTTCCTAGGCTGGGAAATCACTTAGTTGGCTCCAGCACAGGAATTTCTTCCTTCAGTTTTTATCTTAAGGCAAAGTCTATTTATCTTCTGGAACTTCACACACACCTACAAATGCACTGCAGGTTGAAAACCCTCGGTAGAGCTTGCCCTGGCCACATCAGCGCTGGACCAGGAGGTCTCGCAAGGTGAGGCTACGCTCCCTGGACAGAGGCCTCAGGAAGTCAGCATCACGATCGCTGTTTTATGGATGGGAGCAGGGCATGTAGAAGTAACACCTGGCCAAGTACTGTGCCTGAGCGCGTGTGTGTGTTATAATTATGCACAGTGCGTAAAAGCGTCTCTGGCCGTGTGAGGAGCTGACGTTTGTTTTTTGCTACCTGATGATATTCAGCCTTAAGAACCAGTGCTTTCCATAAGGGCTTCCCCAGGTGACCAGAGAGACCAGACCACGGTGTCTTCTCCCGCCCGTGCCCCACGGAACCGCACAGCTGTGCCCGTTCCTACCTGGAACATTCTCGTGTTCGTGTTTCTTCAGATGTCGGTCCAAGTTGGTCTGCTGCCCAAAGCATCGGTTACACAGGTGACATTTGAATGGCTTCTCCTTGTTATGGATGTTTCGAACGTGCCGCTGGAGGTTGGAGGAAATGCTGAATGACCTGTCACAGTATTTACACCTGAAAAATAGAAGCAAATGCCAAAGAGTGCAACGTGAGGGGGAAAAAAAAGAAAAAGAAAAATCTGACTATCAGAAAACCAGAAAATGTTGGTCTATAAATCTTTACACAGCTGAGGACCTGGGAAGCACAAGGCATTAATCATTCCAGACAAATCTGATATTATTGTTATTCAAGGAGCACAAAGAAAGGATTACGATTAATTAAGAAGTGAGCCGTCCAAACAAATAAGAATGTTAAACAAAATAATTACTTTTCCACACACGAATGTAAAAATAAGAAAGGTGAATTTATTTCTTCCGCCCTTCTCATTTTGTAGGGGAAGTAGGTGAAATATGGCTGTAGAGGGAGGAAAAAGAAGACAGAAGGAAAAGAAAGAAGGGAGCTTCAATGTACAAAATAGGCACTAGCTAGCATATCCCTATGTGACACAGTTATCTGGACATACAGAAAACTCCAGATTTAGTTGTGAGATTCCTTGTGGTACTCAAGATGTAGGCAGGACAGCATGCCTTTAAAGGTAATTATGGTGATTATTATAGTACAATAGCTCCCAAGAAATACACCGTAGTTTCCAAACAGGGTAAGATTTATTCCTATGTAGTGAATATCTGGTTTACGATGAAAAAATGTGGAACGGACGGAGCCAAGCCAGAACGCTTAGGGAAACTGCTGAGTGAAGAAATGTTCCCTCTTTGAAACCAGCCTCTGCAGGACCCATGGCAGATGTGCTGGAAGCCTGTTGGAAGCTGCCACCCCCCCGGACTCAGACTCCCTCCAAATACAAACAAGGCTTCGCTAAACCGTGGCGCTTTGTGAACTCCGTCCTCCACTTCTCTCCCAGCGCAGGAGGCGGCAGCCGATGGACTGAAGAGGGCAGCTTTGAGCCACGGTTTCGGTACTAGAGCTACAGAAAATCTAATTCCTCTCGGAATCCGCCTGAATCCCTCATTAGATCTCCCTTTAAATACGTCATTTGTACCTCCACAAAGCTGCTTTCCTCACGGCTCTACTTCCAAAACCCCGGAGAAGTAGAATCCTTTCTCCGCTACAGACCTTTGCAAATCCTGTACACTTACGGGACAAAACCCAAACTGTTCCTAAGCCCTCCTAAGTCCAGAACAAACCCGCTTGCTTTAGCAGAACTGCTCCTCTAACCGACAGCAAAATTTGCCCCGCTGAGCTGAGCTGCAGCCTGGTAAGGCATGAAGACGGTGGTCCGTTTGTGCACATTTTAGGAATGTCGTTAGCTCGGTCTGTGACGAGGGCACACAGAACTTACCTTGTGCCTGTGTCGTTCGCGTATGAAACGGGATTTGCCTTGACGCTAAGGACATAGTATTGTTTTCTACAAATACAACAGGTTCAAACGCGGGAAGGAGGTGCGAGCGTAAAAAATCTATGCTGTGAAACACAGACACAATTTCCAGATGTGCTACAGCTGTGATTTTTATTTGGTCTCTAAAAATAAATTGGTATTATTTTTGGAAATAGCAGAGATGCATTTATGAAACACTCTCTCCCTGAATGTTTATGGATTCCATGTCCGTCTCTGAATTTCCTACTGTTAAATCACCAAAAAGAATAAAGATACTTCAAATAATGAACCTTTATTATGATTAACCTAGGAAGAAAGCAAAGATCTCTTTTTAAAGCCCAGTCTTCTCAGCCTTCAAAACTTTTTCATTTTTTCAAAAAACATGTATTGAACAACTAAAGAAAACAAGACGGTATTTGACCATCAGCAAGCAGCAGCACAGCCTATGTACCGAGAGTTAAACGCACAGATTTCCAGCTCTGATTCTCCTCCTGTCTGCTACCAACCAAGGAATCTGATTTCAGGAGCTGCCAGGCTTCGGCAGCTTCTGCTGTTCGGCACTTCAGAAAACTGAAACGTCCAAAGGAGCCAACGCCCCGACACCCCTGTTGTTCCAGAGGACTTTCAGAAGCAGTTTTGCCTGTATCGTATCACCAGCCCCCTCCTCGTCTCTGCCGATGCCCAGGGGTTTCACTCCCTGCCTGTCCCCACCAGCTCCGTGCCCTTCTAAGCCGAACTCTCCTTTCTCTTTCTCGGTGTTTGCCTGGCACAACTGGGGCATCGGGGCTCGGGGTGCCGCTGCGCTTATGGCTGCTCCGGGCACCCACGCCGGGTCTCGCCTCCATTACTCACACGAGCAGCTCAGGGGAGTTCAAAGGCGGCGCTTGCATGCGTACGGCAAGAACGACCTGGCCTCCTGTATGCCAATTTATTTAGATGTTCAGGAAGTCTTTGAAAAGTTTCCTCTGACAGGTCCTCGCTCTAACCATGAGCTATGGGGATGCAGGTTAGGGTACGGAGAAAGGACAAAGAGCTTGTTAAAAAAATAGAAAACAGAGGGGCATTCGAGAGGAGCAATAGCTGATGTCTGAAAGCAAAGGGATGAGGGAGACGTACTGTATTATTTGTGGTCCCAGAGGGGCCGGTACTTGGATCTCTGCTGGTTTTAATCTAAATAAATGACCCAGACAGAGGAACCAGCTTAAATTCAGGGAAGAGGTGAACGCAGAGGCAGGAGAAGAATAAAACTCAAAAGCAGCGGTATTTGCTTTGTAAACACACTGACAAAACGCTAGTAAAGTTTCTTCCTTATGAGTTTAAAGTAACACACCAATGGGCTAAAAAAATAAAAATCGGGAGTGAAGGATAGCTAAGAACGAGCCCAAGCTGGAACTCGGGAGCTCCGAGGAACGGCAGGCGATCCTCAGAGCTCGAGGGAACTCAGATACCTGGTGTAACACAGCCCGAAAATCGACAGCAAAACCCGGTCAGGTAAGAACGAGTAACTGAGCTAATCGCTGTATGACGACGAGAGTTTGGTGACCCTTCCAATGTGACAGCAAGGGATTTGATAACGAGCTTTGTGAAGTCTCAACAGCATGGCGGCACTTGCAAAATTTTACACTTATTTGATATCAACGTGAGCTGTAAAGAGAGAACTGCAGAAACAAAGTATAAACCACACAGACAGCTGCTCTTCCTCTGAGTAACTCCTTAATCTCAAGTGCATTTATACCAGGGATGAAGGTAGGCTGCATTTTAAAAAAAAGAAAACGAGAAAGGAGAGACTTTTATTGAACTATGTGCACTCTTAAACGACACGGTAGACGTCAGCTTTAGTGGTTAGTTTCAGCTTAATGCAGATAACAGGACACGGGGGCCTAAAAGGAAATTAAAGAAAAACAAATTCAAAACAGACGCCAGGAAGCACATCTTTATAGGAGGAATCACAGCCTAACAGGCAATGCTTCAGGATTGGGTGTAATTCAAGAATCAATTAGATGGCATCCTGGAGGGAATGGACATTTGAAAGAAGAAAATAAAGTCTTGCTGAATCCAATAGCTTTTAGTTGTTCGCAGCCCAGGTTTTACGTAGTTTATGTGATTCTGGGATTCCGGAGAATGAAAACAGAGCTAAGAAGCAAACCCACAACTACAACACAGCCATGTGCTCCATGCACAAGAGCTTCACTAAAAATTGCCTCTTCTGGGTTTTGCTTTGTAATCTCGGAACGACAACAAAGTCCTATTTTTTATGACCTGAGTTCCCAGGTAAGTCCGACACGATTTTACAAGCCCAACTTATTTTGCATTTCTCTGAAAGGAGCAGTTAAGTTTGATGGTCCTTTCTACCACTGGCTTTTGAAATACGCACTACTGAATTTTAGATTTGGTGTGGAAAAGAAGAGGGGAAAGCAGCATGTCGAATTTCACTGTACAGCATGCTGTCTTTGACTCTTTTCAAATCAGTGGATTTTTAGGAAGTGCATTACCAGGTATTTCTTACTCTTCAAAAAAGATGTAGCACTTCCCCTTCACAAAAAGAAATAATTTGCCTCCTTGCTGCTCATGTGCTATTAATTCCTATGTAATTAGATGCCTAGGAAGTTTAAGTGACTTGGTACAAACCACATCACTTATTGATGACAATCAGGAATCAAACCCAAGGCACCTTATTTTCTGGCCGGCCTGTTTTTTGATTCACACTTGGACATTTGGTCAGTTAATGGCAGCTTTAAGAACATCTTAATTCATATCTGGATGAATATATAACACTGACAGACTCAAAAGAAAAAATATTAAACTATCAAAAGAAAAGTTATCGAAAGACAGGCACAGGTAAAACACTGAAAAGGCAGCAACCTCCTTTTACCTGCGTAAAGCTGGCACTTAAAAACAAGCTTTCAAAGCAGTTATTGCTGCAAAAGTTGGAAATCTCAGTTCTCTGAGAGCAAAAGAAAATCAATGATAATTAAGCTCTTCTGTAAACGTAGCACTAACTCTCAGGAGTGCTATTATAATGCAACATTGTCCAGAAGTCAAACCTCTATTACAAAAAAAACACGCAGGCCATTTTCTGGGAGAAGACCAGATCAAATAAATCTTTATTTTCCTAACCTTTGTTAAGTTGCAAGTCTCCTTTTTTGGAAGAAAACTGAACTAACAACCTCTGAATAATCGGGAGCAAGCATTTTAGTCAGACAGGGGTGTATAGTGAATACACAGTATTCATTCAAGGCATATCAAATAACGCAACTGAAAAAATCAGAAGAAGGGGGAATGGTTCCAAAATATATGTCTGCTCTGGAGAGGATTTTTTATTTTTTTTTTATTTTTAATTTACCTAATGTCTACACTCAAAATTCTGCATGACTCTGTATGGAAAAAACAATTTACTCTGTACGTACTAGGGATTACAATGTGGGAGAGAGTAGGTTCTTAAGTTAAACTAAGCATAAAAATGTGATGTATTTGACCACATGGCCTTTCACTGCTCATAGATTTGTTTGCATTTCTCTTTACATAACAACTATTATATTAGCTTTGTTGTGAACTTATGACTGGGTATGGAAATACCATAATATTAGCTACCAAAAATGAAACCGTTTGAATTGTTACTATTGTTTGACAATGCGCAAAACACTTACATTATGGAAAACACAACGCTTGATTGTCAGTGAGCTCTCCGTTCACCATTCCCTCCGTTTTGCTCATGCATGTACCTAGTCTAACAACGAAGCAACCAAAGCGCAGGTTTTGCTGAAGTTTTTGGAAACTGGCCGCAAAACACCGGAAGAAAATACTGGGGGGAAAAATTCCCGCTTGGCCTTCCGTGAGCAATGTTCCTTTATACACCTAAACACCCCCCCCATAGTTACATATATTTCCCTATGAGTTTTATTCACATTTGAAACACTCGCTGAAAGAGGCGTCCCTTTCTGAGCGCCAGCGCACGCCGAAGCCATGCCTGCCTGCAGGCTGCTCTCCGCAGAAGAGACGGGCAGTTTTGCCACGTGCCCTTCTGCACAGACACAACGCGAACCGAAGTACCAAAAGCAGAGCACCTCGTCCCCAGCCAGCAGGAAACGGGGGTTCAGCCTTCTACCTTCGACACCCAACTGGACACGTGAAACAGCGTCTGAATTTTCCCCCTCTGATCACTCTTTTTGAACTTTGCGATTTCCCTAACTTTTAAAGCAGATACGCTACGGGGCTTTTCTTTTCTTTTTTTTTTTTCTTGATCCACTACTCGAGGCACCTCTGATATGCATTAGGAAAAGAAAAAACAAAACCCCGTAGCTAGACCCAGCAGTTAACTCACTGGCAAGCCCTTCAAAACAGCCCGATTTTCAGAGACATTCAGCACCTTCAGCTGTCCTTGAGATGAATGGTTAATGTGAGTGTGAAACAACACTGCAAACCAGACCGCTCATTTGCCAGCATACATCTAAATATAAGTTAAGTGTCTATCTTCAAGCTGCCAAGCCTGATTATTTTTGGCTGGTACACATAATATACAATCCTATGAATCACTGTATGTAATGCTACAGGACTGCGGTATTATGTTGGCACAGCTTTATAGAAAGGAGAAAAAATAACACAGTGGTGAATGAGGAGTGTGTTGGGAAAGGGGTGGTATCTGGGGGACAACATCACCTGTAGGGCTGTTCTCCAGTGTGTGTCCGCAGATGCCTTGTCAGATTTGCTGAGCGAGGGAAGATCTTACCACAGTACCTAGACGGAGAAAGCCAAAGTCACCATCAGTCACGGAAGTCCTGACACACCGGATCGTTTCCAAGCCCTGTATCACCAGCTACCATCGCACTCACTCATCTTGATACCGCTCCCAACATCTGAAAATCCCTTTACGCACTACGAGCTCTCAGCACCTACGGACTGAGGGAGGAAGACGCGGAGCTAAGAACTAACAGAGCGACACCCACCCCGGAGTAACAGGACGCACAGCGGCGAGACACCGCTGGAACCCATTTCCATCAGAGGCGCAGAACGGCAGGCGATTCTGCTGCAGCATCGGGAAGGGCAGGAAAACCAAAACCCCCGTGACAGCACCCAGTTCAGACCCGAACGCTGGCTGCCTTAGTAGCTTATCTCGGAGGCCTGGGCGAGTAGAGAGGAACGCAGTAAGGATGTTGTCGCCCCTCCCCAATATATTCTCCCAGCTTCCACCTGACGTGGAAGGTTCTCCTGCGCCTCCGGTTGAACAGTTGTGTTCAATGCCCTTTTGCTGAGTTTCTTCCATCTATTTTCCAACATTTTTGAATGCACGTAAGCTTTTGACATCCACAGCCTCCTACGGCTGTGAGTTCCTCTGCTGAACTGCGTGGTGTTTAAAAGAACCTCCTCTTGTTCGAACCTGTCGCTCAGTACCTGCATTCGATACCACCTCGTTCCTGCATTAGGATCAAGAGTATTTAATCACTGCCTACTCATATTGTCTGTCGCCTGAGATTTTTACAGATCTCTTTTATAGCCCTCTTTAGTCGCTTATCGTACAGAATCTACTTGACCATCCTTCTCGGAATTCACAGATTTTTTTTCTAGATAAATGCTGCAGCATTGCGTTACTGTTATCGGGATGTACTGCTGTGAGTCTGACAGTCTGCTTAGAATAAGGAAACGCAGCAATGGGAAGTGAAATAAGAGAAGGAACAGTGTTCCACAATAAATCTGATTCACAGTAAACTCAAAAGGAAGGGATGTATAAATAAAAACATTAATTGGGAAATAAAATACTAAGGATGAAAGGTTATGTTCTGTGACTATGAAACCTGATGCTTAACGTTGTGGAAGGAACATCATATGAATAGACTTTCTTAATTTAAGAGACATTCAGCACCTTCAGATGTCCTGAAGATGAATGGTTAATGTACATGTTAATCAGCAATGAAAATCCAAATGTTGACTTGCTGGTGTATATCTAAATGTAAGTTTAGTCCCTATTGTAGGTAGAAACCTCAAATTTCTAAATACTCGACTGAAATTTGAGCCCATAGCTTTTGTGGCAAAGTCAAACGCTAGAGATACATCAAACAAAATATATGCCCGCTTACTGCACCCAAGAAAAATGCAGTGGGACCCACCACAGAACCTCTAGTAGTTGAAAGTAAAACTGCACGAGCAGATACGGGGTTTTATTGTCTGGTGATCTGCTCCGATACGAGCTTTTAGAGCCGCAACGGATACAAAAGTATTTCTGTGGATACAGCTGCGTTTGAAAAAGTCGTTTACTGTATGCCATTTTTTTAAATTGCATTACTTTGCGTAACTGAGATTGGACATAGCTGAGATCGCACTCGGCATTGGAAACTGTGGCATTTGCTAGCACACACGAGAGACTTGGCTTGGAGAATTCTGTTTGCTTGAGAATCTCCAGATCTGCTCTCAAGGTTATTAAAAATTACAAAGAAAATAGAAGATGCTGATTTTCTACCAGACAAAACAAGCTATTTCAGAGCGAATTAGTCATGAGAATGCTCTGTTCTAATTCTGCTGCTTCTTGTTTTCCTTTTCCACCCCTGCCAAGACAGTAAAGATGTCCGTGTGAAGTTGCTCTGTTGCGTGCTGGTGCCTGATGCAGCTTCCCAGCGCGGGTGGCATTCGACAAGCTGGGGGTACCGTCTCGCTTCCGCGGGGTGCCCAGGCCCTTACCTGCAGGTGTAACGCTCCTTGCCCTTGCGCAGGATGGGATCGGATAGCGTGGGTGGTGGCGATCGGAAGTTGAACGGGTGGTGTGGAAGGGGCTGCAGGGAAGTGCCAGTGTCTGCCTTCATGGCTGCAAAACTCTCCAGTTTCTCTGTCATGGTTTCTATGGCTGACATCTACAAGTACAAGGCAAGACCTCATGTCATAAAAAATCCACAGGAAGAACAATATCTGATGCATAAAACATGTCTTTTAGCACTAATACGTTGGTCAAAGCCTGTTGCTGATATTTGCTCTGCTCTCAGAAGCTGGCTGCACAGCGGGAAACGGAGCCACTGAATCCAGGCAGGAGAGAGAGAAATCAGAGAAGATACAATTGGCAAAGCCACGCAGTAAGCACTAGATCTCAGAAATCAGGCACTCGTTTACCTTCCACAATGTGCATGTGCTTACTTTCAGCATTTCAGAATAAAAATTATCTCAGAATATGCTCGGCTTCCCTTTTTCCAGGGATGACACTGAAATCAGACACCGTGGTCAACTGCTGGATGTCGAACTCACCACCCAAACCCTCCTCTCAAAGTCTTGGAAAGCAAGGAGGTGTGATTTCCCATGCAGCACCCGACCCAGGTTAGAGAGGACGGAGAAGTTCTGGGCAGGAGGCAGAAGGACCCCGGCCAAAGCGGAGTGGGAGGGGGCACAGGGGAACGTGTGACCGTGGTCAGGGAGCTCAGACGGGGCAGAGGCTGAGGCTGGGGGGGTGAAGAGGAGGAATTAAGATCACACTCAGGATGGAGTGGGTCCACTGAGAGCTTGCCTAGCAAAAAGGCCAACATTTTAATTGTACGTAAGAAGGGTTCAGAAGCCAGTAAAGGTGATGGAAGGATGGGTGGGAGATGGCTGAGCTTCCTGGAGCGAAAGGGAATTCCAGCCAAAACGCTCTGCGCGAGCTGTGGCTGGATGAGTTACGGCTGGGAGGACCACGACTGAAAGCCCGTTCGGATGGGAGCGGCAGGCGTACAGGTCTAGGGATGGGACGCCGCACGGGAGGCTTCTGGGTGCCTTTGTCAGCTTTCGCTTGCGTGGCTCGGCAATGGCCACGTTCTCACGTACACACTGGATCAAAAACCACACCAGAAAGTGGGAGAAAGGGAAAAACCTGGAGACAGAGGACAAGGGGAAAGCAAAAATGGAAAGAAAGAAGTCGGCCTGTGTGCAAAAAAAAAGGATATGCATAAAAAATCCCACCTGAAGGAAACCACTTTTACTTTCATTAGAGCAAAACAGGAAATCCAAATCCAAGAGAGAAACACGACTCGGAGAACTGCGCTGACATCTCCAACGTTCAATTTTATGCACTCCGGAGAGCACTTTCAAGATAGCGAGCAGAAAACAGGGATAAACCAAACAAGGCAGCAATAAAGCTGCCTCCTCACTGCAGATGACATCACCGGGAAAGAAGGGAGCGCTGGGGGGAGCGGGAGCCTGAATGGAGAGTCAGCCCGAGAGCCGGGGGGACAGCGAGCGAGCGGAAGGCAGTAGGAAGCCATATATCAAAACTAGATGCTCTATTGTACAGGAAGGGCTGACCTTTTGCACGTTTACACTTTATTAAACTGGGCTCAGGGGAGGGAAGAGAGCCAAGATATTGTTTAAAATGTATGACTATAAAAAAAAGTTGTCTTAATCACCAAAGAATACATTGTGGAAGGCTGACAACCATTCATAAGCTGTAAAAAAGAGGAGTAGTAAAACCCATTTCTCGATAATAGATCCACGGCCCCTTAGTTGGAGGCTCCCAGCCCATGATAAATAGTAAGTAATACTTAGCACCAGCCACTTGAAAAGGTTACTTGATCATTTACAGCAAAAGCTCTGCCCCAGCTGCCAGTCATGTAACAAAACCATCATGTTAAAATGCTATCCGGATCTTTCAGAGCTATGCCACTCAGCCCTTTGCTGGAGTACCTGGAGATATCTTTTGTTGTGCCCTGTTCTTTAGGCACTTAGTCAGAGATGTTTGCTGGCTTGATAGCCGTAGGCTTATTTTAAAATTCTAAACACCGGCCATAGCCTCTCCAGTGGTAAAGGCACTTTGCTATTTAGGGAACAACCGCCTGGTTATAATAAAAAAGAAGGGGAGAAGAAAAGAAACTTAACAGGTGAGGAAAGGTTTTCCATTAAGTTATCAAAAAGTTACACCATTTATTTATGTTGTCCAGAGTTTCACTTTAAATAGACAACGTAAGAATAACTCCCATCACAGCAGAGAAACTACTGTCAACAACTGGCTAAGAAATAAAAGTTGCCTGAAATTCATTTTGCGAGAGAAAGCATCTCAGCCTTTATCACATCTTTTGGCTTAATCACATCCCACCCGGGGCCCTCTGTGCGAGCTGGGGAATTATTCGCAGAAGGAAAGGCTAAGACCAGACTTGTGCTTAGAGTGAGAGAAAGGGAACACACAGAGCGTGCCTCTAATTGATCCAGTACAGGAACGCTGGTCCTAACGAAGAAGACAGAAGCAGGAGCCCCTGAAAATAGGATTTCTTAGGAAAAGATCCAGGATCCTATCGGGTGGGGATCCAGTAGTAAAAATCTCACATGTTCAACAACTGACCTGTCTTCTTGCACCGTATCTGAAATACCCGATTGATTACATAGCATGGGAACGGCGACTCTCTAGATCAAGCGATCTTTACACAGCAACCCGCTTTATTACAAACTAGTTATCAGGAAGTTTCGGGCTCGGGCGATTGTAAATTTTAGGCTATTCTATGTGATAAGCTATTAGAGATAACCAGACCTTCCACATCTTTTCATTGCCATGGGAAGAGGACGTGGTCAGGATTTCAGGAACAATGTTAATAACCTTCCACCCAATGCTTGCTCCCACTCAGGGTCTGTACGTTTCTCATCGTCTTGTTGGGTTGCTTTGCCACACTAGCTCCTCCCTGCTATCAGATTCTTTACAGGCAGATATCCCCACTATTCTAACTCACACAAACACAGGATGTTCCTGGCCAGCCTGTCACCATTATCCAGCCTGTATGAAGGAAAAATCGGGGGAAGTTATTAACCAAACTCTGAGGCTGATGCGAAACAATGAGGGAACTAAGTTTAGCTGTGAAAGCAACCAGGATCCAGCTTTCACAAACCTGCAAGTTATTTATCTAAGGTGGGAAACATTATCAGAGGAGAACAATGCATGTGAATATGAAGGAGAGCACAATAACGACCGCAGGGCTCAGCTCCCAGCCCGTGCTCGCAGCAGGGGAGATGGAGGATAGCCGGCGACCGTCACACTGGAGAGGATGTCAGGCAGCGTGCGGCAGAACTCGCTGCATCATCATTCTGGAGCAAGGAATCCTAAGGGCAAGGAGTGACATCACTTTTTGCGGAGTTTAGCTATGGCTTTTAAGATAAGGGGGTTTGTAAGCTGGGGTTGATGCTCGTGAATAGTCTTGGTAGCGCTGGACCTAGCTGTGCCTTTCAAATACTCTGGGGTAAGAGCCCGACGGGCTGGCATTCCCGCTCCCCTGCCAAATGGGAAAGCTGTCCGGCAGCGTTTCCCATCGCTCTGCAGTGACTCAGACCCGAAGGAGATGCAGAGGGAGCAAGTGTCCGCGAGTTGTCAGAAGAGACTCGAGCAGCTGTGCAGGAAGGAGAGAACACAAGTTCTCCACCAAGCGACCCATCACCTTTCGGGGCAGGCAGAACTGAACTGTGACCCTCCGTTGCTCTGCACTTCCACGCTTTCTAGTTGGCATAAGGAAACAGCAGGCAGGTATAAAACGCTGCTGCTTGGATGCTGAACAATCCTTCTCCGCTTTGCACTACTGCCAACGACTGCACCCGGTGTGCCCAAAGGAAGAATGATGTAGGTATTCTGGCCTGCGAAAGGGGAGTTGGTCAGACCACACGAGGTGTCCAGACCTCCTCCCTGCTCTCCTGTTAACGCGAAAGGAACAGCAAGGCAGAACGACCACCGTCCTCCGACCGGGAACGAAATGAGAAGTATTTGAAAGTAACTGGTGGAAAACGGTGGAGTCTCCAGCTCCATCTCAAACTCCTTGGCATTCAATCAACACTGCATTAGAACTTCCCTGCGTTTACCTGGGGGTGAAAAAGCAGCGGGGAGGGTCGCAGGTACTTCTCCTTTAGGGCACCCACAGGGTCTGTCACCTTCCGCTTCTCCACCCTGCTGGACAACAACACAGAGGGTTACATACCTTACAGGGCTACAGGCAGCAAAGAAACAGCCAAACCATTCGCAGAGGCGTTTACATTCTATATGTCAGGCTTTGCTCCTATTGACACAAACGTCTGACTTCCCCTTCTACTGGATACCACAAATTATGACCCACAAGTTACCCTGCAAAAGGCACTGGAAGCGATATGAAAACAGAGCCCCTCCTTTGGGCAATATTTTTTTAGCCATCAGACTGACGACTAAGAAAACATTTTGATCTTTCTATGTGAGAACTAATGCCTCTGCTATAGTGGTTTGTAAATCTCTGCTGTCGTGAAGTGTCACCAAAAAAATTACATTTACAGCAAAAGCAACGTTTAAGTGGGAGAAGCTCTAGAGTCCGCAGCAGGCAGCCACTGCATGGAAAAAACCTGTCTTTATCTTAAGAGTTAACACTGCGCCAGACTTTGCAGCCCCAAGTGTGCTGAAATCCTTAGGTGTTCCATATTTATTTCCTCCCTTGCAGCTGAGGTATAATTTGCATTGAGTTTATATGCGGACAACAATTTACAAAATTAGGAACCGGTGGGAGATTTCTGAAGTGACTTAGGAACACGAATTCTTCTGACGTCACTTTGGTCCCTTCGAATATTCCCCACTTAGGCACTTCACTAGGCAGAAACGATCCTGAAGTTAGGCTCCTGTTTTCTGAAAATATCGGCTTTGCTTTCACACAATATTCTACTAGCAGGGAAACCGTGGCGTGGAATCACCCAAAAAGAGAAACGGAAATGTCCTCTATGGGAAAAAAGTGTTACGAAATTAGCTCCAATAAACGCAGCTGCATCTTTAAATTACCGGAATCGAGTCCATCTCAGCTAAACCAGCAGAAATCCAATAGTAAGAGTAATTTTAACTACATTAGTCCAGCATAAATGAGAGCAAATTATTTTGCTGCATTTCAGCTGATTGGTGTGTGGATCAAATTACCAAAGAGTTTAAAAGAAGAGTCATGCAGAGTGCTATTTAGCGAACTGTATTTAATCTGCATTTAATTTTTCTTAGGTAGGAGAAAAGAGAAGAGCTGGGTTTGAAATGCAGTCGTAATTACTGTGCTTTGGAAGGTACGTGTTTTTACGGGCAAACAGCAATCTGTAAAACAACACGTAAAAAGTTTCGCCCCGACACAGGTAAAGCCGTAAACCGCAGCAAGGAACACGCCGACCAGCGAAGCTTTACCCTCTGTGACGTGCCGAAACCAGGCGCGATGCCCAGGGGGACCCCCCGGACCTCGGCAGCCGGCGTCTCGGGGGACAGCCCCACCTGCATCAGACACCCGAAGCCTTAGCGAAGCGACAGCGTTTCACGCGGCTTTACCATCGCCCAGCGTCGGGCAACGAGAACGCAACGAGCGTGTACAGGCTTCCTCGTCAGAGCTGAACTCCGCGGTGACCAGAGGATTAAGCTGATCTTTTCAGCCCAGTGCCTGAGAACGTTACCTTAACGAGGCTGAGCTAAAAACTGCACTGATTTCAGGCTGTCTGGCTGCATTAAATTATATCACCAGGAGAAAATGTCAAGGATTTAAGTGGCCTTTGGGAGAAAAATGAAGGAGCCAAATGATGTGAGAGAGTCTGATAAAGAGAAGTTTAGAAACAAAATATTTCCATATTTTTTAAGCTGGGACTTGGAAGCTCTGCTGTTTAGCTCATTACATCAGAAGTCTGATTCGCAAGCAACTCCGCCACTGCCTTTCTATTTTAATATATTACTAAAACTATATGCATCCCGTGGAATGCAACAAACGATGCCCCCATCATTCACTTCCATCTGTCTTCTGGACCTTTACGGTTTTCCCGAGGCTGCTATTTTAATTGGCAGCGGCTTTTTCAACCCGTATTATTTTAACATTCCTACTGAGAACGCCCAGAGGTGGCAGGATCCTAAGCTAAGCCGAAGCTTTTGCCTTTCTATCCCATTTATTTATTTTTTTCCAGAAGTGCTTTTTACAAAAATAAATGCCGGACTATTTACATCATTACTTATTTTTCCAGGAGGAGATGACCACGGTGGGTCCCAGACAGAATACATTACACGTCCCGGGTTGTGATGTAGCCGTTTCCATCACAGATGGTAAGCATGTAAGCAAGCAACACGGCATCAACCCTGAGAGTGCTGGCAAAGCGAGAGACGCTTTCTTAACAGCAAGCAACGAGGGCTCACTAATCCTCATCTCAGCTGACAGTTCTTTGGCCGGGCTAGACATTGACATCATTTTTTCCCACAGTTATCAACCGTACAATAGCAGCAAGGCAGTGACATGGGTGCTGTTCTCCTGGCCTGCTTTTCCAGCCGGCAGCGAAGGCCACACCACCCGTTGCTGTTCGCAGTCCTTTGAACCCTCAAGCGAACCATCCCAGCGCTGACATAATCGCTCTGCGGTGACGCTGAGTCTTTCCAGCGCTAAGCAAACACCGGCTTCTGCAGCATATCCGTTAACTTTCCGGCAGGCCGGACCGCAGCCAGGCTCGCTACGCGACCCTGCAGCACAGGACCCGCATCCGGCTCGGGTAACGCAAGAACAAACCACTCGCTTCCAGGAACGGGCCGTTCAATTAGGGACCGAATCCAGGAGCCCTCTGGGCCAAACCCGCGTACCGAAAGGGACGGTGAAGCAGCATCCTGTCCTAAGGGAGAATCAATTGCCTTGTTAATGTCTAAATCAAACCAGTTCGGGATCCCTCTTTTCACCGCACTTCGCTAAAAACAAGCAAATAGTATTTGCTACGGGACAAACGCATCTCATCCGCGGCAGGAAGGGAACGAAGGCAGTGCCAGTGCCCGGATGGGTAATATGCAAACTCACTGGCACCCTCACCTTAAAGCTTAAAATAAGTTTCCTTTAGAAACAGGTTTTATAAAAATCTCTCCCCCAACAAGAGACTCAAGTCTGCCCTTTATATCGTCTTCTGAATTAATTCTTTCTGGAAGTTTAACTGGCATTTGGGTAACTTCATCCAGTCTGCTTCACACACGCCTAACGCGTTCAGCTTGTTCTAGGCATGACATAACAAATCGGGCCTTCCTCAAAACCCATCCATTTCAAGTGAAACCAGAAAACCCTCGTTATCTTCTCAGACAGATCGCTCTGCAAGACGTGTATCTGGCAGCGAAGTCGATAACAGCACGCTACCACGTATTTACACCGTCCTTGCTACCCAGACTTAAAAACGTTTCAAAAGGCTGGGTCCACAACAGCAGTTCCTACAAACTGAAAAACTCTAAGAAAAGGAATTAGAAAGAAAGAGGGGGTAGGAGGAAGAAAGGTGAAGTGGCTCACAAAAGGCCAGCAAGTAAGTCAGTGGGAGAGCTGCATTTCCAGGCTCCCAGGGCTCCTGACTCATTCCCAAGCCATGAGAGCCCGGGCTCCGAGGCATCTGAACTCTGCATTCTTATCGAATCAAACCTCTGGAATTTCCCCAGCAGAAGTGCCATCTTAGTGTTGGCTCGTGGGAGAGTCCTTAAATAGGTCAAGTTGCTTCTTTATCAAAATAAGGGTGTGTTCTTTATACATATTGATTATGAGTACTCCTTTCAAATATTCGCTTTCGATTCGGGAAATTCAGCGTGCTGTGACAAAGGAGAGAGAAGCACAGACGACAGCAGCAGACTTTCACTGCCCTTTCTAAACACCCTACATCCCGATCTGCCTCAAGCTGCGATGTCAGCTACCAAATTAGCTCGTAGGAGGAAACGCTTAAGGCAGGGTATGTTAATACCTGTATATGGGGTCCATGAAAAAGGGTGATGGCTTAGCGTAATGCAGGGATGGCTGCTGAGGCAGTTGAGACTGGGAAATCTTGGGTAAGACTTCACTTGCCATTAGCTTCCTTTCCCCATAAATGTGGTTTTTCCGTGGCTCTCTCCCTCCGTTCTGACTGGCTCGGATGCGGTTGCCAATGCTCAGATCCAGTGGCTGTTCTTCCCCTGAGGATGGGGCTGGCAGGACCTTGGGTGGCGGCAAGATTGGCTTAATCTCTTTTGGCTTTGTGGTGAGATCGAAGGGCGACTCTGAGCTGGTGCTGCCTACTTTGTGGAGGTCCCTGGGTGACTTTGGTTCTGCCTTGACCAGCAAGTTGTGATTGAGGGTCCGCTCCGTAAAAGGGTAGAGTGAATGGGGGAAATTGGGGAGGAACTGAAAAGGGAACATGGAATGATAGGGGAGCGAACCCATCTTTTTCTCCTGCATCCCCATAAAGCCAGGCCCAAAATATTTCTCTGCAATGGAGGCGATGGCTTTAATAGAGTCATTAGCTGCTCCCGTGGCAGGCAGCAGGTGCTCTTCGGGGGGAGGAAAGAAGGAATGCTGAGAATAGAAGAGAGGGATCTCGCTCGTGTTGTTGGTGGAACTTGCAGACACAGAGCTGCTGACGAAATCTGGCTTGCTCTCAATTTGTTTGCTCTTATCTTTTGTTTTGTCCCTGTCGCTCTCTGCATCACTGTCCAGATCAGAACCGGTGCCAGTAGTGGTGTCCAGATCCGTGCCTGTGGTTGTATTGACATCCTCAAAGTCACTGCCATCGGACATGTCACTGTTCCTGGCTTTGAGCTTCTCCAGGTAGGAGTTTTCCAGGCTGCTTTCACATTTCTCCTCTCCTGCCGTGGCCTGGTTGCTGTTGCTCACCGCAGAGATCAGAGGAAGTGCTGGGTTCCCAAGGGGGCTTGGAAGCTTTGCGTCTTGAGTGTGGTTGAGGGGACTTTTGAGCAGTTGCGTGGGTGGTAACAAGGGGGGCCTGGGGTATAGAGAGGGCGGGAAAATCCCTGGGAATCCTGGAGTGAGGGCGGGAAACGCTGGGGGGGCAGGTGAGAACGGAAGACCCCCCGGGTGCGGGCGGGATGGAAAATAATCGTTAAACCCCAGGCTGGCATGATTGAGGTTGGGAGAGGGCTTGGATTTGTCCATCATGGACGTGGGCGTCAGGGGGAGGCCAGGGGCAAAAATGCCCCCCGGGTTGTAATGGTTCTTGCCCTCGCAGAAGCGCCGGTGTTTGTTGAGAGAGGAGGTAGTGCTGAACATCTGGCCGCAGTCCTTGCATTTGATCTGGGTGCGACAGTCCGCGTGCATCCGCTTGTGACGGCAGAGGTTGGAGAACTGCGTGTAGGATTTGTGACAGACCTCACCTAAAGCATCAACAGAAACCAACAACAAAAGCGATATGAAATTAACAGGAAGCGGCAGGGAATTCCTCCGGAGCTTCACCACCGTCCCCACCCCTCCGCCCTGCCCGGCCATCCCCGCTCCCCGGGGACACAGGAGATAAAACGCAGCCATGGCTACGTTCCGGCCTGGATCTCCAGAAACCCGGCCCCGCGTTTCTCCTGCCAAGGCCTCCCCCCATACTTTCGGCACGCCGTGTAGTTCCCCTGTGTGTCAGCTCCCCCCGTATGAAATCAGGCTCCCCCCGTATGAAATCAGGCTAACGAGGCCAGCCGGTCTCCTTGGTTTGCAAGCACGTGGGAACAGCCATCTCCATCCTGAAACGTTTATACAGGACTCGGCCTCGCCGGGCTGCGATCCTGGCTACGTTTCGCAAAGGAAGAGGCAGCCCTGGGAATCCTGGCCGAGGATGCGGGAAGAGCGGCGAGGGGGAGCAGGGGGGCAGCAAGCAACGCTCCGCCTGCATCCCGGCCATCGCACGGGCCGGACTCACAGCGGCCACCAGCCCACCGGTGACACCACCTTTCCCTTTCAATAACCCCCTTCCTCGAGAATCTCTCAACAAGCGACTCTACAGAAATCTGAGGGGATGTGCTACTCCTGCTCAAACTTTTTTCTTTTAATTTTGAATGAAGATAATCATGCGTTGTAATTATTATATCTATTTATATTAGCTGGTCCGCTTCCCCTGTAGTTCTGGCGTGGCAGGGAGCACTGAAAGCTGAAGGGAGAAAGACATTGCCTCATTTAATCAAACCTACCCTTTCTTTAATGCCATTAATAGTAAGTAACCACTCCATAGGGATGTTCTATAAATACTTTGCCAGCCAGGCCTCAGTTCAGCTAGAAGCGGGGAGAGATCTTGTATTCGTTAAATTAGTAAGAGACACCCTAGCAATGCTATAAGTCAATGCTACGTCAGCATTTTCTTTAACGACCTGTAAATACCAAGCTTTCAAAATGTGAATTTTTATGACCTCTTTCACCTACAGACTTTGCTGGTGTGGAAGGAACAGGGCAAAGTAAGAAAAAAATCCCACCCAAACTTTGCTGTATATCAAAACACTGTAACTTTTTATTATCTGATGCCTCTTTCAACATAGGAATAAATCCTAATTCTTAGTGAATTAACACACTTCTTTCACCGGAGGACTGCTGTTATCACCATTTCATAAACATGGGAACTGAGACAAAGAGAGGGAAAGTACATTGTTCGGAGCTGGGCAGGCAAGGACCCGAATCCAAATTCTCCTGACATCCAGTCCTCCACCTCAGCGTCCGTCCTTCCTCCCTCCCTCCCAACTTCAACTGACAGGTACACGCAAGCGTGACTTTCCCTGTATTTTTTTCTAAATCCCTAGGATTTACATCAGTGCTTGAATATCAAATGAGTGCCAGGAGAATATTTGACCGGCAGCTCTGAAAACGTAAGGGGAAGCCCTTTCTACTGAAATTCAAAGCAAAGATGACTGAAGTTTAACAAATTTGACATCGCAGTTCACACAAGCACCCCAAAACTCGGTGGCCTGTCACGGATGGGTCTGCTGTGCCTAGTTTCTGACTGCACTAGATATTTAATATGAACCATCTTTCCTCAGAGTATTTCAGCCTTTCTGCTTTGGACCCAGCTACAGCAAGGAGCTGCAAAGGAAGCGCAAACAGAAGGAGAAGAGTTGCACTGTTTGAGTAACAGCTTTTTGAGTATGCTAGAGCAATCCCTTAAAAACTTGTGTCAGTTCTTCTGAACTACTATTACTGTATACATAGAGTTTTATGGCTGTTGCATGTATTATTTTAGCTACCTTAGACTTTCAAAGAAAGGGTTTATTCTTTTTTTTTTTTTTACTTGAAATGTTTTCTTAAAAAATACCTAAACAGAGTCCTTAAAGGAAACACTACTCGATTCATTTTCCATAAAGCTAACAGACACAACAATCTCCGTTTCTATAGAAATTTAAGCAGAGGGATGTGTCAGCATCCGCACAACACACAAGTCCCACAAACTAGTTCTGCGTCTCCGGGCTGTTCCCTGCTTCGCTGTTGCCAGCGACGTGCCGTCCCCGCCAAGCTGAAGGCAGGACAGCCACCTCGCTGCTGCCTCTCTCGGACGCGATGCTCCGTTAACTGCGCGGCCCTCGGTCTAGAGTGGGAGAGCATTTTTCTTGTCCTGCTTCTCTATGCAAAGCCAGCGTCTTTAGGGTTGCGGGAGCAACTCTGCGTGTCCAAATCAGCAGGCAGGTGCAAATACTTCCATGTGCAAGGATACCATGAGTAAGCTCCCTCTCAAATTACTAACAATATCTGAAGAAATGTCACATTTGGGTGAATTTCTTTAAAAGATGTTTGTATATCTTTCTTTCCAGAACAAAATGACCTCTTTCTGATTTTAAACCACCTCCCTTGCCATGTGCCAAGGGATGCTGTATTGTGGTTTAGAAGATACAAGTTTGTAATAAATGGCTTATCTGCTTAAGCAGATCGTGTCACAACAGAGTGCACCTTCTGTCAGTTTTCACTGGCTCAACACGCGTTCGAGGGTTTGCGTTATTTCCATTGTACGCATTCACAGTATTAGAAAAAAGAAGTTCTAGTGTTCCCATGCGGCAAAACTTTATGAGAAGACTAAGGATAACAAAGGCAAAGTCTTCCAAGGGAATCAGGTTCCTTTCTTCTATTTTCCACCCCAGGAAGAGTTGCTAGATACATACGATGCTGCACGAAATTCCCTAAAGAAAAGCGCGACAGGTATGAGAGCTCACATCATCATTCTAAAATAAGGACAACTGGAAAATTTTTGTTTAAGTCTCCAGTTATGCAATAATTTAGTAACTCTGCCTGTACTGTCCTCTCTTGCTGTTCTGTGTTCTGCAACTATAAAGTTACAGTCTAGGGGTTCTTTTAAAGCCAAGTATAATAATGTAAAAAACAAACCACCCCCCAACACGCACACAAACCCTTTTCTTCCCTTGAACAGGAAAGAAAAACCTCCCGGTGAATCCTGCCTCGCGGCTCCCCCGAAGTTGCTAATGGATTCCACATTCGCGCAGGTGACTCCACCTGGCACATCTGAACCAGGCAGAATCAGTCCCGAGTTGTTTTACACACTGATTTAGACTGACAACTCCCTAATTCTTATGAGGTGAGAGTGAGGAGATTATGAGAAGAAATCATTCATCTCAGTGCAGCAATACTACCAGATTCAAATTATCTCTTTCATGTGCCCGTCATCAAATGAAAGATTGCATCAAAATGAGCAATAAGAGTATTTTTTCTTCCTCCACCAACACCCATCTGATTATCTCAGAACACATTAATGAAACGAGTCTCCCAGGATACTCTTGCATACTGTTCCCATTATACCAATTGGGGAAAAAAAGGCAGAAGTGGGTTCAGTGGCTTCCCTACCGTAACATCAAAGCCTGGAATCAAACACAGATCCCGTTCTGTGCTTGAACTGCGCCGTCTGAGCAGTGTCAGGAAGTAGTCCCTAAAGCTTCTATAGCTTTGTAGTGACACAGTCCACTTTTCCGCACAGTTATCAAAATCCAATAGGTGCCGTGTCAATTAAAAAAATATACAACGCTGAGAATGACAAGGGATGAGATGAATGGCTCTCAAGGGAAAATGCCCTTTTGGAAATACTCCACTAAAGAGAGCGCTAAGGACACGGGTAATCTGCTATTTATTTGGCTTCCAAGCATTGTCTAGATGAAACATGCAGTAAATAAAGAAGGAAAAAACTCTTTTTAAAAATCACCTTTTTCTCCTTTGACTCCTGAGACTATTCCAAATTCTTTACAATGGCTACGGGATGTTAGGCACCCCAAAAACATTTCGATCAGGCTGTGCCAGCTATTTATTTATGTCACCAAAATGAACATTCAAAAATTATTAAGGAAAAAAAGGAGAAAGAAAAGATATGAGAAAATGGCATCGCCAGGACTGCTGAGAGTCTCAGCTTTTAACTTGTCAAGAAAGTCAAAAACTGCCATGAATGTTTACTGAAAAAACAGGGAGCATGCAAAAAAAAAAAAAAAAAAAAAAAATTGCTGCGGAATTTCATCTTGTGCTCTGACCTATAAAATTACAGCGGCGGCTCACAGAGGGACAGCTAGTACTGGGGGGCCCCCGCAGGATACGTGCAATTATAGCAAAAGCCAGAGCTCTGTGATGGCCGTGACAACTTACATATGAAAGGTTTGACAGTGCTGTGAATGTGCTTGTGTTGTTTGAGGCCAGACGAGGTGGCAAAGGTTTTGCCGCAGTCCGGGCAGGCATGGGCCCGCGCGCCAACGTGCTGGGAACGGATGTGCCGCTGGAGGTTGCTGGGGTCGGTAAACACCTGAAAGAGAGAACGCGTTGAGGGAGGGGAAACAAAGCAGTAGGGAGAAGAGCGTATATACGTGACAAGCTTGGCTATTTTTTTTTGGTTTGTTGACACTGCAGCTCCTGGGATGAGGAGTGCAGGACGTTCACCTACCGCTGCAAACGGGTAACGACCCGAGCCGGGCTGAGCCGCTCTCCCACGCGTGCGGTGCTCGCAGTTTACCAGCTGTTTGCTTACCCACATCTGCCCCGCAGAGTGCTCCCCCCACCCCGGCAGGCTCTCCCATACCCGGGGAAAGGCCGAAGGCGAGCTGCTCGGGGCAAGGCTGAGCTCCACACCCAAGCTGACGTGCTGGGGCCAGCTGAGCGCACCACTCTGCTTGTGTTACCACACCACAGCCGGGCCACCGAACCGTGCTGGCGCAGGTCACCCGTCCTCCGGACCCCTTCCCCCGGGTCCCAGCGCCCTCTCCCAGGCAAAGCTGCCACCGTGTCCTGCACCGTACCTTAACACAGTTTTCACATTCAAACCGTTTCCCACTGTCGTGAGACATTTGATGACGAATCAGGTTGGATTTCCAGTTGAAAGCCTTGGGACACTGGTCGCACTTGTACTCCCTCTCCTCGGTGTGGATTACCATGTGCTGCTCCAGGCTGGGGAAGAGAGACAGGCTGACCGGGCATGGCCAGCGGCAGCCCACCGCCCGCGCCGGCAGCCAACGGAGCCCAACTCCGAGCGCCCACCTGAACCGGGCACTGCCTGCCTGGGCGTATACTGTTACAGCACTCCTGCCCCGTGTCAGGGAGGTTTGAAACCGAGAGAGGTGATCGGAGATGGCGATAGAGAGGCTGCGAGTCCGGGGGTCTGGGGGGGTTCCAGAACTAACTGCTGCCGCAGAGCGCGACTGCAAAAGCCTTTGGGAAAAGGAGGTGAGCAGCGCATCGACCGTGAGAGGTGCAGCGACACGCTCGTACCATTTTTTTTCTGGCATTTATTTCACAGATGGAAGCTGCCCTATTCTGCCTCAAAACGTCGCTGCGTTTTATGATACTTCTTATTAAATACCTGAGTCTGTTTATAAGGGGGAAAAGGAAGGTAAAACCAGACCTGGCCCTGCAGGTTCCTGACGGGAAAAATGAGCACTTTGTGATCAAGACTTCTATGGCATCCCCACAGGGAAAGACAAGATATTAGCTGCTGCTGCTGAGACTATCACGTTGCCGTTTTGGTGGGCACAAAGCCCGCAGCTTCCCAGAACACAGCAACTTAACATTGGAAAGAAACACGATAAGGTGCAAACACGTTTCACTTCTAAATGTCAGACATCTTTTATTACTTAACTCGGCAATTTCAACTTCTGCCAACTGGCAGCCTCTCCCAAACCAGGAGGATGATGGCAAACCAAAGTGGCTGCTGGAACGGGGCCACGGCAGGGACGGCTTCTCAGAGGAACGCACGGGGTGCTCTCTTTCCCCTTGCCCAAGTACCATCCCCAAGCATCAACACTGCTGGGCCACCGACCCGGGTGTGACGGCCGGGGAAGGCACTGCCGGCGGCAGCGGGGCAGGCGCGGAGCCTGGGGAACCCTTCTGTTGAAGACCGAGTGCTGTAAAACGTTCTCAGCCAGCTGGAAATCCTGCACCTCTCGGGCCAGTCCTCAGAAACAAAGGGAGAAAATCTGTGTCCTTTGCTGCCTGCAGTGTGGTTTAACAGGAGTTACAAATACTCCTCACTGTGAATTCTGATGAAGGACAAACTTATGTGAAATCTACTACAGCCTGAAATCCCCTACAGATTGACATTAAACCGTTCCTATGGAACTTTAAAGCACGGCTATATTTTTTATAGGAACATTAAAACTAAACACTACTGGAAAATCCTGCCACTCTTCATTAAACGCTACAGGACAACTTCAAGCAGATAACCCCTGGGCAGTTCCACGGAGCCCGAGGGCGTCAGAGACCTAGGAATCGACTCAGCCTCACACACTGTTCTGCTCTCTTCAGATGCCTACGGGGACCCGCATCGCCCGGGGGCTGCATGCCACAGGCACCCTGGCACCAGCAGGCACCCGCCTGCTCAGCGCCACAGCAGGACGGACCCAGCACTGGGGTCCTTTAAATTCCCAGTAGAAGGGCTAATTGCACTGACGATTCACCGGCACTGAAATCTTCGTGCCCTGAGGGCACTTGCTGGCACAGAAGAAGGGCCAGAAGAAGGTGGCTCCATCACAAGCGGGCTTGGTGGGACTGCAACCCGCCTGGCAGCTCCGCACAGGAATCTAAGCTGCCACCAGCCTGCTACTCCCTTGAAGAACCTCCTCTTCCTTCAAGTCGGATAGTTAATATTCATGAACGTGCCCCTTATAAACTGCCAATCCACTGATTTTAAAGAAGCGATATTCATTTTGCTAAAGAAATGGTGTTCTTAACACTACAAAATTTTTTACACGTACAAAGAAATATATACCTTTCATATACATATACAAAAATACGTTCCTGTTAACTGTGATTTATGAGTTTATTTAGAGCAAATATGGACAAACTAATATGCTGTTTAGAGGGAAGTACCTACTGGGATTAGCAAAACATTTATTTATTTAGTCAGCTGCTAAATGCTCAATTTCAGTTCCCCAGTGGCACTCTTGATTTGATCTGTATTAACTTCTGAAAAATTGTAAGACCGTCTAGGTACGCTGACTGGATAATATTCTGTGTTTTGTGGCTTTCGCAGTACACAAAATGCAGCAGATTGGTGGGGGAGGGATAGATGCGGACATTCTCTCCCAGCCCTGCTAAACCCGTCAGTGTGCGGTACACTGAATGGTGATGTTGCTGACTATCTTTCCCCTGTCAAAAAAAATGATTTCCTATTATTTGCTTAAAAAAAACCCCAACCCAAATATTTGGAATCAATGGTCTAAAAGGCAATGCAGCCACTGAGCCCAGGAGCCCCATTACAACTCCGTTTTCTGAGCAGATAGGTCTGTGGCTGGCAACCTGGAGTATCTCCATTGGAGTTCAGTTGGAAATTCCTTGAAAAGCACCGAGGGGTGCTGAAAATTGGAAATCCAGGCTAGCACACACATGGACTTCTGCCTCGAGCTTGAGATGTGAGCACACTGGTAACAGGTAAATGTTCTGCCATGTTTCCTTCTTAATTACAAGGTCTGTAGAGTGACAGTTAGGAGTGATGATTTTGAAGAATCTCCTCTACTGCAGAAAATACATCAGGGCTTGTGAAACTGGTGTTCTGTCCTTGGCCCTTCCAGAGGTTTTTGATCTGACTTTGAACTTGTTCATCCCTTGGACCTGCCCACGCTTTAGAGCAGAGCTTGCGCCAGCAATGCTTGCCATGGAGATGTGCCCCAAAGCGAGTCAAGCCCAGCACGGAGTCAAGGTCCGTCTGACCCACTTCTCCCACGAAGTCACAGGAAACTGGGACCTTAACTCAGCCACATCATTTCAATACCTGGAACTGGCTTCACCAGATGACTCTGAACATCTTACCCACAGGGATAAGTAATCGCTAAAGGGAAAAAGGGACTTAAACTCTTTCTGCTGCTCTTATCCCCTCCAAAACAGACACGGTGCCACCCTGGGTACCCAAGGGGAGCCGGGAAATACGCAGATGTTACCAAGAGGAGACGACATGTGCATTTCAAAAGCGTATTTCCTAAATCAAGACAAAACCTACTGAGTGCTGGCAGCTAAAGAGGAGAAAGTTTCTAACGCAGCTAGAGAGATAAAAGAACTGGAATTTCTACTAAAAATCATAAATATTTAAAACATTTAAAAGAAGTTCTCCTTTTCTTGTCAGGTAAAAAAATAAGAAAATTGCAGCCTCCTAGTATCTAATCAAAAGTAGCCAACGTAGAAACACAAGGTGAGGAATAAAGACATCAAACTGTGCTAAGAGAACCACTATACAGATATCGCTGTATCACAGTATCTATTACCAGCTTCTCAAACGCCCACAGCACAGCCAAGAGCCAAGCTCTTTTCAATACAGATAAACTAGTGGAATGTTCTTTACGTTTCACCTTTCTCTACATTTTTTAAAATAGGTTTTTTTCTTCACTTCCCCACGTAGATAAAAGATCTGAAAGTAACACTATAATTAAGTTCAAAATGACTAATGCTGGTGAACATCATCTTTTTAGATTTTTAACTGAAATGAAACAGACCTTATATTGGCACTAAGCTCAACATTTTTGCTGCACTTACACAGTACATGACAGGATTGCCAGTTCTCATAGTTTTATAACAAATCTTGCTGTGTGTGGTGCTTGTTGATCTAAGAAGTCAACTGAAATGAGTACGTGAAAACCTCAGCCCCCACTAAACAGGTAAGACTCTAGTTCTTATGCTGTGGAGAAAACCTTGAAAATGCAGCCCAGGAGCTAAAGGCTCAGGATGCAAATAAAGACAATCTTAAAATGATTAAAAAAAACCCTCAACTTTTTAAAACTGGCTCCTGATATTTAACCCTTTGAGTTTCATGTTGGAAGTGAATCAGAAATCTCAGAGATCTCTGCTTTAAAGCTGCATTTGATTACTATCACATTCTGGTTGAAAGACAGAAATTTTCAGTTAAAATTTATTGGGAGAAAGAATTTTTCTTTTTAAAACAAAGTTCAATTCTTATTTAGAGTTGCCTTATAATAATCATTGAATAATTACTGCAAATAAAAATATGAGATGGAGAATATTCCATCTTTTTTTCCTTTTCACATTTCTATTACAGAAGTGCTTGGTGAACACAAAATGTTTTCATGAGCATTAAAAAAAATAAAATGTGATTGGAATAGAATTTTTTTAATCGCTTCTGCAAGATCAAATAGGTGCTCAGGACCATGTTAAGAGTTCTTAGTATAACAATGTCTTTTTATACCCACTGATCTCAAATGACCAAGAATGACATGTAAAAGAAGTCTTCGTGCAAATACTGGCAGAACGCAACGCCACTGTTCTCCCTCCGAACCAGATCACCTGGGAGCAGTGACTGCAGAGAGACTACCCAGGTCTATCACAGCCCTGAAAAAGTCCCAGGGTACTCAGAAAACAACAACTTAAACTCTATATTGCCAATAATCTGTGGCTGCTTCTACCAACAGGTAATGAAAAGCATCGCAGTCTATGAAATCAAGGTGAAATAAAATGCTGCCCAATAGCTAACGACATTGAAGGATCCTAAAAACGACCCTCGTGAACCCTATGGAGAAAGGAAAGGTCTATCCCCGGAGCCGTCCTGAGCTGCCCAGCTCCCACCTCGGTCCCACGTTTCCCACCATCGGACAGGGCTGTGCGGGAGGAACGGTGAGGGGCAGACCAGAGGAGGGTCTGGCAGTTCTCCGGTACCTGTATTTATTGGGGAACATCCTCTCACAGTCTTTGCACTCATAGACCTGTCCATCTCCAAGGCCTTCTTGCTTGATCTCGTCATTCAGGGTCTCGTACAGGGAGCTGACAGCGTTGCAGGCGTACTTCTTGTGTCGCCGCAGGTCGAGCTTCGACTGAAAAAGTTCATCACAGTCCTCGCAGCGAAACGTGTGCTCTTCTGCAACAGACAGAAAGGGTGATTTTGGCTTGTGGATCAGGACGCTCAAACAAGTAAATGATTTTACCCAACACTGGGCTGGTAAAGAAAATGTAAAGTTCTGTGAGGATCTATCAGACAAACAAACGAACCAAGAGGAAATTTGCAAGCGAGAGGAGAGAGAAACCAAGGCAGGCTGTGCTGGCAGGCTGCTTTCACTTTAAGCATTAAGAAAAAAAAAATAAATCACACAACCAGGAGAGATCTTGTTTTCTTTGTGTCCTGGCCTCTGCTGAGACGTCAAGACCGACAAGAATTAGCAGATACACAAAATACCAGGGCTACTTCTGGACTATTGTGCTTCTTTGCAATGAGGTTTTTTAAAAATACGAAGGAGCTTTTCCTCAAAAAGGGCTGCCAGGGAAAAAAGGAACAAACCATAGTTGTAAAGACAGACACCAGAAAAAGCAAATTGCCACAGCACAAACCTGGAGAAGCTCCTTTCTAAGAAAGTGTCTCTCTAATGTTATCCTCTTAACTTGTCCCGCACAACTGCAGAAGCACAGTGCGCCATCAAACCCGAGGAGTTCAAAACCAGAGTACCATGGAAGAAAGAAAAGGGAGCCAAATTCTTTGTTGTTGTGCCGGTTTGTTTTTTTCTTTTAAAAGAAAAAAAAAGATCTAATGCACATAATAAATTATTGTAGTCAAGGTCAAACAAATTAAAAAGAGGGCAGCTATTATTAAGTTTACAAGGCAGCATCCTGACCACAGTGCCAAGCCAAACAATCAGCTCAGAGCTGTAAATTTTCCAGGAGAATGACCTCTGCGAGGGAGTCGGGATAGCTCCGGGTTTCTCCACCCAGCAGCCAGCTCGAAACAGAAGCTTTCCAGCCACCACTTAGTCACTGGTGCCGCATTTCCCTGTCCTCCTCTACCCTCTTCCTCTGGACTCCGGGGCTCTGTTTCGGATTAGGTTTTGTTCTCTTTTCCTGATAACTTTACTTGCAAAAGGAAAGCTTGTGGTAAAACGCATTAGCTCAGAGGGAAGAGCGGAAATATCCTTTCTAGGAGATGCAGCCAAAAGCCAGCGTTGTGATGGAGCCAATCCATCCCCCAGCGCTGCTGCTCCAGGGAAGGGGGACCACGGGGTATGGGGCGGGCGGCACGCGCGGCTTCGTGGCGCTTCTCTGCCTGCCGCCGTTTGCAAAACCCTTGGTTTAAAGTACCCCACGGACTTGTCTGCCCAAAGTTTTGCACAATTACAACCACTTAGGCTGTGCTTTCAGGCCTGAAATTGTGTTTTATATAGATGAGGGTTCATTTTGTTAAAAGTGTGACACGAGTACAAACGCAGGCAGTGTCACACCCGGAGACCACCGCTTCCCCGCTTGCACTCGGGCAATAATCTCCTTTCTCCGTTTCTCTCAATACAGCCTATTTAAACTCAGGCTGTGGTTTTCGACCCGTGCCCCTGCACGCCGGGGAGCCTGCGACTTGCTTCTGTGGTGACTATGAAAGACAAGATCCCATAAGCTGCTACGGCAAGCTATGTAGGCAGATGAAACCCAAAGTGGTCCACACCTATACGGAAAGTATCGACATGCCCACAAACTGGAAAAAGTCAAACACAGCTAAAACCAGAAAGTATCACTAAGACACAATCAGCAAAGCCTTGCTGTTCATCCAGGCAGCACGTCTAGTGGTACTGTATACCATTTGCACAAGGAATGAGTAAAACACAGAGATGCTATAGGATTTCCTGAACTGCAGGAGAGAGGGATGTGAAAAGAAATAAAATCCAGCGGGTCAGCATTTTGCTTTGGGGGAAAAAGGGCATTTTGACTAAAAAAGGAGACCTAAGGGAAGAAAATACCCGTTATCTTTCCCATTTCAACAAGTTTTGACAGATCTTATACTCTGAAATTGCTATCAGCAGCCTCACAATGAAGTGGATCAGGCCCTGCTCTACTCCTTAGAGCAATTCTGCTCGCCAGCATTTTGTAGAACAGTGCCAGTACGTATCTCGTGCGTTTTATGTCCCTGGGGAGGGAAACCTGACAATCGGGATATAAAAAACTACCTAGCAGTATCGAGAGACCGTGTACAACCTACCATTACAATATTCCAAACTACTTTTTATGAGGGAAAAAACCCAACAATTGTAGTACCACGGTATGTCTCGTTGCTGTGTTTTACTTGTAACACCAGCACGGAGCATGCAATGTTACCCAGCGAAATTTAAGCTTTCATCTACACGTGCTTATGGACCGAAAACATTCTTAGCGTGGAAGCAGCCAGTAAGGGGGGGCAAGGGCTGCGATTAGGTGTGTTTAGGTGCCTTTTCACTCTCCACACACACATCGGTAACTCGGGTGAGAAGAGACGAGCCTGACAGCATCGAGTGTCCCGAACACACGTGCTGAGGCGATAATCTCATCGTGCATCTCTCCTCATTATTAACGAATTCACGTTAGCTCTCGCGCACTGAAACGAGTGTTTATCTGCTACAGCGGTCAGTTTTCAGAGTCTCAGATGTCAAGCCATCCTCAAAAGTGTCACTGGCACTAATAAACGTGACCTTACGTTTGTTCTCTTTCTGGCTCCTACAGAGGTACGTCGGTTTGAGTCATGCAGCCCCCGGACCCGCGCGGTAAATCCCTCAGTAACTCCAGATAACTGCTCTGGCAAGGTGTTCGCCTACCTCCGAATTCACCCCACAAATCAAATGTTTCCCCTCTTCGCCCTGTTGTAAATAGTGTTGGCTCAACACAAGAGGCTGTTTTGTAGAAGCGAGTGAGCACCTTCCAGACCAGGACCTCCCACTCTTAAGAATCTCCTACGAAACTCCCAGCATCTCTCAAGCTCAAACTGGGAATTCCCCAGACCTGAAAACTTGGAATGGAGGAAACAGATTTTATTTTTTTTTTTTACTTCAGAGAAAATGCATCAAAAGATCTTCTGCAAATCCATACTAAATTCTTCCTACTTCAGTTTCAGATTTACAGATTAACTGCATCTTATTTCACCCAAACTATCCTCTAGAAACCAGAAATCCACTTTGAGATTGGAAAACGAGCCATGCAGAATAATTTATTACACACCTGGCTAAAGGTGGACAACTCGCAAGCAACCTCTCCCACAGTATACAGCCCGATATAGCACTACCTGTTGTTAGCAATGAGAATAACGGTACTTTTGTCCTTTCTATGAGATTACAGAGTAGACAGACGGATGAAATACATTAATAGCCTCAGTAATAACTGCTAAAGAAGAGATTTTGCTTCTTATTCCCCTCGTCCTTTGTCAGCAGAATTACCGATCTCACACAAGTTACACACAATATAACACCATCCTCAGTCGGTAGAAGCTGGCGTAGCCACGTTTACACAAGCTGCGGAGCTGCCCCGTCAGACTTTTATTAAGAAATACGAGAAACACGACAGCTCAGCTGAGACGTGCATGTTTTGCTTTTGCATCTGCATCCTTTCAGAGCTACAGATTTTACAGATCAAGCCCTTGCACATCACTGAATTGGAAAAAACCGTTATCTCTATTTTGTACAGGCTCGCGCTTCAGTAGCAACAACATTTCTCTTCTATCACCAAACACAACAGCTTTTTCATAGGCAGAAAAGACGGATGATAAGAAAAGAAATGCACATGCTTCAGAATAGTTGGGTTTGGAAAAAGATATTTTCATTGAAAAGAAGAATTACAGAACTGACAAAAAACCCGATTAAAAGCCTTGTAGTCACATGTTACAGATGTTGCCACTGGTTGCAAATATTATTTTAATGCTCAGACAGGTTGAACAGAAGAAGAACTGACTGGCTGGTAAAGTAGCTGATTATAGCCCATCAATATCCAACAGCCGTTCCTCCGGCATTCCCGTTTCTGAACCTCAGAAGATTACAGACCCGACTCCTCAAGAAAAACCGCTGCAGGGAGAGGAACCGACCCGCAGACCAAGGGCCAGACCATCACCCCGCAAAAATGAGACCCAAGCAACGAAGGAGGCTCAGGACTGAGCTGAGAAGACCTGGCATCTATTTTCTGTCTTTATATCAGACACCCAGTTTGCAGACTTCAGGTTCATTAAAGGTTTGGGGGGGTTTTGTCCTCCTTTAAGCACCAAAAATAAAAATACTGCCCTACAAAACAAGTTCTCATTGAAGTTTTCTGCTTTCTGTAAGCACCACAAATGAAAATACTGCCCTTCAGGAAAGGTTACTACTTCAGTACCTTACAGGGGAGAAGGGGATAAAAAGAAAAGAAAAATCCAGTTACAAAAAAAATTGCTGCCTGTTCTCCGTGTCTTGTTTGTCAAATCTATGGTTATACGTGTCTATCTTAAGTTCCATCAGTAACACTCAGGACAAAGCAGGAATGTAACAGAAAAATAAATCAGTGCCTAATAGCTTTCAGAGAAACCAAGGGGAACACAATTATGTGGCATCTACATGCTAATCTACCAGACTTGAATCTCAAAGGAGTTCAAGTGCCCTACTCAAAATTCCTGCAGTGATAAGGGGTCTGCTGTGTTTGGCTGGGGTTTGGATAAAAGATTTTTATGATAATTATCTTTGTGTGGAACAATTTTGCATTTTCTTTCTTGTTAATTCAGAAACGAAATGGGGGTGCGAGGCAGCAGGAAGATAGCATTACTGAAAGTAAAAAGTATTAAGAAGTCAAATATTTAATGTTGCCCTATTATAATTTGAAAGCAATTATGTGGCAAAAGCACTAGACATTACCAGGAAGATACAGATAAATGTTACATAATGACAAAGATGGAAAACAAGGAGCACTTTTTGCTTGTTCAAATAAAAGCCTATCAGAAACAGAAATGCAAAACGGGTGAGTGTTCTTTCTGATTTCTTCCTGACATCAAAAAAAAAAAAAAAAAAAAAGTATGTGCTGCTCCTTCATTGCGAATACAGAAATTATTCATCTCTGTGTGTTAGTCTTGAGAAAATTAATAACTTTTTTGGGGGGAGAACACTGAAAAAAATAATCCCAAACCTGACACCTCAGTGAGAGCAGCTACCGCACTGCCTGTTCATTCACTTCACCCGCGGACCTTCAGCAAACAGCTCTCGGCAGCACTAATCCTCAAAGTATCCCTTTTCTCAGAGGTATTTCCAACTAACTGTGCATATGGTATGCACACTCTTCAAGAGTTTCACTGCAAATTTGCATCTGAAAATTATATTCCTATACAGGTAAAAGCAAATAAAAGCATTGTAGGACGTCCAGGTGAGACAACTCAAATTTCAGCCATTAATTACATAGAACAGTATTTCCAACGAATAGTTTAAAAAAGACTGGCGGATGAGAATGTATTTATAGAAATTAGTCATCAAATAACAATGCGAAACCTGCAACAGGCTCTACATTCAATGAATGAACAGAAAAAGACATAAGTAATATGCCCTAATAATGTCTTCACTTGAGAAAATGCATGTACCTTTTACGTTGTTCTCTAAATTTAACTGTCACTGAATGTCAAGGGAACCAAGAACCCCATAAAGCAGAGCAGAACTTTGCAAGCCCAGCCTGATTTTCACTTCATCTTGCTCCGTTCCTGGACGACAGCGTACTTCACGTGTGGCTTCTGCAGTGCTCTGTTACGATCGGGTTTTGTACTCATCTCGGGAAAAGATCTGGACTTGCAAACAACCAGTTAAAAAGAAGAATCTGTTCAATTTTTGATTGCTCTAGGTATGTCTGCACGGTTGCCTTGTTTTTAAAATATTTGTGGGAATGGTGTAGCACCTCTGTCCCAGTTTTCCTAAGAGATGCTTGTACTGACAGGCTCTGTCCCTTGCAGTGGAAGGGGTGGGACACCAAACATCGCTCAGAGTCTCAGATGAACGTTGAGAAAAGTGCTCTAACAAAGGAAAAAAAAAAAAGCCCTGGCGACCCTCTCGCATTGCCAGCGTATTTCAGGCCATGCGTCCTGCTGACCTGCTCTCCTGGCACTGCCAAGAGCCAGCGACAGCCGCTGCAGAGAAGGGTGCAAGGACCCTGCAAAGAGCAGGCGAGCAGCAACCTGTCCCCAGGGCACCAGGAAACAGGAAGGAGGACTCAAAGTCTTCTCTTTTCCCATCCCTCTCCACACGGCCTTTGGAATTTCACATAGCACTGTTCTGGAGTAGGAAGAGAGTCCAAAAATCTCAGCGCGTTGCTCCTTGCCCTGGCTTACTAGAAAACACTCACTTCACCTGGAAAGCATCACGGTCTTTTAGATAGTCTGTGTGATGATTGAACTTCAGTAATTAACAGCGGGCTATTTAGAGGAAAATGGTTATACTAATATAGGAAGAAGTGAGTAAGACACGGGCTGTCAGGCTGCTCCACACGCAATACGCGGTTAAGGAAAGTTCTCCCTCGGGGAGCCTGTTTGAGCGATGCCCCGTGTCCAGCAACACCAACTCGCTGCAAGGCAGGAGAGACATCGCAGTATTAAAAATGTGACCTTTCCTTTAAAAACAATCATTCTTTTGGCCTTCACTGCATCATTTCAGGGTTTCAGAGGCATCTATATACTAGCAATAATAAATCTAGCGAGGACTCTTCCATCCTCTGCCCAGATCCCCCTTTTCCATGTGATCTGAAGCTCTAAAGACCAGTGTTTCGCGAGCATTGGAGTGGTTTGGCCCATTTTTATTGCTCTCAAAGAAACACGGTAACCCTGGGAATTAAAAGGCACCTCCAGTCATATTCAAACCCACAACGTTCCTCAGAGCGAAGCAGCAAATCAACCTGTTGCATGCCTGGAGGTTAATAAAACTTTGCTTGCTATCATTGACTGAGACAGCTACTCTCAGCAGAGAAAAGAGTGAAAACAAGCATAAAATATTAACAGGTACAGAAGGGGCAGGTAACGGGGCAGGTTTTTGTCCCAGTTCAGCGCTAACGGAGGTTCTCAACATTCCTAGTTTGCTGGGGAGAGGTGCAAAAAGGTCCTGTCTAACAAACCGAGGCCTTACCTTCCATGCTGGGCGCCATGTTCCCAAGTGAATAACCACCTTCCTTCAAATACACCAAGAGCTCTTCTCCTGGCTCAATTTCTTTAATAACTTTATAATAGATCTGGGAATCAGAAACAAAAATTGAGAGACACGTTAAATATGCAAAGACTTGCATTTTACATTTTAACCAATAACTCAAATTATTCCAGCTAATAGGGGAGGCTGTCACTTGATTTGTGTGATAATTGCTACTGAGAGCTTTTTTTTCCTGCCTTTATTTTACTCTATGTGTGTCAGCGTTTCATGCAGCTTGGACAATAAAGCAGTATTTACGGTAACAGCCTCTCTCGTTCAAGTTACACAAAATCTTCCCATTGTTTTCCCTACCTCCTATAAGCTCTTATAGCAAAGGGAAGATTAAACTGATGGAATCGATGCATTTCAGTCTCTGCTTCTCTAAGCCAAGATTGGCCTGATAATTAGAGATCCGAATTAGCATATCTTCACAGAATTATTCTGTAGATGACTCTCACCTAGAGCCGGAGGACCTGACCCTGAAGACAAGATCTGAACCGGTCCAGGTGAACAGTTTATCCCCATTTGGAGTCCCCGTGTCCCCACAGAACCTGGACCTTCCGAAATGCACTGAGTACGGTGCTGGTCCCCTACCGCATCTCTGTCAGTGCACTGGGGAACAGACCCAGGAATGGAAACGGCCTTCAGGCCACAGCAGAGACCACATACCAGCTGTATGCCCCGCTCACGTTGCCATTTAATGTGGGTAGAACGTGATTTAAAGGATACCTGGCCTTACACAGCTTTCCTGAACCAAAATTAATTTTCCCACTCCAAGGATGCATTTCTTAGAAAATATTACAACAAGAAAGAAATCCCCTTTATCCGAGGTGCAACGAAGGGTAACGTTGCACGGCCTCGACACAGCGGCTAGCCTGTCACCACACACTCATCTGCACTGTTCTACCCCCAGAGCAAACAGAAACCAGGGCAGTACACCCAGCCACGACTGGGTTACGTGCGAGCGGACCCCAACGGCCTCATTCCCTCTCTGCAAAATGGCAGAGTTCGTGGGGAGGAAGAGTGTGCTGGTAGTGGCTCATTCATACTGGCAGGCAGAGAGCTCACCGCCGGTTCTCTGTAACGATGGGTGACTAAACCTGCCTTCGTATTCGCAGGCTGCTCACGGGTGCTACACAGCACGGTGGGGCAGTTCTGGGCCTGGAGAGCCAGCTCGGTAACGTCACTGGGAGGGCATCTCAGAAAAACCTCCGCAAGGAAACCCGCCAAAAAGAGCGGCAGAAGGAAATCAACAGCGGGATGCAACTTTGCATGCCCAACAAAGAGCATCAGAACTACACAAAATCGAAGAGACTCAGTGTCTTCCATATGTTTTCCAAATTTTTGCAGTATGCTGGACCCTGTCCTCTTCTAACAATAATACTGTGAAAATTCAAGAGGTAGTAGTTATTAACTGCAAAGTTTTATTAGCGCTGCCTTTAATAGCAATGCATGAAATTCTTTTTCAGGGTATCAACTACAATTTACCCAGAATTTATAATTCTCTGAAGCAGCTGCGACTTGGTCTCTGCCAATCTACCGTTTATGGGGAACGAAGACACAAAACTGTTAAATGCCTGCGTGGGCTGCAGTAATAGTGTCACGATGATGCATTTGTCTTCCCAGAGCCTCCTTCCTTCCTTCACACGGAAGCGTGAGGCCTCGGAAGCCGCATGCCTCCCAGCCCCGGCAGCAGGTGCCCGGGCTCCTCCCTGACCTGCCCGCTCCGTCCCAAGAGCCGAAGCTGCCAAGGTTTGCACGGCGAAGCGGCATCGCTCCCCGGAGCAGCCTCGCTCCGTTCGGCGGGTACAGAAGGATCCAGTTACTGCTCAGAACTTTTCCTCCAGACTGAGTTCAACAAAACTCCCAACAGACTAATAACCTGCGTTGCAAGCAAACATAAAAATAGCCATTTACTACCAGCCAGTAAACTGTCCCGGACGCTCTGTTGCTAAAGCGTACGCACCCGCACGTCTATAAGAAGTGCTGCTATGTCCCCCGTGCCCGCAGCGGTCCCGCTCCGGGAGAACGAGCTCCCGACGCCTCACCCGGGGGGCGGGCAGGCGCTGCGCAGCCCCGACCCGAGCGCTGCCCGGTGCCCGCCCCGCTCCGCTCCGGCAGGGAAGGGCGAGGGCTCTTCCGAAGGCGCCCAGCCCCGGCAGCGCCCGCCGGCCGCACGGGCACTCCCGCCTTTCCCCGGCAACGACCGAGCAAAACGTGCCCGCGGCGCGCACTCCCGCAGCTGCCGGCGCGACGCCACTCGCAGGCGGCCCGGGCAGCCGCGGAGAAGGCGGCGGCGGCGGCGGGGGGGTGGGGTGGGGGGGGGTGTCCCGCTGCCCGCGGCGGGAGCGGGGCCGTCGCGGCGGGAGCCCGGCCCGGCCCCGGGAGCGCGGCCCTCTCCGCCCCAGCAGGGGGCAGGCTCCGCCCGCCCACGGCTCCGCGCCCGCCGCCCGCCCGCCCGCGGGGTCCCCGCCGGCCCGGCCCGGCCGCGGCAGCCCGACACCCGCAGCCCGACACCCGCGGGGCCGCCGGGGCCGGGCGGAGCGGGCCGGGCCAGCCAGGGATGCGGGCCGGCACGGAGCGAGCGGGCCGGGCCGGAGCGCGGGTCGCAGCCCGGGGAAGGACGGGGACGCCTGACCTCTTCGCTCCGGGCGAGGCCCTCGCTGCACCTCCGGGGCGCGGCCAGCGCCGTCCCGCGGGCCGCTCCGGCGGCAGAAGCCTTCCCCCGCGGGCGGCCCGGCGGCGCGGACCCCCCCCCGCCCCGATCCGCGGAAAGGGAAGTTGGGGCTGGAGCCGGCGGCCCCGGGCCGGGTGTGCTGCTGCTGCCTGCGCGGCGGTGCCCGGGAGGCGGGAAGGGCTGGCCGGAGCGGTGATCGCCATCGCAAACCCGAGGCACCACAGCCCCCGCTTTTCGCAGGGCGGCCTTTGAAAAATCCTTTTGGCAAAGTAAGATCGGCGCCGTGCGTTTGATTTCGCCAGTTGCCTCCGTTTGTCCTCTCCTAAGCGTGCTCCAAACCTCCCTGCAACTTCATCTGCAAATTAGCTGAAATACTTACTATCTTGTGTGCAAACAGATTAATGTCGCCCAACAGAAAAGGCCGTGAGATCTCTTTCTGAAAGTTTCAAACCGGCAGCAGTGACGTGGTCACGGACCCAAACGTTCAAGAAGAGAAAAGAAATCTAACTGCTTGTGATTTACAAGGTGTCCCAAACTGCACAGAAACCCACCCTTGCACTTGCCGGAATCCTTAGCATAATTTTCATTACAGTTTTCCACTAGTTAGTAACCCACCCTTCCACTGAAGATGCATCCATCCTCATCCCGCATGTCATCCAGCCCACAGACAATCAGAAAAAAGCAACTGGTGCAGCTGGAAGGATCCCAGGATCTCGCTGCGCAGTGCGTTGGGATCCTCTGCTGAAAAATCCTGAGCAGCGCAAAACAGACAGCAAGATACGTGCTTTCCGAAAGACTGCACTTAACTGTTTTACACGAATCGGAGAGTTAATTTCTATGGATTCCACTGCAAACTACAAGTGGTATAAAATTCTGCTTTTTGTCATTATTTTTTCCACTTGCACTTCAACTCTCTTGCCTGCCTGCTTGTTCAACAAGAAAAGCCTTTCCCAGGACCAAACCACACTGAGTTTAATGACAAACCTGCCTGAAAAAAAAAAATAATAAAAAAAAGATAGACTAAGAATAAACCCAGATCTTAGGGCTTGACTCGGTAAAACAGAACTCGGAATATGCAGTCACTTGCAGCTAGCTAAGAGAAAAAAGACAGGAACACAAAATAGCTATTAACAGACATTTCTCTTTCAGCCAGTAACCCAAAACCCAATCAGCACTAAAATACAAACCACGATCTAAAAGGTGCACTTACTTCATAGACAGATTCACAGATTTTACACTGGAAAAATCCTTCAGAATTACACCACTAAATGGCCAGCACTGCCACTCTAGCACAACCTTCAACTCCTGTACTCCTCCTGTTTGTTCTCAGAACAAAGTAGCTTCTTGTATATAAAACCAGGTCTCTTGCAGTCTTTCAAGAAATATCGTACAAGCTTCATTAACGATTAGGGAAAAGCTGGATTCTGCTGGAGTCACATTAATTTCATCAAACATTTCATTATAATAATTACCTTCATCTTGCAATCATGCTACTGATGCTCTGAATTAATTAAAACTACTGCTGTGTTTCCCTTCCTTTTTTATTTGTTGTGCACCGAAAAAGATCAGATTTACTAATCCGTCAGAATGTTTACATTCACAAATCATTTATGTTCATAATTTATATCGAAATTCCACACACTATCACTTCTTATTTCTCACAACACAAATGTGCATCTCCTAATTACCAGCCAGTTCTATTTAACACAAAAGAGTTAACAATACAACCAGGTTTTGGGTAACACTCTCACAGACGATTGAAAATACTGCATTTCTTGATTTTTATCAAAATTATTCTAGGTGTGGGGCACTAAAGGGAGAAGAAAAAAAAGGGAAGTAAAAAAACCCAGAGGAATCCTTTCCCAGTCCGGGCTCGACATACAGATCTGCTCTGTGACTGCTTCTGTGGACGTAAACTCGGCGTAATAGAAAGCTGGCCCTGGCTATAACATTTTGCACCGTATAACCAAGCAATTTGGTCCGATTACTGGAAGTATCGATAATGCAGAACCACGGCGCACAATCACATTCTGAGGCCGATCTCACTCGGAGCGGAGCACAAAGTAATCAAAGCTGTACATCTTTGCTCTGAGAAAAAGTGTTCTCGAGACAGACACAGCTCAGAAACAATGTGGTCATTGTGGGAGTGTTTCCAGTATCAAGGCAATAGATGGAGATGAAACACGTCGAGTGAGAAAAGCACGTCCAAGCGTTACCTCGGTATTTAAGTACCTTTCCTAAGACACAGCACTGTTTACCTGCTGTAGGAGTTCTGCCTACTATTTATCCTCGCTTCGTTGCAGCAACACGTTTGTACGTTAGGGAAAAAGGAGCACTAGAGAACCGAGACAGCTGCAGCGTTTACCTAAAGATCAAAACACACACCCACTAATTGCATCAGTGTGCAGCGGAAGTGATGGACAAAGACAATTCAAAATGAGCTAAAAAGCGGTTGCTTTACGTTCTCGTCTTGCAAATAGTTAACTGTTCTGGAAATCCAATGGAACAACAAGGCAAATATTTCTGCCTACCGTTCGTCTAGGACAACTATCAGACCTATACACACAGCTAGCTGGCTCGAGGAGGGGCGAGCACGGCGAAGTTTGGCCTCCTCTATTTCTGGCCAGAACGGGGCTGCACATTTTGCTTTTGTTCAGATGTTTTCCTCCTCTGGAGTAGCCTTCCCTTTGTTTCAGCTAAGCCACATTGCTTTTTGTTTCCTCTTTTTAAGGCATTGTAAAACATACCTAGGAATCCTGAACAGAGTCGCAGAATATGTATGTAAAATACATATAAAATATCTCTATTATACACACACACATAATACTGGCTTATTAAGCAGAGATCAGATTTTTTTCCTGTTAGTCCTTTTTTCACATATACATACACACACACATATATACCCACACACAAACAAAAGCAGCGAGCCCATGGCTATTATATTTATTACATATACTCTGTTTAACATTACAGCCTCCTGAGTAAGAACAGCTAAACTGCTGAAGTGTTTGCCCCATGAAGGCAGCAGTAGCAACATGAACAAATAAAACAGAAGTCAAGTACCATTTTCCAGATGCATTTAGCAAATCATATCATTTTTCTACCATTCTTTTCCAGTCCTGCTTTAGAAACACAATTATCTCAGTCAATCAAGGATCTTCTATTCTTTTCAAATACCTATCAAGTAAGAATAAATACAAAGAAAACTGGCTAACATTATTTTATATTTGAAAATTGGTTTCACAATTGAAAAATAGTTAATGAAATGTCTCAACTAATCTCTTTCTAAATAGCAGCATTCTAATCTGTAAATTGGAAAAAACCCCAACATGCAGAGGTCCAGATTCTGCTGTCAATTACTTCACTAAACATCCAGGAAAATTCTCTGTACATTCCTGGGAATGTTCCCAAGTTACAGGAGTGTAAAGAAGAACAGAATGTGGCTGGGGGGGAGGCGCACAGGACCATCTCCCCATGTAAACATGTTTCTTTTTTTCCTGAAAATCAAATGGGTTTGGTTAAAAGCTTGTTCTGTCTCTTATCATCACAATGCTGCTTAGTTATTTTGTGGGTAATCTTTTATTGCAAAAGCTTTGCTTTTCATTAGGTACTGACAAACACAACCCAAATTCTGCATGCCTACTGAACAGGAATGACAAAGCCTTTCTCCTATTTTTTGAGTCCCTCTTATGGAAAAAAATATACCCTGCTAGCAACACGAAACTAAATAAAGTTAAAGCCAGCAGCGTTAAGAGATAGCACTACGCAGAAATCAGCAATGCTTAGTCACTCTGAAAATTTATAATGTGTTTCCGGCTTTAGGAGTCACTCGTAAGGGCCTGAGATCTCTCCCTTTCTCACCCGCAGGGTGCTCAGCGCACCAGCACCCGGCAGAATCTCCCCTTGAACGAACCGTGCGTGGGGTTTTGTGCACAAGAAACAAAGTCTGAACTCGACACAAATTTAATTTTCTAAATACATCCCACAGGGAAAATGCGGGGATTCATTTTTAAAGCATACAACGGCCCTGGCCACCACCGCACGCTTCGGTGAGGGATCCAGCCCAATGCCCTTGACTTCAGGGAAGCAATCACATGAACAACACTGCTCACACTCAGACGATCTGTAACACGCACCCCACCCCCTCCCTTTTATTAATATGGAACTCACACTGACATCAGCTAAAAAAAAAAGTAATGAAGTGTAAAAACATTTTGTACCCTCCCACGAGGTCTAACTACAGTATCTTTGAAAATGCACACCGCTTGGGCTTTGGTATTTAGTAGCCCAGTGCTTCCTAGGACCAGGATGAAGAACTTGGATTTTGCAATCTAGTAATTTCATTTTGAGTGCCTAAGAGTTCAAACACAGGGGCTCCTTACTTTGACTTTACTCCTCCCCGCCAAAGCATCCAGTGCCTCTAGTTATCAATCACCATCATCTGCTCCTTTTTCACAGGACTTTTGCCTTCCCACCAGCTGGCCTGGCCTAAGACTCTTCAGTCTTTCAGGAAAGAAGGCTGAGGGGGAGAAAACATTTTGCTTTGCTACTGTTTCATTATATTCAGCACCTTTTTGTTTTCTTCCTCCTGAAGAAGAAGGTGCTACCCACCCCTTTTATGTGACTTTTAGTAACTATATTTATTAAGCAGGTGTTAAAGAGTGGTCATCACAGAGAAAAAATAAAGAAAAGAAGACGACTGTGTATGATAAACAGCTGTTCTTTCCAATCAGATTGCTGCATGTGCTAAAACTACGCAAACCAAAAATCTCCAGATGAGGGACAAGGACAGAAGGACATGCAGTGGACTAGGCTTAGAATAAAAGGTGATACAGCCTTCAGGTTTCCGGCAGATTTTGTGTGTGTGTGTGTGTACATATATATATATATATATATATATGTGGTCCTTAATCTAAGCATTTATAAGAACCTGGGAAAGGCCAGCAGCCTACAAGTAACATTTTAAAAAAAAGAAATGTGTATTCATGTAAAAAAATCCTGTATCTACTCAGTTTCTTTCCCAAGTCTATGATTTTTTAAAGAAACCCAAATTCAAAAGATTTGGTTTTTCTCTTCTTTTAATATTTGTGCTTTTCTACTGCTGCTGGTAAAAACTGTCGGTAAAAGCTTCACCGCCCTTTTGCAAGGATGAATGCTGGGCCAAGAGTCATCTGTGCAGGCCGTTGAGCAGAACTGCACCGGTAAGAAGTGAACATATCTAGCTGGGCAAAGCTGTAGTTACACGCCAAGCGCTGGGAAGTTTTAGATAGCGTATGCAGTCGCATCGGTCCTGTTCCATCTTCCGTGAGTCCCAAAAGGTATCCCTCAGTCTAACGGTTTGTGCTCGGAGCAGCTGCAGGATGCACAGAAGGGAACGGGGTCAGTCGCAGACTCCTGCAAACGAGTATTTTCTGTGCAGAATGGAGGTCGGTAAAGACCTAAGTAACATGTGAGGGAAACCGTAATGGCCCCTAAGATATTTATCCTGTCATTCTGTGAAACTGAGACGCGGGAGCAGCCCTGTGTGTGTCGCAGAAAGCACCGAGCAGCTCGCGGTGTAAGACAAGGAGTTGATGATAAATGTTGGCTCTTGGTTAGAAGGCTCCTTGTTGTAAGAGCACTTGTGAGTAGTGGTGAGTGGGCACTGAAGCAATCAGCAGCTCATTTTAACTGAGCAGGCTGAAATTTAGAGCTTTGTGCCTCAAACTCTTCTAGATTGCTTAAATCATGAACATTTGTGATATTTTTGTATATTTTTTCCTGCATCCAAAGTTAAGTTATTTAACAGCATTTTAAAACAGGAACTAAGTTCACGAAGTGGGCTGACAGTGAGCTACTCTCATCTTACATGAACTGGCTTACTTCAGATTGACTCTAGCCGCCCGTCGGCTACAGATTTCTACATGTTTTTGTTAGAAGTGTCTTCTTCCACCCTCAGCTCATTTTTGTGTGCATCAAAATATGCCTCCTGTTTGCTAACTGGTAATAATAGCGTCCTCCCCACCACACGAGGAGTCAGGGCCTGGCGTAAGTTTTAGATCATTTTAGGGGCACCGCGGCACGGATGAATCCCTCAGTCGCTTCCGTTCAGTGCTGCCGCGATAGAGTGTCCTCTGGCCAGCCCACCCCAGGATCTGTTGAAGCGGTGAGGTGAGCACAGCAACCTAGTAATTGCCGAAGTCATTACCTGGTCGTTAACGTGACACACGGCGAGATTCTGTTCGTCGCAGGAACAGGCCACGCGGATGTACTTCAGCCAGTTCCCAGCTCCGCTCTGGCTAGCATCAATACAGAATTTCTCATTTCCCAGGTCATCGGCAATCTGTAGAAGAACAGAAGAAGAAATACATGGGTCGTCTGATATCAAAGGATAGCTACGGAAAGAGGAAAGAAAGGAGAATTATTTGCAACGCAGGATTCCAAACAAGAAATAGCAAGGACAAAGCTGCACGGTATATACAACTAATAGAGACACGTATGACAAGATTAAATCAGCTCTTGGGCACAATCCGGTTCCCGGTTAGCAGAACCTCTGAGGACATACATCAGCGTTGTCCATGAGTAACAGGCTGAGAATTAGAACCGTTACGGAGACAAACACACGGGTCTAGTACTCGCACCAGCTTAAGCAATCAAAGCAGGTAACTTCTCCAAACTGTCTTGATTTTAATGACAAGGCCCTTAAACTGCTCATCTTCACATTATCTATTTTATCCTTTCATGCAAGATCATTATAAATAAAAAAATACATTATTTTTTTTTGAGTAAACTTGCAAAACAGGTCACTTTCCACAGGGCTGTGAAATCATATTTTTAAAAATGCTATAGCAAATGATGCTTCCGTTTATATAACTACAGCACTAGAAATTCACTGACGCTAGAGGGTCTGCGTGGCTGAAGGTGAGACAAGATTTATCTAGCGTGTAAAAGAGGAATCCTTCCAAATAAAAACCCTCAGAAGTCCGGGTGTGAAAAAAAGGGTTAATTAAAGGGTTGTGGTCTGAAGAAAACTGCTGTTTTACCAGGAAGAGACTTCGCACTTTCTCTTTCTTAAGACACTAAAGTTGATGACATAGAAACAGAAAAGATGCTCAGCATTCCGCACCAACATTGGGGGTGATCCATTTTGCAACCCACTCAAACAAGTATATTTTAAAAATTACACAGGACACCACCAAAATAAGGAAAAGCCCTTTGAGTCCAAAGCACGGCAAGACTATATTCTGCCCATAAGTGGGCCTCCTTATTACAGAAATTCCTTTTTTCCTTAGACTTAGATTTCCCTCTACCCCTACTAGACCCTGTGTCATTGCAAATTACTTCAGTCATCAAAAGCTCTTAACATGCTTTTACTAGCAATTAATTCTCTCAGAATCTCATGGGATACGATAATACTTTCCCATCTATTTCAAGACAGAGAAAGAAGAAAAGGTAGGAACAAAGGAAATGAAAAATTAAACCACAGCAAAGACAGCAACAAATCAAGTGTCAGGTCAGGCTGAGAAAGCCCGGAGCGACGCTGTCGGCCGAGACTCTCGCTCCACAGCTCCAAACACCCGCGGAGCGGCAGGACCATGCAGCATCGGCTCTGTGACCCTCCCGCACCAGCCCAGGCTGGCCATGGCCCTGCAGCATCGCCGGGAAAGCTCCCACCTCCGCACCGGTCCCAGTAGCCATACCCTGGCCCCTCGCTTCCAGCACTAACCCTTTTTTGTCAAGCTGCATGTATTAAAATGGGCGAAGGGAAAATCATGCCGTTAGCATTTGGCTTCTTCCTTCCTAATCAAAAGATAGCACTGAAGCTTCTGTGAAATACTGCATTTTCTCCCAGAACAGGCGGTTGGTTGGGACAGAACTGGTGAGAAACAACCCTCCCTGTGTCCAGTTTCTTAATCCCCTGCTTGGGAATACTCTAGCAGTTGCTTACCCATTAGAGTTCAGTGGATTTAGCTAAACGGATAGGCTCTGCCTCTAATAACAGTAAAGTGCAGAAGATCAACGGGCTGCATTAGAATAACGCACAAAAGTATTTTAAACAAAAATTATGCATGGCATCACCATGCACCCAAACTGTCCTTTAGTTTTATAACACACTTGTGAGGGATTCTTAATAAACTCACTTCAGAGCTCAAGAAATAAGACAGAGATGGACCCTCGACACCTGGAGTATTCTTGCATGTTCCTGCGTTTTCAGGTTGGGGGTCCCATCCGGTTCCCGGAGCAGAGCCCCACCTGACGCGGGCGGTGTTGTCCCAAAAGTGGGCTCGTTTCCCCGGTGTGCAGCACGCCAATACACACCCAGAGCAGAGGTATTTGATTTATTTCATGTCTGCGCAGAGATGGGCGCTAGGTGGTAATTCCACAAAGCTGGCACACCACACGCAGAATCTACCACATATTTATCTCGTTACAGGATTAGAAAAACTGACTAAATTTATGCTAATTGGTTATTAATTACCGCATCATCTACTATTGGTCAAGTGTCTTTAAATGAACACGCGTGCTCCTTGAGGGGGTGTGGGGGTGTGATTTGCATAGTCCTTTAATTGGGTGGGTGGTCGCGAACTCCTCCAGCCGCCTTTCCCTTCCCCAGTTCCTGCCGATTTTTGTGGACTGGGGGCCTCTCTGGCCATCCTCCAGCTCTGGGCCCTTCTGGGGCAGGATGTTTCCTTTTTATCAGTTCTTCAGCTCTTCTTCAAGGATACTCTTTAGCAAAGCATGCTTTTTATCAGTGCTTGGGCTCTTCTTCAAAGGTACAGTCGTTAGCAAAGCAAGTAGTGTGCATTTAACCCTAAATTAAACAGTGTCTAAGCACTAACCCAAACACATTCCTGTCCCTGTAAAGTGGAAAATTCTGCTTTATAGATATCAGCACAGCTCTGCAGATCAGACTCCCAGGTCTCAAGCTGGGCATTCAGACCAAGATAATGAGGAACATGCAATTAGTGGCCACTTCAGGCAAGTTTGGCTTCAATGACTTCCTCACAGGAGAAGCAGTGACAGAGTTTAGTTTTCAATTCAACTGTCTTGGCCAAGAAACATCATCCTTCCTCTTGGATTAAAACCCTGCCTTGTTCATGCCTCGCATTCCAGTGTCCCACGTAAATAAAAGAGGAGCTGCACAGGCAGCGTCCTTTGCCACGCTGCCCCAGGTCATTTCCAGAGGTTCAGTAAACGACAGGGAGCTTCCCCGTCCAAACCAACACGTAATTCACAAGTCAAAAACTGCATTGCAAGACCTTTTCTGCTGGCGATCCTGTTAAAATCACATTAGCAAACTTGGCTTGATGTGAGCTAATTCTCAGTCATTCGTTTCATTTTTGGCCTGTTCGGTTTGTTTTTAAAGCAAACTCTAACAGCAGCAATCTCTCCTCGTGTTTCTACACGTCGTGCACGTGGCTCAGCGCTGCAGCAGGTTTCATGCTGCACCACAGCAAGCCCGGCAGCCGTGCGGGCACGACGGCAGCAGCGAGTCCCCGTCCCCTCAGCAGCTCCCGGGGTCTCTGCCCTCGAGTCTCAGACGCTTGTGGAGGAGAAGGTAAATGACGTACATTCAGGCACTCAAGAGGACTGCAGGGCAGCAAACACAGATCTTTTGCCCATTTCCACAAATTTCACCTCATGCCGCCTAGTTAATCCCAAATTATCCAGCCCAACCTCTGAACTTCAGTCCCAAGCATTTTGCCAGGCAGCCGTTAACTTTCAGGACTCAGATTTTGTCTCCAAATCCCCGGTTCCTTGCCCAGCAACCCAAGAATCTTTTCCCCGTCTTGCCCCAATACACATTCCCGAGCTTGCAAACCTCCGCTCTCACATCCTCAATGCCTGTCCCCTTGCCAGGATAAGCCTCGGTCCCTGCTCCTCCGGCAGTGCGTCTCTCTCCTCCCTGCTTCCCACCTCCGCTGTACCCAGCACCGGGTCTCCCCACCTGCAAAGCCCTGGCCTGCTCCCCACGCACTCCTCCGTCCCCACAGCCCCGCGGAGTCAGTGGTGCTCAATCCCATCACTTCTCATCACTCACCGGTTCAACAATTCCACCCCAGCCCGCGGTGAACGTGGAAAACTGTACGCTTGCAGTTAACCCTCCATCTGCCAGAACACGCCAGGACTGCCACGGTTAGGTCTCGTGCCACGGTTAGGTCTCGTGCCACGGCTAGGTCTCGTGCCACGGCTAGGTCTTGTGCCACGGTTAGGTCTCGTGCCACGGTTAGGTCTCGTGCCACGGTTAGGTTGATGTGAAACCCCAGTCGGGAACCATCAATTTATGTCAAATATTAAATACACATATGAATCAAATCGAAGATGTATCACACGCAAATGATTTTGGGAGCGTGTTTGACCGCGTGTTTTAACTGTAGATACTCCCCTCAAAATTGGTTGCATTTATTCAGGGACCTGAAGTTTTTAAAAGAACCACCTGGAGCTGCTGAATTTACTCTTCAGGCATTGGGAGGGGGAGTGAGACCCCAGCAAAACCCGGCTCTTCCCTAGCTAGACTCTTTCTCAATAGTTGGTACTTTCTAGATGCCCTTGTTCACCTCCCCTTGAGCTCTACTCGTAATAGCAATGGCCTGATACAGGGCAGCAACGTCACACAAAGCCAATTTAAGGTAGTTTGGACTCTGCAAGAAAAAAACCAACCAAAAATGCGTTCTTAATGTGGGTTGAAAAACTCTACTGAGTTTACTCAAGCTAAAATAACAATAACTTCTGGTTTATCTCAGGGAACCTCTCGGAACATGGAGGCTGACTAAAGCTGTTGACTGTTGAGATGAAAGCACTTGTCTTGGCCTCACTGACCACAAATGAGCTAACGAAGAGGACTAGCCAAGCCAGCACCTTGTGGGGCAGGCAGAGGGACACACCTAGACAGAAAGTGATAACAGGTCCCATGGAAATTGTTTGGAAAACAAAACTGAGATGAATTGTCAATGTTTAGCCGTTGACTTCAAGCCACTGAACAGTTTGGGTATACTGCATATAGCTGTATGGTTTGAACAAGAAGCAGCCCACTAATCTCCCACTACCATTAATTTATACAGCAGCAATCAGTGAAATTAAATCACCCTGGGAACACAAGGCAGCAAACACAAATAGTCTATTTTATTTCATAGCTGTATCTTACAGATACCCTCTTTCATATTCTAGAATTGTTTGGTTGAAGACACTCCGATAGCTCTGGGAAAACCCAGAATTCAGCTCAAATTCAACAACTGTTTTGCAGAGCCCCTGCACAAGGCTCGACACCTCTGCTTCAGAACAAGGTCCTGGCTTAGCTAGAAATCACCTGAAACTCTATGGTTTTATCTGAGCGGAGCTTTCAAACCCAAACAGGGGGGTGTGAAATCTCACAGATCAAAATGAGAAAAAAATAGGTTGTATGAAACCCTGAGAACTGAAGCCCCCGTCTTTCACACACATTCATTCTGCTCCATAAATAGAACAAGGCATCACGAAGCAAGGCTCAGCAGCGCCACTGAGCACTATTTTGCATATTACTATCCCTTATCGAACGGTACGATTCTGCTGTTATCAATAAGGAACCTTTGAAATCAGAACAGCTGGAAAACAAATGTTATGGAGGTAGAAGAGAGTGGACCGAGTGTTACCAGCAATACAGCTGTTAAACAGCAATAAGTTATCACTTGCCAGCTGAACCACAGTGAAGCAATTATACCAGTTCTCCTATCCATTACATACATTAGCAAAAGGCATTCCTTTTAACTGGGGAATTTCCTAAGATTTTTGCTAACACATTTTTCCTTTGCAATTGCAGTGGGCTGGAAGCAGGCGGGCAGCACGCTGATGGGAGGCTGCAGTTCAAGCGGCAGCGCTGTCATTGCATGCGAGCAGATGGACAGACCCTAGGACAGTAATTGTGGCAGCGCAGTACCTGCACGTGGAGCTGGCCGGTTCTGGGAAGAACTGCACAACGTGCGAGCAACCGAAACACGCCAGACAAGGAGGAGTACCACTCAGTCGTCACGTCCCTGAACCACGGAAGCATCGCTATCCGGCGGCACATCAAGGCAGGAAACACTGAGCCTGTAATTAAGCCACTGAAGAGGGAGTCAAGACACGCAGGACCGAGTTCTCGACCTCTCTAAGTGTCTTCCTTGAGTGACGTCCCTTCCTTCGCGTGCGGATGGCACCTGCCACCAAGGGCCAGAGAGCTGCCCTTCCGCTGCCGCCCGCGCTGTAGGCACAGAAACAGAAACGCGTTCCAAACTGCACGGTTTAGGTGTGCGACGTTGCACGCACACCAGAGACACCTGACTCTGACTCGCACTTCTGCCACGTGCTGCACTTCACTCGCTCACTGATCCTGAGGAAGGAACATTCATCAGGAATGAGTAAAAAGCAATCACAATAGGACGTAATGATGTGAACAGATTACTAGCAAAGTTGTTTAGAATGGCTGGTCTACAGTTTTAGTTGGTGTAAACCCTTGTAAGTCTAGATTTATCTAGCGCTCTGATTCTCAAGGAACATTAGCTGCCTGATTCATAATAGCTTTTTTTTTTCTGTGTGCCCACGATCCAGGAGTAAACGAAGGTAAGTATTGGTTAAACTATTAGTTATTTAGTCCCTGGCAGTTAGGTATTCATTAGATACTTGCAATTTATCACAGGTACAAAAATAAAAGCAAGACACTATCTACAAGAACACAGGCTAGTCTTATTAATCCCGCCTTTGAATGACAATTTCTCCATAAAAATCTCAGCATTTGCAAACACATAGTATATGCCTTTCCTGTACAGCTGAAATAAGAAATACAGGCAATATCTCCAAGGCTGGCAAACACCTTCAATGTTAATTTACTAGGATGCTTCAATATTTGTCTAACAACGTGTCAAACTGTCTGGAAAGGATGATTTTTCTCAGACTCGGTGAGAAGCCGTACGTGCAATCACCTGATGATACAAAGGGCTGCAGGACCGCTTACAGAGTAGGGGCATTCTTGAGGGAGTCCAGCTCTTTGTGGTTGACACCTCTAAATAAAGATCAGGTTCACACACTCACGCTCTTTTTTGATGTTCTATATGAAAGCTATATCACAAATTTAAAAATACTGAGAAATCCAATAGTAAACACAAATTACTATATGCAGTAGGTATTTTTTCCTCTGTCAAATGTGCACACACAGAATAATAGTCTCTCTTCCCACCACCTTAAAAAACTGTGGAAAAACAAACTGGAAGCTTTTACATCTTCTTCCAGTTTAGATCAGAAGGAAATCAGAAGTTTCTTCTGCTGAAATTCTTCAAACCAACTTACAAGTCATTGTCAGTAAAAAAAAGATTTTCTGTTTGAAGGCTTGCTTTTGGAATGCACATAAATCATTTGGTTTTATATGTTTTTTAGGAGAAGCATGACCAGCACTAAGAGATAACTGATGCTCTGAAGAAGACCAAATAGAGAAAGAAAAGGGAGGCAAACAGTATTATTTACAGGTAAATTAAAGATAGCAAATGGAAGCACAGCGGGATTCATCCCGCAGCGGACTGTTGGAAGGCTCAATTCACCACAGCCACCTGACTTGGGATGTACTCATCAAAACAGTCATATCTAGCTCTATTAAAGCAACTGGTTATTCACAGTTAAGACCAGAACTAAGTTCATCTCTATCAAGGACTAATCAGTAACTTGAATCATAAGACCATTCATCCAGAGATATCCCTGTTTTCCTGGACAGGTGAAGGCTGACATCAGATAAAACGGCAAAAAAAAAGATGCCACAGGAAGAGAAAATCCAACAGAAAATCCCATGTTATTAGCAAGAATATGACTTAGTGGAATTGAAATTTGATAGTTGTACTTCTGCTTGCTCTTCGTGCTCAGGCTAGCTCTGAAATCAGTGAGGTAGCAGAGAGGTCTCTGATGGGTAATTCAGCTTAGACATTAAAAAAAGTTATTAGAGGAAAAGAAGAGGGGGAAAGGAGGAAAAAAGAAAAGAAATTTATAATTAGCACCTGGCAATATTTTTGCAAGTCTAAAACCATTACTGCATCCAGCTCTGGGGGCCCCAGTACAAGAGAGACATCGAGCTGTTGGAGAGAGTCCAGAGGAGGGCCACGAAGCTGATCGGAGGGCTGGAGCACCTCTGCTACAAGGACAGGCTGAGAGAGTTGGGGTTGTTCAGCCTGGAGAAAAGAAGGCTCCAGGGGGACCTAATTGTGGCCTTCAGGTACCTGAAGGGGCCTACAGGAAAGCTGGAGAGGGACTGTTTATCAGGGAGTGTAGTGACAGGACAAGGGGGAATGGGTTCAAGCTGAAGGAGGGTCGATTTAGATTAGACGTTAGAAAGAAATTCTTTGCTGTTAGAGCGGTGAGGCAGTGGAACAGGTTGCCCAGAGAGGTTGCGGAGGCCCCATCCCTGGAAGTGTTTAAGACCAGGTTGGATGAGGCTTTGGGCAACGTGGTCTAGTGGAGGGTGTCCCTGCCCATGGCAGGGGGTTGGAACTAGATGATCTTTGAGGTCCCTTCCAACCCTAACCATGCTATGATTCTATGACATTCCAGTCGTTTCAGGACAACGCACTTTACCTTCTTGATTATCTAAGGTCTGACCTGCGGCATCGCTGCCCCACAAAGCTGCGTTCAGTGCAGGAACGCATTCTCTCTGCCTTAGCTTTTTCCCAAGTTGAACTACAGGCGGTCAGGGACAGCCATGTGCACTTGTAGATCTGTTGGAAAAGTAAGCTTTCATCTGGATTGCAGCCTGTGGGCATTCCCATAAAGTTAATTATTGTGGGAGCACTTCCTTTGCCTCATCTCCCTCTGATCAGTCTTCCATCGTATCCCACCCACCCCATCGTGGATTTCTCACTGCTTTTTTATTCATTGAACATGCCAAAAACTAACTTCACCTTTTTTCCCTCTGCTGCAGATGGTGAGTTCAGCACATACTTTTATTTCTTAACCCAAGGCACCTCCCATCATTTTGTCTTCAAATCCAACAGTTCATCAAGTATTCTCAACTCCACTCCCCTTCCTTGCCCGTAACAGTGCCGTGATTTTGTCTCGCAGAGATGTTTGCTGTCTTTTCCCAGAACACTATCTTTCCCCCACGCCAAAGTCCCCATCCTTCTCCCCTTCAGTCTACCCGGATAAAACAAATGTACCTTCATGTTCACTTGGATTGCAGGGGTTTAAACTGGCCCGTTGCAGAGACACGACTTCTGGATCCAGACCCAGAACGCTGGCTGTGGTTGTGGTTCAGACTCATCTCTATCCAGCCAAAAGGAAATTGTTGTCATGTTCCAGGACTCACTTTGCAGCTTCATCTGCTGTCTGCTGAACAGCATTCAGGATTTGAATCCAAAAGGCTCATTGATCTTGCAAAGGCTCTGTTTCATAATTTATTAACATCAGAAATGCTGAGTTATGAAGCAAAAGTTATGGAAAAATTCTCTTGAACGTTTACAATTTTTTTTGCACATCATTTGAGGTTTCCTGCTTCTCTAATTTGTGGGCTCTCTGTTGGGTTGTTTCTTTCACGTTTTAATGGGCAGCGTCCAACATTTGGCCTCCGCAGAGGTGTGCTGTAGGACTGGAATGCCTGGGGATCTGTCGTCAGTTAGCTTAATGGATTCCTAGTGTGCATGAAGAAACGAAGCAACCATGAGTTTGCCATCAGTGACCCAGCGTCCTGTTGCTATAACATCTCTCCCCAGAAGCCGAAAGTGTAATAAACCTTCTCATCCCATAGTTGCAGGATCTGCCTTTGACAGTTTGGCTGATGTACGCATTTTATTTGGCAGGAGTTAGAGGGAGATTTTTTCCTTTTTTTTCCTTTTTGCTTTAATGACCCACAAGCTGATTTAGAGCAATAAACTGTTGCCATGAAGTTTTGTTGTGTTTCTTTTAAATAAAGGGGAGGGAGGGACTGCTACAATTTACGACTTTCAGAAGTAACTGAAACAGAAAGTCCATTCTTGCCACAAAATGAAGAGAGAAGGACCTCATCCAGAGAAACACCTCTGTCAATGTGCAGACATGAAGCCTAGATGAACTCATAAATTCAGCACTCTGCCTGCAATTAAGCAGGCTTCCTGGTGATTTGACAAAGAGTTAATGAGAAACGTGTCAGACAAGAACAGGTCACAGCACTGAAAACCGATGGGAAGAGCAGCTGAGCCAAACCCAACTTGTTTGCTGCCCCCAGCTCAGGCCACAGGAAAAGCTCTAAGTACCGTCAGCGAGAACAACTTTGCTCTGCGCAAATTCCTCGTCCAAACATAAGGCTGTCCAGCACAGCCTGGAGTCAGCTCCCCATCCCACAAACGTCAGATGATAAGGAGAGAGAATGCCATTCCCTGAAAGCCTCAACCTGTGCTTCAACCTTGGTGGGTGCAGTAGAGCTACTCAGGCCCTCGTCTTCCAAACGCTCGTGCATGCCCACGGGTCGTGTGGACACGTGTGGTCCTGGGGACTCCAGGGTCCAGTTCTAAGTGCTATTAAATGAATGCAGGATCAGAGAAGTTAATTCATCTGCGACTGACTTTCCAGCTCCATGGATTGTCTGTGTGGCTGTCCTCAGGAGCGTCCTCAGCATCCACATTCGCTGCTGTTTGCGAGCAGACTCAGCTTTTCAGCAGGACGGCTGGGCGCACAGAAACCATGGGCTCTGTGACAAAAGCCCAGCGTATCCAAACGTTGGGAAAGCTCAGAGGAGAGGAAAAGAAATCCTTACAGATCTCCTCCTGTCAAACGAGCATGTTGCTGTCTCGCCAGTACTGAGACAGAGCCGGGAGAACCACGGGCGTGAGGCAACCCAGTTGGATTGCACCGGGGCCGGCGGGATCTGCGATGCTGGGCTGGGGCAGGAGCGGCCGGTGCTGAGCCCGGTGCCGAGCCCAGTGCTGCTGCTGGCTCATGGGAGGCGGCTGCACCACTGCAGCCGATGGGAGAGAGACCGATTCGGATTTTTAAAAGAATGAATGTTTTTGAACTTTCACTCCCACTCAAGCCACACGTCTGGAGTGGAAATTTTCCACTGGTGTATGCGTTTCTGAGTCTGCTGTTGTGCTACTGTATTATCTGGTTTCATGAAGGATCTGAAGGAAAAATATCAGCAAGCTCTAGGGAAGGCTGTTACTGAGACATACTTTTGTCACGGAAAAATAACCTTCTCATTCTTTTTTCCACCACATCTAAAGAACACGAGAAATCACATGAAACAAGGCTGTTTTCTACCAAAACGTTCTGTTCACTTTCCAAAGCAGAGGAGTCTGGATAGCTCACACAAGCTTTGTAAGCGAGGCTGAATTTCTTGGGCATATTTGAATCCAACTGAGCCTTTTGAAGGTCTGCCCATTATTAACTGCTATTCTCTTATGTACCAGCAGAAAACAGTCAGTGAATATTTCCTATGTCACTTAGCTTTGCATGAGGATAAAAAGTCTGCAAAACTGCAGTATCATCGATGTGTCTTTCAAGCACAAGATTCATTCCAGCTGAACGTACATCAGACCTGACTGCAAATACAAAGCCTCGCAGGAGAAACCAACAGCAGCAATAATTATATAGCACACCATTTACAGAGCTCCACGAAAGCATCTCCTGCTCTACAGAGCAGCTTGATGCAACAGGCATGGCAGTGTTTCAGACGCCGTACTGATTACACAGCAGAGCAAGTTCTGTGCAAAGAGGAGAAGCTGAGAATTCTTGAGAAAAATCAACACCGGTGCTGCTTTCCCCCTCCTGTACATATCACTCCTTATATTCTTGCTTCGGAGCTGTAGTTTTGCTACCCTAAAGGCAACCCTGAATAACACAGGATGTCAAAGAAGGTGCTGGCAACGCCAACTCCTGTTGATGCATGAAACCAATTCCACCCCCTTGTATTTCTCTCCCACCCTAATTCTCTTTGAGGGCATTCAGCTAAGCTTGCACAGCAACATCTAATCACCACGCAGAAAAACACAGAGTAAAAATGTCAAAACAGAAGACGACTTTCGAGATGATGGCAGGCATTTATCTCAACAAAAGCTCATTTTTCACTAGTAACGTAATTCATACCACACTGATTTAAACAGTAAACCATAAAAAATTATGCTTGAATCAAATCACAGGGTTGCCTCAGATATTGTACACACAAATCAAGAAAGGGATTTCCAGTTCTTTGTAATGTACGCACACACAAACTTTGAAGTCTTCCTCCCCCTGAACGAGTTCAAGCCATCACACTTTTGTATTCTGCTTCATTTTGCCTCATTTTAAAAAAACAGTAATTATTAGACTTCTAAAAGCTTAATAGACGAAAAATAAATGGGAACTGGATATGATAAGCAAAAGACAGAGACTACTTGCGGGCAGATGAGGCTTTAGAGATTCAGGACGTTTCATTTCACTCAGGAAGAGGGAGCAGAAATGAAGTACAGCAGTGCTGAACTTCCAGCGCTGTTCCAAGGGATTAAACCAGACGCGATTCACTAGCGTCTTACAGCTTCTGCGGAGATACAAAATGCTTTAGGGTACGATTAGCCTGGTACTATTTCAAAAGGAAGATGTTGTGCTAAAGTGGCGCTCTCGAATGACAGAGTGCCAATTAGCCAAGGGGAAGGAAGACCAGAGCAGCGCTCCTGGCAAAAGGGAGCAAACGCAGGCACAGAAGTGAACAGAACCTTATTGTAGTGAGAGGGGAACGATTTCTGGTGGTGATTTCTCCAGGAGTCCTCTTACCACTTGAGACACAGCTCCCCAAACAGCTCTCCTCAGCCTGTTTCCTCAGCACTCCGGCTGAATGAGCTTTGCTGTTTTTCAAAAGCGAACAAGTCCCATAATCCAGCCGAAGGCATTGCAGAGCCGGACGCGTAGGGCTTCTTCCTAAATTTCCCTAAATGGTACACCGGTCTGTACAGGGCAAAAATCTGAGCAGCCCCCAGCCCTGGTGCAGTGTGGAGGTTTACGATTCCAGTGTGCTCACTAAGCAAAACATCTGGCTCAACATGACTTTGAATTGATTTGTAAGACTTCAAACCTTGGCCTCACTGCTCTACAAGTTCACTACAGGCATCTCAACGATGCTCAGCCTTGGGGAATTTCGGCACTTTTAGCAGCCATGCATGCCTTTTGGAAATGGTAGATGTTGTCTACAAACCTCTGATTCCTCGTGCAAAAGTGCCAAAGACACAGGAAGGTGCCCAAGGAGGTCCAACCGCTCTCCTCCTGATCGCTTCTCCTCATCGCCTGCCCAGTGTTTGCGGTCCCTCAGCAGGCTGAGTGGCACGGTGGCGATGCCAGTTCCACCCAGGTCTTTGGTTAGAAATACTCACGTACGTGCTGCTGAGGACCAAAAATGAACGATTCTCTGCAGAAGTTACGATGAGCCACTTCTGACTGAGCTAAGTGACCACTACAACGCCCTCAGGTACAGGGCGACGTGTGCTGTACAAAGCAGCTAATTTTTGCAAACTCTGCACATCAGGGCCCCAAAATCACACGGTTGTCTTTAAAATTCGTGAGATGATAAAAACGCTGACAGATTCCTTGTGCTTTCTTTTCGGTTTCTGGGTCTGTTGTCTGTAATTGATTCACCTTGGGGTTCCCCCGTGCCCAGCAATTAAGAAACCTGTGGCCTGTACTAATCGCTTGTTTCCAGAAACTGGGGCTTTACACTGAACATTAAAAGTGGCAATGTTACGATGAAACCCAAGAAATTGGCTCCTTCTCCTTATTCATACTCAAAAGGTGCTACTGCTCTAACAAAAACGCAGCCGACCTTAAAAATAAATTCTGATCAGCTTCTTTAGGTGCGCTTTGGGTGTTTCGCTAGATCAGTACGTACGGACATTACTGCTGCTTGTTTTAAATCATTTCTTATTACTGCAACTTTATTTTAATAACGTTTTGGGAATGGACTTGTGGAACACCACTAACATGTAGACCTCTTCAGAGTGATTTATTGAAAGCACTGAGTGCCAAAACCATTTGCCGCATTTTACACTCTGGCCAAAAAAGTAGCAGAGACTTCAAATGCGCATTCATACTGCTAATATCAATTACAAATACCAGCCTTTTCACAGTGTTAGCAAAGTCCACCAAAGCATCTAGCATGAGAAGATCCACGTGAAATAACATTGTCTTACGGCCTCCGGCGAGCCTCTTCCTCGGGAAGAATTCGGACGGTCATCTGACAGTCCTGGCAGCTCCACTCCTCCTGCGACCCCCTTGCTCTCAGATTATCCTTGATCGTTAATAATATACGAAACAAATTATAACATTAATTATCCAGATACCCCAGGGAAGGGTGAATGAGTTCAGAGAGCTGAGGTTCTTGAAATAGCAGTATTTTCCATTTAATTAATAGATTTGGGGATATACAGCCCAAGTTCAAGTAACGGGAAGATGCAGATAAGTGATGTCCAGATAATTAAGCCCATGTCCTGTGGTATATTTGATGGACACGACCTCTGTGTCTCACTCCCTAAAACTGAGAGAATTATTCTTAAAGCTCAATATCTGGAGTCATTCCACCACTTGGTTTTGGTGGTTGGGCCACATTTTGAACACCTCAGCGTATCATAAATCAAAGTTTTTGTCAGGGAATTAAAATTACCAGGAATCTAAAGTACAGAGAATCAAAATTACTGGCAGGGTAGGCTATAAGCAACGCACCAAGACCGAGCTGTCGAATATCTGGAGAGGTAGGAAAGGACATGAGGTTTTATTCTGTATGCGACTGGAGCCAGTTGCATCCATGCAGCGATAAATACCGTGTTGGCCTCACTTCTATCTTTGCCCATAGCTTCTGTCTCACGAGCAGAAGTATCTGTGCATGAGCTCCCTGCCTTAGGTACCACTTAAACAAGGCTCGGGTTGGTCATGACCAACACGTCCTACCACACGGTAGCTAGATACAGCTGTGGAAAGAGGGGCAGTACATCCCAAGAGCTGCCAAAGGCACGGTTCAGAGTCGCAAAGCAAGCAAGGGAAGGCAAGTCCTAAGTAAGACGGGTATCATGCTCTTCCAGCACAAAATTTATCAGCAATGCTATGCGTAATACTGAGGATTATTATCCCTCCTAACTTTTCATGTCAGCATATAAAATGGCAATCAAGCTGTCTAGGAATATTCATCTGGAAGTGTATACTTTTCCACATATTAGCTTTAAATGCCCTGAATTTACAGGCCCAAAGGGTGCACGTTACCGTAACTTTAACCATGACCTTACACTTTCAGAACAGAGATTTTAGAAAAGGAAAAAAAAAAAAGAAAGAAGAAACCCTCAAGCAAAGCAAGGCACTACCCTCCCCCCGAGCTGACAGCACTGTGAGCCCAGCTGCACCAAGGTTTCATTTACACAGGAAACCCCCCCAAAGGTGCCACAATCGTACAAGGAAGCACGGTCCCTGCAACCTTTCTTATCAGAAATGAGTAAGGCAGCTGCTTTGCAGGCTATTCTCATGCTCTTTAGAAGGTGTGAAATAGATGAGTTTGTGAACCAGGTTGGCACTGAGAAAAAGAATGAAAGGATATTAGAGGTTTCCCTCCTGACCAACGCAGCTGATCAAAACAGGAACAGCAGACCCCTGTTTAAAGAGCTTTGAAAACAAAGAGCCATCTCACACCAAGCCAAAGAGAAATTTTCTCTTGATGTAGTAACAACATACTGCTCACATCTCATAAAGCTGAAATGTGTGATTTCTTTATAGTTGATATTTACCAAAAACATTACCAAAAGGAGGTGCAAAACTGAGATGCTGAAGCCTGTGCACCCGTTCCACAGCAGCACCGGAGGCTCCCACCCTGCTGAGCTACATCCTGCATCAAAGCTGCCTATTGATTTATTTTAAAAATATATACCAACAAAATGGCAAGAGACCTTCCCAGCACAAAGGCAGAACCGATTCCTCCTGTGAGGTCCGGTTCTTGACTTGCTCCCCCGGGATGCTCAGGTAGCGTGGGCAGGACAGGAGCGGCAGGTCCCAGGGGCTCTGACGGCAGAGCCAGCCGGCCACAGCACGACACGCTGCCCGTCGGCACAAACCTCTGGGGGCCCGGGGGGGCTCAGGGACGGGCTGGGAAGGAGAGCCGACAATCGGTTGCTCACCGTGCCTTGGGCTGCTAGAGGGACAAGGAGGACAGCTACCCAGTTCGGGAGACCAGGGGTTAGGGAGGCAGTTCCTCGGTTAAAGCCTCCTTTCTGCTTTGGGCTTAGAGAAGCATCCAGGCGCATTCCGTCCCTTTGCCTTGCAGCACAGGGATATTTGCTGAATAATGAGAGTGAGGTAAGGAAAGCAGGTCCTCAGAGCACTTCCAGCTTCTAGAGAATCTGCTCCTGGGCTAGTTTGCCTCCCGAGGGAGATGAGGAGTGCTCGTATGCTCTACATCTTGAAGGAGAACTTCCTCAATTTGTAATTCTTATGCACGATTCATCTTCAATCCAAGCATCACTAAAATGAGAACTGGGGACACCAGGGGGGACATCTTTGCCTCAAGTGGTTTGTTTCTGCACCAGAAAAAAAGTTTTTGGAGTCGCTTCTTATCTGAAGATATAAATGTTTTTACAGCAGGGGAGCCACCCCCTGACAGCTACCCACAAGTTAGCATCATTCTTACTCAACGGATACACAGAAACAAAATGAGCAAAGTAATTTTCCTTCAAATTTACACAGTGAATATAGTCACTCTGCCCTCTAACACAATTACTCAAACTGCAAAGGAATTCTGGGGTGCTCATTTTGCACCAAAATCTCAGAACCAATAATATTCCTGCTAGTTGAACAATCTGACCTCCAGAGGAGGGTCATAAACCTGTTCAGATATACTGCAGGTGCAGGACATCTGAAGGTGAGAGGTGTCAGGGTCAACACCAGGTGACCCACAAGCTATTTGCCAGCCCAGCGGCAGCAGCACACACGTCCTGCAGGAAGAGTGCCCTAGTAATGAAGGTGTGCAAGGCGGGAGGCTGGGCTGGCACTACCCACACGCTGCCTCTCTCACACGTTTGAGACACCGTGACATCCCCGAGCTGATGGTGTTTCTGTTTCTGAAGTGCTCCGAGTGGTGCTATAGAACCCCGGTACTGCGATACGCTGGATCGTCTGGTCCATGCCCTGCCAGAAGAGGATTATTCCCTGCAATACAGTCGCCAGTCCTTTTTCCAAGAGCCTCTTAAATGGCTCCAGCCCGGGAGGCTCCACCGCTCCAGGGGATGCAAAGGAACCACAGCCCAGCTCCACTGCCCGGTTCTACCCCATTACTACTGCTTGTTAGGTCTTGCACCAGGCACAGGGAACCTTGGTACGAGCCCACGTTTTGTTCCACCATTTGCTAGAAGGAGAAGTGACATGCACAGTTCTTGGCTCAGGGAGCCTCTTATCTACAGACCTTTTACTTCCACACACCATCCTAGAACAATTACCTTCCTTTTCTGGCATTTGTATCCTCCGCAGAAATTTGACTATTACCCTTTCTCACTCAAATATGCGGAAATCTCCTTTTTTTTAAAGCAAGCTCTAGAATTCTTCAAGCCAAAACTTGTTTCTCTTTTCAAAATTATGACCAATGAAGGTCTGATTCAATTATTTCCCTCTAAAGCTTGGTGATTTGACCTCTCTGCAGCTGAAACTAAACAAGTGTCTTGTCAGACATCGCAAACTGAAATCTTAGTTATAAGGAAGTACAAGGGTAAATTGCACAGTCCCAAGTGCCGCCTGGATGAACTTTACCCCAAGCCAATTCACCTACTTATGAAATGATACGTTCCAGGGAATTGATTCTAATGATAAATCTGCCCTTTGAATACGCTGAGAAACAATATTTCAAAATCTCCAACTCAGATCTTATACCATCTCTGGGTCAAAAGCCAGCTCAGCAGAATGCTGCAGTTAAGGTAACGCTCAGATGGAAAGGCACAGCAAAGTGTCGAATGAGAGCTCCGCAGATGCCTCCGCTTGGCTTATTTTACTGAGGCAATTCCAACACATCTGGTTCTCTGACAGCAGGTCTCAAAACAATACATGAGCTGCCATACCGTGTATCTTGCAATGCCTGAGCAAGTCAGGTTTGAGTTAAGGAGATTCTGATCACCTCCACGCAGAATTTATCTTCTGTGGACACCCGCCTCCAGGCTTCAGTATCACAACCATTCTTGCAGCAAGCGAGCATCTACCGCCACGTGCGCACCTTCCCCCAGAGCAGCTGCCAAACCCCACTTGTGTCAAACACGAGACGGGGCATAAAGCAAAGTACCCGGAAAAAGAGGCTTGAGGGGTTTTTAACTTTATGAGCAGCATGGAAAACAATATTACTTTCTCAAGTCAATTCGCAGTCATGCTAAATGTGCGGATGGTCGTATCTATCCAAACTGAACGCTCTTCCACCACTGAAATACTATTCGAAAAAAATTCAAAAGCTTCAGGTATTTAGAAGGTTCCCCTGATAATAATCTGAAAGTCTTCTACACTAACAGATGGAGACGCTTTTTTGGCAACAGCTTTCTTCTTATTTTGAAGTTAAAAACATAGATTATAGAACACAGGACTTCACAAATTCCTTTCAACTGTAATAATAACAGTAATTAATTTAAGGCTAAGTAGGAAGCACCATATCACATTTTTAGCAGCACTTTAGCATGCAAAGTAAGTGAACCATGCAGTGAAAACAACAGTATTGTCTTCATTCCCTTTGCAAATACCCACACAGTAAGTTGAAGCAACCGTACAAGCCTTGAAATGCTGTTGAAACAGTTTATTGAGACCTAATCCTACAGCCTTTAAAAAAATCTAATAGCACAGTATTTCCACGGTATAAATGATTCCTGTCTGTATCTGGCAGCCCCACGAGTTCTCTAAGGATGACCATAAATTCAATTATACCAAATGAAATTTGAACATGCATAAGCCACATAACATTTTAATTGGGGCAATTCTTAACTTTTTTTGGAAGAATGATACAATAGTAGAGTCAACAAAGATGATACGACACATATGCTTTCTCCCTTGAGCTGCCTGCTTTTATTAATTACTCTGGCAGAGATATATTTATATTGATGTTGTCAGTGTGTGAACAAAACCTCATGGACAAAAATGGTTTAATTAAGGCAGAAAAACGTGGTTTATGGGTGGTTAGCAAATCTGTTCTTTAAAGTCAGTAAAACTTTCATAAGCGATTAGATAAAAATAAATCTTAGGAAAACATTTGCACCAAATATGTCTTTTACATTTTACACTGAAGCATATCATAAAAAAAAGACCCATGCAGGCGCATGGACTCAATAATCTGCTGGCTGCACCTCCGTGGGTGATTTCACACGGCTTCAGCTATCTCTCTCTCTTTTTCCCTCTGCTTTGATGAACAAACCTGCCTCTTCTGTCCAAAACCTGCTACCTCCCTGCATCCCGTTCTCTGCTGTGTCATCGTTAACTCCAGAAAATCAGCCAAGAGAGGACGAAGCTGCAGCCTGCCCCGCTCCGCCTCGTGACGGGAACGCAGCTACGGCTGGACGGGGGACAGAGGTAACGGGCAGCAGGGGCTCTGCCAGCTCCGTCTCCCAAGAGCGAAAAGGAAGAGTCTGTCCGTAAACAACCGGGTAAATGTTGGTAAACTGCTCTGGGGATGGAAAGAATGTCTGGAAAACAAAGCTACGCTGACAGGCAGGCGTGTACAGAATGCTCTGTTACATACCTGCGCTATACACCTGAGCCTGGCATGCGCTACCCCGGGCCTCGCTCGAAGGTTTGACGGCGGATACGGTAAATTGTGCCAAACTGAAGCATTTCATGCTGGGGCACTGTCCCTGTCCCTTGGAATCAGGTAGCCAGAAAATAAACAAGCTGGGGAAACCAGAGGCGCATGGAGGGGCGCATGCGGAGGATGGCACGGCAGAGCTGCAGCCCCCCCTTGGCACAACGACTCTTTGTTGACGGACAATATTCCTAAGAGAGACGTTGCTCCAGACCAAAGCTAGGCCAGAGATGTAGATCTCACATTCTAATAAATAAAAACAAATATCTGACCTCAAGTATAAGATCCTTCGTTTGACACTCCTAATCGTTTTTTATACTTCAAGTGCAGTTTTTACTGGACCGGATCCAGTCATCCTATGGTAATGTAACAGTCTTTTTCTTCACATGAACAAAAGTCCTTTTCTAGTCCTGAGGGCCGGCAAGTTTATCCAAATATTCTCAGTTTACTACTAGCCCGTTTTGGAACCGATACGTTCAAGACAAGCGCACTTTGTATCTCCGGCACTGTGCCGGAGTGGAGCGGCACAGCTCGCCGGGGCTCAGGCCGGCGCTGGGGACGAAGCCGCCTGGCTGGAAAGAACCGTGCACGTGCCCGGTCGAGATGCCTGCCCTCCCCGTCCTCCTCCTCGACACAGAGCTGCTCACGTCTGATAGAGCCGCAGAAAGAAAATACATACATAGAGCAGCTCCTCCTCCCCCTCCTGCCATCTCCCCAGGAAGAATGTTTGGAAATGCTAAATAGTCTTTTCCATGTTTCTACATCAGTTCTTATTTTGGCTAAGCTTGTCCAGTCTGTTAGCAGCTGCCAAATGCATGAAGTAATGAGAAAGCATAGGGAGAGAAAGCTGACTTCATTCCAGCAGCGCTGGAGCTAACACACCCAGTATGTTCTGTGGCTGTCAGCACGTCGCTGAAGTGGACCTCATTAGCAAATTTGACTTTAACAACCAGAGGAGATGCATTCCTTGGTGCCACCTTCCTTCTGCTGCGAGCTGGGTCTGACCTGCTCATCCTTCACTCGGCTCATACAGCCAGAAAGCAGCTGTAACGTTCAAATCCAAGCGCCGTTTCCCCCGCTGCCCCCAGACGGGACCTGCAGCCCGTGATGCTGAGATCACATCGGCCTCAGAGTCTGCCAGGGATGCGGAAGACGAGTGAAAAGGCAGGATGCAAACGGCTCACCTGAAGCGCACAACTTTTGCTCGGCAGCTGGGGGACGCAGCTCTGGACACCGGGCGCCTGGTGCAAAAAACGCTGCATCAGGTTAGGTCTATCACCAGCCCCCCTAATGTAAACAAAACGCTTTCTCTGTTGGTTAGATTTAAATTCCCGTGTGGAGTAACATCGTATTGGGGCACACGAAGGGCCCGTAGCCCTCAGGAGACACGAAGCAGACTTTCATCCTGCGCAGCGCTGGCACGGCTGCTGACGGGGCAGCAGTCTCCAAGAAAGAGCAACTGGAGACAGTCCAGGGCAGAGGAGGGGAAGGAGCAGAGGTCTAGAAACAGCACCGTGAGGAAAGCTGGGAAGAACTGGAGTTGTTCAGCCTTCAGGAGACCGAGTGGTGGGACACAATGCCAATCTTTGGTTCAGACACTGGGACGCTGCCTGACAGCCGAGAGAGGGATGCGGGAAAGGACGATCACCTGAGGAGACTGCGGGGCCTCTGTCTGCAAACAACAGGTTGGACCAATACCTGCCCCAAACGCCCTGGAGATCCTGTGCTGGTCAGGGAGCGGGACGAGGTGGCTTCTACAGCCGCTGTATGGTTAAACATGTTGCGGCAGAATAAAACAATCGGACCACCTGCTTTGAATAAACACGAACTGATTAAACTGGGCCTTTCACAGAAACCGAATCATTATCAATGGGGGGAAATCTTCAGCAATTAAGTTTGTTGCACATCTGTTGGTCCTTCTGGGACCCGAGCTGACAGGAGAGGACAGCGGGAGCGAGGTGTCAGTCCGGACCCCCAGCCCAGAGCCAGAAAGGAGAGAGGAGGCGTGAGCCTGCTTCCCCCAGGCTGGATCTGCGCTCCGGAGGCTTGGCTGCCGAACCCAGCACCCCTCCCCTGCACCCCAGGGCCCCCCCAGCAGCAAAGGCGAGTTTGCGGAGAAGCGCACGGCAAAGTGCAGCACTGCCCATCAGAATGACTTGACCTGGAAGCGGAGGTCGTGTGGCGAGCGGTGAGCAGATGCACAACACCACGCTGTCACCTGGCCGTCTCTGGAAAGCGCTGCAGACTACTGCCAAGCACTGTCTCGGCCAGTGCTCCTATTTGAGGGGGAAAGCATTCAACGGGCGTTCCTTCTGTCACTGAATTAGCACGGGAACACAACGCATCCAACCCCTTCGAATAAGCATACTGCCCTGTGATAAATTTTACAAACGCTTGTATTATGAAGGGTCATTTTATTTATACAAGCCTCATGCACGCAACGAAACAAAACTTTCAGCAGATAAAGGTCCATAAATCTCTTCACCTTATTACAATGACTGCTAGCTAACGAAAACGAACCCAGCTTATCCCTGGAACATGTGCCGCGTTTTTGACAAGGGGTTTGTAATAACATGCAAGAGAACATAGCTGAGACCAGCGCTGTAATTTCCATGGGGCCGAGTGCCACAGGTGCACTAATATAGGCATTAGTGAATGATTAGGCCTCGTAAAATATATGAATGCTGTTTCTTTAAGAAGCCATAAAATTTTATTGAGGAAAAAATCCATGTGTAAGGCTTTTGGTTCGTTTCATGCGGTCATTCAGAATTTCACTCATTTCTGACAGGACTATGATAATTAAAACTGTGGCCTGGGTCTGGTTTCTATAAAGTCCATCTGGCCTTCCGCGATGGAGAGTTTTGGAAGTATGTAATTGCCTGGGCAGCAAATAACTATTTTGCCATCCGCAGTAGTTTAATTTTGTCCCTGCAGCAGGGGAGCTAAGTCAGAGGGGCAAAAGATCATTAACGTCTGCAGCTAGAAAGAGGGGCTCCCAGAGCAGTCGGCTGGCCCATATTTGTTGAAATGCTTGACACCAATGGGCCCCATTAATGCACGGGTTAGATACAATCTGTGGAAAAGGGTCTATTATAAAGGGATTATTTGGAAGTGTTCTGTAGTTGGGGGTGGGTGTGATTGAAGGACTTAAAACTGTTACATTAACCCTTAGGGCACTCCAAGCAGTAACAAACCTGGCATTAAAGAGCTGGTGTTTGTCACAATTTCTTCACTTCCCTCTTTCTCTGCCACAAGGTCAAAGAGATTAAAAACATCCATAATGCACTCTTCTGGGTTACAAAGATGAAGCTTGTTTTCTGACCACTTTATGGCTGCAGCCAGCTCCCCCGCCCCTCTGCTCTCACCCCAAACAGAATCATTAAACGAGAAAACAAATCGCAAAAGACGGACAACAGCAATTATTTTTTTTTTATATATATATATATATATATATATATGTGCACCTTTACTTATATATCGACGAAAGCCAACACAGCTGGAGCGGTGACAGAAGAAGCTCTAGAGCTCTGCTTAAACATCCCAAAAATGGCTGTTCATACTCTGCTTGACTAAAAACCGAGCTGGAAGATTCAGGCGTTTGAGCCGGTGCCTTTGCTGGCAAGCTGCAGGATTCTGCCGTTTCGAGAACGACACCCTGCTTTTCCCTTCCTTTCTGGTCGATACCAGGGAAGGCGTAGATGAACAAAACTACTTAGAAACTTGATAGACTTTAAAATATGTCACAGAAGTCCATTTAAATACAGATTGTTTCATTTACATTTTAAACAGCACTTTGTGCAATTTCTTTGTCTTGTCAGTAGGATGCATATGTCTTCCACAGGAGACAAAAAACCGTATCGGGCATATGGGGCTGAAGCTAATGAAGTGTTCAAAATCCACATCACCAAAGGTAGGCATGTTTACCATCATCCAGAATTGCCCACAGGTTCGTATTTTTTTAAAACGTGTGCAGGCATTACCTAGTCTCACTTTCCACCCAGCGTTTAGTCTTCTATTTGTGCCCAGTACGTAGCAGCTCATACTGCTTTTTTTGAGACGAAGGATACCTGTATAGTATTTCTAACGACGCAGATGGTATTTCTGTTATCAAACCACAGTGCACTGACCATCCTGTGAGCAACCTGTCTGCTCTGTGTTTGGAACCCCACCACTCTCATGTCAAATTTTTGGAAAGCTCTTATCTCTGCAAATAGCTCCGCACACACTGTTGAGCTCAGCTATGTGCTATTTACCCAGTGACTTCTTTAATAACGTGGTCTTCTGCTTCATTCTGCTTCTATTAAATAGCAAGTCCAACAAAAATATGTTTCTATTTGGTCTGAGGATGAGGTACTGCTATGCCAACCATCCAAAAAGATGAGGAGATTCAGGATCAGCTGAATTCAGACATTCTGAGTGCTTAGAAACTTGATTTGTGGGATAAAGAGGCAGAAAGCGTCACAAAAAATAATGAAAAGACCAAACGCAGCAATGCACGAGAAAATAAAATACATCTCAAGGTGGAAAACACACTGCTTCTGTGACAGGTTGGATGAAATCCTGAACCACTTGCATATCACCTCGAGATTCACATGTTCTTTGCGTTGCAGTAGTAAGAGATGAAGGAGGAAAAGACCAGAAAGAGGGCACTAGCTCCAGACCCCAGGCAGACCCAGTTTATGAGGAGCCAGAACATGGTCCTCTTCCTTTGGCTGCAACTTGTCAATGTGACAAATGACTTACACAAGCGTGTATCATCATAATCTCAATGACTGTGATCATCAGCTCTTTCAAGTGCAATTTTCTCTAGAATAAAGTGACTTTCGTTTTGCTCTCTTTCCAAGGGTTCATTCATTTAATACAATCTTACATGATCCTCAAATCAATCACTTGATTCACAGTGTGTTTACAATCCTACTGAGAACACGGTAAAAACCCCAACGGTTGTAAGAGCGTCTTGTTTCCCTCAAGATTGTACCATGCTTTGATACAGGAAAGTTAGTTCCCGGCTTTACTTCACCGGGCAGCTCTGGAAACTCTGAGAGAAAACATGTGTGTATTAACTGTTCCCTAGACCCCACTTGAAACAACAACAGCAGATATCAGTGGAAAACACACTTTATAGACAATTATTGAAACTGCAACTCTTCCAACACAGTAGAATGTCTGTTTTCTTTGGCATGCCCATCTTTGCTCACCACAACAATCCAACAGCATAAACTACAGTCGGAAATGATCAACATTCAAAAATAGCTCTGCTTGGAAGACCACTGAGGTTGATTAAAACCCATAAATTAGGAAAAAAAGGGTTTAAAACCCTTCTCTTACAGCACATGAGCCCAATCCACAAAAGTTTGTATATACCGAGCAGCTATGAAAACAGGCCTCCTAATTAACACCATGTTCAAGTTGCTAATGCCAGTTGGTTTGTGTGTGTGAGGTTTGAGTGCTCTGCCCCTTTTGATGTGGCATGCCTGACAAAGCACATCTTCGCCTGCGAGGTGCAGGCAGTGTCTAGCCATAGAGAAGATGGAGCAAAGGAAGTGACGAGCAGCCTCCCTTTTCTCAAGCAAGACACTAAAATCAAAGCACCGGAGCCACTGCTTGCTTTTAAACAACGCATCTTCAGTATTTTCCAGGAAGCCAACACCGGCGAGATTACTGTGCCGTATAGGAAACCCAGCTAGATAAAACCTTCTGTAAGATGGTCTTACCGCAAATTAACCCAAACTCAAACTCAGTCAATAGCATCAATAAAAAGGCAGGACTTCTGAATCACTATGGATACTGACACAGTAATAAAGTGTAAATGCGTTAAAAACAGCCCGTGTCTCAAAGAGGGCACACGAATCGTAGGTCTGTGGTGCCTGCGACTCACTGCAGAGCACGGCCGTGTGCCTTCGGGCTCACAGCCGCATCTCACCGCGGAGAGGCTGCTGGTGCGTCTCCCTGCAGTGCTGTCTAGCAGACACTACGCTGATTGTCAAATAAGCGTCTTTACTAACTCAAACATAGATGGTTTTGCTGGAAAAAACTGAAAGCTTACTGGAATTTCAGACAGGCTACGCAGCCACAGCAGAGCAGCCACCTCTCAGTCACGCCCTTGCCAGTGCGGTGTCACTTCCCCATTCTCTTTTCAAAGTCAAATGACGTGCAAGTTTAAGGAGGTTTTTTTAAAGAACACGAGTCTTTCAGGATGAACAAAGTTAGGCAGCTCCAGCTGTATGTATCTGATGTACAGCGGTGTACGTGTTGTCTGCCCTTGTGCAAGATACAGACTGAAGAGGTCTGAGCAAACAAAGTGCTTTCTAGGAGGTTCAAAACACAAACACCACGTTTAATAAGGCTTTTCCTGTAATAATGTTTCCTAGACAATGCCAAGTAAAGATTTTTTAAATAGTACTCTGAAATACATGCTGCATACTTAATTGATAATGCTCTTAATTAGATTTGCCACTACCTTTTGTTAGACAATACCAAAACCAACTGGCTATAATCTTAATCAGCAAACCAAACAGATCTGAACGAACCCACCTTTGCAATTTGTTAGAATCCCCTTTACACAGCTCTTCAGAGCCTGAGCAGAGTTATTTACCCACATGAAAACAAAAACATGCTTCTGCTGTAACAGTTTGCAGACAACTCCCCTGAAGACTTTATTTTCCTATGCCACAGAAATCACAGGTAGCGACAGTGCTATTTTTTCTTAGAAATCATATAAAAATATTCTATTCTCCTAAAGAGATTATAGATGGATTAAACCCGCACCTTTTCTAAATCAAGGAGAGTGAAATTTTGCTAGGCAAAGTAAGCGCAAGATTGCCAAAAATCCTGAAAAGGTCTCCCAGAAGGGAAAAAAAAAAAGAGACAGAATAAAAGAAGCTGTGAAAGTTTATGAGGATAAACACTGATGACAGGTGGAGTAGAAGCTGAAATTTGAACTCCAAAGTAACTACAAATAAAGATTTGTTACAGATGGTTTTAATATGACCTAACACTGGGATGCCAGCTACAGTATCACTTTTTCCTGTAGGCTGCACAAAACTAATAATACAGTTATGGAAACATGCTACACCAGGACAGACACCTACGGAATAAATGGCCTTTCATACATGTGTGTTATCCTCTTCAGAGAGCACGACAGGGTCAATAAAACGTTGATGAAGAGACACAGAACTGGAACCAGCAACAACGCGTATTTTAAATACATAAAATCAAGCAAGTCCTTCATACACAGGCACGGCTATAAATGTATCTCGCTTCACATAAGCGCATGTACATGCATGTGCACGTGGGTGTGCGCGTGGTGGAAATGTTCAGTCTTGGCACGCGTTTCGTTTGTGCCACTGATCTTTTGATCTCAGAGAATAATAATTCTCTATTTTTCTAAAGATTGCATTTGGCAAATGTGGGTTTTTTCCCTCCTTCACCTTTGCTAAAAGAAAGCATAAGCCGACAATATTAGCGCTAGTGGTTATAATTGTTTCACAACGACTTTTCAGACGGGAACATTTGGCCATTTTTCAGCTATTAACAATTTTCTATTTTATTCAGGGCACTGAGAGTCCATTTCTTTCAAAATGGTTTAGAATTGCGCAATATCCTCGCCACTCTCTTGGTATGAATCATTGCACATATTGTAGAGAGTTTGTAGAGGAAAGAAAGAAGATAAAAATCATATATAAACCCCTTTTGTACAAACCCCTTTTGTTGTCAAATTATCTCCAGTAACTACTCGTACAATTAAGTACGGCAAGGTTTGCTTCGCGTGAACGCAGCCTGGTTCCCTTCGTTAGGAGCATCGTTTGCCCTTCTTAAAACGCTGGCGATGTTTGAAGGGGCAGCGGGGCGGGGGGGAGCAGCCGCCCGGTTCAGGGGGCTGGGGGCATCGGGAGCTGCCTCCCTGCCCCAGCAGCCCGCTCCGCGCAGGCGAGCCGGTGCGAGAGATGGGGCAGAGACAGCCCGTCCTTAACGGATCAGCGCTGATCTGAACCACGGAGGGGGAAAGCGTGGTCCCGACCGCAATCAAACCTTTCCCTTCCTTACCTGCCCCAGCACAGCTGCCGAAGAAAAGCAAGCGGGCCAGGTCTGTCTCTGCTGGAGCCTGGACACGTGCGAAGCCTTTGCCAAGGGCTCTTGAGAGCAGCCCAATCCAATGCGACCGTGCTTCTGCTAGAGAGCAACGCAAACCTTCAGAAAGGTCTGGAGAGGGATGAAAGCAAAGCACAGATGCTGCCTTGGAGGGCAGAAACAGATTCGAGAGTTGGAGAGACGCGTGGCACGGGGAGCGCGGGTTTATTGCGATGCAGCGGGGTTACAGAGAGGCTCCGCTCGGGTGGCTCGGCCGCGCAGCCCAGACACCTCGGAGCAGCGGAGCCCACGTGGCAGCACCTGAGGCCACTGGAGAGGGGCAGAGCACCGACATCAAACCAATGAGCCCCAGTGCTGACGGGTGAAAACAAAACACAGACTGGGAAAAGGTAACGGGGAGTGGAGCCTGACAGACAGTAGCCACGGTGGCAGCGCAGACGGGGGAGAGCACTGTCCATAAAAACGGTGATGCCGGGATCAGGAAAACACACTGGCTGCGAGCGTGGGGTGGAAGTGCTTTGCCCTAGCAATCTTCTTCCTACATGAAGTTTTAATTCCTCCTCAATCAATCTGCAGCCACTGAGACTTATTTGACAGCACTGGTCCCTTCTTCATGCTGTTTTTTTCTCTGGCAAATTTTAGCAAAAAAGCATCCAAGAACGTGCCAGGGAAGAATACACCGATACGTGCTGACATTCAACACTCCTGGCTCCCAGTGCTCTAGAGCCAGTGAACTTGGGCATGCAATCTTTCCTGACCTGCTCCAAAACATCTCTGTGCGCTCCTACATCTCCCTACACTTCAGGTGCTGGGGAAGCATGGTCACACACAGAAATTTAGCTGCGCACTGCTGAGTTTGCTCAGAGTACCTCCTTTTTTGTATCCTGTTGTATTCCAGCACCCACACACGGGGAACTGAAAGATGACTGCCATTACTAGTAGTTATACCTGAATTGTACCAGCGGTCACTTAAATCCCACAGTCCCATGCTGCTGAAACCTGCAGCGACTTCTCTGGAAGCCGCAGCTCTCCAAAGATCTCGTCATCAGAGAGCGGGGACTGCTCGACCTGCCCAAGCACCTCCTGAGTCCTGAGATCTTGGCTGATGTCGCCGTGACAGTATAAATAGCTCCTTCCTTCCTCCAGTGGTATCACTCGGAGACGACGGAGGAAGGGAAAGAAGACTCTTCTCATTTCCACCAAAATTCATTATTTCAGCAGCTGGACCCTCTCAGATAAGGAAACAAACCGGGTCTTCTTAGGGAGAGTTGTGAAGTTCTGGTTTCTGAGCACTGACCTCCACCCCGATTTCTGGAATCTCTACTTAATTTCAAAAACAAAATCCAGCTGAAACATGCTTGGTTGCTACATCTTTGTCTAGACTTCAAGCATGTAACACAGTTGGCAGGTTTAAGCAGTCTTGCCGAGATCAATGACAACTAACCTACTGCACCACAATTCTAGGAGGATTTGGGGTTTTTTTCACAGCATGGTAAATATGAAATGCAAGTCAGGGTAGGAAATGCTGCATTGTTACTGCTCTTTCCAGTATCAGCTGGCTTATTTATTTGTCATTGTTGCTTCAACCGGCTTTTAGAGGAACAAATGCAAAAGCTATTAAAGACAGAAGAACTTAGCAAGATTTTCAGAAGTGCCAAATACCCTGACATTTTAAGCCGTATTTATCAAAGACACAACCTAATGGAAAAAAAGAACATTAAATCAGTATTATATGAACTAAATGCATATAAGAAACCACTAACGATCACATTATCATATTAGCCACTCAAATTAATATAGCTAATGAGAGACATAAAAGGAAGCTAACTTTCTCAGTTTGCACACAGCGACATATACAGACGTTTCATTTTATTTTTACTGGGTTTATATATTCTTCTGATAGGCACAGAGTGAAGCAAGGGAAAGATTAGTGAAGACCTAAGCACGCTGCGTGAGAAGCAAGTAAAACCACCACGCCGAGAAGCAGGAACCTTTTGCCTGTTGCCAAAGTGCTGAAGCAGGACCGGGTACTCTCACCTCATCCCTCTCTCTTAGCTTGTGCAAAGGGCTAGTTGTTTACGTAGGTTGGCTTGGAAGAAGTCTGCGTGGAGGGGGGAGAACCTCCTGACAGTGGTAGCTGCCTACTCAGGCTAGCCTGTAGGGATAACAGCTGGCAGGCTCCTCGCCAGCCGTCTTCCCTCACTGATGCTGTCAGTCGAAACACTCGTGGAGCGCTGGCCTTACCGGAATAAATAGTAGCTCCTCTCAACTGCCAGTAAAAATTCCTGCGTTCACCTAAGAATACTGTAGTTGGTAGTTGGAGAGCTTTCCCTACGAATTCCTAGGGCCATGGCAGGCACATCTGAGAGCTTCCGCGTGGAACAACGAACCCATCGTCCACGTGGACACCGCCGAAGGGCGTCTGCCGGGTGCAGCCTTCCGAACGGACTGGCAGGAAAGTACAGTGGGGTTGGTGGTATGCCATAGCTCATAACACCGAATGGAGTCATCAATAAATCCAACATCAGTAATAATAAAATTTTACCACTCACCTTATGTAACTTTTATTTTACACTCGATTAACTTTTATTACCAACTCCAAAGAATAAAGGCATTCTTACTGTAGAGAATTAGAAACAGCCTTTTGGAGAAAGAAAAAAAAAAAGACGCATTCTAATATTAGGGGCTGCAATCCCTGGCAGCTTAGAAATATCAAGAACAAATACAGTTTAAAACATGCATGTCTAATTCACGGCTAACAGAGAAACAGCCTTACCTTTCTTGAGGCTTGTCAAGTAACCCCATGCCTTGCTAACACGCTGTGCTCTGCACTTCCCGGGATCAAATTCAAGTGATACACTGAAGCAAGAAATCCCCAAGCTCTGTATGTACAATAACTCAGTATGACAGCAACTGATTTAGCAATTATTGTTTTCTAATTGCAGCAAAAGAAGACCCAACTGCACAAAATATTTATTACGATCACCAAGGTAGATGCATCTGAACTACGTACACAAGCAAAGTATTTCCCAGGAATTTGTGTTAGTAAATGGCAGAGGAAGCCACGCCTTTCTGTATTTCCTTTAACTCATTATGCTTATTTTCTGAAACTTTTATGAACGTCAATCACAAACAGACCATTCCGAATAAGCTATTGTTTGCCAAACTGGACAGTGCCCTCGGCCATCATGCCTGGGAAGTCGGGGACTGCCTAATGTCTGTTTTTAATATGGGCCAAGTCCTTTTCCCCCTCCTGTTTAGTATAATTTTATACTGGGTGGACATATTTAGGGCCTGAATGGCTTGACAGTAATGATTAATACCCTGCATTAGGAGATTCCAGTGAAAGTATTCAGGAGCACGCTGTGCAGTTTGGTTCTCATCAGATGGTCAGGTCTACAGGCCTATTAAAAACAGCAGGAGAGCTGCAGACTTAATCACAGAGGCTGGGCCCATGGAGGGAGGAAGAGCGAGATACAAAAAAAGGAGAGAATGAATACAATGATAGAGCAGAGGTACACGAGAGCACAGTTTAACTCACGCTCAAACCAGCAATGAAACCAGGTGAGGTTTTCTTTTTTCAAATCTGAGCCCAAAACCAAGTCAAATGTAAAATCTCTTCTCAAAGCCAAAGCAGGTAAGGTTAGAAAACTGTACGAGATGGTAACAAAGAGCTGAAGGTGAGAATTACATACGGTCTAATAGCAAACATTTTAGAAAGACGAAATAAGACTAAAAGTGGAACAGGTAACACTAGTGCTCGATATGGGAGTCGGCCCTGGAAAAATGTGTCAAAACAGTTTTAGGAGAGAAATCGGAGAAAATAAACCACTGAGAGAAAGGTATCGTAAGTCATTACTGTTGTTTGGTGCCTTGCTATTAGTTCATGGAGTCAGAGTCGTCTCTGGATGGCTGGAAAGCTCATTACAAAACACAGGTCCAACTGAGTCCCCAGTAACTCAGCAGGAACGTTGAGAGCTTCAAGTGTAGCAGAGCCAGACCCTGCGCAGCCTCCTGACCTGTGGCACAGCAGCACAGCATCTTTCTATGTGTGCAAGCAATGACTCATGGTAAAGAACTGTAGATGATCTCCCAGGTGAGGCCACTATCATAATCTGTGTAATTAAATATTCAGCATCTTCCATTCGAACTAATCAGTGGGGGAGACGCACACGAGGATGTTGAGCTTGGAAGTCCTTAGTGCAGGGACAAATTTGTGTCCGAAGAACTCAGGACAACGTGCTTAGCAAAAAGAGTGGGTGGGGTTTTTGCCACTTCTCAGAATAAGAGCGCAGAGGAAACCACAGAGACAGCGAGGTAAGCAGAAGAGCTCACCTGCAAGAAGGTGTGTGCTCCACGAGTGGGCAAGGAGGAGAAACTGCCACAGCATCTGCCTGGCTTAACTCCAGGGAGCAGGGCTAAGACCTAGCTTTGTTCAAACGGCATTCTCCAGAAGGTGAGGAAGCACTAAGGCTGGTCAACAGTTTTTGGAGATGTTCACCCTACTGAAGAGCCTGGAACTTCAGCAAGGGCTAGGTATTTATTCCACTATCCAAAAAATAATCTTAGAGACTATTAAGTAGCAGGTTACATGCCTGTCTCATGAGAAACGTACTGTTTCTGACAAAATAAAGCCATCACCGCCAATTAACATCCCAGGACGGTCCCTACAGCCTAGTCCCGACAGCAAGCCCAGCACTCACTCCCCGCCTCTCAGAACAGGGAGAAGCACCGCAGCCAAAGGTGCCCATGCAGGGCGGACATGGCATTTCAGAGTCGGGCATCTGCCCCGCTTTGAGGAGCACCTCGCCTGTTGCTGCAGCGCTCCGTGTCCTCCAGACGAAGACAAGTCAGACGGACGAGAGGGGCAGTAGCTGGAGGACGGGCAGGAGCCAGCTCCGAGCCCCGGGCTCGCGTTTCAGGCCTGGCTTCATAATTGCCAGAGTGCTGTGGGAAACCTAGCCGGTGTACTGTGAAGAAAAGCTATAAAATATCTGCATGCCAAATATAAAGGTTCGATGCTGTCACTCCTTGAGACCAACTACACCAGGGAAATAGATTAATGGATTGTGACACCTTTTATGGGACCAGTCGGGCCATTAAAACGTTACACGTTACTCACCTGGACTGCTATAAAGTACAAAGGCATGCTAGCAAGAAGGGTGCAATGCCAGCAAAATGCTGTTCGATAGCAAACGGAGTAAAGATTCCTCCCTCTTTGAAGAAAATGGCTAAAATCCAGAAACATGGGCAGGTGAAGTTCTGTTCCTAAAACCATTAAGACTCCGCAATAAATTGGCTTGTTTTCAGCAGTGCTGAGCACTTAGCAGCTCCCACCGAAGGCAAAGGCAGATGTTCTGTACTTAGCGCTTTCGAAAATGAAGCCTTTTAAAAACATGGCTTTTCACAGGTTGTGTAGACTCAGGGCCACACGGTGAACGTCCAGGATGTGAGGTTTTGAGCTACTCTTACAGGCAGGAAAGCTTTATGCTCTCCTAAATCTGCAGAGCCGAAATACCCCTACCAGGAGCAGCAGCAGCTGCAGCGACCCGAGATGAACTGCCCGGCGGAGGGGAGCACCAGCATCCTCTGCCCCCACACCCCAGCGCATCCCCTCTGTCGTGGGACACAGTGCCAGCAACATACTCTGCCTGCTCTTCTATCTCCCATTTGGTAATTTTGGCAGAGAAGTTTCAGGTTTATTTTCTTCCACAGGTACAAACTGAAATAAAAAAAAAAAAGATCAAGACTTCATCCTTTCTAAGTATTCCTGCCACTAAGATGAGCCATGGATTGCAAGAAAGCGGCCAATTAAAAAAAAAAAAAAAGCCTTAACAACATGCTCACTACACAACTAATCTTTCAAAGAATTTAAAGGCAAGAACTGGAGCAAGGCATGTATTTTCTGGAATAAATTGTACATTGACTGAGGTGAGCATGGAGTTAGGACTTTATTATCATTATTTTTACGTTACTTCTATCTTGACCTCAAAGGGAACCATCGTCTCCTCTGCTGAAAAGCGATAAACTGTAACTACTAAATGGGCACCTCCCATGGCACACCGAGCAAAGAGGCCGAGCATTGCACCAGTTCTTGTGAACTTCTTGTGAACTTCCAGAGCCTGGCTATGAACAAGCAGACAAAAGTTCAACTATTTGCCTGAAACCTCTCCAGATTTACCTAACATCTGGATTCTTCCTTCTGTTCTTGGAAGCGTATAAAGATGCACTTGCTATTCAGCGTTCAGGTACGTATATGAAATAAAATAAAAAATTTCAACTTGGTGAACGCTGTAGATATTTTTTCTTTACATTTCCAGTCATTTTTAATGAATTCTTCCAAAGCATTTTTGTACCCCATCCATCTCCAATTTCCACAAATTTTTACAAAGTCAATATTTGTTTGCAAGAACTTTGCACAAAGCTGCATTCAAATGCTGGAAGAAGCACGCTGCGTTCCCATGCGTGATGGGCAACCGGGGCATTTTTTCTACAATCACCTCAGTGTGAAACAAAATAATTCATTTTGTTGTCAAATGAACACAGCTGAGATCACATAGACGTCTTATCAATTACTTCCACGAATCCGTATGGTTTAGAACAGCCACCACAAGTATTATCAGAAGATTTGATCAAAGAAATCGATAGCATGTTGATCAACTGGTAAATACTCTATTTAGGAATGCCAGAGGCATGGAAAAACAGCTTAATGGAATCGCTATCTTTTGTTTATCAAAAAAAGGGGGGGCTTCAGCTACTTTTGTAGTGTTTGGTGAAAGTTAGCTCTTAAACCGAGCTTCTTTCCCCCCCTCAATGGAGAGGGCGTACTCCTCCCACGTTCCGAGCTGGTCGGCATGCACCAGCCCTCGGGCAGATCGCTGGGGCCTCGTGGGGAAGACCGGGCTGCTACGGAGGTTACAATTGTTATGTGGGTAACCGAGGGCTTTATTCGGTAGGGCTGTCACCTTTCAACCGTACTGAATTTACATTAAAAACCACATCATCATTAAAACCCCAACAACATACAAACGGCATATAACAAAGCCCCTGAGGTGTTCAAAGTCTGCAAATCTCCCCTTTTTTGAACGTATGAATAACAACAAACCCAAAACAATAATTAATTCTTCTCCAATGCACAGACCCAGTTCAGTAACAAGCACTAAAAATACATCTGAACCTTAGAAACAAAAGAGCACTTTGAAAGTTTGCTCCAATGATTAAATAAATTAGACCTGAGCTGCTAAGAAGGGAAGGACAGAAAGTTCACTACCAGCACGACACGACGTTGCCAGGTCTTGACTTGTTTACGAAGAGAAATGGGGAAAACCAGCACATTTTAACAGATTTCCAAATCCCGGACATTTTTTATTATTAAGTGACAATACGATTTTCCAATCTGTGAGATCACATGTGATTTTTGAATAAATTGAATACAATGTCCTCTTTCCCTTACTGCGGAGGGAAAAGGGACCAGCCAAGTATCTCCATGCGGAGGAGAGACGAACAACTAAAATCACAACAGAGCTCTTGTTTTGATGTGTGCCAAGAAGCTGCTTTTCTCCCTCCCTCCCAGGCCTGCCGCACGCTCTCCTGCTGACCAGGATGCTGTCAGTACAGCTCCGAGGCCGCAGCTCCCACCCCATCGTTCCCGGCGCAGCAGCGCGTCACCCGTGCTGCACCACGCCAGCTCCGTGCCCGGTCCGTCCCGGCCTCCGCGAGGAGCTGCAGAGAGAGTCCGTCTGCTCCCTACTAAAAATATTGTTATTGAAATCCAACGCTTATTTTGTGAGACACGAGGAATGTTCCCTTCACATATTTAGAATCATCAGTGAAAAAGATCATTGTCTGAGGATAGTAACTCTTTTGATACGCGTTTAGCGGGGAAAAGGATTTCGCTAAGCCTTAGTATATTTAAACCGAACTCACCACCCTCCACAACCTACAGACGAAGCTAACTGAAGCCCCGCTTTTTCAAGTACGTTCAGAACTATTAATCCAGTATAACAATTCTCTTCCTAGACACAAAAAAGCACGCAGGACTCTCTACGACAGCACTCTACCCAGCCTGGGCAGAAATTTCTTGTATCCCACTGCTTTCCCATAGCTCAGACCAGCTCTGGGAGCTGGGAAAAGAATGAGCGTTACCCTTCTGGAAGCATCGTCATTTTTGTTTGATTGGGTGCTTGAATGTGATGGACAGCAAGAGAATACGGGGACAGGACTTCTAAACACCCTACTGCTATCTTCACATTATTTGGATTTGCAGGTTATCAGTGGGGCAGCAACTTCAGCTATGACCTCATTAACTAATGTGGCCACATCAGCACCTCTCCACAGCCTTTATCACTCATCATGTGTCATAAAGCAGCCCGTTGACACCTCATAGTGAATACCGGTTGTATCTTATCTCCTGCAGGGATAGGACCCTCGCTGGGAGACAGAGAGCATGTCTAGGAATGCAGCTAGGAGACAAGTTCACCAGCAGCAGCTGACAGGGGATGATTTCTCAAACAAACACTGAATGGGAAATTAATGGGCTTTGGTTTGCCACTGACAATACTGAGCAGAAATACATTAACTTCTGACTGCTATAATTTAAGAATTATTACTGTAATTTCAGACCAAAGCTACTGGGACACTTCCATCACTCTGCATCCAGAATACAGCTGCTTTACTCTCCTATCATCACCGTTATGTGAGCAAGGTCCAGTGTCTTTCATTTACAGAAATACAGACTTACCCCTAGGGCCTGGGCGGTGGAATTCTCTTCCTGTATCTGAAAATCACAACAGTAATTTCTCCTGATTTCTTCAAATAAAAATCCTTCTTTTGCATCTCACAAATTGGATCCTGGGAGGAAAAGCAGCACGCCCAAAATACAGCAGCTCCCAGGCAGCTGGAGTGGAGATTAAAATGATGCCAGAATGTCTTACCTTGTTTTACTTAGTATTACTCCTTTAAAGGTGGTTTTTAAAAGGTGTATTTTGCCAGGAAAATGGCACATTTAGATGGCAGAAGCTGTGTATTCCTCTTGAGGCACAAGGAGTGCTCAGCACGGCGGGGAGTGAAGCGCAGGGACAGGGGGTTCGAGCCCCCAGCGTACACATTTTCAGAGAGTCACGGGGAACCCCCTGCACACTGTGCTGCTGCTGCTGTTAAAACAAAATACAGTGGGCATGTGTATTTTAAAGTAACTCAGATGGGCCTGTTAAATGGTATTTTGAATAAAAAACCAGCCAACCCAGATGGCATGGAAAAATTCCTCGGACTTAAATCGAAGTAAACATAACATCATACGCACTGGGAGCGTGTTGGTCACTACTGCCTAAATCAGGAGGGCTTAGTAGACCAAAATAGGCAATGGCCACAGAAAAGATCACGCATCCTGTCAAACCTAGATAGGAACAATACCCCGCGTTCTTCGCTATCTGGGCTTGCAGCTGGCAAGCCCGCTCTATTTAGAGCAATGAATAGGAAAGATGATCTGCTGCTCAAGGCATTGGACTGGGATGACAAAAGCTCGGGCACGTGCCCTTGTGTGTCACTGGCGCTCTGTGCAACTTCGGGAAAGTTCTCTGATTTTTTTCTTAATCTATAAAATTGTGTTAATAATATTTTCTCTGACTTGATTTAGACCTCTGGCCATTAGAAGCAGTCATTCTGGAATAATTACAGGAGGCGGGTAAAACCCGAAATTCCCATTCTACAGATTGAAAATTAAACATACAGTTCCAGCGCGTAACAATTGTGTAACCTCTCATCCCATACATCCCTCTTACACCCAGAACAACTATAGTCAATACAAGCCCCAGACCACAAAATCGCTTTGCACCAGACAAACGCCAAGTTTTGCTAAATGAATTTACGGCTTAGAATTAAAAACAAACAAACAAGCGAGCAAAACCACCCCCTGAGATCTGGCATCACTTTGCAAACTGTCCGTCTCACGTTGCCTGTTTTCTGTCCAGCGCTGGAGATGAGCTAAATAGTTCATCAAACCTGGTCGTTGCATTGGGCAGCTGAAATCCCCCTCGGGAGCGTACTCCATCTGTGGCATTCCCGGTAAAATAGTGTTTATCTTAATGACCAGGACTGCTTTTCTTGCCACTTTAAGATCTGCGGAGTATTAAAATGTAGTTTGCATACCAAGAGTGTTCTCTTTTTTCTAATTTTCTTTTATTCTCTGCTTTTTAAAAGAGCATCTTGTTCTCAGTTGCATTTTTTTCTTTTGTAAGTGATCTAACAGCATAACTAGGAAAGACCAACTCGTGGGATCTAATGGCTGGAAAATTCACAAGCCTGACAATTTGATTCCCAACAGCTAAGCTACGAAAAATCACTAGATCTTGCATTATTATTTTCTCATATCCAAAAACTTGTTACTGAGTCTGGAAACTGAAAGATCCCTTACAATCAACACTGGGATAAAGACTCTTCTCTATGCCTTTTCCAGACTCAAAACCAGATCTTTTATTAAACCACATTAACCTAAACATCCTCCCTTTATTTCTCCCCTGCTGGGTAACACCATGTCAGAACATGAGCTGCCAGAAAAACTCAGTGTCCTGCTGAAAGCTGTAAAAGAGGCTGACTAAATGCACAGAACAGAAAACATAAACACATCGGGCTGACATAGTTTGCATGGATTAAACTGACCAGGAACATCATAATGACTTTCCTCAAACGATATAAACAAAAGCAAAACCTGATAAAGATTTTCCATGCCCAACATGCCAGGAAAAGTCATTTTTTGAAAAATTAGGTCAAATCACGCTGCTGTAAGAAGGTTCCACTTCAGCAGAACTAGCTAAGTGCATCACAAAGCCCGGATTGTTTAAAATCCGCACGCAGTCACTGCACCCCTGTGTACTCTAGAGGCAGCATTGTCCAACGGATGGACCGCAGCGGCCAGGACCACTGGCCCAGCGTCCCCAGCACCTCCGGGCGGTTCGCCCAGCCCTCCCGCAGTTCAGCTTTCTGGTTTGTGAAAGTGGCCCCTAATCATCGTCCGTCTCCTTTGGATGGTGCCATCGTTAACTGCTCTTATTCAGGAAGGGCTCTGGAACCTCGAGGTGACGATAGCGACGCACGTGAGGGTCTCGGACAGCTCTCCAACGTGCCCTGGCGTGGCACATCCAGCATATGCTGATGTCACACACTCGTCACGCCGAGCCAGGACAGACTTGTGAATTTATCTGTTGGCAGACCCAGCCCACCTTTGACAGTGACTCTGCCAAGGAGAAATCAGTACGAAAGGCAACATTTTTTTTTGCCACATCTCCATTATGAAAACCCCAAATGACATTTTACTTCCTTGGAAAGACAATTTTTTGTTCCAATTCCTTCTTCTTTAAGCTTTTCTTCCCAGAAAGAAAAACAAAAGACCAAAAAAGAATATCTGATCATCATTTTTGTATGGCCAGAGAATTTAAAGTGTTATGGAAGTACTACCTCAACGTGGAAGCGTTTTTTCTTTTTCTTGTCACCTACATTACTACCGAAGGTACGTGGGCTTTCTGGCATTAGAACAGTTGGGCAATTTTTTTATGTCGTATTTTTCAAATGATGTCAAATGTCTCCAGGGCCTAATATAGCCTTTATTAGAAGTCAAAATACATACTTAATTACCTGATAGCCAAGTCTTATGAGTCAGAGCAACAGGAGAGCTCAGCAGGTCCTCGGCTGGTTGTACCACAAGGCTTTGCTCTCACCCAGAGCTCAGCACGCGGAGCCGCTGCCCACTTTTGCTCCCGGCCCACAAGAACAAGTCCGACGGCGCGCACACCCCTGCCCTTCCAACCCACGCGCGTGTGTGCACGCGCATACGTCAACATACATCATATGACATCACTCTTGAGCATGGAAACGTTTAAACGTGGGAAGTGCAGCGTGGCAAGGAGGCCTGCTGAACTCATCTGCACACAAACAGTGCCATACGCACTCGCAGACTATATACGGTTTTGTCCACATAGTCTCTTCCTTTCCTGTACAATTACCTTAAATTCAAATACATATTCCAATTTGTTTTCATGGTAGGAGTTCTTTTCACTAGCTGATGATATTCTTTTGTCTATTAAACATAAAGGATCATTTTGTTTTTCTAAAGACCATCCAAAAGAACACGTCCCCTGTGAATGATGACGTTTAGTTAATAATTTAGCACCGTGCTGCCTGCTGAATTTTCTGAATCAAAATATGATCAATGGGAAAACAGTTGGTTTATTGAGTTTTCTGTCAGTTTTATTTCCTGAAGACATGGAAGAGAGTGCAAAGGATACCTGCTGTGCAGAGCACACTGCTGGAAAGTTAGACTGGATCGATGCAAGTTTGCCAAAAATAATTATTCTCTCAGGGAATGTTCAAGACACTCTCTGATACACGGCCTCTTAAAGCTGAAGCTTGGGAAGTGCAAAGATTTTTGCCTGCATTGGTGTTTTCTTAGTAACTTAGGAGACTTTGCAAATAAATATCTATGCTGCAGTAGCCTACTTTTAATTTTTCTATTATCTCTATGAAAAGGATGTGGCTGGAAGGTAGAATATGAAAAAAATCAGTTAGCAAACATACTGCTGGTGGAGGCAGATAGCTGCAGAACCTCTCCTTCTCTCTCTGAACTAAATTCAAAGTACTTTGTCTGCCATATCTGCCTGCAAGCACTAAACTTTGCAACAAGAAGATGCCCCCTTTGCACTGAGCGTCTTCCAGCACCAAGCAAGGAACACCGATGTACTCGGCTGTCCAAAGCAGAAGGCATTCCGACAAATACAAAGGGGAGAATGATCTTCAGCACAGAGGTGAGTTCAGCACCGCAGCAACTCGACTGGAAAGCACCGGGGGTGTATTGCTACAAATGGGTGCGCTGCCGATGATGAGCAGGAATTCTAGAACACGAACACCCGAAGATCAGACACCTTTCCCCCTTTCTTTCCTAAGGGCTCCAACATGACAACATGTAGGTCTCACCGTGATGCTGCTTCTGAATCCCGTCACTGCCTTAACGCTGAACTGAACAACCCGGCCATCAGCGTCACCGAAGGGGGTAAGAGTCACCCAAAAGCGCCCTCCAGTAACGACGAGAAAGAGCAGTGCAGGAAATGGATCCGAAAACGTGAATTGGATTGTTTTCTCTCAAATACCCAGAGCCGTGGCTAGAATGTTCAGAAAGCGCCTAGTGTTTGCATAAATGGGATCTTACTTTCTCCGTTCCTTTCAAGTTCCCCGTAACCTTGCAGGTGTGGGTTGATTCATTTTTTCTCTTTTTCTTTTTTTCCATAAAGATTGATTACCTGCTAAGCAGGGTTTCTTTAGCGAGCACTCACATCTCTAATTATTAGCACTGCCAACTTTTCCAACACAATGCTCAGTGTCAGATAAACGAAATCTGTTCCTGTCTGTTCTGTAACTGATATCAGCTCCATAGTGACAGTCCCTGACCTAAGGACCCCAGGCTTTGTTTAGTGCTACATCTTTACTCTGCTGAGAATGGAGTCCGTACACATCAAAAAATCACCAGTATTAATTAAATCACAGATACTGTTATCACTTTACTGAATAATGGCCTTTTTCAAGCCACACTGAGTAGCCTCAGCAACGCTTTGCTACTGACAACATTCAAAAATATTATACTTCCTTTCACTTACCAACAACCTATTGGAATTAGTGATTATTACATTATGACAGTCAGAAACCTGTTAAAAATCTATCTATACACAGCACAACGCTCTGCAGACATATGTTTAGATTCTACACGATTTTTTTCTAATGGAAAAAATAGTTAAGCTAATTATTAAATATGTAAATATCAGCAGTCCACCTGCAAAATGGATGTTCTGGCAACGTGACATATTCGGGCAACATGGATATTCTGGCAATGCCTGGCACACCCGCCTTAGAGTAACAGAATTTGGGGTTTTGAAGTGCATATAATGGGAATAACAGTATTACCTGGGATCAGCATCACGTGGTTTTTTAGGGACACCTCAGCATACCGTAAACTTTCAGTCCTGACACTTAGTAAAGCTCTGTTACAGATGACAAAACAGGGTATCCATCGAGGTAAGCAACTCATACGGGCGCTGCACAGCAGTACAGAATCCAGGAGAGAATCGGGGAATCCTGCTTTATTCCTGAGTGACTTTTTAAGGCATTGGATCAGAATTAGACAGGCACCTGCAAGAGCTGTTTGTGGCACACGTAAGCCACCACAGCTAAGGGAGAACACCTTTACAAAGGAATTTTTTTAAACATGATGTATGAACACCTCTTTTGTTTAGTTCTTCAGTGCTGTCCAAATCTAGAGAGTATATTCAGAATGCAGACATTTTCTTCGAAAACTTCACAGCCAAGTCTAGCTGTCACAACAGCGAGAGCTATCTGGCTTGCTTTCCACTGATGACTGCAATGGGAAATTATGTCATTATTCATAACAGGACTGGCCGATGCCAGCCAACTCCATCCGCTTCTTTCCGACAATGAGAGAGACTTGGAGACAGAAAACAACTGCAAATGGGTAAATAATAACAACAACAACAACAACAACAACAACAAAGAAATGTAGCTTCCTTTCCAACCTCAGCTCTAAAAGCAAAACCAGTGAAAAACAAGTTTTCAATCCTGCAGAATTTCTAAGGTCTAACCAACTTCAGAGAGAATCCGGTCTGAGTTTGCCCTTTCTTAAACATATCCCAAACATGGAAATTACCTGACTTTGAAGAAACTTTAAACATTCCCCTCTGCAGTCATTTGAACATTGCTAGTTATGTAAACCATAATCCCCCTTTAGCAGCGGCTACTCATACGTGCAATCCCACTATTTTCTTCTACGGCAGTAATGCACACAGAACGAATGCTCTGCACAGAGACCAGCACTCTAAGAGCTCTCTACGAACGTTTGCAAGCAGAAGCTGCTACTGTAGTTCAGAGTCGATTTTTAAAAATTTGTAACAAAACCACAACTCCAATCAATATGAAAATATCTATTACAATTTCAATATTTCTCCTGTTAATTATTTCATTAGCTTTATCGGTTTGATAAATCTCTGATTTTTCAGTCCTTCAGATTCCTGTATGGCTCAGAGGCGGGGGCAAAGCTGAGAGAAGTTTGCCATCTGGGGCAGGGAACTGTCTAGGCAGGTGCCTTATTGTGCCCAGGTACGATCTGGAAGAATTGGAGTCCAATAAATTGAGTTATATTGCAAAAGATACAGAGTGAGATTAGACCCTAATTTAAAGGTTGCTGAGGCAGGTGTTTAAGAATATTAACTTTTTTTTTAATCTTTAAAACTGGACTGCATTTCCCTTTTCTAAGAAGCACCTACTGTAAATAAGCACTGAAATAACCTAACACAACACATTCAGCAATGTGCACGGTTTTCCACTGGAATTTCCTTTTAGATTAATACGTCCACAGATTCCTGAAGTCAAAACTTAAAGGATAAATGCCACAGGTCTGCAGAGTTGCCTGGCTCCTGTGAAACAGCATGTATTTGCTTTTGTTGCTGAATAATTTTTAAGTAGTTTGCTCATGAATGGTGGCACGACTAAGAAACCACCTTTCTCACAGACCAGTACTCACTCGGTCATTTTACGTATTCAAAGGACTTGGCACAAACATAAGAATAATTTAAGGTAAGAAAGTTAATACAACCTTTAGACCCACTGTCCCTGCTGAGGGGACCAGGCAGGGCCAGAACCAGTCCTTGGGAGGACACGGAGCCTTTCGAGCTCCAGCTTGGTGCCCCGGAGCAGGGCAGCACAGGGCACGGACACTCGGTTCAAGACCACCCCCAAATGCCACGGAGTCTGCGGGCTGCCATGCCTGTGATGCCACTGAGGCAAACGGATTTCAAACAAAAAGATCACAGAATTTTATGCCAAGCTGATGCCATTTGAAGGAGAAACCCTATTTTCGAATGGCACACCACTGCCTGAGAAGTGTTTTCCCTATTACAAAGGGCCCCACAGACGGCAAAAGTACTGGTAGCAAGTGTTACTGCCTTGTCATTAGGAGAGTTTAGCAAAAATATTTCCTACCCTCTCCAGTTACATCGACGGGCGATGCGAGCCCTCAGACTCGGCGTGCTCAGCAGCAGGAACCCGTTCTCCCGCCGTGAGTCCCGCGGTGGCCACGAACCGTTTCGTTAGAGAAGCTGCACAATAAATCCCGTTTTGCTCATTGCCAGCATCGCCAGGCAGGCCAGCATTAAAATGCCTGTAAAACGAAACCTCGCAGCTTATGGAGTCTCAGGCACACATCAGGCAGCAGCATCCTTCGGAGACCCCCAGCCTGGGACTGCTGCACAAAAGACTAAAGCTTTTGTCCAGTTGTACACAGCGGTGGTGGTTTTGTTCACAGGCTGCAATATTTGCTGTGAAACAGGTATGGAATGAACTGGTTTGTGGTGAGCAGGTGAATTTCTGTGAACGCACTGAACCCATTTACAACAGAAAACTGGAAGGGACAGACCACGCTAAAAGCCGTTGGATAAAAACGTCTTTAGAAACATTATCCATTCAAATAGGTTTGTGCTTTAACTATTTAACTTACTGGAAGGTCTGCAAACCTGGCATTTGCTTATTTTTACATCTCCGATAGATCACTGTGACTCGTATGATAGGCCACAGTACAGGGAAACACAACACTTTCAGACACGTTTGAAACCCCGGCCCCTGTGCTCCTCCTGCAAACCCGAGTTCCTTTATAGAAAATACATATAATCGCCCTTCACGGATGATGAGATAATGTATTGTATGCTAATTACTAGTAAGCCAGTTTGTTTTCCAGCCTTAACCACTTCCATTATTTGTGGAATAACAGGGATGTGGCGGTGCCCTCCCTTAGCCCACGTTCCAAATCCTTTGCCCACTAACGACGTCTGACTCGTACAGTTCGGTGATTTTTCTGTCTCTAGAAATCACTGCAGCTGAACAATAAATCAGGGGAATAGACACTTTTTGACATCCAGAATGTTGCCCTTCCTCCCTAAACTCTTTTTCACAACCTCTTTTCATGACAGTTATTAAAGGCATGTTGATTACTTGTATAATTGAGTAGTACTGCTGGTAACAACACAGCAGACTAATTGAAACGTATGAGAAACAATTACGAGTAATTGGAATCAATTAATTGATGATTTTCTGGGGAACTGCTGCTTGATGCAGGCAAATTCTAATTACATTTACACAGTCCAGGAAAAAAAATGAAATCACATTATAGATTTTGAAGCAACATCGTGTTATTCTCATTGGACCGGTCCCCGTTTAAGCGCAGGTTTGCATCCAGAGGAGGGGAAGGGAAGCTGCCCCGGCACCGTCTCTCCTTACCCACCGGGCAGTGCTGAGCAGACCACAGCCCAGCCCAGAGGGCTCTCCCCGGGGGCTCGTCCTGGCGCAGCCGGCATCCGCAGAGTGAGTTTGGACACGGGGGTGGCTCTGGGCCACCGCCAGCACTGAGCCCTCTGCCACCCTGCAGCCCTGGCACCCATCGCTGCCTTCCCCCAGACAGGATGGTCTTCATGCTTAGAGCAATATGTATTTATATATATGGCTCTTCCTGAGGCACGCTGACATTCACAGCTTGTTCAGCAGGGATAACTTACGGACTGATTTTGGAAACATCCCTCTCAAACTTCTGCTTATGGCACCAGAAGTTTTGTCCTCCTTCAGACACAAAACGTTACTAGAAAGGGAAAAAAGGCCTGAGGTGGAGAGAGGGAGAGTGGGGAACTATCACACCTAGCTGGTGGCCTGTGGTAACGCCTGGGTCCCCCTGACGCAGGGACCCCAGCGTGCTCCGGAGCATCGCCCTGCGGCAAGGCCAGCGGCCAACAGAGAGGGAGTGCGAGAGGAGCGGGGGTCAGCGTTATCCGTGCTGACGAACGCGAAAGGATATTATTGCTTGGACTGCAAATACACAGAACAAACTGCGGCAGGCCGGTGGCTGCCTTTCTCCTTCGCCTCCGAGCAGAGTCGCCCTGTCAGTGTTAAGTTTAGTGTCTCTTTCTTATCAGATGAGAGCGGGCTGGAGTTTCACCATCCTGACTCCTGCCATTCTCCCCGCATTCATTCCCACTTCCTGCTCTCTGAAAGTCAAGCTCCCATTCACAAAAGACCGGCCTTATCTCCTTACCTCTTGACCCTGAATCAGGGCTGCAAATACAGGGTTTTATTTCTGCCGGGCAGCTAACAGGTGACAAAGTCCTTTGGCTCCGTGTCTTCAAAAAATAAAAGAAACACCATCTTCCAATCTATTTTTGTTGCATTGAATATGGTAAATCTAGATCTGCAAAACTCCTTGAAAACAATCTACCCTTTATAAACAGATGCCAGAAATTAGGAGGAGATTTGCATTAAAATCAGAATCACCTCAAATTCTGAGAATTTTCAGCAATACAAATGGTCGGTTTCAGTGAATTTTCTCTTTCACTGAAGCCCAAAATTCAAAGGGCCTGTCAGACAACTAGCTTCTTCGCTGAAGACGCACTACGTAACAGCCCTTATCATAACTTACTTTCATACTTAGCCTGGCTTTGAAAGAGGTTTATCACGTCTCACAGCCATACCACTTGAGCTGAGAAGCTTTGGTGGGGAAAGGACACGAGACAATTAAGGTAACTACAACATGAGTGCCCAGGAAAATTTAAAGTGGTAGAAATAGATGTGTTATGTTAATGATTCGGGAGAAAAACCACTTACTTGTGAGACAACATTTAAACTTCTACCCTTCAAAACTATTAGCCTTCAGAAGCCTAAGGATTATTTTTTTTTTTTTTACAAGCCCATGTTTAAAGAACACATCATCCCTACGGGCATACACTCTGCCCTCAATCCCTGGTTAGCAGCAGTGCACTGTCCTTACGTGTGAACGGACTTTCATAATCCAGCCTGCAACTCTACTTAGTATTTTGCAAATGAAAAACATATAAAACCTCCAAACATAGTAGTAAAATTGCTTTTCACATTTATGGCCACTAAAACTTTTGCTACGGTGTCTCAGTGTTAAAGTGAAACCCTGCCCTAAGTGGGCTCGGTGGAAGAGGCTGGGGACGAGGGAGCTTGCCAACGGCAAGCGGCAAACGCAGCGCAGGAGGGAGAGGTCACAGAGGAGACACCCCAACATTCAGCAAAACCGAGGACTTCCAGCGGGTGAAGACAGGCCGTCTGGGCCACGTGCAGGTAGCCAGCCTGGCAATGAAGGTCCCTGGGAGCTCCCGGGACCGAGTGCCCCTCGCCACCCAAGGTCCCTGCCCGTTGCTGCCGACACGCCGGCTCTGCAGCCAGCAGCAGCCACGGCACCTTCCACCAGCTGTGCTGAGACCTGCCCGCGGGAGGCACAAAGGTTCCCTGAAAAGGGATGCAGCAGCCGAGCGGTGCCACCGCCCGCCGTCGTTCTTTTGCTTTTGCGATGGCTGCGGCCGTCTTTGATTTTGCAGCTTAGATCCCTAAGAGAAGGAACGCCTCGGTGAGGTAACCGTTCCTCCGGCAATTCCAGGAGCGAAAAGCTGACCACCGATACCTCTGCTGCCACAGCAAAGCAGAGAGCATCTGCTGCAGCCAGCGACTAAGGGCGGTACAGCAAGTTCCCCGTCCTGCCTTACCCAGAGTCACCCGGATAACGGGAGGAAACAGTTCCTTGGGGGAATCATCCCTCAGGCTGGATGGTCTTACAGGATGGCGTGGTCCTTGCTCAGATGAGTGACCCGGTGAAACAGGACAGTACATATGCGCCCGAGGAAAGCCGTGCAGGATCCCACCACTGTTTATTAAAAAGAATTCAGTGCTACCTCTGCAAACTTGTCTCAGGCGTCCAGTGTCAGATAAAAGTGACATGAAAGCATTTCTCCTTACTGCATGCAGAGCTGCCCCGTGTCCCATGGCGGGACAGTGATAGCTGACAGTGCACAGTAGTCACCAAATTGTTCAGCAAACTATGTCATGTACAAGATAGCACAAAGAGCCTGCATTTAACAAAGTGTCTGTGGTCCTTTGAACTCGTGATGAGCTTTGTGTGTTTTCTCCTCTTTATTTTTGTAACTGCTCCAGACCCTGAGGCAGGTGGTGCAAAAAGATCAAGACAGGGTTGCAAGGAGCAACAGACGCTTGGGGTCTGAGGGGCAAGAGACACGAACAGACATTTGCTACTGCAACTGATACAAGTATGATCCCATGACACAAGGATTTCAGATCGGTCCTTTCAGATGCACGGCAGAAGAAAGGAACTTCTTTGCCTGCACAGCTATTTCCTTTACTTCGATACGAAGACAGAAAAGCATAAATACTACCTCAAAACCATCTCCCCTTCCCTGAGATTCCTGTAGCAATTTGTACATATCAATAGAGAATAAAGAGAAGTGACTCGCATAAAATCACAGAACAAAAGAGAGAGCAACGCACATGATGCTGAAGTCCTGACTGCCAGCTAGAGGCCCATCTCTTCAGCAGGAAATTGAGTTTCAACTCGTGAAGCATCACTCGTTACACTGACAAAACCTTCCTGCACTCCTTGCAAAACCCAGGCTCCTCTTTTCAAAGGTTCACTGAAGTACACGTAGATGAGTTGTGAGTGGACATCTCTTTCACATTAAATGTTTGGGAAGGATCAGAGCCTTTGAGGGATGAGTTTGGAAGGATGATTAATACAGCAAACATTTTTCAAAATGTTGCTGTAATTAAAGCATCCCTTTACGAATGTTCAACTGCTTCTACAAGTGATTAGCAGAAGCTTTCAGCTTCACTTTTATCCCCTCTGAATTGGTTTATCACCTTTCCAGGCACCCTGAACGAACAGCTAGTATGGTTAAACTGGAATGAATTATTCAGAAGACCTTTCTCCCGAGCCAGGAGAAAGAAAAATGTCCTAATTTCAAGACATTTTTACTAGAGGATGTAAAAGCGTGAGGCTAAGGTGAGCTATTCTTCCTTGATGCTCCTCCTCTGCCTCTAAACACAGCCCAACTGCAGCATCCCAGATGTCAATGCAACAGATTTCACATTATCAGCAGGTAAGTCAGTGAGCTGATATGTTCCGTATCAGAAACATGATCAGCCTGAAGGTCAAATAACTTATTGTCAGCATAAACAGAATTACTATAATAGGCCCATCTAACTTTGTTGGCCCTAATTGTAGATGGCCTCAATGAAAAATGATTCCCAGTGCACAAAAGGGTGTGTGGGTAAGGGCTCAGTGAAACAGGGGCAGCAGCTGATTCCTTTCATACCAGATGCAAAGACACATGGATTAAAGAAAATGCTTGGATGGAGACTAGTGCAAATTCAGGAAAAGCTGGCCTGAAGCTATGCAGGTATTGCTGCATTCGCCATTGATCTTGCAGAGGCCACAGTGAGTTCTGCTTTCTGTGTGTCGGTTTTGGTTTGGTTTTCTTCAGAGTGCCTGGATATTTTGGATGCCTGAGATGAAACATGGAAGGCTGCGGTTATCAGTGGGGCTGCATGCCCCACATCTAAGAAACACGGAGGAGATGCCCCTGTGCAATGCCTCAGCATTAAGATACGTCTGAAAGGGTGTCCTTCCCTTCTCCCTATCTCTGCTTACCCAAGCAGCTATACTTATTTCAGAAGAGCGCTGCAAGGGCTACCTCATTGATTTTTAGAGAACACTGAGTCACTGAGACTCTTGATGTCATAGTCAGAAAAATTTCAAAGTCCAAATATCAGCCTCATACTCCGTACAAGCTCATTCCAACGCAGTGTTGCCTGTTACAATAAACTGAATATGTACATGATCAGCTTTTCTGTCTTAAACACATCCAAATGGCATATTAAAACAAGCAGAGGCACACGCAGGCTCTGACGGTCTGTTCACCCACTGAGGAGCAATGCCTTCCTTCAACTTCCATTTTTTCAACTTTGACAAATTTTCCTCAGGATAATATTTTACCTTTTTTCCCCGAAACCTGCAGAAACAGCAGCGCGAGGCAATTTAACTCCGCATTCAATCTTCTACGATAACAGGTTATCTACATAGCAGCCTGCAGGTCGGGCCTCCCATAATGAGAGATGCCTGGCAGTTGACTGAAAGCTGATTCCTGTCAGAAGCTATTTTCTCTCCGAGACAGAGGAGACATTGTGCCCCTTGGTGCTTGAGTGTGGCCTTGGCTACTGCCAAAAGACCACCTTTTTTTTTTTTTCTTCACTGAGACAAAACAGAATCCCCCTGCTGTCAGCTCTATCTGGAGCTGCTGAAAGGAGATGTATAAGCCCAGTAATGCTGCTGAGGAGATAACTGTCAAACAGCATGAAAAACGCTGCCTATCTACCGAGCGGAGGAACTGAAGCACCATGGAGGCTACAACTCAATGCTCAACAGTTCTTGGCATCTGTGAGGTCTCTTTCTTAGTTGCTTTTTAATACCCTGGTGAAAGAAAATACTGTATGCCCCAGTGGGATTCAGAACCTGCTTCTACTCACCAAACGCTCCGGGAGCTGGTCAACTGGGTGGCTCCTGGAGATGTGGAAACAGGCATTGTTCTTCACGAAAGGGGAGGGAAAACAGGCAGATTCTGCACTGTACAGCCTGAATGTGAACTAGATTTTCAACCTGGTGTACAGCGCTGGCCTCACCGGGACAGAAAAACAGACCCAGAGAGCGCTACAAATGTGCACCAGGGTCACAGGAACAACGCTCTGCATCACTGAGAAGTTGCGCTCGTTACCGAAGGCTTTTGCCACTGTAGTTACACACAACACCGCATGCAAAGCGGTTTGCCCTGACTTCAGAATAGAAGCTGTAAGTGAAGCAGATACAAAAATTATAGAAGTACTTTTAAAAAGATCAAATACGGTATGAATGAACATAAGAAAACAGTATACTGATATTTGCAATTATACACTAGAAACAGGTAAACTGATGCCTTCCTCCCTGGTGTAAGCTGAAAGCCACAGCTGTAAGGAACCAAATCCCACATTCTTCTGCCTAATAGCACCTTCTGGGCAGGGGTTTGTTAGGGTGGGCTCCAGAACAGTCTTCAACCACCATCAGGAGCTAAGTACCCTTACACGATCCATGTCTCTGGTGCAGAGATTGCAGCTGGGCAATCAAGGTGTTTATTCAATACCACATCTAACAAACCCCCTGCATTTCAATTACTTTGGAAGACATAAAACAGTACGCTGCACTAACAAGGAGGTTAGCAACAGTAGGTAATAGAAAACAAGCAAAAAACCACCCCCGTTCCAATAAAAAAAGTTAAACTCCCTTTCACAGCACTGAAAGCATGAAGGTAATTAAGTAACATAAAATATATGGAGAACGCTCCTCCTTTTTTATAAAGTATTTGAGAATGAAGAAAAATCAAATTCCATCAGCATAAGAAAAGGACGGTAATGTCCACTCCCTTAAACTACTGAAATAAAGGAAAGGTGGATTAGTCCAGATTTGATCATGTTACCCTCCTACAAATCTCTATGCAAAATCAATGCCATTAGGGTAATGCAAAGTTAGGTGCAAAATTATTAGTTGGCAGACAGTTTTTGCTCCCAAAAGCCCTTTTTGCTCCCAAAAGCTTTTGGCAGGCTTTCTTATGCAGCTTATGAGAGGGAGCTCACCACTGGTATGGGTGCTCGTCTGTCTTATGAAAGACAGTCTTCTTTTCAGAACGGGGGCATTTGCACAGACTCCAGAGTCTCAAATTACTCCTGGAAGTTTACTCTAACTTTTTACTCTCCGCTGGGAATGTTTCGTTCTCAGCTTCTCATGAAGCTCTCACTACAAGCTCATGAAGCATCTTACCACATCATCGCCACTGTCTCCCGGTTTGGGTGGTACTGCCTTTTGTGTTTCCTGTTCTCAACACAATGCCACTGAACAACTGAGAGAGGTATGTACGCTGAATTCCAGAGCACCAAATTGTAGCAGGCGAGTATTTCCTTAGAAAAGGTTTACAGAAAAATCAGTTTTATATTGTGAATTCTCTGGGGTAAATTGTGGATCCCTTACATCAAAGAGTATTAATTGATTAAACTGGAATGTATTTAAAATGGATGATGTGCAGGTAAAACATGGAAGAAAGACACACAAATCAAGAGTAATATCTGCAGTAATCCCTACCACTCTCTTAGGGCTTGAATCCCTGTATTACAAAATGACTTGGCTATTCACAGTCAGCCCAATGCATCCTTGTGGCTGTTTCCTGAGTGAGAGCTTGGACAAAATATTAATTAAACATTTAAGTGTGACACAGGCATTGCAAGCACAGTTACAGTCATAAGCACAACACAGTCTTCACTATAAAAAATGAAATATTTCTGTGACATTCTACTAAAATACAGTGAGGACTGGAGAAGCAATTAACACCACGTGAAGCCTTAAGATTGCATTGCGGCTGACAATTTTTTACCTCCTGAACTGACCAGTGACCAGCTGCACGGACGAGCCCTAGGCTGGAGCCAAGAGGCAGAACGCTGGACGCAGCGGCACCGGCCCTGACTCCCGCACAGCACATTCCCGGAGGTGACAATGTGCACGACTCCTGGCGCAGGGCTGGCATTTGGATATGGTCCTCTGCGCACGTTTTCCTGCGGCACACGCTTGACTTCCAAATTCAGCTGCAACTCCAAGCTAGGAGAATCTGTTCCGAGGCCAGCGGACTATAGTCCTGTCAGTCCAACAAGCGATGCCAAGTCTTGCAATCGCTGGTATTCGACACCCACACCCAGAACAACACCCTTATGCAACACTGTCACTCTGAGCCCCGCAGTAATTTTCATCTTATTTGAATGCAAGAACCGCCGACCCTTCGTCTGGTGCTGCTCCATCCCGCACCTACACCTCGCTACACGCCCCAAAGTACCTGAAGTAACTTGTCTTCCACATACATATTTTTTAATAACATGGGAAAAGATAAGTGTTTTTCCCCTTTTTATTTCAGTACAAGGTAGAGGCAGCACACTACACAAATGGAAAACTCTGAAGTCTCAAATGTCTTTCACTGCAATGAGGCTCCCTAATGAAGGGAAGCTGAGATTCTTGCTGAGGAGCAATCATCAGTCATGGCCTCATCATCTTCTACCTCGAGAAATGACTGGGTTTCTGGGGTAAGGAATCTTTGAGTAGTATCATGTCCATAATATTGTTAGGAATACAAATGAGATTTTTACTCTGAGATAAAGCATGCTACATACCTTCACATAAATACTTAATAATTGTTCCAGCTCCATGATACAATCTTGATGGAGGCCAGAGTGAAATTACACAGAGACCGCTCGTCTACCAACCCACATTTCCTTGCTCATATTCCTCCTCACACTTTCCACCTGGTTTGGCACATTTTCTATTAGTGGGGGCCCTGTATTGTGTTCTCCAGTGGCAGCAACTTCCACAACCTGTATGTATATATCCCTGTAAATATAAATATATATGTGTGTGTGTGTATATAAACTTTAACTTAAACTCAGGTCTATATAGGCATGTATGTCTCAATGTCTAGAGCCATCCTTTTTCACTACCACAGCTTCATCAAGCTAAAAGGTTTGGGGAGGAAAGCGTCCACCAGATATTTTAACCCAGCCAGTGAGTCCTTTGGAAACTTCTCCAAAAAAAGTGCAAACTGGAATCGGAATGTGGTAGGGACACAGCAGACGATAAACTGCTGCTTAAACCATTGCAATGTAGACCTCAATCCATAAAGTGATTAATCAGATACCTTCTTTTTGTTTTCATAAATGATAAGTAAATCCACTCAGTTTATATGAATTATGCCTGCAGGGATTCCTTCTTCCTCACCCCTGTGCTAACTCTGGGATGGCAGCAAGCCAGAACCTAACAAATACTAGCATTTTCAAATTATGTCAACTTGTATGTTTATTTCTTTTCTCAGGGAAAAAAAAAATCAGTCTAGAAGGAATTGCTGGTTTCATTATTTACTTCTGCTTTTCCTGCACTTAACCACAATATTATTATCAAAGCATCCCCTGATAAGCAAAACACAAACTCTTCCATCTCTAAGTTTAGCCAGTAACAGCACGGCCAAGTGTAGTAACCATTACTCTCCCCTTTACTGAACGAAAAGAACAATCTTTGCTCACGGCGTACGTCTAAGAAAGTATTTTAAATTACAGATTTTTATATGTTTACATACATAAGAGAAGCCACTTTAGAGCTTATCAGCTACAATAAAGACAGCAGAACTTCAGGGCTTTGGTGTTAAGACTTGGATGTTAGCCATTAGAAAGCTTGGATCGGGCTAAGAACTGCCTCCTTTGACATCATTACAGAAGATATCACATTGTTACACACGGTGGCGAAAGGCTGCGAATAGACTGAGAAAAGCCCCTTATGTTTCCTCAAGGTTCCTGGAGACTTCTGAACCAGAGCTTTTACTGCTGCAGATTAAGGAACGAGGACCCACTCAGCTTTACTAACTCCAGTCCTTCATAAACTGCAGGTCCCCCTGTAACAATTACAAAAATTATCATCGAGACTTGGCTTCTATCATCAAGGTAGATGAAATGCCAGCTCTTCTCGGCTACCATCTACCTCACAGGTGAGAAATCACCGCTCACCTGCAGCACCACAACGTCACCATATGCATTGTTCCACTCAGGTCCCTTTTTCACCCTCCAGAACAGCAATAACCATCCAAGAGATTAACCCAGCTGTGGAAAGAGCTGCAGCCCATTGTATCGCATTAGCAATGAAAAAATAATAAACCACAAATCCCTGCTGGATTAAAAAATTTCTTCAGATGTGAGATCGAAGGCAAAACTAATGAGCGCTGCAGCAAGCTCAACCATTGAGCGTGTTTCTTAAAATGCAAACCCTTAGAGCGAAGAGGCCATAAATTGTACAAAAATCAGAAGAATCCGCTTTTTAACAGAGGCACCTCTGCCAGCCTGGGTGTCTTTGATCAGAAATATTCTTGAAGAGAGGAGAAACCTGAACGTGTGAATTAACGACTCTCCGAGCTTCGTGGCCAAGTCGGGAAGCCTGCTATTTAGCTAAAGCCCCGTGATATGTATGGGGAGAGTGTTATCTAAACCACTAGGACGACTATAAAATATCTTAACAGCTTCTGCTGCTTAGCTGGAAGCAGGGCTCCCCTAGTATCTAATATGAAACAAGTGGTCCAGCCTGTGAAAGGCAGCTCTATATTCAGAGGCCACAGCGGCTGGAAGCTATGGGGTCGTCTCAGAAGCTCTCAATTGTTTTTAAATTCTGTTTTTACAAGGAGCGTGAGATTTATAGGCTCTTGAGGGGAAGAAAATGATGTAACTTGAGTAAATCAACAGGCCATTTATTCCTGGCCCTGTTTCCTCTCTGTCACTGAGCTCTGGAACTAGCCCCCAAGCACTCCCTCTTCAAAACAAGAGGCAGCCCAGACTGCAGACATCTTGCAGGGACAGTTAAAGGCACCGCTCCCTTTTCCTTCGCTCCAGGGGCTGGCCGTGGGGGCCAGCCCTCGCCCCGTGGCCCCACACCGGCACCCATTGCAGGCGACCAGCACCCGCTGCGTGCCAGCAGCCCGACGCGGCTGCGCTCCCCCAGCCGTCAGGGAATCGCAGCGACCTGTTGCACTCGCAAGTTTGAGGTTGCCCGCGGAGAGTCAGCGCTGCGGGTTCGCTCCATCCTGGGACAAAGGCACGCGCATTCACAACTGTTAGGGGGTAACCCCCAACGCTTCGAGTTGTCTGATGAGAGCACTTCCCAAAGCAGAGTGCTGCCAACAGGCGTGAGCTCGGGGACAGAGGGGCAGGTCTGGAGAGGGGAGGTGGATTTTTTCACCCCTGGTTTTCCCTCTCACATTCTGGTTCTCTAATGATAACGGATTAGTTCATTTTAAACAATTTCCAAACTGCTCCTAAGCCTCCAGCTTAGTTTAATTGCTGCTCAGTGACCACAGGCTCATGAAGTGATGTCTACTAACAGCAACACAACTTTGGAAGCAGGGCAAAGAGGGACGATTTTCCTTCTGAGCCACTGTCATGTGGAAAACATTGCTTTTTGTCTAGAGTCAGCAAACGACCTTCGACCACAGGGACGAGCTGGGCACGGGCACCAAGTGCCACCACACTGCTCCGTCACGGGAGGGACACCTGAGTCCATCCTCTGCTGCTTAGCTGATGCACCTCTCCCTGTACCTGGCTGCAGACGTGCAGCCTTCCTTCCAGGACACGCTCCCTTCCAAGAAGCGATGGCGCAATTCAAAGAGGCGACTCCCACCCAAGGGCCTGCTGTGATTTCCCTAGGACGCTTCTCAGATGAAAAAAGGCTCTTGACAAGGGAGCAGCGTGGGCACGAGGCAGGTACCCACTGCAAGCAGCTCCCCAGCGAGCGTCAGCCACTGCTGAGCGAAAGCTTGCTGAGCTCGGTTCCTAGGAGGCACGGGGTGTCTAAGCGTGCTCACTACAACAAAGACCCTGGGGGAGGGTGTAGTGCGGACGCATGTGTTTGATAATGACATTTCACAGAACAAAACCTGAATGGCTGAAAAGCCTGCTCTAAACCCAGGTATGCCTACAGGCTCCAAATTAGAAGAACACTTCAACCTTTGCACTCTTCAAATTTCAAGCCTTGTTACCATCCCCTAATCTGCTCCCTTAACCTTGACCAGAGAAGGAAATTTTTTTTATAAGCGCCATTTGATGGATATACACTGTAAATAGAAGACCTTTACTCTCCCATCTCTTCTTTTTCAATGCTCTGCCTATTCAACGGAGCAAAAACTTTTGTTTCCTGACACACAGCTGCCTTCAAGTTGCTGCTACAGCAAGCAGGGCAATTTTACCTCTTAGGTCAGCTAGCCAGGTTGACCCCTCACCTTTGACAGTGATCTTTATCTAGACTCCATCTTAATTATTTATCTCAGGAAGGTCAGGAAGAAAATGCCTCTCTCAGGACCCCTACTGCTTCAGCCTGTGTAACTTGTTAAAATGCAAGTTCTTTGAGGACGGTAATTCAACCAAGCCAGCTAAGAAACTGATGCATCGCTTTTATAGCAATTAGGAAATGCTGATGTTTAGAAAATTGCTTTCAGCTCACAATTGTCACTCTTAAACCTAGCAATTGAGAAACTTTTCTCATAAAATCACAAGACTCAGAAGGGCCAGTAGATCTTTGTTAATAAGAATGTAAAAGATTTTACATCGTTTTGAAAGCCATTAACATATTCTTGGCCCAAAGTTCAAAAGTTTAGCACAGGCAAAAACCTCAGATACAATAAGATTTAAAAACTCTTGGAAAATACAGGTAACATTTATGTAAAGAATTCTTCAGAAACTTTAGGAGTATTACAGCTGAAAGAGTTGTAAGCAAAGTTTTAATAAAGTTATTAAAAATGTAATACTCTGTCTTCCTTGCAATAGTATTTCACAGCATAATTTAAGAAAAGCCACACACACAATAAAAGGAAGAAAAAGGAAAAAAAAAAAGCTTGTAGTAAAAAACTGGGGTATAATTTTCTTCAATCAACTCCAGCTCATGACTGCAATTACCCCAAATCTTTCCGAACCTTGCTGTGATACACCAGGGACAGGTCTTGGAGCCTCTGTGGGTGGCAACCTTTCATCTGCCTCTCAAACTGTTCTTTATTGTAAGGTTTCAAATTAGTGCTAGCAGCAATGAGCAAATTTGATAATTCGATCTCAAATTAGTTAATGTAATGTGCCAGGAACCACTAACTAAGGCATTGCAAAGATGAAAATTTATCTTTCCAGACTCAGGATGCAAGGTTAACCAGCCTGACATTTTATATTTGAAAAGTTGCTTTTTATTTTAATTAAAATGAAATTTTGCTTGAAATGCCCCCCCTTCCTTTCCCCACAGTGTATTTTTCTCATTCTGCATGGAAAAACATACTATAAATACAGGAGGCACACATTCTTTTGTGATACTACATAAATTGTGTCTGCCCCAGATAGCTGTGAATTGGGTGGAAATCATTAGGATCATATGTACTGATTGAGCCTTTGTAGATAGTGAAGTTAACTGGGGATATGTTTCCATGGCAGCTTTCAATGAAATGAGCCAGTGCTTCACATTTCAGATCCTTATCTCCAGTTTACCCAAACTCATTTGTTCTGGAAATCAAGATGAAATATTTAAACAAAAAAACAGAACAGCGTTTTCCAGTGATTCTTGGGTTTGACAGGTTGGTACTGTGAGGGCATTTCATTACACCTTGGTGGTTTTGCTTCTCTTTAAAGACGAAGCCAGAGAGAGCAGGTTTGATCTTTATGTATTTTTGTTCCTCTTGGAAGAACTTCTCTTCCACCTCGACGCTCGCTTTTTCTTTTCAGGGCAATGAAATGAGCTACAAAGCTCAGGCCAGTCCCTGTGCACTCGCCCCAGTCTGCGCACCCACTCATGCACCAGCAGGACAGGTTTCCCAGCCTGAGGCCCACGCAGCAGATGCAGCAGCAGGCCAGTCTGCTGAACGATCAGCTCACCAGGAGCAGCCACCCCGCAGGACCACGGAGCCGAGGTGTCCACCGAACCTCACCTTGAGACATGCCATCCATTGGGGTACAGGCTCAGAGGACTTTTCTTGAGGAAAAGGCGACCTGAACACCAGTCTCCACCGTCCCTACCCCTCAAAGGGGAAGTTAAAAGGTGCGGGAGGTAAAAGGTTCTGGCTTCTCCTCCTTTCCACGTACGCTGCCTACATCCCCTTCTCCTCCACAGACAGGCAGGCATTTCCATTCTACCGTGTAAAAGCTGTTATCCCTCCTTCACCCAAATAAAAATGTCATTATTTAGACAGACAGATACCAAACCAGGGAGTCAGAAAGCCCCAAGTGGGAGTGTCCACCGGGAAGGAAAGTATATGGGGAGCATCGTGTTCAAGACCCTTCTCTGAAGCCATCTGTGGATTTCTGACATTTTAAAATTCATCTTTCTTTCGATTAAGAATATTCATTAAAATTCACCAAATCTGTGATTACTTTCAGCCTCCTGAAACACAACTTGCTGGCAAATAAACAGTTTTTAACATTAAAGAAAAGTTGTCATAGTCTGGAGTACCAGCAGATCTGTCTGGACTAGATAAGCACAAGGGGTGTAATAAAACCTGTAAAACTTTCCAAAAACATATCTCAGACACTCGTAGTTAGGCTAACATAAGAAACTTTGGTTCTTCCCTAGTCATTATTCTACATTAAGAGTACAGGTCACTGTCTACACTGGATTTGTATTAACTGGCAGATTTACTCTAATACATTTATTCCAACAGTACGACTTACATTTGCATCTAGATAAAACTCGAGACAACGCAGACGAGTTGAGGATCCACCCAGGAACACTCACCGCTTCATTTGTTGTGTGGTTTATTTCCTTTTGGTTTTGGCTAGGGTGGAAAGATACTTCCTGGAGGGAAAACAGTGAAGAGACACAAATTCATAGAACAGCAGTTCTGGAAGACACCTGGGAGCAAACGCCTGCCGGGCACAGCCCAGCCTACCCTTTCCCCGGGGAATGCCTGCGGGTGCTGGGATTGCCTGCAGCGTTCGAGTGCTGGGCAGTTTGGTTTAAACTATGAGAAGATGCGAAGCGAATTCTGGAAGTTCCAATGGAATGAAGGACTGGAAAGAGTTTGAAAAGCGTCACTGTTGTGCCGGACTCTGCACCTCAGTCGGAGCTGAAAGGCCTCCAGCCCGGAGCCGAGTGACAGATGATTCTCCCCTGAAATGTTTTAAAACGGAACAGAAGACGCTCTTTATCTGTGTGGTCTGAGCTCATTTACTCCAGGAGAAATCTCCAGCTCCTGCCAGACTGAAAGCCAGGTCTTGTTCTCCCATCTGATGGATGAATGGAATTTAGAAGTTTGATACTGTCCCCTGAGATGTCATTTAAATCCACAGATACATTCAGCAGGCAGGTAAAGTTATAAAGTCATTCCACAGGCTCATCTCTCCAGCTCCCCACCCCCTTTCTCCGCATGTGAGCCTGTCTTCGCTTTTTCTTCTTCTTATAAATCACAGCACCTCTAAAGGAATTGTCACGTTTTCTCTTTGGAGATGTCTGTCTGGTTATGATTTGCTGTGAAACGATCAAACAGAAAAGCAAGCTCACACACACAGAGCTCCGATCACCTGTCTACTAAAACTAGCTTTGAAAATCTGGTTGCTTTGTTATTTTTAAGCTATATAAACAAAGAAGGGAAAGTAAGAGTTACTGCCACTCTCATTGCGAAGCTGTACTGATGCAAGCTGCAGAGTGTCAGCCTTCCCCATTACTTCTGCAAGGTGGGAAAAATGCAACTCAGTCAATACGCAAGATTGGCAGAAACAGCATTTCTTTATGACAAACTTACCCATCTTCTTGAAATTCAAACATAAATGCCAAGCTCTACCCTAATCTTTTCAAAGTATTTATGGCAGTTTGATTTATTTTGCCTGTTCCACTGCTGATGTAGATTCAAAACTTTGAAAGCAAAAGAATGCAGCAAAGCAGCAGCAGAACAGAAGCAAGTCCTTTTTTTTGGAGCCAATGACTCATTTTCTGTATTGACATCCACATAGATTCTTCTCCAGAACAGACTGTGCTCTAGGGTAACTGCTGCTGAACTTACATAAAAGAAATTCTTCCCAGTATAGCAACATATAGAACATGAGGGGCTATTGCATCTGATTACCCACCAAAGATGTGTGCTCATTCAGCCCATCCCAAATCAGATAGCACTAGCCTACACATTTCTCTGCGTCTGTGAGGTTACCTTCGCTTTATCACAAAAAGGGCTCCAAGACAGTTGGAGCTGCTACTGTTGTAATCCATCCAAGATGAATAGTAGAAAAGCCTGAAATAAAACCCCAGCTTCCTGTCCCATGTGTCTGCCAGACTGCTGGTAAAAGGTCAGGGGCATCCTCACTCCAGACTGGTAATTGCAAAAAATGAAGGAGGTGAACCCTAACCAGCAGATCAAAGGGGCAGAGGAAAGGAGAGGATTTTACAGGGAACAGACTGACTACGGGGGCAAAACATTAGGGGAAAAAAAGTATCTTGGAATAGAAAAAAGTCAGTATAATTAGCATTGCCTCCATGAATCAGTCAGATATCAAGTAAAACTTAGCAGATAACTAAATATAACGAATGCTGGCCAACCATTTATTCCTACTAAAGCAGAACATGGTGATGTCTTATTTAAGTCAATTTTCTCTGTAAGTCCTAATAGCCAGTCACATACCAGCGCTGGAAAACTTGTTTTTCATTTACTGGGGAAAAAACAAACTGCAGCAAGATCAGAATCTTCACAATCCTCAGAATATTTAGCGTGCACCGGATTTGAGAGACCAACAATTAGCCTGGGGCACCACATTTGAGAGACCAACGATTTGCCAGGATGCCCCAGGCTACTGTCGCAGCATCGCCCCTAACCCCGCACCGCCTGAGCCCAGCCTCATCAGCCAGATACTCCAGCCGGGGAGTTACTTGGGGCCAGGGAAGGGATGAGATACCCAGTTTCATCCGCAACACGCACAGATCCAAAAACCAGAATCTGAACTGAAGAGACCGCGCTGAACGTGGCCCACTCCTCCCAGTCCCTGCCTGCCTCCCGCCCAGACCCACAGCTCCCGTGGTGCCTGGTCCTTCCCACGCCACTCCGACGGTGCACGCCTACAGCATCCCCACGCAGCACGGCCAGCAGACTCTGCGCCTACCACCTTCAGTCCAAACTCTCTTCTACTTTCGGTCCTTTTAAAAAGCTCAGAAATTTCTTCTAAGCGGAAAAATGAATGCTTTCTCTCTCTCAAAGCAGGTACGGTCTGGCTGTGAATGCTAACAGCGCAGAGACAGTGCAAAGTGCCTCCTGCCCAGGCTGTATGCTGAAAGGAATCCCCTCGCTCTCAGGTCTGGGTATTTAATAAACTAATCCATTTACGACATTTCCTCTTTAAATGAACGAGATCATGCAACTAAACAATATTCTGCAACCAAAATGGATAATAAATCATGCCTTTGGAAGTGCTAATGGTGCTCACATTTATTCCTATTAATACTTCCTGGTTTTGAAAGCTGGGCCTAGTCCAGAGATAATGTATTACAAACTTTCCCGCTGAAGGATTTGGGTTCCTCTAGGCTTGATTCCAGTTATAACTGGCAGCTAATACTTTCACACATTCACAAATCCCTAACTCCTCCCCAAGAGCAGAAGAGAGTGGAGAGGTTTTGGCTTGGGTCAGCAGATTTCAGAGTGTTACAGAAATGAATGGGAAGTGATGCAGTCCTCTTTAAACATTAGGCTCTAACAGTGAGAGTTCTTCATAAACGTATGTTCGTTACGCAACACGTTCAGATATATAGGCATATACACCGGCACACCTATGTAATGCCCTGCAAAAAAACCCCCTAAAATTAACATACAGAAATGCAGCATTACAAATTTTCTTTCAGTCCTATAGAAGTACCACTATATGACTCTAAATAATACGCTTCTGTAAAAAACTAACCAAGCTGTTCACAAAAATCACAACTGCAGAGCATTCAAGAAATGTTTGCAACGGACACAAGTGTGACTTTGAGATGAACATAGACCGGAATTTTGTTTGTCCTGAGCCCAAGGTTCCAGGCAAGCCCAACTAGAGAAACCCCCAGACGCTGGGTGGCTGGGTGGGAAGGCAAGGGGAAAGGAATCCCTTGGGAAGCAAAATCCAAAAAACCAAGTCCAGCTTCTGTTTTTGGAGAACAGAGCCAGAGTCTGGCATTGGGTGAAGTCAGTAGTTTTGCTGTCTTCTAACTGAACCCAGATCACACAAAGAAGGGTCCAGGAGAATGCAAGACACCATGAAGAATCACCTGAATGCTTGAACAGCTTGCTGTGTGTTCACACACAACCATTGCAGTTCATCCCTCACCTTTTACTCAGTAAATGGGAGAAGCAGGATTACCTAACAGGAGACTGCAACCCAGGAGCACCTCGGAACAACACAACTTGGGGGTTTACCACTGACTTCCCACACTGGCCTTCAGCCAGTCACTTAATCTCTCCGAGTTTCAGTTTACTACCTGTAAGAGGCGATGCTAATACTTGGGAGTTTTGATAGGGGTAACATGGGAATTAGCTGACGTCTACACAGTCCCTTGAAAATGGAAAGAGCCAAATATGCCATTAGGTTGAGGACAGAAAAGAATTTGTTGATTCCTATATTGCTAGTCCATTAAGTATCACACAATACCTTCAATCTAAGCCCAAAAGCAAGCTTCACAGATGGCATCCTAATCACGGCATGTACACTACCAAGTATATTGAGAAGAAACTCCAAACTCTGAGCATCAGTCAGTGATCGTCAGATGCACCGAGTAAACTCTGACATAGTCAATTTATGGAACAACAAGCCTGTGGCGCATGGGAAAGGATATTGTTTCATAATGACTCACACGGATTTTCTTGAAAACTCTAATTCAGTTTCCCAAATGTACTCCTTACTTTTCAAAACACATGTTGGTATACATTGTGCGTTGTAAATTTCCTCTCCGCTGTATCTGACAACACCCATATCCAAGACTCTCAAGCACCTTTCAGAAGTTATTTCTGGAAATGTTGAATCTCGTAACAGCAATAAGAGGAAAATATTGTTGTAGCCAAAATAAATGTCTATTTGGAGCATGTTTAAAAAGCACTGGAATATTTGTGTAAGTTTGAAATACTAGCCTTCACAGAAGAACAGATTGACTGTTGAGAGATATCAAGGAGCAGGACAAATTTATAAAGACCTCATAGTTGATTTGTCTGCGTAAAGGAAATGCTCAGTAGGAGAAAAGTCTGAATTCTGATTCTTTTGCAGTCAAATCAGAATCCCTTTTCTATCCTCTACCAAATCAGTTACAAAGCATGAAATCTAAACCAACAGCTAAAAAAAGCCTCAGCACTGCATATTTTGATCAGGTTGCTAAAGACCGAGTTTAGGTTGCTCGCAAGGTCAGTGAGCTGAAAGCACACAAAAGCCTTCACGTGTCATCTAAGAAACACAGGCGCAGTGGATGCGAGATCCCAACAAGGACCTGCAAAAACAGTCACAATTCAAGCAAAAGTGTGTGAGAGAACTGTATTTTCAAGGTTCCGCTAAAAACTAGACTGGGTTTAAACTTGGGTTTTTTCTAAGAAAAAAAAAGAACATCTCTGTCACAGTTGTTGTCACTTTACATCTGCCTAATGAGATCAGAAACAAGTGGTTTGGTCCGTGGAAGGGCCAAGGAGATCCAGTCCAGAAAAACCCTAATCTTTCCTCCTAAATCTGACAGTCCGACTGCGCACTGTGACGTAAATATTTCTTAGGTCAAGCCTCCCTTTTGGTGCGCGGTCTGTGTGTAAGTGAAGCTCATCGGCAGAAGGAACAGGGCAGATAGAGGAGAATAACGTTTGCTTAACAAAGTGAAACACACGCCCTCTGGAAACAGCCCTTATACCTGTTCCTCCCACCAAAAAAAGGGGTTGTGAGACACGTGTTTAAGACTCTACCTAGTGTAATCTCTGTTATTTTGTCTGAAGTAATTACACTAGGGCCTGGACCAACAGCACTGCAGACTCCCTCCCTTTTTCTTTTGCTTTGAGACTCAGCACTCAGACCTGGCAAACCTTTTTACTTTATTTTTCCCTTTTCCAGAAAGAAAACCAGACAATAAAATAGATCAACTCTAGAAATATAATGTATGGGTTCAGGGATATTTTGAACAGAAACAACAATAATGCTTCTCTCGAGCTAGGAGCGGTATCTAGGAACAGGGGAATGATTGTTGTAGGAGTGAATCTGGTTTTCATTAGAGGGAAGTGATGGGTCCAATTTCTGCTGGGGACTGTTTGCTTGCATCTCTTGTTTGTGTTCTGCGTTGGCAGTTAACCCTTTAATTGATGAGAGCAGAGTCTGCCATCCCGGTCCTGCCCACTCCGGGCACTGCACGCGCAGGGATAACGGGCTTACGTCGGGCCCTAAAGTCTACGCAGAACAGTATGAAGTTACTCCAGGTAACGTCTGTAGCCAAGCTCAGCGGATAGAGAAGCTTTTGTCTTTGGCCTCAAGTTGGAAGGAATTCAGAAATTGATTATGGGCTGGAGAGACTGTTTTACACAAAAAAAAAAAAAAAAATCTATGCTTACATATATAGAGAGAGGCACATCTATAAACTGTCTGAAGCTGCGTGCACACAAATTACGACCAGGCTGACTTCTGCACGACTAGGCACCCTCCAGGTGAATGTGGCACGTGGGAAAGCTGCCACGAAGGGATTCACGGCGCAGGTCGAGAACCATCGCAGCCACACACAACCTCCACGCTCTGCCACCCCAGCCAGGCCAGGCCAGAGGGATGTCCTTCTCTGCGCTGCCTCCGTACCCCAAGAAACATTACACAGTAATGAACTAATTATTAGGCAGACGCCAACTCAAAGCCAGCAGCAAAAACTTCTGAATTGCTAACTGCTATTTTAATACACTAATTTAAATTATATATTTACTAATTTCATACCAGCGTATTAGTATATTAGCATATTAGTACACTCATTTCAGCCATAAACTGTTATTCTGTATTCAGTCCAAGTTTCACATTCTCCAGATATAGTAAAATCCCACAGTTACACAATGGTAATGAATTACTGGATTAATTCCACTTTTTTATTCACAAGTTTCTATGAAATAACTGTCAAACTTTGTAATGTATTCATCACTCAGAGTTACTGGCTTTGCGCATGTTTGTGACTACTTCTTGATTTACAGATGCTTTGCAAGCAGTTCATCTCAAATTCAGTTCTTATTCCTTATACTGATAAAATCCCCACAGCAAGCACTGCCCCAACACACACAACCAAAGGGGATGCCAAAGGTAGAAAGACATTTCTAGGCGTGCTCAGGGTGGCTTTGCAAGACGTGGCCTGAAGTATTCTGCTGCTTTTTAATGCGTTAAAAGCGAGTCAGCCTGGGGACCACACACAGCAGGGCCTGGAAAATTCATACTGAATAGGCCAAAGAGGTGTAGTACACATCAGGCCCTGAAGGGAGGTACACAATCTCATTAAAAAATGGTAATTGGCTACTAGCACACTTTCAACCAAAGGATTTTTCAAAATGCATCCATTTTGCAGTAACTGGCCCAAATTAATGTGGTTATGTGTGGCAAAGTTTTTGTATGGTTTTCAGATTTCAGGGTCATGTAAGCAAATCAGATCATCTGCAGCTGGCTACAAAGCCCTAAAACTCTCCTTGTGGTAGTTTTATAAATAATATCCTACCTTCACATAACACTGTTCACACCATACCCTCCCAGGCAGACTGGTGCAAAATTTGTGTTTTGAAACATGAAACTCGTGGTTCGATTTCCTTTACAGACCTGGAATCCAGTGCAAATGGGCTGAAAAGTTTGCACGCTCCAGCCGGGCACTAACGAAGGCTGCGGGGCTGATCTCAGAGTTAATTCTTACGGCTTATCATTTGTCTCATCACTGCTTGGAAAGCTCTGAGCCAGAGAGTTCCATTGTTCTGGGTGCTCTTCACGGCCGCAAGCAAGCACTGTCTCTGCCAAGAGGAATCCATAGTCAAAGCCTCTTATTCTGCAGTAAATTCATCGTACACCCACGCAGCATCCCACTGCAACGCTGAAGGATTTTCAAGATGAGAAAAAACGTGGGTGAGATACATGGAGCAAATAAGGAAAGAGGGCAAGACTGCCAATGACAGACTGGTCTGATACTACAGACTTTATGTTCATAATACGAGAGACCCAAAAGGAAACTGCAGTCAGTGTCTGCCCTAAATATCACAATTAGATGCAACATGTACATAACGTCCAAGCTTTATTGACTAGGTTTGATTCACCTCCAGATTACACGGGACAGAAACTCTAAGCAGAACGCACTTGGATAAAACATTTGCTTGAAATGAGAGTTACCTTCCCTACCAATCCCAACTCTGAAATGGAAAGGCATCATTCACGAAACTACTCACAGGCTAGATTTTAGACACAAAATTACAATCTCACCCATTCAACAACCACCTCCATTAGTCTGTAATCTGAACAGATTTGCCCTGTTGCGTTGCCCTTCGCTCTGTTCCCGCCTGTGAAATACAGAGGAATCTCCCCAATGTCATTGAACCCTCCAATGTCACCACCATCACATCCTCAGAGCACAAATCTTACTAAATAAATAAGGGGAAAAAATTACTCTATCAAAAGGCTTCTTGGATAGATAAATCCAAAGATACTGTTAGCCACTAAACTAATACATGCAGAACGTACCGAAGATGAAAAGAAACTGTCACCACCTATTGCTAAGATTGTTTTCCACCCTCCTGTTTCAGCCAGGCTGCATTTCACTGGTTCTTTGGAGGAAGTTATCTTGGAAGGAAAATCCTGCTCTTCCTTTCATTGCAGGGAAAACCTCTTCAACCCCCCCTTTATATCGAACAGATTCCTGTAGACAAACGCCACAAAAGAGCATCACGACGGTGACAGCAAGAGAGGCTTTCCTTCGTGCTCTTGCCCTTAGCCCAAGCCCCCGGTAATGTTTAGCATAACCACGGTGCGCCAGGTCGTAAAGCACTTCTGGTAGCACGCATAAGGTAGCATTTCCCCCTCTCTGCCCAATGCCAACACATTTCAGACTCTGCAAAGCAATGTATTGTACGCCTTTTCTGTTCAGATAATTCCTTGAATTACTCCAAAGATCTTTTGCTGCACTCCATACATTTATTATAAACTAGGTGTCTTAAGCCAAAACATTAATTGCATCTTCTAGAAAGGAAAAAACCAACTACATTTAGTAATGTATTCATTAAGTGGCTGATTGACACAGCCAGAAACAGGGTTTTAAATTCAAACTGTAGAGGAGGACAGAGCGCTGGGAGTTTCTAGTATTCAGCTTCAGTAATCTCACCTCTCTGTGGTTTATCTCTGCAAGTCGGATAATTTATCCTCCTCATGGCAAGACAAAAAGGGAACTTGGCAGAGGGGGCAAGACAAAAGTAGACATTTTGTAACTGCTAAGTGCTAACATTTCTGAAGATAATTTTTGCAAAAGGTTTCTAAACAGCCCCTGTCAGCCAAGTTGTATTTTGTTATTTCAAAGTGACTGTGGGAGTCTAATCCAGTTCAAACCCTTTGTAAATTTTAATGGAAATGTTCATACACAAAGGACAAAAAAATGCCTAGCTGCTGTTAGATATTCAGGAAATCTAAATCTAATTTGCACTCCTAATCAGTGCTACAATCTCAGCAATGCCTGTTGTTTCTCTGTTTTCTTATTGCGATTTCAACTGCAGTATCTATTTTTTATCAAAATACAGTTCTGTATACAGCCACATATACAATTCTATATACAGATCAAAGTACAGCTTTAATCAATCATGGGGGGAAAAGTGGGATTTTTTTAAAAAACAAGGGTATATTGCTCTAACTTACAAGTGTGTGGAAGCGTGGAGTAAAAAAAAAATAAATAAAAAAATTACATCCATCAAAGATGAAGTGGGCTTTTTTTTAAAACCTGGGAAGAGGAGAAACATCCTCACGCATACAAAGCCAGGGATTCCCTGAAGCAGGTGTGCGCAGTACCTCTTTTCAGTCGAAAAGGAGGACCAATTCTGCCCAGGAAAGAAAAGGACACAGGCCCTGTGGCAGAGCTCCCTGGCACTGAGCCACCCACCCAGAGTGGACAGGACATCGCGTTGCTCTGGCCCACGCTGTCCCACCAATGGAAGGTCACGCTTCCAACAGCGGCTAATAGAGACCAGCAGAAATCCTCGGAGAGAATGTGAATGCTCAGTGCTTAAACGGATTCGAATGCTTAGAGCCACAAATTAAACGTGATTCTGCTGCTGAAAGACGGGCAGAAAGCTCCAGGACCCGGTGTGCAGGTAGCGAGCTGAGGTGCAGAGAAGGACCGCAGCCCATCAGCGTCAGGAAACCCAACAGTCTTGACCTACGATACTTTGCTCTAACTGCCTAATTTGAGTCTTCAGAAATTTTGGGCCTCACTAATTATGGATAATCCTACAAAAAATGAAGTTCATCAGGAACAAACAGAGGACCTCCTTCATCGCCCAGCTAGGAAGGGGAAGCAGACCGCAGTACGTATTAGAAGACCACGTACTAAGGCATTCCTTTCCTATTCAGTGTTGTAATACATTACTAGCTTGACATTACCATAGTTATGGGCTAAAGTTTGCTACATTTTTGCCAGCAACAGAGCAAACTTAAGTAGTAGCTGTAGGATCATTAAAACTGCAATTTATTAAAATAATCCCACAGTAGGAAAGCAATCTCATGAATAAGGCCCGAATGTGGTTGGTCAAATTCAAGCAGCTGTTCAGAGACCCCAAAGTTAGAACTAAACTTGGACAACATCTCTGCTTGATCCATGAAGCCCTCTAATATTTCCTCCCTTCTTCATTTTGTTCTAGGGCTCAGAGCCCTAGAAAACAGTGCTCTGTTATGCACAGTAAGAAATTCCTCCTTATATTGAACAGCTGAAGCATGCTTTATAGATTTCCACTGACTTGAGCTGGAGATGATATAAAGTAAAATTAATCTTTGTATTAAAATGTTGGCTTGCATTTTGGAACAAAAATACGTTTTAAAGCAAATTTATTTTTTCATTATGAACAGGGTAAATGTAAATGTGTCAATTCTGCAACCTTAAAAACACTTGTAAAGTGAGAAATCCATTCACATCATCTCCCCCAGGAATTTATTTTAACAAATTCCTAACAAAACAATGTAAGTTGTTTAAGCGTCCCAGGCTGGTTCCCATCTTAGACACCCTCCTACGGAGAGTTACGAAGCACAATTCGAAAGAGCTTGCTGAGCACTTTGGAGCAAAGGCATATTCTGCAAAACCCCACTCCGCAAAGACATATGTACATAGAGATGCTTAAAATGAAGGTATCATTTGCAGCACTGAGACTGAAGTGTTATGGTATGAAAACGAAGGTATATTTTAAATAAATATTTATATAAAAGCCTATGCACAAAATAGACTTATTCTGCAGAGTCCGTGCAACAGACAGAAACGTTTCAGGACTTTGTCCTGCTGCATTTTGGGAAAAGGGCCACATTTCTTAGGGCTATCTGAAAAATGTAACGCGTAGGGGGAGTTTAAGGTTAAATTATTGTACGTGAATGCTTTAAGAGATATATTAACACCTGCTTGCAAGCTGATGGGACAACCGCTCTGGATGCCGCAGCAGGCAGCCCAGGGCAGGCGGTGACAACCTCCCTGCGGAAAAACGGGAACTTTGCCACGAAGGGATTTATTGAGTCACTGTTGGCTCCTCTCGTACTCTCTTCTGCCTACAGAGCTCGAGAGGAAAAAGAAAGCCTGAAAACCAAACACAGTCCAGACTAAACAAAAGGAAGAGGGGGAAAGTCCCAGTACATTTCTCTAGGAAGCAGGACAATTGTATTTGCTGGAAGGAAAGGCTACACAGTTCCTCCCATTTTAGGGAAACCTTTTCCCCATGAAAATTAAGATCCAAACACTCCAGAAAATAAATATGGAGCATATGTTGCGTTTTGCTCTAATGTACGTATGTACCTAATCTTTCCAGAAACGTTAATCTATTAGCTGCACACCTTGTTTTGGGATCCCACAGGGATGTGGTGAACAGAAAACCTGCTCAAGAGCAGCTCTGCATCCAGCAATGTTAGTTTACAAATACCAGGATCTAACATCCACCAATGTTAGTTTACAAATACCCAAGAGGTGTTAAGAGTAAGTGGGGAACTAAATTTACTGTCAGGTGAAACTAGAAGACAACAGAATCCCTAATGGAAAGGGAAGAGGACCGTATTTTTGTCTTCACAAACTAGAGAGGACAAAATACTAAAAACCAGTCACCTAGGAACATAACAAAATGGAGCAGAGGAGATCAAGTCACTCCTTTCCACCCCTCGGCGCAACGATACTGCCCTAAAATTCCTTAAAGAAAATATAGCTGAGCAAAGTTGATACAGCACCGATACATTTACATGTCTGGAAAAGTTCTCTGCTGATTGAGTGGCAAGCCAGGAAGCTACCTTGGTAGAAAGTGTATCTGCGTGTGCTTTCACAAGTACTTGTGCATATTATGGATATGCATTACACCCATTTGAGTAGAGCAAATAGTGAAGGAGTAAACGTTTGGGAATTCTCTCCACTGTGGGAACAGATTTTATTATTCAAGCAACCACAAGTTAGAAACCACAGCTGAAAATGGGATTGCCTTCGGTTGAGTTTTAGTTTGTGTTAATAGTTACGATTTCACAGTAAAAAAAGGCCCATGAGAAATAATCACGACTCTTATGGAAACAGATGAGGAAGATGGAGAATCTACAGCAATTGGTGCTCTGTGTTGCCAAGCTCCATGCGCACAGAACTGCTCAAAAACCTATTCGCCAAACTCTTGGAAAACAAGTCCATAGTATCACTTGAAACAAAGAGTTCCCCAAACCAAGTACTATTCATGAATCTACCTAAACTGTATTCCCACATAATCACCAGCTCATGGCCTACATACCTTCATCTCTTTATTTATGAAGTAATAATGGAATTATATTTACAGCGCAGAACCAAAGTTCAGCGCCTTTGATAAGTTTGCGCTCTAACTTTGCCCCTGGCAATGCTATGCCTCTTATTAATACCTTGTCCCAGTTCATAGATGGATGAATCGCTACACCCATATCAATAGAGTTTTAGCCAGATACTATTATCAGAACCAGCGGCCATGGCGAGTCTGGAAGGTTTCATTATAATACCACACGTAGGTGTGGGGCTGGGATGCAAATGTTTATGCTGATTATCATCTCCAACATCCCTGAACGTGTTCAGCTGTAACTGTTCTAATATGGACAACAAATTATTTGCAGAGAATCTCGGGGTCCACCTGGTGCTGGGCTGTACCTGCCCCACAGCTGAGCTCCGGCAGTGGGCACCCACGGCACGCACCGCAGTGTGCAGACAGATGGGAAAGGAACCTCAAATTGTCCTCAGGAGCTCCCCTGACCACCTCTGGCCTTCTTCATTAAAAACTCTGTCAAGCGTGTGATGTTATTGGTGTTTTTCTAATGCAGATTTTTGCAATTCTCTAAATATCATCCTTTAAAAAGCCATTTTTAAAAATCCTAAAAAAGCATTTATAAAAATCTTAAAAATTCCCTAAAATGTTCTGCAACAGGAATACATAGAAAGAAAACACCCTAAGCTTACTGGCGGCATAAGTACAACCATATGCTGTGGATTGCTGTCATTTAAACAAAAATGTTTAGAACAGTGAAAAATCTTGAGAAATGCTTTTGAATGCATCTATAAAAGGATTATGAAATTGCTTCTAAGAATATATAACTGATGAATTTAACAACTATCTTCAAACCGTTTGTGTTCATTTAAAACTATTTCGGTATACGAGTGTGTAGTATCTTCCTTAAGGGGGACACTGAAATTCTAGATTATACATTTACCCGCAACAGAACAGGCTTAATTTTAAAAATTACAAACACTTTCTTTGAAAATATGACTCTTCTAAGCTGCCCCATGACAAGAAAACTCCCCTCCGCCCCCCGTGGAGGGCACCAGATGACTACAGCAGATCATTTCAATACGGAGGCTGCGATTTCCAAAGGGCTCGGAGGAACTGGGCACTTCCCACCGGCTCGCCCCTTGACTGGGCACAGATTGGAAACCTCCACCTGAGTGCCACACAGAGGGCAGCCCAAACCAACCTTCCTGGGACTACCGGAATGAAACCCACGGTGGTACCCAGAAATACTTCTGTTGTGCAAACACTTAGGACTTTTTACTACTCAACACCATTGTGCCATCAGATCGCGAATTCCTTTCCTCGGGTGCTTCACTTCTGCTTCAGGAAGGGCTGGGGCTGCCCCCAGCTACGGGTACATTCGCACGTAACACGACTAAACTCAGGAACGAGCCCGATCACACCGCACGCGGCTTTGCTCCACGCTGCAGCACAGAAAGAAAAACCCGCGCAGGCAACTCGCCACGGCGCAGCAAAAGCACCAGACTATAAATCTGATTGTTTGACGAAACAATCTCAGGACAAGTGCGATGGGAATACTCATTCATTTCTCCATCCCCTGTTATCATGAGAAAATGTCATATAAAGTAACTCTTGTTCATGTCCTTTATCCTCAGATTTATAACTGTCTCAGACAGTGCAGTCAAGGGTGAAGGTTATTTGTGTCATACTTGCCAAGAAAGTGCCCCTTTCAACACTTAAGGAACACAGTCAAACCACAGATAAAGAAGCAGACAAAAAAGATTCTGTCTTTTTCAAGTCTTATTTATCTCCTCTACGCTCTTTGTTTCCCTTATGGTAGAGATACTAGCTAGAGTAAGATTCACAGACTTAAATCCTTGAACCCAAGTGTGTAATTTAATTTTCTTTCATTTGAAAGGAACATCAGATGGGAACAGCAAGGGTCAAACTTGAAACTCACCCTTCTGAAACACTAAGGCGTTCTTTTTCCTAAGAAATAGGTCTCAGGTTGATACTCAAAAAGTGGTTTGACAAAACTAAGGGCAAAGCTTAATGCAAAATTCTCTCTGGGAAGCTCAGCTGGGCCAATTATTACCAGTTTTTTCCTAGTTAGGTGAAGTTTGTCAATAAGTAAAGAGACGTTACGATAACTCCCGGGGTATTAAACACAGTATTTACAGACAGGGCCCACAGTTAAGGGCACCTGCCCATCTACAGACACCACTACTCAGAGGAAGCTCCGGCCTGGCAAAGCTACAGGCACCAGGCACTACAAGGGTTTCAGCCAGCCAGTGTGCCTACCAGAGCCCTCTCGAGTTGTCACCCGTTAAGTTAGTCCTGCTCCAGCCCTCTCTGGACGGAAGGACGGACGGACAGAGGCCTCGAGTGCTCACGGAGGAGCAGAAGGAGCTCATCCTCAGGATTAGGTCTCACCTCCTTTGCTCTGTGTCAGATTCTTGGGCACAACAGGGCGTCGCTTAAGTTTATGTGACGATTAGATCGCTTTCCCCTCAAGCCACGGTCATCTACAGAACGATTCCCACTGCGAGCAAGAGGCCGAGATGCAGGAGGGAAGCCGGCGGTGCCGGTTCGGGAGAGGCAGCCTTCTGCCCCGCTGCTCCGCTCGGGGGCCAGGCCCTCTCCTAATAACACTGGTAAGACAGTTAATAAGACTCCCGATGAATGATTAGGATGGATTTCTGCACTGCTAATTTCCGTAACTATCACTCTCTGAAAGACAGCTCCAGGGATTTTGGGTCCGGGGTGCCTCTGTCTCTCCAAACACAGAGCTGCATTATACGGCACAGTTCAAATTGGCGTATCCCGTTTCACTGATCTGATGTGCGCTGCACTTTAAAATAATACAATATTTTGAAACATGCAACTACTTTACTGATACTGTCTGTGCCTAAAAGCCTCAGTGCAGCTCCAATCATGGCTCGTATCTTATTCTTTTGAAAGTAATACAAAGCCTTGGCATGTGCTTGATACTTTTTTATCCGTGGCTTTGAGACTCCATATGGAGATCCGCTTCCAGAAGGGGAGCGGGCCCTTCCTCCGGTCCATCGGTCGTCGCTGCATCGCTATTACGGCAGGTCGTGTTCAACTGTCACGCTGCTGAAAACACCAGTTTCTACCTACTCTTTGCAAAAGGAAATCTGTGGATTCTGAGACAGGCACACAGGAGCACACATGGGTTTTGAGTTGTTCCACGCATATGCCCCAACGAGGAGGAAAACACCTGGAACTTTTTGTTAACGACATCTTTCTCCACGATGCAGAGGGATGTGGGATGACGAACTCCATGAGAGTCGGCAAAGCAGGGAACAGAAACTCTGTGTTAATGCAAAGCAAGAGAGAGAGGCCCCGTGTTCTTTCACATGCACGTACTCGTGCCAGGTCCCCCGCCCCTCCTCATTAAAAAGGCCATATTTAGGCCAAAGTAGACATTTTGACACAATTCAATTTTGCAAACAACTTCCTGGACAGGTTTCTCATTCATTCTGTTGTAGAACAGAGGAAAATTTGAATGAAGTTTTCTCCATCATAGTCATGCGTACAGACACCCTCAGTCAACTTTGATTTCAGAAGAAGCAAAGCTGAACCGGTCCCGTAAGTCTTCCTTTCTGCAGAAGATCTTTCGTATGCTAGTGACCTCTTTGAAGCAGAATTTCCTGTAGTGGTCATCAACCCCAGAATTATTATTAGGAATTTAACCTGGGATTCTGGAGGCAAACATACAAAAAACAAACCCCAAAGCCAATAAATGTATTAATTCTTCAAAACTGCTGCTGCTGGGTTTACTAACCCTCCTCAATCTTAGTAAGAATTCGAGATTAAAGCATGAAGTCAAACTTGAAGGGGTATTTATGCAGATAGATTAGACTACATGCAAATACTTATGTATTATATTAATCAAAGTGTATTTTCATAAATCAGTTATTGCCATTTTGGTACTCAGCCTCAAGACTACTCTGTATTGGACCGTGGCCGTGAAAATACCTGAAAGCTTGAGACAATGTCCAAGTTCCTGTCAGAATGGAATGTAATTAGTGCAAATTAAGCAGCATCCTGAAAAGGAGGAGGTCAGAGAGAACTGGCAGGGTCGAACTGGGTCATTACCAAGCATTTTTATAGCAAGGCAAGCAGGAGGGATACTGAGTTACCTATTGCCACTACAGTCTGAACTCTGGCTCTGCGTCCCAGACCTGCTTTTCCACACAGAACGGGGCTGGGATCCATCAATTGTCTCAGCAGCAGCCAAAGAGCCACCGATTAAAACTGGAAAAAATCAATGCAGTTGTTCTTTTCTTCTCCTTTTAGATTTTGCTTTTAAAATTGGAGAACGCAAAGTGGACTCTTCAAAGCCCTGTGGACTGTTACGTTTTTGTGCTTGGTTTTGTGACATTAGATGGTTTGGGAGGGAAAGACTTAAAGCCTATTTATGCAGAAAGGGGTACGTTCAAGTAAGGTACCGCAAATCCAGACTTAAACACCCACCATTTGCCATGTTGGCAGGCTTGAATAAGATGTTCTTCGTAGGCCATTTTAGTCTCGTGGGTAGTCCTTGATCTGTCTTGAAAGATTTCCAAAACTTTTCTTCACAGATGACATCAGATTAGACTAGAATTAACTGATTTTATAGATATGCATGCATATGCATAGACACATAGACTCAGGTACATGTACATATATACCTAGGGAGATCTGTACATCAGCACTGACTACTGGGGGTTAATCTTGCAGGTACGTATCAGTTGTTGACCATCCCGGTCTTCTGGTTTCGAAATCCTATGAGAAGGGGCTCTGTCCTGCTGTGTTTGTGTAAGGGGGATTCTTCACAACATCCTTTGCAGCCAAGCGCTCGAACTGGAAGGCGTTCTGAACAACGTTTCTGTACAATAACTCAGTCTGTAATGAGTTATAACCACAAAGTGGTAGGTGTTGTAAGATTATCCTCGTGAGCGTTTACTACCAATTTTAAGTCATTTGCTCTGATGAAACTGTTCCAAATTTCTGTTAGCGCAGTAAAACTCAGAGTTTTGTCTGTTCGGGGAACACGGAGCTTCTCACCTGCAGAAAGGTACTTCCTCAGCCTCAGAGCCTGTGGGCGAGACTGTGGTGGACCTTCTACACAACAAATGTCCCAGAAGAAAACCTGTGCTGTGCAGAGATTTCAAAAAGCTACGCGCGGCGTTAGGCACCCACCTCTGACCAAAAGGCAATGGGATACAGAGCACGTCATTCTCCTGAGCCAAGGTGAAATTTCTGTCTAAGTTGCCTCAACTGATAGCTGTACTGGCTGATCTGGTGGCTCTATGTGTTTTGAATGCAACCGAAACAATTTTGACGTGTAATGCTGAAAAGGGACTTCATGGTGGATAATCTCCCTGGCTGTTTTCTGTGTAAGAAGCATGAACACCAGTCTCTTCTCACAGACCAAGGACAGCTTCTGTACATTATTTCTTTCTGGCATACTGGAATTTTTCGTGTCAGAAAAAGCTGCGGGGTGAGAAAGATAACTCCGAGCAGGTCACACACTGGTTTAGGTGAGCTTTTCATGCATTTCTACCCAGTAGCTGCATAGACCAAGATCTCAATGGTATAGACTTTTCCTTGTGTCTGACAAAACACTAAAAAACCCCTCCAGCATGACAACAAAAAATAAATATCAAAAGAACATTTGAAGAGCTCAATAAATTGATCATATTCTGCTGAACCTTCACCCTTGTAACGATAGTACCATTTAAATGCTAATGTCATTTTTAAAAAAGTCAATTACAGGAGTTTTAAAGTAATGGAGTCAGCAGTCTTGATGTAAATCTGCTATATTAATCTGCTCTGTACACTGTATCCATGGGCACTGATGCATTCACCCCCTTTTCCCTGGAGGTAATGTTCCCTTGCAGTGGTACCAGTAATTGAATCAAGTTGATACAGACACCAAAAATATTGTAAGTCTTGTAGGTAATGAAAAGCATATGTTGATAAAGTCAGTTGCTGTATTTTTGGATGGAAGAGCACTGACATTTGGGAAGTTCAAAATTAGAATTAACCCTTTGATGATTGAGTGACCTGAAATTGTCTTTACAAACTCTGCTAATTTCACTGAGAAAAACTGCTTGAAATCTGCCATGGGGCTGCTGAGATCCTTTGCCTCCCATTTTCCCTCCTTATTTCCAATTAATTTACTTTCTCAAAGCATGATTTTTTCAATTGTTTTTCAAGTTGGTTCAGACGAAATGTAAGAGGATCAGAAAATAAACATTGCTCAGGTTCAAATTAATTCCTGCGCCTTTTCTTCAGGTGTGCCCGAAGCTGGAAAGTCACACGAAAAGGGATGTTTGGATTGTGCTTTTCATGTGCAAGTAAAACAGATGCAGCAGAAATCTCCCTGAATACACTCAGATAAATCAGGCGTCTGCAACTGGAGGTTTATCACCTCTCAAACCAACTGTTACAGGTGTATTAAAATAAAAATAGCCTAAGACTGTCTCATAAATTCATGGAAAGCAAGCTGAAAATGCAAGAAAATGAGAACGTATTCCTTGCGTTGTGCTCTATTGCAATACACTGTCTTGTGTTCGCATTGAACTCAATGCGGTCTCTGACGCTGGGAGCCTGTCATCTGTAACTGTCTGCAAAGCATGGTATACACAAATGGTGTTTAGAATAATCAAATAAACCCAAACCAGAACAAACATATATTTAACATTTGAAGAGGGACTTTTAGTTGGGAACAAACTTGGACAAAGCCCAACATTTTGCAATTCCTCAGTCCATGTTGGCCCATAATGAACCATTCAAGTTATTTAGATTAAAAAGAAGTGGCTCTTTTGCACACAATGTACAGTAACTAAGGGGTTTTATAACCAAGGTTTCCCAGACACGTTCAGAATCCCTGCGCTCACAGAAGTGGTTGGTGATGATGCCCACACCCCTGCTGAACTATCCCAGGGTTTACCGACGTTGCCAAGTCACAAATCGCTGTTCTAGGAACATGTACTGGTAACGAATACGAGCCATTAACAACTTTTAAACCAGTCGCATCAATGTGAAGACTAAAGGGTTAACAGTCAGCAGCGGCAGCAGATTGCCACTTTGCGATCTGCCATCTTCCGCTTCAGCAGGAATACGGGGCCCGATTCATCTGGTAAGCCAGCGTGTTGTGCAAACATACCCATTCCTCTGCCAGTTTGGCGAACCGGGGCCAGAAGAGCCAAGTGCAGAAAGTGGGCGGTGCTCAGGCGCCTGCCCAGAAGCTTGCAGCGGGCTTCAAGTGGATGCAGAGACATGTGGCTTTCTCCGCTCCCGCAACTCGCCAAAGCTGACATGTCCCTCACGTGAAAGAAGACCAATTTTGGTTCATGCAAACAGGAGATTTCGAACATTAGGAGAGAGGCTGAACTCCCTGACTTACGTCTTGGAAATATCATAAACACCTACACAGACCTCTGCGTTTGCACAGATACGTGCATTCGTGTATAAAGAAGTATTATCATTTACCAAAAAAGAAAAGAGAATGCCTTCTGAGTATTTCTGGACAGAAAGAGTTATAAAAAATAAAAGACTAAACAGACATATTTTTGTTAGCGGCAATAATAAGCATTCACCATAATAACTGCATTCACCATTACTCTGAAACAGAGAGAGCACTTCCAGATAAAGAAAACTGTCATTGAATACATTCAACTTGTTATATAAACATGTGGCTGGTTTTGCTGTTAAGAAGGGGTTGGTTAACGGTTCATCAAAATTCTCCTGCTTCTGCCCTTTGTGAATTAATTTTCAAGTGTAGGTCTAATAAAATTTTAGCGAATGTCACACACACATGCCATAGAAATATTTCCAGTGCCATTATAAATCTGAACAATTTGGAACAGGGTACTCCTCACAGTTATTTTGTTAGCTGAGGGCCTTACTCTGCCATGGTTCAGGGGTTAAAGGGATCCACGCAGTATTAAAACAAGGTTCAGGCAGCTCCAAGTTAACCACAAATTCAGAACATGTCTAACAACATTTCAACATTCTCAAAACCTGGAACTATTCCCAAAATACTGCAGGCTCTAATATCTCGAGAAATCAATCTAGAATTTCAGAAAACTTTTGTTACTACCAAAGCCACTTGATATCTGTATCACAGCCTTTGCCCTCCGCAGCCCCGGTCCGCCCGGGGCGGAGGAGCAGGGGGCTGGCATCCTCCGGCCTGGCTCCCGCAGCGGGGCAGGCTAACCTCACCGTGCCACCCCTCCTCTCGGGAGACACCCCCAAATACAATAAGGAATACATAATCACACAACAAAGTAAAAAATTCCACGTTAGCGAGGCTGCCAAATTCTTTGCGTTGGTATGCATAAAGTGGTATTTTTTCAACAGTGTTTGGAATAATTTAATAAACTGACTTACAAGGCAACATTTAGCTACTTCCAGAGAAATCTTCTAGTTAAATCTTTTGCTGTTTTGGCAAAATTGAAAATTGCCGCTCTGGCACAAAACAGAAGTATTTTAGTACTAAAAGCATCCCAGGGCTTTTTTGGGTTTTGTTTGCGCGTTTGTTTTAGCGTTTCTTTTTAAACGTGGATAAATGAACTTCTAAGCCGTACCTCATTTCTACCAAATCTTCCCACACAGCTCTACTCTCAATGCCCTGGAAGTCGCGTATCCAGGAACAGTTCATTTTACTGCAATAACATCATCCAGAAAAGCGCTGTCATTTTTGATGTAGCGTTCACAGATCCAATATTAGGAACAGAACCACAATCCTTAAGGACTTGATAGAGCCATAAACTACTACATGGCTCCTTTGAAACCAAACCCTCCTACAAGTTGACACTTTGAAACACAAGAGCGTATTTGTTGAAGCAAATTCTCCTCCCGCTTACACCAATGTGAAAGGGAACGACTCTTCCAATAAAACGAATACTGGCATTATCAAGACCAGAATTTAGTCACATCACCCGTTAATAACGGTGTCTCAGACCAGACCTGCAAAAGTTAAGTAAAACACACGGGACTTTCTCTTTTCCGAAGGACTCTGGAACCCGGCTCCACCGACCAGGACGTTGGGGGCTTTAGCGCGGGCGTTCGTCCAGAGGCCGGGCTACCTCTCAGCAGGCTTTCGCTGAAAGCCAAAGGCTGGCAGTTAAAACAAGAAGTTACCTCCGAGTTCACAGCTGGAACAAAGCGTATTTGGGGTGACCGGAGGCCGGTGCAGCAGTTACGTGAGGCTCGGGGCCTCCCCCCGGCCTGTTCCCCGCCGCTCGGCCCGGCCCGGGGCAGGTCTGTGGGAGCTGCCAGCAGCGCGCGGCCGCAGGGCCCGCCGCCCGCCGACAGGGGGCGCCCGCCCCTCGCTCAGCCCGGCCGGGGCGGGGAGGGGGGGGGGGAGAAGGGGGCGGGGGGGGCCGGGGCTCCTCGTGCCCCGCGCTGAACGGCCGCGAAAGGGACCGGGACGGGACGGGGACGGGACGGGGACGGGACGGGGACGGGACGGGGATGGGGACGGGACGGGGAGCGATCCCGGCAGCGCCCCCCCCGCGGCAGCCCTCTGCGTGACACTCCATGGCGTGCCATTTCCACGGGAGCGCCGGGCGGGAGCGGGGCACCGAGCCGGTGCGGCGCCGTTCGTGCAGCGTACAACTTTAATGAGGCTCGCGCTGATTGCCTCCAGGAACGGTTTAGCCTAATCCGAGCCGGAAGCTACCGCAGCCTGAGGCACGGCTCCGCCACCGCCGAAGCCCGGAGCAGAGCCCACCCAAGCCCGGGCAGCACCCACGCCGCCGGGCCGAGGGCGCTCCGGGCCGCGGAGCTCTGCGGGAGGGAGCGCACGGCCCCGGGCACGGCCCACGGCACTCGCCCACGCTGCCCGGCCCACGCTCCCGCCCTCCCGCTTATTTCCCAGAACCGTTTTTTACCGGGGGTGAAAGGAGCTACATCTTCTAGAAGGAATCCTTCGCACGGGCAGTACAGACCAAACAAAACCATTTTCGAACAGCGTTAAGAGACAATGAAACCTAAACCGTTTCAGAAGAAGAAACGAAGTGAAACGGCCCGGAGGGATTACATCCTCCCCCGGCTCATTGCCCGCGGGCTGACAGCGACGCTTCCCGGGATGCACCCAGACACTAAGCACGACCGATGCACCAGCTGCGGAAAGCGTGAAAATAACTGCCCGAGACCAGAAACACGCAAACAAACTGGAAGCAAAGACTCTCTGTTTGTTTATAAATTTTTTTTCTTCCTTTGAAACTTGTTTGCAAAGCAACAAGTAAAAACAAGCGCAGACCGTGCCCTCTCCGACCTGCCCTTCCCCTCTCCTGCCCCAGGCCTGCGCTGGCACAGAATGGCTTTCCAACCATTGCAAGTGTTTTCCCTGGCAGAGCGACGTTCGTCTGTCGTCAGCAGAAACTACTTTTAAACGGGGGTTTAAGAAATTCTGAAACTGGACCTGGGAAAATGGGGAACGACTTAAATCTTTCCGACTCAAACAAAAACAAAAAGCAGAAAAGGCGGCGTCCTGAATTTCTAGCACGGCCCCAGCCCAAATCAACTTGTTAACATTTAAAAAGAAGTTACCGTCTTGTGTTTTGATTTGATTTTCCCACCTTTTATCTTCCTGTTTTGCTATGAAATCAAGGCCACAAAAATATTCCTGAAATACCTGCGTAGATCAGGGCAGAGAAAAGCCACGAAGCAGGACGGACCGACCCGTGCCAGCACAAGCCCTTCCACACGCAGACACAGCCTTCCTGGCCGAGAGCTCGTACCTGCGCGGCGTTTGACTTACTGATGGTCAGCTTCCTTACGCTGGTACAATGCTTTGCTGATTGCAAACCCAACTGCAATTACTTTGCTGTAAATTAGTATTTCTAGTGTTTTTCAATGGCTCCACAGGCAAACCCAGCCAAAGGAACGCGGTAAGAAAACCCAGTCCTGCGGTATTCTGGTCAGCATCGCACCGTGTACGAGGCTCTCGCGAACGTGCTTCCTCTCGACACGGATGCGCAGCCCTTCCGGACACGTGGCAGTAGCTAACCGTACCGAAACCCCAACCCCACTGGAATCCGTGTGAAAACTCCTCCTTGCAGCTCTTGGGCCACAATTTTGCATCTGAATTTTTGGATCCAAGTACAACTAGCCCTTTAGCCCTTCGTGTCGCTAACGCAGGTGCGGCAACAGGGTGAGGGTGGTTATTTTAAACTGAAATGCTTTGCTAGCCTACTTCCAGTGGACCGATTGCTCCGAGGTTCCTTGCAAACGTGAGGATTTTTTAACTGCTCTCATCAAAAAATAGAGTTCTCTTCCAACTGAAACTTGGACATATTTGCTCATAGGAGCACATTTTACAGTTAGAAAATTTAAGAAACAAATGGTTCAGACATTTTTATAGGCATAAAAATGAAAGCCAAGTTGGTTAGTGGTTTCAGATGCTTTTTATTTGCAAATCAAAACGGGCTTCATTTATAAATTGGAATTGTACTGGCTGCTAATCCTGAAGGCAGACTAAGGCCTTTGGCTCTACTTGAAGAAGTACAAAAATGCATTTTAAAGACAAATTATTTCATTTGGAAAAATGAGTGCTGTGGTTGGACAGTACATTTATTTTTTCACAAAACTCATATAAAGTCTTTCAGATTACAGTTATATAGCTTTAACGACATTGCCTTGCAGGGACACTACCGCTTCACTGCGAATCCGCGGTGCCTCGTGCCGTGCAATCTCTCTACTGAAGCAGGCGTTCTGCGGCACACTCCAACTCCTTTACCACGACCTTGCTCACAAACGTAACTTGGGGACTTCAGGGACAACCCCTACGTTTGGTATTGCAACAGAACTCTGCGAGCGCCAGGGCTCTTCACTCAAGGTGCTGTACCGCCGCGTTGCTGGGGAAGTTTCTGGTCCTCCACCCCCCAAAGACAAAGTCTGCTTTCCCCCGTTTCGCGAACAGGAGCTGATGAACTGAGACGACGAGGCGAGTTGCTGAAGCGGCCACGGCCCGTCTGTGCTAGGGTGAGAAACGGACCCAAATCCCTCAGACTACAGGGTACCTCTCTCTTACGCGCTAACTACCCAAACTTAAGAAGCTCTCCCCTCTCTGAAGCACCGGTAATAACTTTGTTATTAGGCAAAATGATTTTTCATGGAGTAACACGCTAAGGTACCTTGCTTAAGATTGGGTGCTAGCATTATTAACTGTTAGTCTGCCCTGCCATTTAATACTGGAACTTCTCTCTAAGTGGTGCATGTCTTCATACGGTAAGGATTATGTTTCTGGATAAGATGTACAAAATTGTTTTAAAGAGCAAGTTCAGAAGGCAGAGATAAATGGAATAGGACTGAGTTACCTTGCTACACCCAAGGGAAGGCTGGACACTAGTCTCTCCATCTCTTCCTTACTTAATTTCCCTCGTCCTGATGCGCTCACTGCAAGATAACTCTGCTACCTGCTGAGCTCGCTTCACGCATTCATCACCCTGCAGAGTAAGAAAACTAGCCGACGCAACGCAAGCTCTGCACCCAGCTCTGCACACAACTGTAAATGCTTTGCAATAAGCAGTGTAACCACTCCGCAGACCCAGAACATCTTGTTTCTGTCTTCAGCACTTCACGCTTGCCTCACAAAAAATAACTGTATTTCCAGTGAGAAGCTCCTTCAGCATTCCTCAGTATGCTGTCACAGCACCCAGGAAACTCAAGTCCAGGATTGGCACCTTGTAGTAAATGCCAAGTAGTCAAGTGACAAAGCAAATAAGTCCTATTTCAAGGAATTAGTAAGTCAAGAATGAAGCAAGACGTGGCAGGAGATGAACCAGCCCTTCCAGGTCGTCGTGGTTTGCTGTTTCGCTCCTGAGCTCATCGTGGACAGTTCCACGAGAGGCGATCCCTCGCGGGAGATGCCCAGGGATCAAGGCAAACTCACCGACTGAAAAGTTGATCAGAAAAAACGCCAACGGGTGGGTGCAAGGACAAACGTGGTGCAAAACTAACACCAGTTTGAGATGATGGGCGAAACTTAAACCTGGCTCTAGTGAACGGTTCCAGAGACGGATACATGGAACACGCGCAGATACTTCCCACAAAACACAGAATGTATTCGTCCGAGCACCAATTCTATGGTTTTAATTCTCTCAAACAATTACCGGGTCTCTCTCTGGTTTTACGGCTTCTAGTATCCAATCTCATCCTCCTTTGCATTCTGTTGAAATTTTTCTCTCTCTGATGGCAAAGAAAATCCCTGGTGGTGGTGGACTGTCTCCCCCTCAGCTTCCCTCACTGAGATCATGGCTTGTTATCGCACTAGGGCAGCACTCTTAGCTGTCTCCTGGAATTGTTTTTGCTCAAGTCAGACTTTTCTTTTTTTTTGAGGGGGGGAGATGGTGTTTTGTAATTTATAGCAAAATAAGAATGATTTCTTATAACGGAAACCATTCTGTTATTACACAGAATTCTTATCCAGCTGCATTTAAAAAGCTGAGGAAAAGCTGTTTACTTACGGTGGACAGCAGATCGAACCATACAGCTTTCTTTTCCTTAACGCCTTCCATATGCCACATATCAATCCTAACTTCCTATAAATGATAAGTAACGCTCATTTTGATCACTCACCGTTGCTTTGGGAGTTCATACGCGATAGGCTTCTCTCTCAGTCTCTCACCTCCTCCCCCAAACCACGGCTGCCCCGTACCACCCCTGGAGCGGGACCCGGGCGTTTCTCAGTTCGGCGCAGACGGTGCCTTTACACGCCATAGAGCACAAACGTAAAGCCGGCGTGTTCCAAGTGCTCACCACAGCGGTTACCACAATCGGATATTACATTCGGTTCTCTGCCAGGCTCGTTACAGACCAGGTCTAGCGTTTGGAAGCGGCAGCTACGCCAGGCAGGCCACCGGGCAGCTGCGAGCGTCCTGTGCGCCAGCTGAAAGCACTACGGAGGCTGGCTTGGCTTTTCAGTACCAAAAAACCGCGTCCCGTTCGCAAGAGAGTCTCTTCCCTACTCCAGTCCCTCCCGGGAAGAGATGAGATTTCAGCCATGCTCCTTAAGCATCACTGCTCGCTCCCAGCAAAAGGATGATGGTTTTTCCTTCTTTTCTCCTCCCCGCTGGGAAAAATCCCCGTTTGGGCCTGACTCCTCCTGGACAACGCACCCCACGAACACCATCCTCGGAGCAGCGTCCTCCAGGAGAGGATGGAGCTGGGCAGCCCGTGCGCTGAAAGCACAGAGCGTCTCAATGTTTCCCTCTCGCTGTGAGGCCGGCGCGGCTCCCCGCGCTCGCAGGCAGGGCTCGCTCCCCGCTGGTGAGAGCTACCTTCAGAGCTGCCGGCAGCTAACCACAGCTGCGGGCCAAACACTATCGCCCCTTATTCTCCAACGTGTCCATGACCTCCTGTCATCTGAATGTCTTGTTCTTTTGGAACGCTTTGATCTGACCACATTTACCCAAAAAAACAACTGCTTCTCGGGGGCCCTGACCTCAGACTGCGTCAGTATCACAAAACAACGTTTTATTCGCCTCCATCTCCTATAAACGTATGGGAGATCAGCAGCTGTCTCCACCGTTCAAGGAGAAGTGCTTTACACAACGAAGTACAATCACCACCGACCCGGTTCGCTCAGCCACTGTCTGTGCGCCTATGCGGAAAACCCCCCGTTATCCTTGATCTTATAATAAAGGAACCAAGCATAAAATTCCCAGGGTGGCTTATTTGTTTTTAAAGCACTTCAAGAGCCTGCTAGTCCATGAGTAGCCTCACTCAGAACTGTATTTTCAGGAAAAAAACCCTGCATTTTGGTAAGTTTTTAAAAATGGGCCCAGACGAAATTTAGAATATTGATCTGCTGAGATGGCACGGACATAAAGAACTTGCGCTCCATCACCTTCTGCCTCAGGAGCTAGGGGAATGAAACAGAGCTCTAGCACCCAGCTGCACGTTTCCCTGCACAAGGCCAGACCTGAAAAGCGAGCAGAAGCGGACCAGGGTTTAAAGCAGCTGGTCTGAGAATTTGCCAACTTACAGCCATCTCCAAGGATGTCTTAAAAAATTCCAGTAAAGTAAGGGACCAAAGCAAAACTCCTGATTAGACAGAAAAAACCTAACCTTTTAATTCTCAAAGACCTGAATATTTTTTAAATCGTTAAAAGTGCATTAACGTGGGCTTCATGGTTTATTGACGGTTTTGCTGTTACGCTATTTTCTTATAACCATACATACCTTTTGTACAGCTACGGAAGTGCTGAGAAAACCTAAGGAAAGGGCCATAAGGTACTTCTCGTTCACTTCTAACTATGAAGGATTAGTAATCTAAGGAGTTTGGAGCGCTTGCAACCTCTTTGGTGTTTCACAGCCCCCTCAGAGCCCTCAGCACTTCACCGGAGCAGGGGCTGGGGCTAAAAGCTGATGGCACACCAGTTACATCCCCATCTCTGAAGACATTTCAGAGGTAGCCGAGTTGTGAACAGTGCCTTGTTAGAAGCCGCCGCCGCCCCGTCAATTTAACAAGAGAGCCGTATGCATTTCGTGCTAAAATACAAAACCTATCAATTCATCAATATCCGGGCAATGCTTTAGTCTGGGCTCTTTACAATAACTGCAGGGTTTTTTCACTCACAGTCGAGTGTCCGAAGCCACAGAACAAACCATGAATCTCGCAGGATTCTTGTAATGGCTTTTAAACCTCACATTGTGGGCTGTTTATGGCGCAGTTGCATTTGCTTTAGAGATTTGTTTTAATGCTGTTGGTGTTATTTAGAGAGATATTAAATTCAGCTTTATGGTTGCTAATAAACATCTATTACCATTACAGACGTTCTGATATAAAAGCCTCATACAGGTGCTTTCTCTAAACTATGCAGATTTGATTGATTAGGCCACAGTAGTTTATTTTACACTTCAGTGGTCACTAAATCTATCGTTAAGATTAAAAATTGCAGTTTGTGCAGTCTGGGAATAACTTCACACTCAAGCTGTGAAATAAAAGTCACTTTACCAAAATTCTGTGGGGAAAAAAATGCAACACACAGAGCAGGTTAAAAGAGGAAAAGTTTTGTAACACCTTATTCAGTCCTATTCAGACGACAGATTTCTTCCTCTCCCGTGCATCATGCGTACTTCGAGCCAAACATGTTCAGAAAAATCAAGATACGTGGAAAGACCTTCCTAAAGCACTGGGAAACCCCACGTACGGGAGGGCTCTGCGATGCAAGCGTCACCAACGCAAGCATGACATACACCACAACAAAACCTCAGGTTCCGAACCAGCAGAGAACTTACGTGTGTGTTACCTCTAAGGGTGTAAGCGGTTCCTCTGGAGTCAAATTAAGCAGGTGATTAAACACCTTTCTACATCAAGAAAGATCTCATAAAACACGTATTTTAGTGCAAAGTCAGCTTCCCACCATTTTTATTCCTACAATGCAGACATTCTCTTGCCAGACACAGGAATTTCTAGTTAATTAGGAACATCGTTTGGTCTGTGCATTGCAGAGTAAGGCAATAAATGAGGAATCTCTAAGATTTTAATATATCCACATTTTTTTGCAATTAAAAAAAATACTATTCAAGATTGCAGCAAGGCCTGCTGCAAGGAGATTAAGTCAAGTGTGCTTAACAGAATGTACTGAGCAGCTATCAGAAAAACTTTTCCCAAATATTTATGCTGAGGGTGTTACTTTGATATATTTTATTTCTAGTTTATTCTAGCTTTATTTCCATTTAACAGGGAACAAACCAGAACTGGGTAGGATTTGAGAGACCCAGCCACTGAACTTCCACAGTTGCACCGCAGGGAAGAGCTTCCACTCATCCTCTTTGTGCACAACAGTAAATATCGGATGTGCTGGTACGTCATGGTCCCATGGCTAACCTGGGTAACGTGGCATCTGTAGCACGGACATAACGAAACCTCTTCAGGGACGGAGCAGAGAAACTGGATGGGTTTGGCCTTAACAGGGCAGGTGTAGGAGCAGCTGCTAAAGGGAACTGCAGATTTCTCCGGCCATGTTTCATTCTGAAGTTCTAACTAAAGCGATTCTTCAACTCCTGCATCAAATTTAATCAAAGGTCTAATTAAAATATCGGCAATACAGGATCGCAGCTTGGGACCCACATCCTGAAGTCATGGAACTGAATTCTTGTTCTTTTTCCCGCTCCCTCTCTAAGCTTGCTGCTGAGAGTGGGATGGCTGGTTTCCTTCACAATTCTTCATTTACGACAGACCTGCCCAGATCATGGCTCGGTACGAAGCTACTTTGAATTGCACTAACAGAAGAAAGGAAAAAGTCCTGGTGCCAACTGCCTGAAGTTGGGTGAGGCTGGTTCCTGAGGCTCCACAGCACCTGCAGTACCAGCCCACGAGTTCTTACAACCCTCAGGCTCCCTGGGACCCCAGCTGGCACAGCAGAGGTGGCAAGGTGTCAGCCATACGAGCGCAAAGATCCCGCTCTCCCAGCGCCCGGCGATGAAGAGGAGGCCTGCTGCTCTTCCCCAGGCTGGGATCTGCTGCTGCTTTCTAAGCAACAGAGCAAGGATGAGATCCGTGACCGTACTTAGTGCACTGGAGGCCCCGCACCACCTTCTGCCACCCCTGGATTTTAAGCAAATAAAAACCTTAAGTGCAGAGTATCTGCAGAACAGTTTTAAGGCAGTATGTGGCTTCTTTTTTTTTTTTTTCTACGCACACACAGAGTCTATAAAATCCCGAGGCACGCAAAGCTTTAACTAAGATGAGTTTACTCCAGTCGGTGTTCTGGAGAGCGCAGAGTACCGTCACCCCGCGGTACGGGAAAGGCATCTCATCATTCCTCGTGAAGCGGCTCTTTCCTTGCGCTGATGGCTTTGACCCGTTCCCATTTGAAGCAGGACCACTCAGCTGAGGAAACGGCACAATCCGACACGTGCATCTGAAGGAGCCGCTTTTAGAAAAGGAAGTCGGTAGACTTTAAGCATGACATTTGCACTAACAATTTTGATTCAAATACAGTGTCATTTATTACTGTCTCTTGCATTAGCTGCACCGCAGTGCCCACTGGCTCCGATTCTATCCCCCCCGCAGCACCGCCGAAGCCTAGCTCGCCTGCCTGCCTAACAGTGTTCAGACAGTGACCACCAGGGAGAAGGTTGATAAATGGCCAGTTTATAATGCTGTCATGCCAATTTTGTCCTATGGGAAATGTGTGTCTCTCTCAAAACAGCTTATTACCAACCTGTGGCTGGGGCAATGATCAATCAAACTGATCAGATATGGCAAACATGGTAACTGATATAAAGAAGATTTCTTACTACACAGTTTGAGGTTAACATGACAAATGATAGAGTGAGAAAGAATAACTTAGAGGGAAAAAACCAACCCATTAAACGCTGAACTTAAAAGTAGCTTTGGGAAGCAGAGTTAACAACAATTCCTTTTAACACACACTCGTATTCCCTGTTCATTAAGGTGCCCCTGAATGCATTCCCTTGCAAACTCCTTCTATAATCCAGAAGGAATGTTTTTTAAACATACAGTCTGACTGTAAAGAGAAATTTAAACCACCTATGCACATCTTCAGCACTCAGATACGATGGCTCACAACGCAGGCAATGCACCGTTTCACGTCTCATTTTCTGTCGCGCGTGGCAGCCAGTGTATCGGGTGAGACGGCGATTCAGTAGTCTAAAACGTGAAGAGTGGCCCATGTACAGCTTTGCGTCAAAGTTCTGTAGAAACCATTATATACAATGGCAAAATCTGTATTAAGACAGGTGCTCAGGTGCCAGGACAGACAGAAAACTGTTGTGTCCTAGGGGACTGAGTTGTACCATGCCCTGAGGTTTGGAGCCTTACGTGCTTCTCGCCGGCACAGTACTCCACACACGCCTTCGAATTTGTCTTTTCTTAACTTGGCAGGGGGGAAGCAGCACGACGGAGCATTGGGCTGGAACCCAGGAAAAGAAACCCCGCGTTTTACTCCCCGCTCAGCCGTTACCCGATCGGTTCAGTCTCGATCAGTCTTTCCAGACCTTGCACTTGAGTTTCTCCGCTGGCCAGATGGAGATGCAGGACCTCGTCTTGTACCGTGGGGTCTGTCCCTTCCCCTGAGCGCGCCTGGCCCCAGGCCTGCGGGGCACGCCGCACAGCACACTCATCCCAAATGCCACCTCTACCTGACCTTAGGCGACCATCTCCCGCAAATTATCTCGGGTACTTACGTTGTAAGGGGTTTGGACTGTTACTTATGAAGAATACATAGAGCGCCTAACATGATAAGGCCTCGATCCTGGGTGCGTATTGCGCTGCAGCTTAAATAATAAAGGTCAATACGCAAGCAGCTTGTCTAAATTAGCTGCTCTGCCGCCGCTGACAGCAATGAAAAGATTTCAGAGGAAAAGCCTAGAGCAGAGAGACGTCGCATCTTGTCAAAATCCCAAACTATGTTGAGATATTCTACTGTCAATCAGAGCAGAGCTACCTGAGAATGATATTCGTCCCAGAACTTCAACTATTTGCCTTCAAACCGTGGAGAAGGAGTGGTGAAAACTAACCATAACGCAACGGCTTTTCTAAAACGTGCACACAGAAATATACTTTGTACAACCAGACCTAACTAGGGCTCGGTTTGGTCCTTTTTTCGTTAGCAGGCTGTCTCTGAATGGTCAGGTCATTAAATGCCCTTTTAGCTTCACTGGTGTCACGGTTCTGAGATCAAGTCTGGCAGAACTGGGCACAGAATTTGACCCGTTACCTTTTTGGGTCTGGAAGGGGGAGCATCCCTTGCAATACCAGCACACGTATCTAGTTCTGACTCTTGGAGAGTTGTTAGTGGCTGTCGAGCCTCTGGCGAACATCTGATATTATTCACTTGACTGAGTTTGTGAAAACGAAGCCTTATTTGCTAGCAAAATTAATGAGAAAGGAGTCTTCAATGAGACAGTAATTTATGGCTTCCGCAGCAGCTAACACATACAGTGAAATTCATCTGACTGTATTCTTCACAGTAGAGGCGAATATTAGGGAAAACAGGTGTGGATTTATTTTATTTCAAAATCGAGTTCTTAGCTGGGTGTTTTATTTTATGAAACCCTTCCAAATTTGATGAAGGCTGAAATAAATTGGCCTTTGTCCCCCTCCCCGTACCACTGCATTTAATGACAGCGAAATAAAATTCTACTCTGTGGCTACACGCCAGAGATCAGATGATACGAACAACTGACAACATATCTTAAATTTTATGTTATACTGAAGATTGAGAGGCATTCAAATACGTTTCGAAATGTATACGTTCAGCGTTATCTATCGTTACTTCACACAAAAGCGGGGGCTGCAAAAACACAGCCTTTTCCTTGAAACTCAGCTCCCTAATCTGGTCATAAACACCAACTCTTTGCCTTTCAAACGCAGAAAACTGCAAACAGAAAAGCCAGAAATGCATCAGACAATAAAAAGACGTATAATGGCTACCAAACTCAGTTCTTCTCCCCCCCTCTTTTTTTAACAGATAGGTTTTAGACTCTATAATAATCACGCAGCTAAGATACAAGGTCTCTTGTTGGCAATAACCTACATGACATGACTTAGAAGGCAGGTGTTACTGTAATTAGCTATTGTTTGACTATCAAAAGTCAGAGCTGATTAAAGCCACTAAGTACAAGTGCACTATTTTATTTCAAAGAATATTATGAACTGCATGCTGGGACTCTTTCACTGCGGACCTACCTTCCGGAGTCTGCTAAGAGCCCATGCCAGCAGTAATCAAAACTAAAATCTGCATAAACCTTCAGGGTTTTAATTCAAGCAGAGCCCTTTCATTAGAAATATGTTACTTTATGAAATCTGGTCGCCAGCAAGGGGAGAAAAATGTGACTTCTTAAGAAAAGTGAATGGCATCTCTTTAGTGATTAACCCAAGATTAATGGAGGCTCCTACTGCTAGGCCTAAGTCCATTTTATTGCTAATTCATTTAGGTACTATTTCAGATGTACTTGATGAAAGTCACCTGCTAAGAAGTCATGTTTTGGCAAGCAAGGATAGCCATTATGGTCAAATCCCAAATAGAATTTTTATTAAAGAAGCTTTGAAAAGTGTCTCGTATTAGTCTTTCAGAGACATACTATTTAATGTACTCAATTAGTTAAAAATTTGGGGCCCAAGTCACTAATCAAACATTCATAAAGCTTTTCTTTATTATTATTTTTTGTCTACATGCATCTTTAATGTTCCAGGTAGGATGAACACTGTACTGAACAGGGACATTTATACACAGACAAAAGCAGCAATACTAAGACTTACCAAGAAGTGGGTGGGATTTGGGATAAGTGCACGGCTGGATACGTGAAATGTTGGCTTGGCAGAGCATCTCTTTGTTCCCCGTGATACTAAGAGGAGTGGGGACTTATGCAAATCACATGTTCTTCAACTGTACATAATCATTCGGCTTTGGCTCGTGCACGCGTTTGTACCGGGAGGTGTGATCTCCTAACACAAATAATGTTATTTTTAAGGCTCTTCTGCAGTTTGCTCTTTTCATAAATTAGAGTTTAGGAGATTTCATGAGTAGAGAGCACAGAAAACTGCTTTGTCGTGTGTACTATGTATACGAGAGACATTCTACACAGACAAACCACCTCCTTATCCCATCCAAAGTTCAGACCCTGTTTGCGGGCTGGCTGCAGTTTGCGCAAGTTTTACCTCGATTCCTGGCCAATTCTACGTGCTGTCCTCGCAGATTTGTCACGTTTTCGTACTCCTCCCGAGACACTGGCTACCGGTCGCTGTGAAACACAGGATGCTCCATCAGACAGCCCTTAGCTCTGACGGCGCGAGCTCTCCCTCCCCACGCTGCTCAGGTGGGAACATCCTGGCAGCCGGTCCCGACGCGCGCACATTCTCCAGCGGTAGTTCTGATGCCCACGGACACTTTGATCTTTACATGTAACTGTGCCCTTCTTTTTAAAAAAATGGATGTAAGTCCAAAGGAGGGGGGAAATAACAACGGGTGAGAAAGACGCACGCTCGTCTTGCTCAGCTCCCCACTTGCCAGGCACGTCCAGTGGTACAGCGTTTCCTAAAAACTAGTTACTGAATTAGTGATAACCATTACTGATAACCATCACGTATCTAAGCTCTTCCCACCGTTTTGGGTGCAAGTTACTTGCTCACGTGTAAAGACACAGGCCTGAGAAATCCCACTGGACAGCCTGCGCGGACCCCTTTGTAACGGTGAAGAATGAGACCATTTTAGCGGCAGAAAGTGGCAAATCAATCCGACAACGTCTGGTGTGGGCATTTCAGCTTGCTTGGGCTGAGCTAGTTCCACGCTGCGGGTGATGACTTACTTTGTAATCAGGTGCTGGGACCCAACAGCACGCACACGACCCAAACTCTACAAATCACACTTTGCTTTGTCACGAGAAGTTTGCAAATCCCTGAACTTTGGTTGCAATCACCGTGCAAAGCAGGGAAACGCTGCGCTGCTTTCCTCGAGCCACCCGGAGCCGCAAAAGGAAAGCAGATTGTTTATTGCTCGTCTGTCATTCCGAGGGGTCAGCTTTAACCGCCGATGAGTGAGGGATCCCAGCAATCACACGGGATGACAGCTACGGACCAACTCCTGCTCTGTTCGTTACACTCATGGCTTCTCCTGGGGGATGCAAATTAGCGGGTATCTGGCACAGCCAAATCCCCTCTCCGCAGAGGGTCCTGCTTTGGGTAACTGGGGCAGGGACAAGGGTCAATCAGATCCACTAACGCAGTGGTAAAGTGGGACCGTGCTCAGTTTGGGACGTGAGAAAAAGGTGGCTTCCAGTTACTTTCGGCAGAACCCAGTAACGGACTAATTTTACCGAGGGCAGGGAAACAGTCTCTCATTTCCCTTCAGAAGGCGGCTATCATTTTAAGGAAGATCTCCCAAAACCCCTCTCGCAGCAGATTGCTTCTTCACAATCTGTTTTATCGGGTTCGTTAGCAATATGCTAACTTTTATCCTCACCATCTTCCACGCTTTCCTAAGTGCTTACTCCAGCCCAGAACAGCATCATCTGCTTCCTTCCAGTGACCAGCCTGAGGATATTTGGGAGTACCAGAAACGCGTGAAATCCCCACTCTGGCTGAGCGGAGTCCCTCCGTGCCCCAGGGGCGGCATCGGGGAGGTCTGTGGCAGCCTGGGTCCCACGAGCAGCCTTCTCCGGCCGTATACAAACGGTACACACCTACATAGGTGCACAGGAAAAACGCAGACGGATTTTTTTTAAAGTCTATATTTTCTTCAGAAATTTATTGGAAGTTTCAATTTAAATAGATGTCTCAGCATGGAGAAGAAGGGAGAGCAAAATATACGCGTGCCTGTGATGTTACGCAGTTCAAGATCCCTTAAAGCACAGAAAGTTTGAGGCGACGTAAGATTTCTTCTCTCTCCTGCAAATACAGAACACTTCTAAATGCACCAATCTGGTTCCTAAACCTTTTTTTAGTCACTGATACAGTTTCCAAATATTTACTGGAATTGTTAGAATTAGCTCAAGCAACAAAACCAGAGAGAGGTGTGCAAGACGCCGCAACGCAGCCTTGCTCGGTCCTTACTGTGACCCCCCCGGCCCTTCTCACTGTCGTACGTTCTGCACCCCTGATGCCGACGGGTGGCTGCCGACATACCTATCGGGAGAGCGAGGAGGTTTCCAACACTCTCTTAGCAATATTCGGAATTACTGGAAACGGCAACGCACTCTGTGGCAGAATTCTCCTCTGTGGAGACTACGAAAATCAGCACGGACTTTTAAACCACTTCACTGAAGGGAACGGAGTAGTAAAAGAGCCGCCCAGATGTGATAACAAAGTTAACCTAATCTGTTCCCTCTTGTGTGCTGGGGCACTCATACATGCAAATCTTGTCTTGTTCGACTGTGTTTGTTCACCTCCATAGTCCTTGGGTGATTCAAATCTGTGCCTTACTATCCTATAATACCCTTGTCTAACAGTTCTTTTTAAATGCATGTGTTAATTATCTTGCCACTGCTGTAATTTCTCCCTGTAGTCCATTAATTAAGAGGTCACAATCTAAGAGCATGTTTACCCAATAAGCTTTCTTTTTTAATTATCCTAATTGCTTGGATACTGACAAAGACTCTATCCCTCCCCTTTCTCTGAGTGGATTAGAAAACAACATTTCAAAGCCCCACACAATGATGGGTTTGTAAAACACACACACGCACATATATATCTACACACACACACGTGTTTTTATAACTCCGCAATGTTCAAACATCAAAGGTCAACAAGACGAAAGATATTGTATTTGTATAGCTATATAAAACGTAGATACAAATTGCTCTTCATTAATTTATCTATTAGTCTAGAATGTTACATTGGTCAGGAAAAATATAAGCAAAACCTTTTAAACCTTCAGTATTAGAAGCGAGAACAGCTAGGTGTATACAACTCGTTCTGGTCTGGAGACCATCAGAGTCAGAAGTGCATCGCTCGCTGCACCAACGTGGATGCATTTGGATAAAAGCAAGAGAGGAAAAAAGCAAGAAAGGAAAAAAAGGAAAAAAAAAACACGTTAAAAGCAGAAAAGGAAAAATGGGAAGGAAAGAAATGAAAAGAGAAAAGAAAAGGCAATAAGCTTTTACTGCAGCAAAGATCAATTATTATTTCCCCACCCCCAAAATATTGCCTTCCCACAGCTCACATCTTGGGCAAGCTGGTCCAAGTACTTCTTTTACTGACGTAGCAAAATTCAACAAACAAAATCTTCGCCACTTAAAAATCTTAAACTCCTCCTTTTGTCAAGGTTTAAAAGGGAAAAGTAGCTATTCGAATTCCAGATAGGATTTTAACACAACAATTAGTAGAGGTTATGTCCAGAAAAATTACTACTTTGTCAGAATGTGAAAGGACATTTGATATGTCAACTAAAGTAAGTTTTTTTGTTGCAATAAAGCAAATGTCTCATTCAGACTAGTCATCTCAGGCACTATATAACAGAAGTATAATTACTTAGAAATTGCTTAGGTAAGCGTGATTGATGCATGGTAAATAGATGTTTCCAGCACTTATTGTTTCTTCCTGATGGATTAGGAAGAGTTGTTTAACAGTTCATTTGACCAGTCTCTCCTGGTGTTTCTTGAGTCTGGCTGTGCCAGTCAGCACCAGCAGTTCCTGGTAGTTTAAGTCTCTTTAATAAAGATTAAGATGTCAGAGGTCCTGCATTGCACAAAATCCCAATTTTATTAACTTCTCATTATCAGCTGAAATATGAAGTGCATTTCTTTTCATCTAAAGTAAGGCACTTTCTCAAGGGAAAGGACAGATATATAATATACGTTTACGACGACTAAGGGTGGGTTTGCTCCAACCTTGACTGACGTTGCTGAACATTTTCTCACATGATGGGTGCCACATACATTGATATTTCTCCCCCGGAAAGCGTTCAGGTATTTCACAACTGCAGACCGTCACAACGTATTAGTGAGTCGGCAGTGGTGAACCACGGACTCACACTACAGCACTTAAGTCAGTAGAGTTTGCATTAAAGAGCAGCACCACGCCATGTCCTGGGCAGAAATACTGAACCGGGAAAGTCACTCAGCCAGGACAAGTAAAACGTTGCACTGGGCACATTCTGCCGAAGGGCCCCTCTTCATACTCCGCAGATCGAGGAAGACGACAGAGCGATAGCTCAAAGACTACGTGATGCTCACTCAAACAGATCGCAGAAGCATTCAAAGTCCGCTCTCTGACCAGAAACGCAGATAAGTTCTAATACCATCACCCACGTGAGCTTAGGCAGCGACTGATAAAGTTAACCTGCTGGAGGCAGCAGCCCTGCACAGCACCCGAATACCGTCGCTTTTGAGAAACTTCTTTTTAATCCCGGACGTATTATAATGCCACCAAATAGCTACAGGGCAAGGACACACGAACAGACGCTTCAGCAGGTCCCTTCCCTGCGTGATCCTCAGAGCCATGCTTTTGAGGGGTTTCCGAAAGCTGACAACTGTATCTGTTTTGCATGTTTTAAGGAAAGCCTTTGACGTACTTCTTGTTTTCCGCCCCGTCTATTGCAGGAAGGAAGGAGCTGGCACTGCGCGTGCTTTCCCAGAACAGGATGACTCTGGCTGGAAGTTACGCCACAGAAAGGGTTAAGAGGTAAAAACGGTTCCGCCGGTATAATGCGTGTCCTGCGCCGAGGGATCAGAACTACACGCGGCTTTACAGTGCGGCTCTTGTCAGGGTTAAGCTCTATTACTTCTGGTCTCTGACACTGCTAATGGCGCTCTCAAACTAATTGCATTTCTATACCTATACATACGTCTAGACAACAAATAAGCCCTTTAATCAAACAGCTTCATCAACTGCTAATTAATTCCATTTCTATGCCTTTTGAAGAGTACAGGAACATACAAAGATGCAGATGATGGGGCACATTCTGTTGCCAGTTGACAACTTCCACTCCGCTCGAGCCTCCCTCACGACCAAGGCCAGTTCTGCGTGCCGCTGTCTCGTGCCTTCGGTATTTCTGCTGCTCGAGACTCGGCGGATTCATGCCAAAGACCAAAGGTAACGCACGGTGGCCGTGTGGAAGTAGTTACAGTTACCTCAGTGAATTGCTTTTGCACGTGCTTCCAGGCTGAGATCACTTTTTGTTTTCATCAGAAACCGTATTCATCTTGTCTTTGCGTGCGTGCGTCCAACGGCGCAGCGCGAGAAGCCTACGGCATCAGCTGAGCAAACAAGATGGCAGTTGTTTGCACATCCCGCCCGAACGGAACGTCTGCAATTTGAGGGCCGCCAACTTTGAAGAAAATGCTGATTCTTCTTCTACGTTTATTTCTTTGATAAAATAGGTCAGTGTATCAGGAAAAAAAATCACCCCATCAGTAGTTAGGAAAGAGAAATACATATGCCGTAAGCTGCCTTTTCAAAGGTATGTATGTACAAAAGGCACGATAAGTGGGTGCTGAATAGTTAGGAGTGGCAATTATCAGTTACACATATCATTATGGTCTCTCAACTTTTCAATAGCACGGGGTTCCTAATACCATGTTTACTAGATCAGGTAAAAGGGGACTCTTAATGCTGTGCAAATATGACTTACCGAAGGACTTTGCTTTCTCACCTATTCTTGGGCTTTTCAAATCAACATTATTAATTGGCTGGCTTATCGGTAAGTGCTGTCTGGCAGTTAAAGGATGTTTCCACCCATTGCGAGGATACATAGAAACTAAGCAATGTCAGCCGCAAGGACAAATGACTTCCATGTTGAAACAGAAAAATATTTTGACAGCTTAAATCTTCTTTATAAAAGCACAATGCATTTCAGCATTAATTTGCTATCCTTTATTGCATCTGTCATTCCATCTTCTATCATCCTTGGTTTCCTTATTATATTAATTCAGAACTCTGCCTTACAGTGGGGTTTTTTCCTTTTTTTTTCTTCTTTCTTTTCTCCTTCTCTGGGTTTCTATTATTCAGGTGTGTATAAATACATGTTTTAGAATCTGGATCTACTAGTTTCCACACTAGGAAACTCAACTACAAAGGAGTTTAGGAGGTAACTTTCAGCCCTTCGATCAACTTTCTCTTAACCTGCCAGCTCTCCCGAGCACCAAATCCACTTGAAAATGGAAAAAAAAGTTTGGCTGATAAGGAATACTGAAAACAAAGAGCACAAAACTTACCAGGCACCATTAAAAAAAAAGCAAAAGAAGTCTAAAATAAGGAGAAGAGCATTCGGTGCCCGCACTCAGGCTTTTCAGCATGCTTTCAGCCCACAGGTGCAGCCTAGCTAGAGAACGAACGGACAGGTTCGGTCTCCCGGCCTCGTTCCCCCCACGGCTTGCTTTCACGCTGATTAACAAGATAAACTTAGAAGCACCATAAAAAACCGTAAGGCTAGAAAGGATCTGGGGAAGTCATCTAGGCTCTCCCTTATTCTAATGCAGGATTGTGTATATCTAGTCCAGCCTGGCAGTATTTGTCTAAACCTCTTAAGAGCCTACAGCAGCAGATATTTTATCTCCTCCCTAGAGAGTCCGCTCAGGTACTAAACTATGCTAGTATTTTATTTTTCTTAACGTCTAACCCAAATCTTTCTTGCTACAAGGCTGGCTTCTTCTCATCTGATTCTGATGGATGTGTGATAGAGATGATCGCCCTTTAGGTTAATGCAGAATATGAATTTTAGCTTCAGCTGTTTATTTTACAGCATGACATCTGCTTATCTTAAAGAAATTTTCCAGTAGAAGCATGATCAGACCGAATTTATTTATTTAAAGCATTTCTGTTTCTTTTAAAGAGGGTTTCCCTCTGCCACCATATTGGCTTTGCAGTTGTGACGCGTGAATTAAGATGCTCAGCAGCTTTTTTTTTTTTTCTTTTTTAAAAAAGGAAATGGTTATTCATTTCGGTAGATATTTAAAGAAAAATCAAACAAATATTTGATGTGCTGTGCTAGCATGAAAAGGGGGAGCGCTGTGTAAGCACTGGAAATGCAGGTGAACTCTTTTACGTGAGTGAAAACAAACTGGGGGAAGAAGGGCTGCTACCAAAGGTAAATCACGGCTATGCAAACACAAAGAGCGAGGTATGGCCAGTCACAAACGGAAAGATAGTGACCAAACACACGGCCGTTACAGTTCAGTGTTGCTTATTCAAGCATCACAGAAAGAGAGTCCAAAAAGCACAAGAGTGAAAGAACAAGCAGAGCTACGGGATGACACGCCGAATGACAGCAACAGAATTTTTTTTCCTGCTCGAAGAAAGTCCAGCGCATTTTCTGACTGACACTAAATATTAATTTAACCGCATATCTGAAAAATACACTGTCCCTCTTCAAAGCCTAAAAACGTTAGGAGTTTTCCTCTGGCATATATTACCGCAGTAAAAGCAATTGTTTCCAGTCATTCGAATAGACCTGCGCAGGGCTGCAGCCATCTGAAGGCAGCTTGAGGCAGCGGCCAAATCTACCGGAGTTGCAATCGGGCATTCTTTGGTTATCCATCCCGGTTTGGAATAAATCACTGGCATATGAGTTTGTTATTCATAATATTTACCATTCATTTACTATCTAGTCCTCTGCTAAAATCTGCTCGTTATGCCAACCCTATCTACGTTTGTGGTTCTGCTTTGTTAGGGAGCAATCCATTTAGATACACTAAAAGAAAAAGTCCTTGCTCTTTAAGTCTACTAAACCTCTGCAAGAAGGAAAACACAAACTCAAAGCCCTGTCCAGCTCTAAGGCATTTCTGAACTTTCAGAGAAAAGAAAAAAATCCATTAGCTTCTTTTCTCATTATTTATGTACATAAGCTGCTAACACTTTAAGACTTTGGCTGGCATTACGAACAGAACAGAGAAAATACAACAAGGAAACCTATTTCTTGGGTATTTCCAGCCCAGTTAGGGTGAGGAATTAGAAGAAATTAATTTTTTAAAAAGCGTCATGTGCACGGTTTTCACCAATGTTTTTCAGACCAAAGGGGTTCTGATGAATTTCAGAGATGCATCCAAACTTCTGAGCAAGTTTCCAAACCAAACAAGACCGCAAACTCCAACATTCATCAGCGACTTGTTTGCCAACCTTCCTATCATACAGCAAAAAGGGCCATTTAAAATCATCTCAGAATAATCCGCTTTCACGGTCATGGTCATTTTACCAGCCTCCGTCTGTGCAACACTTTTAAGTCACAAGAATGCAAACATTCATATAGCAAATGGCTAAAGCCTTGGTCTAGGTTCAGAAATAACATAGACATATACCAGGATTAAATCATAAACCTTAGTTTTCTGACTTCATTACTCTGAGAAAATCTTGTTATCGGGATAATAATAGTTAAAATGTCTACTTCTTAATAGTACGACTTCTTTTCTTGCACCTAAATAACTTTAAAAAGCAGAATTCATCATACAGCTGTGTGAATAGCAATCTGGGCGCAAAGAAGTGAAGTGCTCTGCCTGAAGTCATCCCAGCCGCGGGACGAGGATGGGATTTTGCTGGATGCCACTCCTGTAGCCATTAGACACCTACCGATACAGCAATGCCTTGGAAAAATGAGGATGCTCTTAAAGCCTAATGTTTCCGTACACCAGGGTTGTCCAGTTTTTACCAAGGGCAGTACAGATCAACTGAGCTTTGCTTAGCAGGAGGTACGATGCTGTCTGCAGTAAGCCCACCAAAGCAAACAACAAATAAGCATATGGTGAGCATCAGAACTGGAATGGAAGACGGGATACCATTCAAATTAGAAGTTTTTATTGGCAAAAGGACCAGCAAATATAAACTGCCAGGAATAAATTTACGTTGGAACTTAGAAGACGCGTTCTAGTCATGAGAAGACAAAAAGCCTGAAAGAAATTATCTTTCTTAATGGGGGGGGCCCACAATCTACTTATGAAATATTGTACCTCCTTACAGCATGCGATTGCAGGAAACGGGGCAAAATAACCCAACAGGATTGCTCCAGACCTCTGTTCCTAACAGGAATTAAGGTGAAAAAGAAACCACCACCCGTATTCAGCATATGAGCTAACAGAAAAGGAATGATGTCAGAATAATGAGCGTTGTAACTCGAGACAGACTGAAGTAGAGCCGAGCATCTCAGAAGATTGACAGTGTTTTTCTTAGTCCACAGATTTACATGGCAACCTTGCCCTCATCATGTCTCAACACCTTCCACAAGTTTTTCAGGATTCACCTTTTTAAGATTCCCGTGGCAAAGAAAACTATTAATCTTAAGGATACCAGCGGTAGCTGGGTATGAGTCTGCTTGAATTTGCCAACATAACTCAGCAGGTAGCCCCAAGCTATTTCTGGGTGTAACTGCAGAAAGATTAAAAAAGTTAACCAGATATCAAGGAAATGAATGAACAATGAAAGTCAATATTTTTCTGGGTTTATATATAAATATATCTAATTGCAGGGGAAATGCAAAACCTGACAATTCCTCTTGATTAATTTTTAAATTTAATTCTTAAGGAAAGCAGCATTATACCTCTTTAGCACTATCACAAAAACTACCTTGATGCAATAGCAGTTTTGTAAAGTTCCAGGGTTTCCACCAGACCGCATATAAGGAAGAACTAGTCGTCTTCTGGGTGACACAAGCTGAAGCTTAAGACTGAATTTCCAGTGGAAATGAGGAGAAACAATTCCTTTAGGACTTGTGATTTATTCTTCTGGAGCAGAAGGAATTATTGCACCAACCAGGGTCTAAAATGTTCTGACAGCAGATATGCATAACTATCTCTACAGTAATTATTAATGATCTGGAAAAACACTCAGTAGCAAGCTAAACTCACTCTTCTCTGAGGCCAGGATTCTTTGCAACAAGCCCCTAAAACCATCAGCTAACTTATGAAGGTTAGGAGATAGGAAGCATGAGGAAAACTACTCTGAAGTTTATGAACTAGTTAATAATCTATTCCACAGCTTTCTGTATTTCTTTTCTATACCTCTGTATTGCATTTTAAAATAAGGAAGAAAAAAAAAAAAGAAGAAAAAAAATCAATCACTTGGGTAGCCAAGTAAGGATTTAAGCACTTAATTTAGGTTCCTCTACTACTATTATTACTGTTACTATTGTTAGGGTAGATTTAGATGAGATGTGAGGCAGAAATCCTTCCCTGTGAGGGTGCTGAGGCCCTGGCACAGGGTGCCCAGAGAAGCTGTGGCTGCCCCTGGCTCCCTGGCAGTGTTCAAGGCCAGGTTGGATGGGGCTTTGGGCAAGCTGGGCTAGTGGAGGGTGTCCCTGCCCATGGCAGGGGTGGCACTGGGTGGGCTGGGAGGTCCCTGCCCGCCCAAACCTATGATTTGGGTGACCAATTCTCAGATTATATTATTTTTTTACATGCAGCCTTTCTGTGGGCATTAACAGCTGCTCAAGTAGTTAATGCAGAAGTGCAAATTTCAGAAAAGGTAACCGGACTTCAAACCCCTACAGCTGCCCAGCTGAACAGAAACTGTCAGAAACCCCCCTCTGCAGTGTTAAGAGAGAGATAATGTTCGTTCTTCTCGGCTCAGGAATTTAATCAGGGGGTTTTCAACACTTAACATCAAGCTACAGCTGGAAATTCAGTGAAAACTACTCAAGCCATAACTGAAGATGGAAGGACAAAGTTCCCGTTTCACGCCACTTTTCCATTATCTTATATTTAGGGTTACGTGTCTGTCAGAAAGAAGTTACTGCCAATTCAGTAAAGGTAAAAGCGAAGGCAACAAGATAGAGAATTATAAACCGCAGAGCACTGCTAACAGTCGAAAGGACAGTCTGCGGGGCTGCGAAGGTCTGAAGCGATGGCGTGCCCCTCGTCTGCGAGCGAGCAAAGCCCTGCGGGACTCGGCGAGGTTCTGGGGTTATCCCCAGCTGGGAGCTGCTCAGCCTCCGCGCAGGGTCTCACGTCGGACGCGCTCCTTTCTAACTCACCACAAATTCTGTAGTGAGCTGCTCAATTCAGAAACTGCTGATCAGCTAGCAGGGAGAAGAAAAATAAAATACTTCGCTGACTTCCAGGTTGCAAGCAAATAAATAACTCATAGGTCATCTTGAACGACTTTAAGGTCATTATAAATAGCATTAGTTCTTTTTCAGACTTTGTACCTCTTCTCACTATTACTCTGAGAAATACCCATGCACGAAAGAATACTGAGATCTGAGTTTTAGCAGGACCAAAGCCATAGGTCCCTTGAATCTTACACTGAACCTGCTGAACAGAAAATCAGAAGTGGATCCATGCAAGGAGAAGCTAAAGCTAAGACTAGAATTGACTGTACATTTCCCAACCCAAAACTACTGTGCTGAAAAGTTACAATTGGATTAAATCAAAGTATTCACAGAAATTAACATTGAGCAGAAGTTAAAGGAAGTAATCTGAAACTATAACTCAATTAGGTTTAAGTGAAGTATTTTTTGGCCCAACTCAACATGAAATCAAGTTTTGAAAACTTGTGATGTTGTGAGAAGAAACATCCCTATTGAGCAAAGAAAAATTTGAGGACAATTATTAAGAAGTGGAGCCAAAATTTTTGCATTACCCTCAAGTAAGTCTGGTTTTATCTCGCTGGTTTTAGCATAGAGCACTCATGCAACTACTGTATCTACTACAAAGAGCAAAGGGAATGAACTTAATTTGCTTACGATGTGCTGCTATTGCATGCTGAAATTTCCAGGGGTAAAGACAGAAGGTTCTACTGAACATCACTGAATATAGTTGACTTCTAGTAATTATTTTTCTCTCAAAACTGCCTTGTGAAAAATAAATTTGGGCTTTTTTTCAGAATACATATTTTATAATCTCATAAAAACCTAATCTATTCTAAACCCCCATGTAACTGGCATCATCAAAATATACTGCACTCCTGGAACGTGCGTAGGACAACAGTCACCTCTACTGCTTTGTAAAGCCTTGATATATTGCTAGAGCAAAATATGGAGGGGGAAAAAAAAAACCAACAAAAGCATTTTTTGGTTTTGCCATGATACATATATTTAATTATAGGTCACTGGCACCCAGTTCCCTGCTTTTGGGCTTTTCTTTTTCTCTTTTTAAAGCAGCACCACAGGTGCTAGGAGCCAACTTCAGGTCACTCTCCCTGCCATCCCCCCCCTTCCTTTTTCTTTCCTCCCCAATTACTGTCCAGGTTTTTCTTTTTAGCTAGCGAGCTCTAATAGGCCTCCTACCTGATATATATTCTCTTTAATAGCTGCGCAACGTGATTAACCGAATACTGCACACACCTCGAGATCACAGATTATATTAATAGAACCATCTGGCTTCTCTAATGTATGTAATGTATACAATAAATCCTGATTCCAACTTTCACTCTGGAACAGAAACCTGTCCCACCCAGCGCAATCTGTTCTTACAACACTGATGTATATTCCCAGTACCGTGTAAATAACTGGTGGCAACACACACGCAGGCATGCTTGCAGCTCCCTCCTCGGCTGCCGTATGGGTTACAGCCTCCTCGCGCTCCCAGCCCGTCCCACGGGCGGTTCTGAATCCAGCCGTAATTCCAGGAATACCTCCTGGCACGCTCGCCCTCTGCATCCAGGGAGGAACTGCAGAGCGCACCGAGGTGGGGGTTACCTTCGAAGCTAACGTACAGTTTTGAAATCCCAGAGGCTACCATTCCAAAATTTGTGATGTTTTGTCTACTCCGGTGATTTAAGGTTTGTCAGAAAATGTCAGAAAGGCCACGAGGCCAAGGGCTTCCTGATGACTGAGGATTTTCTTTCACATGACCTTCCTGCAGTTGATTTTGGGCTCCAGACAGTGCTGCCTTCAGCTCTGACAGGGGCCGGCTGGCAGCAGATTCATGGGGATCTCTGGGGCATTCTGGCATTTTTAAACTGAGTAGAGGCTGTAATACCTCCTAATCATCCAGAATATTATTTCACTAGTAATCGTCTTACAGGCGGTAGGTAAATGCCAGCCTTTCAGTTCGTTTCGTTAGCAGAAAAAAGAGTATGTGCTCAAAGGCATGCGAACAATTAAAAACATATCTTGCCTCAAATGAATAAACACCTATGTATTTTTAATGTCAAATATGACATTGCATGTGTTTTTTCAACAAGGAATCATTAATTATGTACACAGAGAGAAGCAGGATTGTGAGAGAAGTGTGAAAACTGTTAGTGCGTGTTTGTGATCGTTTTCACAAACACAAAGGAAGGAGCTCACTCACTGGGATCTGTGGCTTTCACACTATTCAGGTAGCTCTTAGCTATAAAAAAGTTTATAAATCTTAAATTTGCGTACACCTTTAGCATGACCGATTACTGAGCCACAACGGCTTCACAAGTCTCCTTTATCGGCATCGCTGTGCAGACGCGCCTGACCTCGCCGGCCGCGCAGACACCTTCGGAAAACGCAGTTTGGTCTCCAGGTGAGTGGGCCGACCGCGCAGCACCACCGAGAAGGGGAAAGGACGCCAGGCTGGAAGATAGCTGACCGTGCTATTCCACAAACACTCATCACACAACAGAAGATATTTTGAACCACTTACAAAAAGAGGAACAGAATGAACTACTTGACCTGCTAGCTAATGAATTACCATCTCTGCCCTAATGATGCTGAAATCTGGCTCTGACACTTATTATAAATCACTAGCGGAGTGGTTTGGGCTTTTTTCCCCCCCTCAAGCAGACCACTGGTCGGGCACGGGGGTTCGACAAGACAGCGGTTTGGACCTGACTCTTCTACGCACGCTTCCTATTCAGAGATGCAGCAGACGACCGACTCAAAGCGATGTGAGCGGGTTGGTTTTGTCAAGGGAACAGCCTCCTGCCCTCTCACGTCCAAAAAGCGTGGCTGGTTTTGTTAATAACTTGAGGCCACCATAAAGTCTGTGCGTTTATGTTTGAGATGCATTACAGGAAGACAAGGTGACCTCTCGTAACTGTCTATGCCTGAAGTTAAACGGACACTTTTATCTTGTGAGATATTGTTCAACAGAGATGCATGTCATTTGGAACAACGTGTATAAATAGCGCAGTGATACACTTCGGACACTTTCCTCTCAGCTACAGCAATTCACTTATTCAAGAAAATAAGGCAGCGGGTTATAAATGAGCGCTAAAAGAAGAAACCAACGTCACGGCTCTTTGGTTTACACTGATTTAACTATGAACTTGCCTGGAGTGGAAGGGAGGAAGAGAAGCAACTTAATTTACAAAACAGTCTTATTTCAAATTGAATGAGGGGTCGACACCATATCCATACTTTGCATTACCTTGCAAACAGAGAACACGGTAAATCGCCCTTAACCACCCCAATCCCCCGTACCACTGAAGCTACTGGAAACAGAGCCCTGTGCTGAGGCACGCTGTTTACATCTTGCTGCGATGCATGGGGCTGTGGTTGACTCCAATCTACTGGAGATACGGAGAGAGCAAACTTAACCACTGCTAGTCTTCTTAACTTGGCCTGATTTATGGGTTCAAAACCCCCAGAGACCCCTTGATGGAACCATTTGTCATACACACGCACTATACAATCAAGCCCAAACATACGCATGACAGAAATTAAATGTACAATGTTCTTCCTGCAAAATAATTTAACCATCGCTTTCTTTGCTGACTTTTCTGTGCTAGCCTTACACCTTTTTTTTACTTTACGTGCTTCATTTCAGCAAAATCAAGGATGCAAACTTCTAAGAAGTACTTAGTTTCCATGGAAACCTAAGCTGACCGCAACATTATTGTTCTCAAGAGAGAACTGACTTTACTATATGTTCATTCACTGAATTAATGGACTCCTGGTTCTTTTATTAGCAGCTCTCTAACAATGGAAAGAGAGAAATGTTATAAAAAAGACTCTCAGACAACTGTCCACTCTTTTGTCCAGGGCTTATTGGAATGACGCAAGTCTATTCAAGAAAAGATTATAAAAATCAACTCAAAGCGGCCCCTGTTTGTGGCAGCTAAACATACCTTTATTTCAGAAAGATACAACCTATAAAACAAGCAAATTAGAGCTGTTTCTGAAACAGTAACTGTAAGGCAGTGATCATGTTGAAACTGGACTTTAGCTACGATAACTGGGTACTGTTACACCATCTCGGCGGGTTTTGTGAAGCATCATGAACCTCTGGTTTTGGGCACTGCGCAGCACCGTCCTCCAGCTCCCAGGAGCCTGGTACATTTTATAAGAACAATATGCTCTCCTCTTTTAACCTAAATCTAAGCACACAAAAGCAGGTGATATTATTTAAAAATAATTCCGTCTGGCTAATAGTGTAAATTCTCAGTGAGTATGAAGACTGTTTTAAAACCACTAAAATTGGGGGGTTGATTCTTCAATATACAGAAGTGAAAGATGAAGAAACATCACAGAAATTTGGATTTTTATATCTTTGCTAACAGTTTCAGAACACCTTTCGTTAGCTGTAGATAATAAATGTATTCATAATATATATTAAATGCAGAAAAGCAAACATGTTTTGTGCAAAGCGCTGCAAATCCAGGAACTTTAAAGAGCTCAAGCGAAAACCTCTCGGTCAATCTCTCTGCGTGTCTAATATTGCGACAGACTGTGCCCAGGCCTGAGGGTGTATGGCCCAGCTAGTAATTGCTCCACAAAAGACAGTTAACAGTTCCCTTGCTCTTCTCTAACTACCTTCCTGACTGCTTATTGAAGTCTGATTTCTTACTCCTCTGGGTCATCATTCATCAGTCCTACAGATCCCGCTGGGAGAGACCCACCAGACCTTTCCATATCCCTCGTTGCCAGAGGCCATTTCTGACGGCCCATGATATAGAAAATGTCTTCACAGCAATCCAGTGGGACAAACTATGGTTATAATACCCAAATAATCATTTTGCAAATTATCATAATTATCAATCAATCATCTTGTGTGAACAATGTGTTTCTGAAGTATCAGATGGTTCCTGTGACCTGTAGCATTTTGTGTATAATAACAAACCTAGAGAGATTTATGGCCCTATCCCGCTTTGTATCTGCAGGAACAAAACATTAGTTGGTTTTTACTTTCGTTTCAGGAATAAAAGCTGTCCACCTACCTCGCTTCCTTGTTTACTACTTGATGCTTTCTAAGAGGTCAAGATTTCTAATCTCACCCAGTTTCTAACAGTAACTTTATTTTTTAAAAAGCTACGTGATTTGGGAGCAGAGAATAAATTACTGTGCTGAACGCCTTACTTCTACTTTATAGTGTCATCAGCATTCTATTGCCAGCTTCTAATATTTTGCAACGTGAGGATGAAATCAGCCAAAGTAGGCGAAAAAATCGGTTTTGTCTTCAGTTTTTGTCGTCGTGTTTTGTGCAATACCAGATTGAATCCAACCCTTTTGAAGCTGATAGCATCTCCCGCTCCCTGTGTAGTACATTCTTGTTAATGGATAAATTCAAGCTCTCGAGAAAGTCAAAGAATAAATTTAAAGCCTTTTGCCAAATGCCTATCCTATTGGATTTTGATAAGACGGCTATTGAGCTTTAATAATGTCTTCTATCCTTTTTCAGCTGGCCCTTAACATGTCTCTTTATTTGTCCCTAAAGCCTCTTCAGCGATGCCTTTTTATTACAAGTCTCTCAGCTTGCTCTCAAGGGAGACAGGGTCGACAAGAGTGATAGATAGATAACTCTATAGATTATCTCCCACAGATGTTTTCTCTCCAGTAGCCCCTCAGGCTATTCCCTCTAAGTAAACAGAAACTAAATAGAGAGTCTACTGAAGAGAGAAGTCCCTGAGGTCTCTTGTCACCACAGCCAGAAAAACAGCCCATCCAGAGGAGGCTGGCTAGGAGCTCTGCACACAGGGACTCCTTCAATACGATTCTCAAACCACCGTCCAAAGTGACTTTCAGAGGAGAGAGAAATACACCTAGCGCTGCTCCTTGGGAAAAAAGGTGTCTTGTAATGGACGCTGGCCTTGTTTCCTGCCGGAGGAAGTCTAAATCTTTCCGCTCCCTCTCAAAGTTAAATCAAAATGACAATGAAGATAATGATAACAAGCCTTTTTTTTCCCAATGAATTAAATGCAGCGGGGAAGCTCGGAAAATTCAGGGCAATAGAATATGTGAGCTGCTCTCTAAGCAAAATAAACAGACCGCAGGAAGATGGCTTGGAAAAAAAGGCTTGGAAAAACAGACGTTTGGGAGTACGGGACAATATACCCACAGGTATAGCTTACATATTTGTGCACATCTCTGAATGTACACATTCATTCACTAAAAAAGGGAATCTCCTATTTTAGCATTACTTTCACAATTGATTATTTAAAATTAAACAAACAGGATGAGGAGCTGTGGTATATTCGTGCAAGTTAAACTAAATATCAGCAAGCAAAGCAGGTAAGAGGAAAACTTGGTAGGAGTACATCACGTTTTAGTCTACGGCACAGCACAGTTCCAGATACAGAAAAATGATCCTGGATATAGGTCCTTTAATAATATTGCTAGAAATCTTAATTCTTGTGAGACAACCGCTAACAAACACATCAGCTTTCTGGTGTTAGTGGTCCCAGCAGAAATAACAGTAATACAAACTGAAAAATACTGGACACTGTGGGAAAACACTTCTTTCTTTGCTCCAAGCCAAAAAAGGGCCTGCTTTATTATATAATATAATAGTGTCTGCTGTGCTGCGTCGTCAGACTTTTCACTCCTTTGAGTTTATGAAAAGTTACATAATACAGCATTTCTCTTCTGGCAGCTTAACAGCAGCAATAATACTGGGGTCGATTTTTAAGCAGAGATTGCTTCCTGTGCATCCTTCTGTACCTCTCACTGCTACCACGCTTCCCTTCCCTGCTCTATTTTTTTACTGGTGTTACGGATTTTCTCTTCGTTCTAGAGATTTTCTCCTCTTTCCAGTCCTTGTTGCTACCCAGTTCTGAGCCTGCGATACAGCAGCCAGCCAAACGAGCCACTGGAAATTACGGTACCTCTGTTTGGCTCTGGCTTCTCTTCCCCTAGTTTAAATTAGCCCACCCACGACAGTTACATTTGTCTTCAGTCACCTCCTCACCACCAACTTCTCTCTGAAGGAATAGGAAGAAATTGAAGTCAAATCCCAACTCTTGTGTCTTCGGGGATATGACAGCTGAATGATTTAGACAGAGAGGGGAGAAAAGGAAATCTTCTCCCAAGAGGGTTTTGTACGGCTGGAGCAAAATGCTGGAGTACTACTTACAAACAATTTTCAGATACTGCAAAAAGTGTAGAGAATGATTTTTCATTCTTTATTTTTCATTTTCTTCTGACTGAAAAGCTGTCTAGCAGTAGTCTTTTCACAAGCCATAAAGTTTAGACTTGAACTCTTTACCTTACTGCTTTGACCTTTTTCACCCTAGCTGTAAAACCCTACTGCCCATCCTTCAATAAATTTATCACCTCATAAACTCCCACTAGTGCTTCTCTACAATGCATTTAAAAGACAGAAGTGGAAGGCCAGTCCTTCCCCTCTTGTCAAATATCATAATTGTCCAGTTTTATACCTGCTGTACAGGAAAATACTTAAGTACACAGTATTTTTCAAAGACCTCTAGTTTTTTGCAACATTCTCCTCTGAAATAAAAGTAACGAAGTTTAAATACAAACCCACGTACTGAACATATAAAGCTGCCAGCTTAACATTTCCTTCCACCCTTGCTTCACACAAAGCCTGCTCCCTTTGGGGCACCGCAGATTCCGCGAGGTAGGGAGGTAGAATTTATTTGTGATATTGTAATTAAAGACTGAGAGAGAAATAGCCGAGCAGTCCTGAGCCACGGAGAATTTACTTCATCCTTGTGATAAGTGCGTTGTGATAATAAGAACCTGCCACCTTGTCACCATGTCTGTTCAGACAAAAGGATCCCACAGAGGCAGAGACAAACGCCAAATGAGTTATGGAGACGAACAAGGTAAAAAGTTCAGCAGTATTGCGATAGGTCCCTCGCAAGGTCATTGGATGGTCAAAGGACGGTTCATATTGGTAGCCTGGCTTTCTAAAATAAAAGCTTGTTTTTCTCGACGCGGGAAGAACAGAATGGTCCATACCGAACACGTGTCTAAGTATCTGTTCCCAAACTAACTTCGGAGCCTGACAAGCATTAGATTTCACTTTGTTTGGCAGACTGAAACAAGTGTTTCCCTTTAGCTTTCAGAGTAAAGAAACAGTACTGAAGCTCGCCTAAATGGATGAATAAAAATGGCAGATGTTGCAAGTTCCAATTTAAAATATTTTCCACTTTCAAAAACTCATATTTTCTGAATAGGACTGCGGAGACCCATCGTAAGACAATTGCATATGCAAAGAATTACAGCTAGCTCATTATTTCAGCAGGGACGCGCCACCTCTAGATGTCGAGAGAGGCTATAATCAAACCCGACTTGCAACACTTTACTTTCGTAAAGCCGTTAACCAGAAGAGAGCCATGGAAAGAATGTCACTTCGGTGTTACTGAGATCAACCCCAACCAAAATAGCAGACTGGCTACTGAACTATGTACCGCTGAGCCTGCCTCACAGCTACTACGAAGACATTTATACAGCTGGGCTGTATTTGGAACACTTTTTTCTCTGGTCAGTATTACAGTTTAAGCATCACAATGTGATGAATAGCACCTGTAATACATCACAGGAGTTAAATTTTATCCTTTCATATATCTGTTCCTTTTCCCTTGGACTTCACATAAGCCACATTTACATGGTGAAGTGACCTCTAAAAATTTAGCACTTTTAACGATGGGCCAACATTTTCTTTTACTGGAAAAGAGGTAAATGAGGTTTTTCGATTTGGACTGGTAGCTGTTCATACTGTAGCTGAATCAAGGAACGCTTCAAACTACTATTTTCTTTTTCATAAATATTGGAATCACAAAAAGACAGAAAAATATGCCAATAGATCCACAACACTTAATCCGAAAAAGCAACAGCAAATATTGGAAAACTTTTACGACGCTATTGCGATACGCACTTTTGTTCAGAAGTAAGAAGAGAAAAAAGTGTTTAGGTGTATTTCAAAGCCAGACAGTAAAACAACGTGCGTAAGATTGAGGCGTATCCTACCTTTTTGATATTGCCCTCTTGGGAGGTCACCTCGGGATCAGTCAGTATTTGCTACGAAAAAACAAAATGGAAAAAAAATTAAGTTGAACTGCAACTAAGAATGTTATAAAATGATAAAGATGATGATGATGATTATAATCAAAGGCCAAAACTTTCAACTGCAACAGAGCAATGCAGACGTTCAGGAAGTTAGATGGAAGGCTTACACCAGAACTACTATTATATTCTCCCACACATTTTAAGGTTTACTGTAGCTTCTATAAATAATTTCTTTAGATTTGGCTGATGAGAACACGTTTCTTTTCCAAATGGCAGGTGATGTAGAGTACGGGCACTACGAGGATGGGGACGGGGGCTCTCCATACGCGAGTCCCCCCGGAGCGGGCGACCAAAGCCGTTCGCCCGCGCCACGCTCGCCCTGCCCCATGGGAGGAGCGGTGACAGGGCCAGGCCTGGTGACAACTGCGCTCCAGCATCCCCGTGCCGCGCCGGAGGCATCTGCCGCCTCGCTAACAGGAACGCCCTCGCCTCCCGTCGCGCGGTGCTCAGCCAAGAGCCTCACAGCACCGGCAGCTGCATCCCAGCGGCGGGGACCGACGTGGGGTCGGGGTGTGGGATGCTTCGGTACCTCAGCGCTCCCGGCAGCTGCGCAGGAAGCTCTTTAACTCCTCCTCCACCAGAGGTGTGGGGATCCAAGTCATTAAAACGCTGCTGTGTTCTACCTCAGATTAGATCTAGGTCAGCGGGCATTCAGGGAGGTCAAGTACCTAAACTTCATATCGCACGGGCTAGCCCCATCAGTATAAACATACTCTACAAGGATGTGATCGAGCAGCCGGACTCCAAGTATTTAAGTAGTTTCACTGACCTCAGTGGGGGTCTCAGGTGTCTGGGGTTAAACACACGCTCAAGTGTGGACTCCCAGGCCCAGGCAACGTATTTTGGCTACCAAAGAAGAGCGGAAAAAAGCTCCAACAGAGATCGAAATGCAAGGAAACCCAAGGTAAAATGAGAATGCTTGTAGAGTGCAAAGGAACCTTACTAAAAAAAATAAAAAATAAAAAAGGGCCAAGGAGGCTCAGTTGCGTTTCAGCAGCTGAGGCTTTGGCACAAAGTTCTGGGACCCCTTTGGCCATCCCCAGGTGAGAGTGACCAATTACAAATCTGAAAAATGTTGGCAGGTATCTCCAAGCTCAGCTGTAACAACAACGTGTCATGTTTTCAACAGCAAGAATCCTAAACCGCTCTGGATTTTACAACAGCCCTAATAGATACTGAAACTGCGGTTTGGAAAGTAGCTGAAGGCAAACAGGACCAAGAGGTGAATACCGGAGCAATAAACCCCCGTGTGTTCCTGCACCTACACATGCCGAAACCTCACCCCGAATTACTGGAAGTTAGATATCTATCACGCCCAGCGTGTGTCCCCGAGTCGCTGGGGAACTGCGGGCTTCTCTCAAGCGCAGCGCACTCGCAGCTCCCGCTGCTGTCACTGGGAACCAGCGACCCTCAAAACCTTCTCAGAATTAGGCCATGAAACTTTCAGAGCTGTAATATAAATATGCCTTTGCTAAATGACTTAAAAGCCTTCATGGAACACTGCTGCTTCCAAAGGAAGACACTTAACTATAATTATTATATGCAAAAAAAAATCTTTAAATACAATTGGTTAAGTATGTGCATTCAGAGTGCATAATCCACCCGTTCAACATAACCATAAATGTAGAGGGGAAAAAAAAATCAAAATGAAGTGCAAATTGGGCTGTGGTATAGTCCTATATAAACAGGCTTAAGAGTCAGGAATTCCTGAGTCTGAACCTAAATGCCAACACAAGCTTCCTTTTGTTGGTTTGGATAGATCTGCGCTCAAGGGGCAAGTTCTGTTTCTCAAACCATATTTATTTTTTTTTTCCCTTCAATTCATAGCAGATCCCAAATTTCAAAATTCTGTACAAAGTATTTAATACATATTCAAAAATGGCAGTTCTACAGAAAAGCGTCACTGGCTGTTTATCTGACTGTTCATTCAGAATATTCCAAAATGGCCGATTTTTTACAAGGTCAAAATTGACCATTTTTTGAACAATATTTTCTCAGTTCCCTTCTATTACAGAACTTCTGGGGAAACAAACCCCTATTTCACAAAGAATTTTCGTTTTCATGGAACCATCTCCACACTCAGACTATCGGAACATTTACGTGTGGGAAAAGGCATTTTAGCAGTAGTGGGAGATCAGGAACTCCTGTTAGACGGTATTTTCCATCCTTCCTTTACAGTGGACTTTAAAAAAGAAAGATGATAACGTCCAAAATGCAAGTCTGGGACTAAGCTCCGCCACCGAATTTCTGCAGTAGGTCGGACACGGCCCGAGACCTGGATGTGCCTAAATTTCCTATTTGCCCGCGTCCGTAGAACAGGTTGAGAGTTTGACGTCGCAATGGCTTTGGTATTTGCCGGGGTGTGAGTATCGCAGGCGCGTAGGGGCAGAGGACCGAAACCAAAACCTCCGGCTGCCGAACCAGTGCCAGGGCTCTGGCAGAGCCTGCAGAAACCTTCCCTGGCCGCGGAGGAAATGTCCGAATTCCCTGCAGAATGACAACTGCCCGACACCAGCCCGCGAGCCGGACGGAAGCTCGGCGGCCCCATCGGGTACGCTGGCACGCAGACCGCCCCGCGAGATCGCCCTCTGCGACTGCAGGAGAGCTTGGTGACTGCGCCACCGCGGTGTAAATAGCACCTCCGAATTAAATGAGAAAGGGAGAAAGAGGGGAAAGTAAGTACCAGATGCGGTGTTTATTAATAAGAATAACAAAAGATACTTTGAAAATCTACTCATTGGGTAATTTTAGCTCAGGCTGGACTTCATCTTATGCGAATGCCATAAGACTAAATACAGCGCTTGACGTGTACAGTGGGCTGCACTTTTGCAGTTAACACAGATGTTCTTAAATGTACTCAAAATTTACACCATATGCTTTTTCTATCAACTGATATGTTGATTTTAGCCAAAAGAAAGACAACATGTCAGCAGCAGTCACGTCAGAAAAACTTGTGTTTGGGGATCTGCTCGGAGGTGTATCTCCTCCAACTGCTGATGAACTTCACTGCATTTAATTTCCTGGATTCAGCGAGCTGGTGGCAACACAATCCTGCCTTACTTACACTAGTTAGGGATGTGCTATAATTTTTGCAAAGCCTCCTGAATGTATACTAAACATGTCAAGTAACACCATGTGATTCTTTTTGAAAAACAGTTTACAAGCTGGCATTCTCCAGCTGCAGTTAACCCTAATTTGATTACATTACCGAGACAGATCACAATGAGCTTATGTAAATAGTAACGTTATCCAGTCATTCCGTGAGCTCAGATAAACTGTCATTTTAAAAAAAAAACCACCACACAAAACCAAAACTTAAATAGGCATGGCTTGACGCATTCGGCAAACGCTAACGGCAAAGATGACAGACTAGAACCTGCCCTGCTGTATCACTGTGAATCTTGATTTTTAAGAAGTATTTCCACGTCTGCTCCAAGTTGGAGACAGAAGAGAACGCCCGGGAATTCCACAGTAGTCGATATGCAGATGACAGCACTTTTTTCAATAACTCGTTCTTCATTATCATCTGATTCTTTAGTGAGACCTCAGTACGCCACCGCTGAAGTCAGTCAGACACCGCCCAGCAAGCGCTGCAGCGTTTCAGTCGGTGCCCAGGTATCTGCTCTTGAAGCCCGCGTGCCCCACACTATCCTGCTCCGTGCCCACGCTGCAGAGCCCCCTGCACCCCCATCCCCGGCATCACGGGGACATCCCATCCCTTCCAACTCTGGGACCCAGGCTGTGCTGCCCGCACCATCTTAACCCTGCCTCTTCCACAGGAGACACCATGCAGCCAGATCATTAAAAAAACCTGTCCTGAAAACACTTATTTTGCCTTAAATTAGCCGAGAGCCTCAGATTCTTACGTTAATACTTCAGATGAAATCCCAGGCTATGTCCCTGCCGTGCCTAATTTGCTGCTGTTAATAGGTGGGTTACCCTGCCTGACGGAGACGCGACGACTACGCTGCACGATCACCCGGTGCCCGTGCGAACACTATGACGTGCAGAGCATTTTCTTCCAGCCAGCTCGTTATGGGCTTTAAAAAACATCTCGGCTGTGCCACTGAGAAACGCTGAGACCAGCACAGCAACCAAGCCGATACCGTGCATCCCAGCCCCGGCCGGCATCTGCCACCCCCAGCACAGGGTCTCTCCAAGCAGGTGAAACCGTTTGCCCCGGTAAAGCACAACTCAGCATCTCCGGGGAGCTGCCTCTCCTGTCCGACACACAAACAGCAGCTCAAGTACTCGCACGCTTCCCCTACTTTCTGCACCTTTATTCCAATTCGGCTCAGAAAAGAACACTGTTATTAAGCTACAAACCTTGTTCTTTATAGTTTCTATTAATTATTCCTTTAAAAGTTTTATCCTGCAAAGTCCTGAGAGCGCTGGCCCTGGCCCGACTCCGAAGCGAGCAGTACCAGTGAAATTCGTCGAAACACGACTGTTGGCGTAGAGAAGCGCTGTTCTGGAGGGAGGCCGGGAGCACAAAGCACCGGTGGGCTGCAGCCCTCCAGCGCAGAGTACGGATGCTCCTCTCGGGTATTCCCACACCTTCCCACCTCCAGGCGCTTTGCACCGTGCTGCAGCACCTCGGTGTGCGCAGGAGAGCTGGCCTTGCAGCGCATCAGCAGAGGTTACAGCTGGGATACGAGGGGTTCGGTATGAAAAAATGAATCTTCTTTTCAACTGTCTGCTAGGACGCGTTGGCTACAGATTCTTTACAACTTTATGCCTGTCTCTATCTGGCTTTAGCAAATATCACAATAACATTCGCGCTCCCTGGTGCCCAAGGACAATTTTACACACACACACACAAAAAAAAAGCACGTGAAGTATTTTTCATCGTTGCTACTTGCCCGAGATGTGAAAAGCCATTACTCATTACATTGACAAATGCTGTTGCTGCAGCAGTAAAGAGCTAATCACCTCTGCCATTAACAGCTCTGGAGCCTGCAAACAGCAAACGCACAAGCAGGAAAGGGTCGGTTTCTTTATTAACTATTTGCCAATTTTGACGTGAAAGCAAAAATCTGATTTGTGCAAAATGTAACACTGTCCCAACAGCTGCTGCTCTTCCAGTTCTGCCATGAAGTTTGGCATTATATATAAAAGTCTTCTGTAGTATATAACCAGGTTATCAAAAGCTCACTGCTACTTTGCAGCAACTCCCTCTACCACAGTTTAGATCCATCGGTAACCAAATCCGAACTCTACCCTGGATACCACAGAACTTCAAAACAGCACACAGAACCAATACAACATCTGTTGAACTAATTGGCAAACGATCATTGCATAAATATCAAAAATTAAACAGTGAATTTTGTAAACTCTGCAGTCTCTGTGGAAGAAAAGTATCTACTTGAAAAGCCTATAAATTGAGGTCCAAGGACTGAGTCGCCTGAAGTTATAAGGCAAATCAGTGGCAAAATTCTCAACCTTTTGCCCTCCCTAACAGCCTGTGGAGCCTCCCAGTTGAATAAACTGGAATAATTAATAAACTGATCCATTGTCACCACAGCTATCAAGTCCCGAAATACAAACGGAACTATCCGTTCTCTTCTGTGCATGAATGACATATGGACAGTAAACAGCGCCTCGTGAGCTACGAGAGCTTGTGCAAAAAGCATTGAGGGTGTTAATCCGGTTCGTGATATACTTTGAGTATTGGCAGGGAACGAGTTGGCTTAATATTAATTTTAATCCAGATGCTCTCCATGTAAACGTTTTCACCTATAGTTTGCATAGCTGCTTTACGTTCCAGCACAGAGAGACACTCTTCATCTGAGCTTCCTGAAGTTCCTTAAACACTGGAATGATTAATGCCCATTTTTGATACTAGGTGCTTTTGTCTTTTTATAAAGATAACATCACTCAGCTAGGAAATCTTGCCTAGGATTGCCTTTAAAACACGATCGTCCCAAGACCCCCCAAGGTGGAGCTATGGAAAAGGTCGGAAATTATATACGCTGATGGAGGCCAAGTGAGTTAATTCAGAAGCACTCTGACGCTATTTGTGCGTACCAGATTAACTCTGCTGGTAACAGACCTCGAAGGAATGTGGGTTCACGAGGACGGAAGAACCATATGAGAGCACGGTATTAAAGAAAATACATATAAAATACACATCAGCCTCGTCTGGGATTGCCAGCTTTACATTGTGTTTCTTTACTGTCATTTGGTTTTCCACTGGGAAGCTGTCCCACCACCGCACAAACTGCTGAAGAACAGACCTATTCAAACCCTCCAGCCTCCTCCGCAGCTCGGAGCAAGGAGGACGAGCGAGACAAGCTTTTGCAAACTGCAGACAGCATGGCATGGCTCACCCTGGGGATGGCTGCTGTTAAACTTTGCATTCAGGAGCTGGAACAGCCCTTTAAAAGCCATCAGCGGACAACCCTACAATAGCTAAGTCACAGAGATGATGTTCTTTCATAGTAAAGCCAGAGGGAGAAGGAACCCACAGAAAACCATTTCAGCACTTAAGAATTGATTCTGTTAGCCGTATTTTTAAAAAACAGGGATTTTATAGCGCTTTCTGGCCAACAATTTGCCAAAATTTTACATTTTCTATAGTAAGTAAATGCGTGAAGCCCTATTAACTTGAGGAAATTTTCAATATCCTGCCTTGGGAATTTGAAACGAATGTGCCTGGAATTAAGAGGAAAGGGAGGAAAGCTCTTGTCTGAGAGGAAGAATTTCCTTTCCTGGCTGGTGAGCGAAGGAGGATGAACAGCCCTACTCTGACTGGCGAGGAACAAGCCAAGGGCTGAAAGGAGTATAAAGAATAAACCAACCATTCACTGCTAAGGGCAACCCCAGCACAATTGCGAACACTGTAGAGCAGCCAAACTGTGGTTTGTGGACCAGTAACAGTCTGCAAAGCCATGGTATGCACTCCACAGACCATTTTATAACCATTTATTTTTCAGTTGAAAGTCTGAACAAAAAGGTGGTCCAGCGCTGCGTGAAAGAAGTTCAAAATTAGGAGGGATCTGTGGCCCAGAATGTCTGGGAATCTGCTGCAGGGAACACCTCTGCACTTGCTCATCCCTCCTGTCCTGTATGGCTTGGCAGAGGAATTCTCCCTGTTTGCCACCTTTCAGGAGAACAAAATGCAGTTTACAGAGGTGAAGCATTACAGGTTATTCCAAAGGATGTTCAAAAGAAAGGAACAGCTTAAGCCACCTTTCAGTAAGAAACAGCACCTTCTTATCGCACTCAACAAACTTCTATGCATCCAGAAAGGTGCCGGAAAATGTCAGGGGCAGTCGCTGTTAAGAAGAATGAATGTCAAACATTAAGAATATGTGTAAGAACAAGGACTGCAAGAAAGAAAATAAACAAGCGATTTGCATCCATGGTATCACAACTTCTGTATCACTTTTTAAAGACGTAACTCCTCCATGACATTGTGATCAAGTTCAACTGCAAATACCAGGAAGTTAAACAGAATCTAATGGAGAGCATTTGTAATAACTTCAATAAGCTGAGGACTCGAGACCTTCAGCCAAGACAAATAAGAGAGGGTACTGATTAGTAAATCTCACTGTTTCTCTTGCCAAGCACTCAGGGACTGGTGATAGGAGAGTATTAAATATAATCTCACAGTCTTTAGGGGCTCTTTGATTTTATATTGCGTTCTTATCGGGTTCTTGAAGTCCAGTGTTAATGAGCATGAGAAATGCACTTGATAGTTTGGCAGTTTTGCTAAAAGAAAACGTATTTCATTCATTACACGTGTTCCTTGGATCCAAGTTAGAGATGCATTTCCCTTTCATATGGCGCCACATCTAACCTCCCTCTATTTGTTTTCTCCATTTCAGCAATCCAACATCACCTTTAGCAATTATCTATTTACTATTACTACTCGAAGAAAAGAGGTTTTACCAACTACGGAGAATGAGAAGGACCCTGGAGCAGAGATGAAACATTTACACAGTAAGAGCACACCCACTGCATCCCCCTTTTGCAACACACAGTGATTCCTGAAAGAAGAGTAAGTCCCACTGGAGCCTTCCGTCGAGTATTTTGCCCACTTCTTGAAACACGTCCCAGAAGAGAAATGGGTAACAGTACACATGAGGAAATAAAAGTTCAAATTAATTATGATTTTCTTTTCAAAGTACCCTTACAAATATTATCGTGACCTCCCTTTTTCCTGAAGGGAAATTCCATTATAAAACTGAATTCTGAAAAGATGAAGGGGACATTTCTCTCTCTAGTGCCGAGCAGTGTGTAGAGCCTGAGGATTAAAACAGAAGTTGTAAGTACTGAATTGTATCTGTATTTACACAGTTTGTTCATCTTCAAACCTGGGAACAAGCCTAGCAGACTTTTATGCTAAATAAGATATGAGATCCTCTGACACAATGTGCTTCTGAACTGCAAACCAGTCGCATCTTCACTCTAACCACAGAGAAAACAGTAGTAGAATGGAAGCGTAGGGTCATCAACTCTAAATTCTGTCTGCCACAGAACTACATAACACAATCTCTTAATGTATCTAGAGCTATTTATTATCTGAGCAAAAAATCACCTTGAAGAGTGAAGTGTAATGTTTTGGTTAACAGATAAAGCTCTGCTGTTTGCAGCAATGTAAATGGATTGGACGGTTAGCTTTAGTCATATATGATCCATCTATCTTTTGTTCTCGACCCTTTTTAGTTATAAAAATGACCTCGGTATTGACAGAATAATATACATTAACTTCCTCTGTACTTCATATATTGATAACCTGTTTGTTAAGATGATCAGTAATAATCATAAGTAAATAAAGAGAGATCGTACATCTTCCTGTAATGGCAATGCTGACGTGCACTTGATCTGAGGCATGGGGACCTCTGGGCCTCGGCTGAAGACCTCATACCTCACATTAAATTGCAGCCATTCCACCCAGGACACACGTTGACACAGAAATCTATACAGGGCAATGCACTCAAATCTTAGTATGGGATCATAGCTGTTATGACTAGGGTATCTTAGAAAATACCCTCAAAGGGGAGAAGCGTATTGAAACATTCAACAAATCTACCATCTCGTCCCTAGAATGATTCATTATTCAAATGCCAGTCATTTAGGGCTCCCTTTGGGTGAGGTTCATATGCAGCTGATTTGCCTCATTCTTGGTATCGCTGGGGTGGCATTCATTTCCAATTCCGCTGGCAAGACTTTCAGAAAGTCCCTGCCCTTCTCCCTTCGGTGGCAGAGGTTAAGTACCTGCAAACCTGTACGGCCACATCAACGCTATTTCTTTTTTCTTACAAAATCCTCTTCATCACAAAGTCTTGCCATTGATGCTGAAACTGATTGGCACCAATGTTGTAGGAAACGGGAAAGTCTCAGCACTCCGATCTCTCCATGCATACAGTTGCCAAAGAGAAGGACTAGGACTAGATGTACCAAGGTAAAAGATTTTCTTCTTCTTCGGGCCTCAACATACGGCGCAGGGCCAGCTGGCTTTGGCTTCTCCCATCACCCATGCTGAATGATACAGCCTCCATCCTTATTTGAATGTAATAATTACACAGTTAGGAATTTGAGAAAGAACAGAGAAAAATTACTTCATTTAATTCTCCTCCTCACAGCCTAAAAAGACACTGATAAGAATTACGAACTGTTTTACCACATTGAAAGAGTACTTAACGAATACTTTTTTTCATAGGCATGCTTGCCTGTCTTGGTTCGAAAGCCGAGCCTTTTCTCTGCCCAAGTAACTCAACTTTGCTGAGCTCACTGAAAGCGTTCTAGTTCCCCACATGCAAGCATGTCAAATCACAAGCACAAACATAAAAGCCAACTTGCAATTCACTGCATACAGAATTTGCCAAAAATCCAGCTCAATAAACTGCAGCTATATCTAGAGCTTATCCTCAGTTCCATCAAAATAATGGCCTTCAATGTAACCATAGTAGTGCACCAGAGCTAAATAGCTAAGCTGTGACATGTAGATTTTTGATCATTAATCACACTTGAAGGAAAATAAAGCCAATATGCAACGTTCCCACCAATTTCAAAAGTCTGAAGTGGGAAATGCACTGTCTCGTTTAGCAGCTTAGTTTTGCTGCTCACCCTGTGAAAGGAACGAGTGAAAACAGCAGCGTTCCTAATAGCTGGTACCGTCCAGGGGGAGCGTAGGCTGTCTGGGAACGTATCCCTGCCTGCCTGGCACTCGGACAGAAAGGATGGGATATGTCAATTTGATACCCATCAGCAGGATAACCTCGCTGTCACTTTAACATGACGAGGTCGTCGTCAGGCAGCGTGATGCAGTAAGAAAAATGGCCCATTAAAGCCTGAGAAGAACTGGAAAAGAAACATAAGGCTGATTATGAGATGCTCAAGTCCTATTTTTTTTGTGGAAGACGCAGTTATTCGGCACCCCTGCGTAGGGCCATCTCCCTGAGATAGCTTCTGAAAGGGAAGCAAGAAAACGGTGACTGGCACGGCCAGCACGGGGGCCGGCCGCAGAGAGCTTGAAGGAACTTTTCGTCACTTAACTCCTATTTCATTTAGCAAAATAAGTCTTCGATAAACTGAAGTTATGAGGACCTTGCACAGTCCCTAAACAGGAGGGGCATTTTCTATAGCAGCCTGTTTCTTTCGCGGTATGCTCTGCGTTAACCACAAGGAAGAGTTTCTGCTCTTGCACGTGCCACTCTCCTGCCACTGGTCCTCAAGACGCGCTGCCGCTCGAACACGGAACAGGTACTCAGTCTGCGTTGGTAGGTTACCTTGGCGAGGAATTCCCTGCAGTAATGTTCTGTGCACGGGAAGAGAACAATAGAGGGCCAGAAAAGGGCACTTTGTCTTCCTTTATTTGGAAGTAATATTAAGGAAATGATACTCTCCATAAAGAAAAGTTAACACGGAATTATTCTGTGGACTAACTTCAGACATCGGCACAATCAGTTTCTTATTTAAAAAGCATACAGCGTTGTTTTATCTGAATTGATAGGGGGTGCCAGGTGAGTTCCCTTTTAAGAGCTGCAGAAACAATCTCTGACAGCACTGGATAATATTATGCTTGGAATGATAATATTGTGTTTGGAAAAGGTCAATATTTTATTTAATCAGCCAGACAGAGAGTGGGTGGCAATTTCAATGCATTTTCTAGAGACAGGAATTCAGGGAGTCCAAACGGAAATCAGTTTCTGGTTTTTTCTTGGGCTGCTGATGTCTCCCACAGGTAGGAATTTGTGTCGGGAGCGTTCAAGGGCACGATATAATAGGGCTGGGGATAGCCCCAGTGCTCCTCTGGCGGGAACGCCATCCTGAGTGCCTACAGCTTCACTGGGCGTCCGGAGCGGAAACCGGCCACGCTTCGGGAACTGACAAATCAGAAATTACAACTGCAAGCTAAAAAAAATTAAACTTAAGGTAATCTTTAGAGCATCTGTGCAAACAATAAACACGAATCACTTCTCAAAACAAATCTAAGACGGCGTATCATGTGCTATGCTGTGTATCGTGAGCCTAGCAGGAAGCACGCAGCTTTCGCTTTCTCAAGTATACAAAACGGTTCCTGAGACATAATGCTTCATGGCTACAAGACTGTTTGTTGGGTTGGTCCAAAACTTCCTAAAACAAAGGTAGTAAAAAAAATTCAAGAGCAAGAGAGAGAACTATCTATGCAGATATCTGGCATTTGTCCCACGTAAGCTTCTAGAAAGGAGGGAACCTTAAGAGTAAATCCCTCAAAAGCCGCTCAAAGGCTTTTTAAGTAATTCCTGGGAGAGAAGACTAAAACCTCCTGGTTAGAAGTGGAAGGATGCACTGAGCCTCTCAAGAACTTCAGAGATATAGGAATGTGAAAATTTTAGCTCATTATGATCCCTTACACTACGGATGCCACAAGCACCTCTTCCACCGAGTTCCAGGCAGCGTACTCTGGCCACACAGGCTTCTGCACTCTGCACAAGGTGGGAGACATCCATCTCGGAAGGTCAAATCTGCTGCTTTCCTCTTCCAGTAGAGCATCAGAGAAAGACTAACCCCAGCTGAGAATCCCCCTCACCTGATGCCAGACGTAGCTCAATACCCCTCTGTACCACACACTGTACCGGAGACAAATTCTGGCCCTGGAGGAGCCGTCTTGAGATGTGGCATTACGAGTCAGACACAGAAGCTTTTACTTATGCTTCTGTCCCACGCTGAATCCCATCGGAAAAGCACTGAGGATCTTTTTCGTTCCCTTGCCTTTGTCAGACACGGTACCAGGTACAGCTTGGCCCCAGCTTTGCCTTTTCCAGGCGGTGGAAGAGAAGGAAGGAGGCCTGAAGACTAGAGCCGGCAACTGACTGTCGGCACAAGCGCTGCAGCGAATGAGAGATTCAGCGCCGTGCTGCGCTGAGGGCTTTGTGCTCTAGTCCGACAGTAAATGGCAATCGGGTATCTTTAGTGTCCATCTTCCCCAACATATATTTTGCTTTTCTCCAAAGTGCGCTCTTTGCACAGCGTAACTCATTCTTCTGCTCTGCCCTTGAACCTCCTTCTGCCAAAGCGTAATTTGGGGCACCACTCAGACGGTTTTCCGGGGCAATGGCATCCTCCCATCTGTTTATATAACAATTCCCTTTTCAATGTGTATTTAAAGAATGTGTTCTTTACACATTCTCACATTCTATCTGCTTTTCCAGACAGCTGTTGAACGCACAGCAGAGAGTTTGGGCATTGGCGGGCGGTGAGGGGGTGTCGTTTTGCTTTAAAAGTGCATACGATAATAAAGCAATAGGATATGTGAAAACTGAGGTGGACAGCAATACAACAGAACACAGCTTCAAAGTCTCAAAAAACCACAAAGAACACCATACATTCTGTTCTCTACAGTGCTTCGATGCACCTCTGATTATCAAAAAGCTTCTTCTGAACGTGAGGCTACAATTCTTCCATTTTCTTTGCTGCATTCTTTTTTCCAGCTTTTCCAGTTGAGCTGCCAGAGGTTTCAGGGTAACATAACCTGAATAGCAAGATCACAGTGCGAATGTGACAGAGAATCACGAATCATGACCGATCACTGGTAACACCACCAGTTACAACAGGCTCCATTGCAAGAGAAAGCCTACTACACACCGAGCCTCCGGGAAACGTACAGGCTTTTAAACCCGGACCTCTCCTTTAAGCACCCTGCTATCAGTTCCCACGTGAATTCTGGATTCGGGGCGATTGCAAGCGACAGGATCCAGGCAGTTAAGATCCATCTCTGCAACTGTACCAGGAGATCCTGCTGCACTGCTGCAGAGATATAAGGTCACCTGGCACGCAACTGGGATCCATCTCTCCGGTACAGGCGTACGCGTACTGGAGCAATTCTGCTCATTCTTTGAGGCGGCCAGAAGCGCCCACCCTCTCCACCAGGACCGGCTTCTGGCCTCCAAGACAGAAATGGGGCTTTATTCCCCCAGAGAGAGGCAAGCCCTAATCTAGACAGAACAGTGATTAAAAGAGCCAATGAATAACTAGAGAAATGAGCTTATAAATACAGCAAGCACTTCATTTCTTGAGGTCGGAGAACTTGACCATTATCTGTCTGCTCGTGTTTTCTTGATTAGAGATCTTCTCAGCAGAAAGACCTCGCAGCCAGCCACTTCAAAAAGACACCTGACAAAACACTTCCCCCCACTTTGACCACAAGCTTCGAGCAATGGTCTTAGCTGTCAGACTGTTTGCTCAGAAAATTCTGAAATCTCTGCCGAAGACTCTCCTGAAGTAAACCAAAATGGCTAAGAGATTTTTTTTAAAATTCCATATGTTATCCTTAGTAACTCCAGTTGTTTGCTATTAGAATTAAAACGGACTCTACATTCGGTGCTTCTTTCAGAAAAGTACCAGGAAAAAAAAAAGGCATTTTTTTCACTAAAAGTTTTAAAAAGCACAGACAGCCCTTATTGTTATTGAACACTCCAAGTAAAGTTCTGAAGAAAATCTTGGAAGATCCAGCTCGGAGTATTGATTACAAGGAGTTTTTTAATCTTGTGCCAAAAGGAACATTGAGGTTGAAAGATGGCTCCATACACGATCTTGCCAAATAGCGTTTCTGTTTACGTCTTAAAAACTACCACCAATAGATCATAGACAAAGAAATGTCCATAATGTATCCAGATGCTGGAAATGAAACGTATTTAAGCCGTTGAAGAGGGTTTAATGAAGTAAAGCATGTTTTTAACTGCCAGCCCAAAGTAAATAATGACAGATTTGAGTATGGTTAAGAGATCCTATCTTACTCACCAAATAATCTGAACGTGCCATCAAGGAAACTGTTGCTTTGTGGGAATAACATAACAGCAGTTCAACATTCTCGTAAACTTGGTTCTTGTCTTCCTCAACACCCTAAACCTCTCAGGATTGAGCAAGTGTAAAGCAAGCACTGCAAAGGCAACAAAACTCCCTAGAGCTTGTCAGCCTGTACTGCTGGGTCACCAGGGTCACTTGGGCCTCTTTTGTCTTAAGGATGGGAAGGACGAACTCATTAGTGAAAGGCTGCGGTGATTTCCCCCGTTTGCCCAGGGCACCTGTTCGGCCCAAGTTGGAAACGGACCAAAATCTGGCAAGTCCGACAGCCCCGGCTGCTCTTCCTCCCAGCACAGACAGATGAACAGCTGTAAAACGAATATTGTGGCTTTTACACAGAAAAACATGATCATCCTCAATTGCACGTTCATATGTTTCCTGTTGAAGGCTATTTTACTGCTCTGAATATTTGGCTTTGTCCTGTAGCTTGTGCAAACGTGTAGACAGTTCCATAAGGGACTTTGAGGCTTGGGATGAGTTTGTGGTGTCTTCGATTTCTCAAAAGACGCCTCCTCACCACATCCTTCCATTCCAAGCTTCCTAAATATCACCACTGTATTTGAGATGTGCTTTTTCATAATGCAGAAGCAATTTTCTTTTTTTTTTAAAAAAACAATGAAATGATGATTTCTGTTATTAGGACACGCAATGGAATAAAGCAGAGAAGCAAGAAAAAACCCCATACCACGTTATACAATTACCTATTTTGCTACAGCCAAGGCTGTCGATTTGACTGTAAATTTATAATTCACAATTGTACATCCTCCTTCCCTAATTCAGGCGTTCGGCCTTTTGGTTAGAAGAACATTAAAATTATATCCAAAAGCAATAATCTGGCTGACGTTTAGCTGGGACAGTAGCTCAACTCGATTAACCCCTCACCTTCAAAAGACTTACTTTTGTACTGCCCCTTTTGCCAGGAGTGCAATGACAGTGGCATTATCTGCCAGTCTATACGGCTTCTAAATTGTGTTTTGGTTCAAATAATAGTAAGAACACAACGTAACCAGGCTGTGCTAGGTGGTCAAAGTACTGAGAGTTTAATCCACTCTTCTGAAAGTAAAAGCTACTTAAGCAAGAGTCCTCAAAAACAACAAAAAAAAGGTAAAATATCTATTTCAAGTGATGCATAATAAGCACATGATTCAAACTAATATAGACAATTTAGTTTTTTGGAATAACTCATTCCACTACTCTAAGTTGTAAAAGTTTGGGATTTTCACATTCTTGAAAGCCTTCCAGGCTCTGTCAGGAACAGCTGTACGCAACGCAACCCTGGCAGTCCTGGGGGCTTTCCCAACAAGCTCAGCGATCTACTCCGTTCCTTTATTCAGAGAGTGCTTTGGATGGTGTTCTGCAGGCATTCTACACGGAAACAATTCTTCAGGTGAAGAGGAACATTCCTCCTTTATTGGAAAATAAGCACAAGAGAACATTTCGATCTCTTTTTTGCTCTCAGAGCCTTCTGTCGATACCACTAGTGCAAATTGTAGACTGTTTTTCACCTTTGAGGATGCACAATGAAATGACCGGGTGAGCACAAACAATAAAATGTAGCCAAAGAAGGAACAATCCAGCCTTACTTTTTGTCTTCTCTTATGCATGTATGAAAAAAGATGGTGTTCTGTACAGGGCGATTTTGCCCTGTAGAACTGCTGTCCTAGGTCACTTAAATACACAACGCAGCATTTGCAACATTATCTCACGAGCCGCAACACCAGAATTCAAGTTATATGCATTTGAGTTATATGCATTTATTTATCACAGATTTTGTGCAATCTGGTTCAATTATGAATTTGACTGCTTTTTTTTTTTTTTGCAGAATATACAATCCTTTTCCTTGCACCATATAATTGCGTTCCATGGCAGAACTGGTATTCATCATTGCCCCGCTGTCCCCTAGCCTAAAAGATAAAACATCCACAGGGTAATAAATGTCAAACTATGATTATTGATGCTTTCAATTAAATTGATTATCTATTTGAGGTGCATAGTATGGTGATTTATTGCTGTCTCTTTACGTTGCACTTGGCAAAATGGCTTCCCTGAAAGGTGAGCATTTTGATTGTTTCAATAGATTTTCTATTAAATCTGATTTTTCAAAAGTGGCTCACAACCACCCCAGTGCTTGGTTAACGGAAATGGCACCTGATCAAGTCTGAAATACACTACCCGTTTTCTGCTGTCTTCTGGAGCATGGAGGTTAGGAAGAAATGTGTGAAAATAGACAAGGAAAACTTTTCCTTAAGTGTTCATGGAAGGACAAAATAAATTTTTGACTTACATTCCTCATTCACTTTATTTACAGACCATATTAGACAAAAAGTGTGTGTAATCTTGAGCTTTGTTGAGTACTACCCACCTCAACAGAGAGATGAGATGACCTTCGACTCGTCACTGGCATTGTATGTTTATTAGTTTCAGATAACAGGAGCTATAAAATTCAAAGACATTTGCTCACCAATGGTAATCAGCAGCTGCTTCACAAACAACGCTTTTGTTAGCTGCGTCATGGTTAAGGTGACACACGTTGACCTTTATCTGATAATTTACTTGAATAAATGCTTTATGTGGCCGGACAATCCAGTACCAGCTTCCACTGCTGTTGTTTCTCCAAAGCACAGTACAGTTTGTTTCAGTCTGTTTCAAAAAGCAAATTTGGCTTAAAACCACGTTTAGCCTACTCAGTAAGCTATGCATGTTTTGTGAAATGCGGAAAACTAGCATGAGAAAATCGTAATTCTCTTAATGTGCTGTTCTTGCTAGCTATGAAGAAAAATATGTAAAACTTATCCTCAAGCAGGTAGACTTTGAGAATCTCAGTATCAAACCGAAGCATTTTCATGGGGAAAACATTCAGTGCTGATAAGCCACTGACTTTAAGTTTGAGACAGGGACAATTTTGTCTCCATTATTCACCATACCTGATATTCCCAAGTACTGGGCAAGCACCATGTCAGATAACCTTGGGACTGAACTTCCCGGTGCGACACTATGCCTGACCGAGTTTCCCACCACTTATTGTCAGGAGCACCCAGGAAAAAAGACCGAAGCCCAACTGTGCTAGCTGATACATAAAATACAAAGATGAGTCTGCCTAAAAGACCTCGAGATACAAGTAAACGCAATAGATAAACGGTGAGAACAGAAGAAGAGAAGGATTACTATCCCAATTTACCAGACTGAGACAAGAAATTAGGTGATGTGCCCAAATCATACAGTCTCTGGCATTTAGAAATTGAGTTTCAAGCTCCTTAGACCTAATCTTAACAATAAGGCTGTCATTCCTCCTCAGATGCAAACACCTTTGACCCCAGTAAGCTCAGAATTATACACACATCAATTCAGACTTTGAAGCCTGGCTTATCTCTCAGTAGTGTAACTGTCCCCTCCACTATAACTAACAGAGCTATCTGAGTAAAAAACAAACAATCAAGGAAGAAAAAAGAAAACCAAAATCCCTACAGGTCAGGTCAGAATTAACTGTTTCACATTTGCTGCGTTCTGCCTCCATCCTGGCAAAGCCCAAAGTGCTTTATGGTTCCTGCATGCGTTAGGAATCTATCAAACACCAAGTGAGGAACCACAGCGAGTATCTCGCAACCCAAAGCAAACCCGCAGAAAAGGTAAGGATAAATATTAAAGTAGCATTTCCACTTTATAAGCGTTGGCTGCACTTGAGAATGCAGAATGTAATAATCCAGGCTTAAATCTGGTCATCAAACCAGGGTGAATGCCAGTCACAAGTTTCTGCCCATACCCCTATTTGAAAAGTCAACGCTAATAGCTCGGGTTCATCAGAACATCATCCTGTGGCACCCGCTCAGAAGAACAAGTGACACGATCCCTGCAGCCCCCTGGGTTTTTATTAAACATCCACCTTCAGAGTATTAGACCCACCCCTGGCTGACCTGTTCGAGCAGGTAAAGAAAAGTAGCACCCACATCGGCCTCCGAAAAGTCGCCTGGAGATCCCTGCTGCTGGAACGTGTTTCCAGCACTGGACACGTGGGTCCCCACAGCTACCAGCCCTGCATCAGGGCAGCCAGCGCTGCCTTACCGAACTGTGAGGCTCGCTGAGAAAAAAAAGAGTACGAGAAAGACCACAAGCAACAGGGAATTAGGACAAATTCTTCTTAAAAGTACAGATCAAGGCCAATTTGCTTAGCTGTTTCTGAACATCAAGGCTATTTCCACAAAAAGATAAATATATGTACTGTAAAGTTTATGTGGCCAGCCGCTACGCCTGCAGCAGAGGTTAGAAAATGTGACATCTGGTTTCCAAAGGATCTCTGTGTGGCCACGCACAGTTGTAATTATAGCAACAATTTGTAGAGAACACAAATGTATTTTTTTGGCTTGAAGGATGACACTAACGGCCTGGAAGAAAAAAAAAAAAAAAAAAGACTACAAACAAAAAGCCGGAAACCCCATATGATACAGGCACCGATTCCCGTCCTTAGCACATCACAAGTTCCCAGATGCATGGAAACAAATTCAAAGTAACCCTCTGCGGCGAGGGTTACTGCATGGCTCCAGGGACGCGCACTGATTGACAGAATGCGCCCGTTGTGAAGGGAGCAGCAGCTCGGAGGTGAAGGTGTTTGCATATGTAAAGTCCCTGGACTGCTTCCAGTCCTACGGAACCCAGAAAAAAGCGCGTGCGCTAGGACGCAGGAGGAACACGGCGTTCAGGCTAATTCTGCCGCCGCGTCTGGCTTCTGGCGTGGGGCGTACGTCCACGTCTGCACACGCAGTGAGGAAGCACACCCCGTATCACTCTGGGCTCGTGCTCTGAGCACTCTCTTTTCGCTGGCTGACAAAAACAAAAAATGACTGAGTGGCTCAAGGGGAATTGGTGCTTTTTATTTCATCTGACTTGAGAAATAAGCAAATTCCTTCGCCCTGAAAAATCTCTGAACGATGAGCACCACTCCCTTCAGCACTGATTGTCCACAAATGCTCTCCTCACTGAAGCAACGCAGACACGAGGTCGCGGCAAGCTACCCGAGCAGCCCGAGGAACTCTGTCCACCACTATTCACTCTCTGCATTCTTGGGATAGCACGATAACGATTTAAAAAAAAAAAAAAAAAAAAAAAGGAAGAACTTTTTGAGCATTTATTGCTGCTTCCCATACAAGTTTCTTCTTAAAATTATTTTTCAAATTGTATGGGGCAAAGTTCTGTCCCAGAAAAGGCAAAGAAAATGCAAACCGCAAGAGAGGTAACTGCGGTTACTCACTCGTTCAAGCACAGACTGTGGCTCACAGATCTTTCCACCCAGCCTCAACAAAAACTTCCTAAATCCTCCCAGAAGTTTGAATCGCTCTCTCCTTTCCTTTCCTTCCCGTACGAGATGCTAGAATGTGCCTCTTCAAAGGAAACTAATTCCTGGATGCACTGATGGGCTTGATTTCACACAAAAAGTGCCGGAGCTCCCTGTCCCGGCAGTAAGCGTTGTGAAAGGCCTGTCTCAGAAAGGAAACACGTATTTGGCCTTCCATTTGGTAACGTTCAAACCTGGAACCCAAAATAAACTGCTTTTTCTCTCTCCCTTTCTTCAGATCAACTAAGTAGTTCTGTTTTCATATCAGATCATAAATAACTGCCTGCTGAGATTCACATGAAGGGAGGAGCTGTAAACCGACTCTTAAGAACAGCATCTTCATTCCTGACAAAAAGAAACCATCACATTTGTACTTCACAGTTACCTGACTAAAGGCAAGGTCCTTTTTTTTTTTTTTTTTTTAATAGGGACACATTGAAAATGTTACTGTCTTATCATGGCAGCTGTACACAGCTATCAGGACTAACTGTGACGGCTGGACTGGGCTATGCCACAGAGGAACCGCGTAGGCATCTGCTCTGTTTAACGCACAGGAAGCATGGGGCAGGTTTTAAGAAGTATGCAGAGGATGTAATGGAGCCTCTAATGTGTTTAGGTTTCTCCAGCGGAATCTAGCTTTATCAGAAAACAAAGGTCCTGAAGGGATTATCAGTAGAAAGAAACCCAGAACCTGTCTAGTTGGGAAAGGGGCTGTGGAGATTGTTATGTCAAGGTGCAATAGCTTCCTTCCAGGCTAAACTAAAAGCTCCTTCTGTAAATTAGTCTCCTCCACCAAATTAACTGGAATCTGTGCCCACATGAAAGATTTTTAGCAGAAATAAATTGGCGCTTGCCTCATGCTGACGCCTTGTAGAAAGGACAGAGAAATTAAGCTGTGTCTCTGGCACACCGAAGTTGCTCGACAAGAGGTACCAGTATCTCAGCAAAATAAAATGCTACTTTCAAGCGGCTTATTAAGAAGTGCGCAAAGTCCATCCAGTTACACATCCCAGTGTTGCAACGCACTGCCCATCGTGAGGAATCAAATGACTAAAGCTTACGAGCACTTCACACCTTCAATGCCACTGTTCCATCTGCAGGTAATTAGTCCCCACAATACACAGAATTAGGGCAAAAGGTGGGGTGGGAGCAGCAAGGGGGAAATCGGAACTTTTTCACAAGCAGATAATAAGATTGCCATTTAGAAAGTAGTAATGATTTGTGAACTTGATCCTTGTCTTGGTGTTGGTTTTTTTTGTTACATGATTAATAAAACAATTCTAATAATTATTTAAATTCAAATACCAGCCTGTATAACATAAAAACGAGCCATGTCAATCTGTTAGTCTCAGCTCTGCTCAATGCAGCTGTGTAACAGGAAAATACCAAGGCGAAGCCACAAAAATCAAAGCTGGTGCCTCGGGAAGCTCTCAGAAGAGATTCAGTGATCACTCTTTAGTCAGTCTGGATGATTCAGATCACTGAAGAGTTTCATAAAATCCAGATTTACATCCTGGTTAAGGTATTACAACACACTCAAAATAGCATTTGGACTCAAGGGCTCTTGATGGGTCTGTGAAATAAACACAACAGGTATTTTAAACAGAGAACCACAACGGTGCTGAAAACCCCAGATTTTACTATTTGCCTTGCGTGTCCCTGCAGACCTGCACTGTTCCCTCCCCACTCCTTCCTCTCTCGCCCCTTTGTCACGTCGCTGGCATCCTCCAGCAGTTCTCAAGGATTACGCTCTTCGCATGGTAAGACATATCCTCCAAATCTTGCACAAGCAATACGCAGGAATACTACTACTATCTTTAAAAACCAACTACCGCTGCTGCCGGGTGACACTTTGTTTTGTTAAGGATGAGGAGGGGCTGGTCATCCACAGCCTGAGCCTTTATCTCCGGCACAACACTAACCTTCGTCCATCTAGTGTCGGTGCTGTAACAAAGGGGTGCCTGCTTTTACCGACTGGGTCCCAAAACAGCTCTGGCTGGGCCAGCGCGGAATTTCGCCTCCCCACAGCTGCCTGGGGTCCCTGTCTTCGGGCAGAAGCAGAGGATGAGACCGTACAGTTCGTTGCGCTGAACACAGCCCTCCTCCCTCTTCTCTCCCGTGCCCCCTCCTGCTGCACCCTGCCATCCCCTCACCTCCCCCACAAGCACCAACTAAAAAAGGGAAAGAATGAGAAAGTGAGTACTCTGTAGCTGGCACTGCAGACAATGTATGTCTTGTGTGAGTAATTTAGCACTATGGCCAGTCAATCTGGTTTCTGGGCCCAATGCCCTGACCCTCTTTAGAGCTGCTCTCTCTCTCCAGCACAGTGTGAAACATTTCCTTTCACAGCACTGACACTTTGCAGATTGAGACGTCAGGCCTGTCCAACTGCAGCAAATTAGCAATTTTTCTTTTACTAATTGGAAATAAAAATGTTTGCTAAGGGAATAATTTGTAGGAATGCAGTGTTAGGTTTCCGGCTTTTTATAAGGATGCTTTAAACTTTATACATGTGCACTTTTCTTCTGTTTTGATGCCTCGCACTGTAAATTTTAATAGGTTACTCGACTGTGAACTTTACGGTCTCAGCCTTCCAAAGGATTAAATGAAGTTTTTAATTTATCTTCCTCTCCACGGCAGCAGGGTCTTCTTAAAGTAGCGCCCAGCACAGTTTGCCCACTTCTCAGTACGCAAAGAAAAGGAACGCAGCTTCAAAGGGTTAAAAACATACATGGCTACGTGGCATCTGGATGAACCTTGGGCAGGCGATTTGTTTGCAAAGCCTTCAGTTCACAGCTCTCCAAAGTTCCCTACAAGCATGGTGGAGAGAGATGGGTAGCAGATTCAGGAATGCTTTTCAGCGTTAACCTGCCACAAACAGGCAATTTCATAATTCTGAACCCGCGTATTAGCGCAGCAGTCGCACTCCGAACAAACGCAAAGCGTAACGACTGGCTCACGTCTCTGCTGCTAAGGAAGAGGAGCAAGGAGGCTCTTCTCTTCTCTTCCATCTTTTCAGCTTATTTGCACTAAGGCAGCTTCGCCCATTCAATGAGGAAACATTAATACTTTGGGCAGGGTCTGGTGGTGACCGTGTCTGGATTTTTAAAGTCCTTTCACGTGCAAAAGTAGACTGGGGACAGTTCGATCTGTTCGATCCTAAAAATCACTGCAGTTAAGAAATGGCATGCAAATGGCAGTCAATAAAGACTTCTTCAAATACAAAAAAGTTCTTCAAGAAAGCAGGAGCAGGAGAGTGTCTCCTATAATCTAGAAAAACTGCTAAAAAAACTAGAAACGAAAACAAAACGCCCTTTTGCTGAAATACAATATTTTAGTTTAACATGTCTGTAATTCTTAAGGCATGTAATGTCTTCCTGCAAACCGCGCTCAGGCAGTAGTACATTAGCTCCTATAACAATGCCAGCACATAAAGAGTTACTGTTCTTTTCCCCTACACACCACCCCCCCCCCCAAAGCATTTGACAGCCATGCCTAATAATTCTTTCTGGTGTGGTTTTTCTTTTTCTTGATGTCTTTATGTGAATATGAAGCCAGAGTGAAAGGCTTTGGGTGACCCCCGTGAGAGAGAAAAAGTATGAACTACAGAGAAAAAGAGTGAGATATAGACTCCCTGCCGAGACATAGGCATCTTCTCTGGCAGCTCACAACTTGGCTTCAGAGGGCCTTTGTAAAGGAAAAAGGACTCTTCTTCACTCAGGCTGTGACAATAGGTGTTTTGTCAGAGAGGGACAGGATAAAAAGCAGGGGGTGGGAGGCGAGATCATCATCGGCAAGGGGCTAGCCTTTGGGGCCTGCAGATGTTGGAAGGAGGATGATTTATTGCTCCAGTGTCCTCAGTGGCATTTGGCTACCTTCCCAGACCCCAGTATTGGTGGCTGGGTGGGAGGAGGGAGCGCTGCGGAGCCAGGCATCTCCGTACCTTCTATGGGCAAAGCGTGCGGGGGGCGGCGGGGGGGCAGCCACCGCAGGCTGCCGCGGAGAGGAGCCGGGACCGAGCGGCACTTGCGGCACCGAGCCTTGCCCTCCAACAGCCACGGAGGGAACGGATTAGGCAGGCGATATTTCTAAACCACGCTCACGTGAGGAACTGAAAAACGTATTTTTAATTCCTCAGCCTAGAAAGGCCGAGCAGAAAAAAGAGGTGCAATGGTTACCTATAAATTACAGGCACTGGCGATCAAGTAAGAGGACAACTACGTGCTTAGAATAACCAGACCCAATTAAGCCATCTTCATCCAAAACTAAACACTGAGAAGCTCGGGGGTGTTTCTGTGGGTGTGAATGCACAGGACATTACCCTTCTCACAGCTCCTAATACCAACTCGTACAACTTGGGCTCTTTGCGCATGGCCAGATCTTTGCCGGCTCCTTAACGAAGGCGTGAGCAGAGCCGAGGTGCAAAGCTCTCTACTGCGGGACCAGTGGGCTCTGCATCCGGCCGACTGATCCCAGAGACGGTTGGGTTTGGTGTGCGAATGGGAGGGAGGGATCCGACGCCTGGTTCTCGCTCAGGAACTACGGCAAGGCTTGGAAGCGGCGAAGGAGGATTTATGCAAATCAGCTGAGAAAAGGAACCGAGATTTTGGATGTCGCTCCACACCCTAAAAAAATCTCAGAACCGTTTGAAGCTTGCCCACTGCTCCATATATCCAGTATATTGAAAAGTATCCCAGATCACTGAGCCAGGAAGTTCTGGCTAATTTCCAAGAAAAAGGAATCGCAGCCTAGCAAGAAATACACACCAAGACAGTATATTGCCAGGAGTTTGATTTAGGACTCTTGCTCCAGCTCCTTTCCTCTTTTAATATACAGTTTTCCACCACACTTTCTATACAAATACTGTATCCTATGGCTGACAGCCTCTCCTAGTAGATTTATCCGTTAGTGAATTTACTAAAAATGTTTTCTGTTGAAACAAGGGCACATGCTTCACCTCAGCAAAAGACAAATCCAGAGACAGCATTAAAATACAAACCCAGTAAATCCCAGACAAGATAGATGCAATGAAAAACTTTTAGGGTCATTTCGTACGGAAATTGCTAGGTAGAACAACTAAAAAACTAGCAGACAAAATGCAAAAATGGAAAGTGACTGAAAAAGGCATGAAAGAAAATCTACAAAGTTCCCGAGATGAGTGCCACAATAATAACGCTTAACAAAACCCCACTACTGAAGAGCGCTATTAGTTTCAATTGCCAAGACCCAATAGCACCTATTATGAGGGAAATCTCAAAATGCTTTACTGAGTTCCAGACACACTTTTCTACATGTACTCAAAACTGTTATATCCATTTACAGAAGGAAGTGAAGCATTCAGAGTATAAGTGACATGTCCAAGGTCACACACAGAGTCAACTGCAGAGTCAACAGAAGAGTAACTAGATCTTTGCTTAAAATCCCTTGGCTTTGACTGCTAGACAATGGCTCCCCCTCCCACATAATCAACCAGTTATGGAAAGGCATAAATGCATATTTGCAGGACTAAATATGTTCACTTGAGAATAAAAATGTTTGGATGATTATCTATAAATTATATGACATTATCCAGACCTCTCTGGTTTGGAAGTTGCATAGAAATTTGATGAATTACAAGCAAAACACAAATGCTAGAAGAGAAGCTTTGCTTTGACTATTTCTCTTGGTCTCTGTGAAAAAGTAAGAATTGCAGAGATATACCAAAAGAACGCACCCCCCACCGCCCCCCCAGCTCTGAGTTTTCAAAACCTCCCAAGTTGTTATTGTTATTCCTGATACTAGTTTGTTCATTGCTATTGGCATTTACTATTCTACTACTCACCTTGCCACAAACTGAGGTTTTCTAAAGCAAAGCGGCGACCGCAAAGTCTGAGCAAAAAAGCCTAACTCAAAGCAAAAGAAAAGTCGCCTGGACTTTCACTGACTGTCAGGTCTCAAATGTCTCACATTTTCTGACGCAATTCTTAATGCTACTCTGAGAATAAGTCTTACATAGTTCGCACATCTTAGGAGCTGTGATTCAAATAACTGAGCTGATTTTTTCTTCATTTCCATTTTTTGAGACTGTGTTTGCTCATATATAGATACAGATTCTCCTAATTCAAGCGCAGCAAACCCTGCACACTGCGTGGTGTCAAGCTCTCTGGCTCCTGAAGGACGTCATGGTACTGGAAGTAGAATATATGTCAAACTACGCTGGAAGGGAACACGCTGTTAAAAGGTGGCTTTGTCTATTTTTTTATTTTTTTTTAACAGGCAGCGTTTGCACTGCAGACATGGATAATACTGCATCTTTAATGCTTTGCAACAAATTGCCACATCAGCACTAAATACCTCCACTTAATTTTTCATTTGGATACGATGAAACATTTTTTCCCATGGAAGGAAAAGTCTGGTCTTTGTGATCGTGGCACTGCCAGCCCAAGTTACAGTAAAGGTTAATCACAAACAAGAGACAAGTAAAGTAGACAAAGAGCATCATACACTTCACTTTTCAATGGATGTTTTCATAAATGTATGAATAATTTAAATTATCATTGCCGAGTATTTATTCGAGTGTTTCAGGGGAAAAAAATGCCTCCTCTTTTTTTTTCCCCTCCTTGATTCTTTTCATTTCTGTCTCATCTCTTTTATGTGCTGCATCGGCTGTTTTCTTGCCATCTGAATCAGTTTTTTGGAACAATGGGATGTATGAGGGCTGAGGGGGCAGTTGAAGAATACAGCCCTTGTTGTACACTCTGTGACTTGACATTGATTAATGAGGGTGCGGACATGGGCAGAATTTGATAGAGAGAGAAGGGGAAATTGGAGGACCTGAGGGCACCAGAAGGAGGAGGGCAAGGAGATGACAGAGAGAAGACTAGAAGGATGCCAGTGGCTCCGCGCAGTATGTGGAAAGAGCGAGCGGCGGAAGTCACACCACCCAGGGCCACCTACCCTGAGAGATCCCACAGAGCCCGAGGGACTTCCAGCATCAGGAGGAAGACCCGACACTGAGAGCGGGGCGTTTCAGAGGGGATCGCACCTCTCCCAGGTTTATCCTGCACGTCAAGACTCGCTGTGTCAACCCAACCCTTTCCGTCGTGTGAGCGTTTGCCCCCAAAGACTTCGGTAGAAAAAGCTTTGCTGCTGCTTCTATTCTTTAACGCATACCTCGGTCTCCACCCTGTTGGTTTACTTTCAAAACCTAAATACACTGAGGTTTGTAACCTCTTCCTGCAGGAGTCCAACGCATGTACGACTGCCCTTCAAAGGAACGTTCGGATCAAGGCTTTCTGGAAGTTAGGGGTTAGGGGTTAGGCTGGTACCACTTTGGAGAGAGAAGAGTTTTCCAAATCCTACTATTTCATTAGGATGTCTTTGATTTTCTCATGCGAATAAATCAGAAGTACTGATGCTGGTCAGAAAAGAGTAACGTTCACACACTGAAAAGCCAGAGATGTTTCTGGTTGGCTGAATATTTGGGAGATGTGGTGTGGCTTTTTTTTAATTTTATTTTTTTAAGAAACTCACCTTCCCCCTTCCTTCAGAAGTATAGGCCTACAATGTGCTTAAGCACTTGGTGAAGTTGCGGGAGAACAACATGATGTTCCTTGAGTCTTGCCGAGTGGTTTGGCTTTAATGAAGCCTGAAGCACACAGCCACCAGGTTTTTTTTAGTTGTATTAAATTGGGAAAAAATTAAGTGTATAATAGAAAAATTCAAAAAAGCAGAACACACAATGAAAAATGACTGCAACCCCTTAAGATCCCTTTTTTTTTTTGCATACAGAAATCTTCAGATTTCTTTTGATAACGTAGCAGACAAAAGCCTTAAATATGATTAAACAGAACTTGAAATTTGTTGCTTCAAACTTAGTATCATTCTTAACTGTTTTTTCACTGAGGTGCATGTATACTTGTTCTTATGATGTATGTTCTACACTAACAAAAAGCTTAAGTCTAAGTAACAAAAATCTTACTTCTAAGATACATCGGGTTTAACAGTTCTGTAAGTTATACATAACATTTCTAGAAGGAGGGAGATATGAAAGACCGTGTTGACCACGTGGAAACATTCTCATATAGTCTCAAAATACAAGAATGCAAAATAACTGTTTTCCTTAGGTGGCACAAATGAGCGTACTAGTTGGAGAACAAAGTTTACACGTCTATTTAGCACTTCAGACGGCGGGGAGTGATTCCCCACACAAGGCATAGTATTGCCTAAAGGAATGGGCTGGGTCTCCATTTTGTGGAGCTGCAATTGCAGATGAATTGAAAATAACATCCTAAGTAAAATCAAGGAATTCCTTACAGTGTTAAATAACCTGATACAAATTATAAGGCGGGGAATAACGAATGCCAGGCATGCCATCTGGCCTAGGATTACAGATAGATGGTGAAGACGCGGAAGCGCTGAGGTGGCATTCCAGTTAGCCCATAGTCACTTCTCTGCAAAAGAGCTTGCGGCTGCTCAGACCAGCGTCCCCAAAGAGGCCGGTCAAGGAGCCCGAGGCAGAAGGATCGACAGACACAACCACGGGTCCTCCCTGCTCCCAGCGTGCTGAGCTGCGCACCGCTGACCTGGGAACTGCACATGGTTAGACTCAGGATAAACAGGATGAGTGCATCAACTCAGCACAAGATATAAGCACACAGCTGTCACGAGTCTCATTCTAGTACGTGGAAGATAGATTAAGTGTTTGCTTACTCTGCTGTTTCAAGGTGCAACTGAATAGCATTCGTGGGAAGCTGTAACTCTCACCCTTGTCTTGTTGGATCCTGCCCTCGGCAAAGAAAGATGGAGCCTGCTGGCTCAGACAGAACTGAAACCGTCACCAAAATGCTCAAAAGCCATCTGAAAGCTTTACCCTGATCTGAGTGACGTTCGGTTAGCTTCCTCGAAAGGGCTGTTTTATGAAACAAGGCGATGTATCCAGAGCGCCGTAGCCACCAAGTGAAAACCTGCCGCTTTGGGAGTGAAATAATACAGCACGGTTTGTACAGACAGACAGGACCTACAGTACATCTTGCAATTATTACAATTAAAAACATCAATAGCCATATCTTAATAGTCAAAAATCTTCACAGAAACCACTCCTGATGAAACCTGGAAACAAAGCTGCAGTTTCAGTAATTTCAGTCAGAGAGAGAATCCACCCCAAACCAGCAACAGCCCAGTTCTCAGACTCACATTCAAACTGTTTTGCCTTTCTCCACCGCCCCAGATAAATTCGGTATCTGCCAGACTACTGACTGTTCATGTGCTAATCTGACTCAGACTCTCATTCATGGCTGTTCTCTTTTGCATAAAACATTAAATGTTCATTTAAGGGGACAGTTGTCCCTACACCCTACGCGAGAGCTCTCGCTACGGCCCGCTGGCCACTCTAACTGTGTCCCATTTTCCCTTTGCGTGGGGGAGAGCGAAAGATCCTGGGTTTGCTGGCGTGTATATACAAGGGCCGTAGAAAAGTTTCACAGATGAGTACAGAATTCCCTCCTGTCTCTATGTGCCGTGACCATCACCAGCCAGCCACCAGCTTTAGTGCCTCACCCAAAGAGCAGCACGAAAGCACGACGTGTGGGGATCAGTTGCCTCCTGGTTGTCAGATGCACACAACCTGTTTGAGCACCAGGGATTTCCATGTGCAAAGACAAAAGCAGCCTCCTGTCCCTGAACATCTGGCTGAGCGCGAGGTCTTAGACTTTTTCACTGCGGCAGAGTCTTCCAGCGTTTCTCTCCCTTTCTCTCTCTCCTCTCTGCATCCAAGACAAGCAGTCCAGTGATCACCTGCAATGGCAGCCACAGAGGGTGACCTGAGCCCTAGAGCTACTGCTGGAACAAATGAGAGAGCTTAACTAGAGCAAGACTGGCATAAAAAGGAAAGAGAAAAAAAGAGAGGAACAAAGATTCCGTCCAATTTGCTCTTTTCGGCATTGTAAAAACTGGCCTGTTTCCCAGTATATCACTCTGCCATTGAATAAGGTCAATTGCAGAGCAGTTCTTCAGTCATCCTGATGGGTTTTCATGAGAAAGTGAATGGAGTGCAAATTAGCCAAAGTCGTCACAAGCTTTTTTACTGTCACTCTAAGCCTGACAGTCCAAAGGAAAATGAGGATTAATAAATCTAACGAACTTTCTCTATTATCCGAGCCAGGTTAGGAAACTATTTATTGTCTCTCTTTTTCTATGTTTCATCCATTTTGCCTACTGTGGTGAAGCATTTCAAGAAGAAAGAAACAACAGACGCATGCACACACACGCTTGCACGCACACACAGAGCTTAACCTCTCCAAATCTGCTAGACAGAGCCATAGACATACCAGAAAATAAAGGCACTGGCATCATGCAAGCAAATCAGGATTTAAAATAATTCCACCTTGTACATACTGTAGAGTTGTACATGAATCCTTACAGCTGCTGATTTCCATTAACTAATGTGTCCAATGTGCTAAACATACATATTTTACGAGAGAAAGAATAATGACCGCTAGCAAGTCTCAAAAATTACCTTTTTTTAAGAGCCAAAAACTTGATTCCAAGTTAAGGGGAAATTTTTTTAACAATTATATCCACATGTTTGAAGTAGATGCTGGTGTAGTTTCAAAATTTTTTTTTTTAAATAGAATAAGGCATTTCAGTAGCTACCAGTCGAGAATGAAAATCTTTACTATTTATTAAAATAATTTGTACTTGGGTAGCTTTTGGAAAACTAGCTTAACTAAGAGACAATTGCCTGAAACACTCTCAGAGACCAGGAGGTCACACCAAGCCTATCACAAAAGCGACGCAAAAGACCTCTAGCAACCATTCAGCATTTTTTGTTTGGGAGGTTTAAGTATGTCTGTATGTATATACATATATAGATATAGATACACACATAGGTATTTAAGTCCAGCATAATGCAAATCTGTCCAGCTTCAGAGCTGGACAAAATGTTCTCCCATGTACTTTGTAATACATTGCAATTAGTACAGTAGTTTTCATTCAAGAATCTCACAGTCCTTAAAAACTTCCATGAAGCAGGCCTCGTGCTGTCTGAAAATAGAGGTATATGTTTTCAGAATGCATGTTTTAAGCACCAATTAAGACATTTCACATCTGCAGTAAAACAGGTGGGGAAAGGGAGACAAAGAGGTCAGTCGCTTGCCAATGTCCTTGGAAATAAATGCCTGGAGACCAGCAGGAACTTCAGGTCAACCGGCTCCTACTGTAATCTTAACAAGTGATCAAACTCCAGATTTCTGAGGATTAGAAGTACATTAACGGTGGAAGCACGCAAAATACACTGTAAACAAAAGTTTGGCGCCCGGATCCTAATAAAAACACCCCCCGCATTATGAATAAGGACAAAGATGATAAGGGAACACGAATTAGTCACACACAGAACCAACACTTTTTTTTTTTTTTTTTAGACTAAAATGCCGAACATCAACACTAGCTACAGTCTAAAATGATGCAATTTTTCATCCTTCTTCTGGTAACCATGAAAACTGTTTTTCCAAGTCTTGCTCCTTGCCTTTGTGTTGGTACTGACGATAAGTGTATTCCTCTCCCATCCTTCATTATTAAGAAGGAAAAAAGTCAAAGTAGAAAACACAAGGTTTCATTCTGGAAGCTACTAAAATAAAAATTGCTTTAATTTCTTCCATATTTATTTGAGATAATCAAAATTGTAGCAAAAAAAAATATCTTTATACATAGTTGGACATATTCGTGGCTGCAGTGGATAACAAACCAGTTTAAAGTCAAGTCAGTTTGTTCCAACACTTTGTTTTCACCTTTTATGTGGAGACACTTAACAGAATAAATTCCCCCTGAGGAAGCTCATGCTACAATCTGACTAACCAAAGAAAAATTGTTTAGCATTCAAAGCAATCTGGGCTTTGTTGAGATTTCCCTTCTCCTGCTTTTACAGTCACTTGTCATTCCATTTAATAAGAGAGAAAACTTTCCTGACCATCTAAATTATGCCATTCAAGATATTAAGGAAAACACACATACCCCAAAGTAAAGGTAAAATTATGCTGCAATCATCAAATCAGCCTTCTCTTCTTTATCCCATCTGTATATTCTCCTCGTAAATGCTCAAGTATTGGTTAGAAAGCTACACGAGCAGCATAGTCCTACCTGCTTGCCACTTAAATTGCTGGTATTTTAATCTCATCAAAGAATCGGAGTTTTTCTCCCTGCTGTTTTGACTTTGCTGTCTCTTAGTCTTGTCACATTCACTAGTTTTGAATAAGTGCAGAACTTGCATTTACAGAATTTGCAATCTGCGAGATTGTTTAAGTGATTTATCAAATACTTTGATTGAACACTTATTGCTGTTCCAGTTCTGAATCTCATTTAAATTGACTGGGCTTGACATAAGCCTTTAGAGTGAACGCAGAAATGAGTCCGGGCTGTGTCAGGTACGGTACGGGGGGAAAAAATTTCCACCTCCAGCCACAGCACTTCTGGAACCGCACGCTGATAAAACCAGCCATGTAGTATATTCCTTATTAAGCATTTTATGTCTCGATAAAACCAGAATACCAACAGTCAGACAGGCTTTATCTTATTAATGATCCAGCACCATGTCTTTGCAGGTAGGTTCATAATACATCTAGCATCACCCAAGCTTCTAAACCAGAAACTTAGGATTGTCTGTCCGTGGAGCCCAAGGGTCGGTAACCTCGGCGTGTTCTGCACAGCCACAAAGACCACATCACTTAAATAGGAGCTACCATCACAGACAACATATGCATCAGAGTAACGCTGATCTCTGAGGAGCTTTGGAATATCTGCAAAGCTGACAAATGGTCAATTTTTGTCATCAAACAGCTGATGTACTTCTGGGGGATACTAAGCAAATTGAGGGCAAATGAGTTTGAAGGTCTACACAGAAACCTCATGTCACAACACCAGAAGGGATGCAGCAAAACTCTTCCCATCAAGTTAGAAAGCAATGAGCCACAGACAAATATCATTGAAGGGTATCCTTTTTAACGTGAAAAAGAAAAAACATCTGTAACCAGAAACTTGTACCAAGTGTGCGCCCTGCATAAACTTTTTAGGGTGCTGCTTGTATTTACCCCTACTCCAAAGATATTCACTAGATGAATTAACTGAAGCCATCAGAGGTGACTCAAGTGAGCGTGTACCTGATTATTCCGCACTTCTGGTCCGCAAAAGCGTGGGCCAGCTCTGACAAGGGGAAGAAGGTTCTTTTAGCAGGCTGCCCTGAGAAACCCTCACCCTGGAAATGTTTTTACCACTTTATACGAAATAGTCAGCATTTGTTGATCTCCAAGGATGCTGCAAATCCAGTCCTTCCTTCAGGATTTCGGTGAAGAAAATGGATGCTGAAATGGGTATGTTGAGTGTGAGTGGCTGCAAATGTAGCAACGGCGCTGGCAGCCAACTGCTCGAGTCTGGCAGCTCCCATTCACCACAGCCTTCTCTGGTTGTGGTGAGGCCACAAGGTAGCTCTACAGGTTTGTATCAATAAATCTCACGGAGGCTTTTAGACTTGTCATTTCCTAATAACAAATAAATAGATGTTTATTGCCTTTGTTCCTAATTTTGCTTAAGTTCATGAGATTTTACAGAGCTTTACCAAATCACCTAGCAGTTCCCCTTGCGCGTTCAATGCCTTATGCTTCCCTGAGGTACCATGTGAAATTAGCTGTTAGTATATTAAATTCATGTAAGAGAGGGGCTTCCTTACTGTGTCAAAATTTAAGGTAGAACAAATACACTGTCCAAGAACAAGTGCTGTCTGCCACATCACTTTCAATGGTATCACCATTTAGAAACAAAACTAAGAAATTAATAAAAGTACACAGATATAATAAATGTCTTCAAAAGTAACAAGCAGAGATGGGCCAAAACCAGAGCGGATTTCAAGCACCCGGGATTCAGAGGTGATCAGATACAGAGTTTTCATCTCTAATGGCAAGAAAGCAAAGACAGAGTAAGTGAAGAGAATTTGTTTCCGTTCATAAGAGATTAAAATTACATGCTTCTGCAGCATAACGGTTTTGAGTCTTTCTTACTAAATCTGTTGTCTTTCAGGCTCATGGCATTTTCAATGCTTCCTCCAAACTCATGTGGGATAATGCACTTCCAAAAAGTAGGCTCTAGGTATGCACATTCTTAAAATCAACCACTCAACACGCATCCAAATAAAAGTGAGCTTTCCTACCCATTTTCCCCAAGAAAGGAAGCTCAGAGCCCTTTTATGCATTGTGAATGGCCCACCTAATTTAGACTGAATTATACCCTAACCTTCATTTCCCCTTTACTTCTTTGCTCCATTCAGCAGTTTCTGACTTCAGCTAATTCACTAACAATCCCAGCTGGTCCTTCCCAGCTCCCAGTTCTTTAGCACATTGTCCAAGGAAACTATGTGCTCCCATCTACACTGGTATTCCACTCTCCAATTAACCTACTGCTGAGAGGCTTTACCCCTTTCCACCATCCATTCCTCCACACATACATTTTTTTTTAACCTTTTACTTCTTGAATTAAAGTTTCTAAGATCTCTTCCAGGTGAGAAGGTGTTAAATTTATTCGCTAAATGTGGTGCTGGTTACACAGGAAGACATAACACACGGTCAGGCGATAGCTATGAAAAAATAATCTGGTTGATCTACAATGCATTTCAAAGCCAAGTATTAAGGCGCAAATGTTTAAGATACAAGTAAACAAATAACAAAAGAATTTCAACACTTGCTGTATGACAGGCATATGCTTGTTCTTATTACTGAAACCATGCAGAGTAACTAAGGTCAGCCAGAGGTATGGCTGGTATTTGATCTACGCAGCCCTGCAGTAGCACCGCTTAAGACACGTAGATGGATTTTCTATTCTCACCATTGAAAAACAATCGATCACTTTTTTATCATACAGTTATAACTTTGATGACATTAAAATGAATGCCTGTACCCACACAATCACGAGTTTTTACCGTGAAAGTTTTACCATGTCTGCAAGAGAGAAGACTCTTAAACATCTCCATATTTCAGATCTATTTTACCGACTACGTTAGCGTACTGTTTTGTCGGATCAGGGACATAGATGACCACAGTTATTGGGTGCCTGATCACCACTCATCTACTTGTACAAACAGAATAAACCAGGCTAGAAACAGTTCTGCTATCGTGGGATGAAAGCCAAGACTTCAACATCTTGAAGTCCCCTATCCAACGCCTATGTAATCATATACAGAAAATTCCCACAGCAAATATTAATAAACCTCACTTGATTCAGACTAGAGACTAGTCTCACCTCTCTTATGGGGAGTGTCTGCACATAGCCCGTGCTGATAAAAAAGTGTCCTCCTTTTTACTTAAGCTGTTGCAGTTATTCCAAAAACTCTTTTCTAGTGTAGATTAAGATCACATTTTAAAAGACCTAAACTTCAATGTATGCTTCCTGAGAGCCATTTAACATTTCACTTTCTGACACAATGCCAAGTGTCCTCTCTCTAGGTAAATGGCACAGATCTCATTGTTGACAAGATCCTAGATAAAACAAAGATAGTGCAAATGTGAATGATTGCTATTAAACACCTACCTCCCCCAGTTCCTTCCTTCTTGTACATTTGCTTAGAACCAAGCGAGCGTAATAGCAGCACGGTGCTCAGAAAGTGGTTTTCAGAATCAGGCAGTGAGAAAGTCAATATGGAGCAGTGTGTCCATTTGTTTTGATTTATCTCACTAACTTCAATTGACAGTTAATTCATCAGAGTAGGAAAACGCCAGTCTAGTGAAAACACAACTCATGAAGGAGAGAGAACAGAGTGGAAAACGTAGAGTGTGGATAATACAGGTAATAAATTAAAGGATACAGTATCAGTATTTTGTCATTCACATTCTGAATTTGCTATATTCCTACTCTTGCCAATTACAGTTTATAGTAAGCAGTAAATTTACACATGCATTTACTGACATATATCACACACACACACAAGCCCTTTACAAAACGAAGCAACTTTGAAAAACAAGAAAAGACAGGAAAATTGGCTCAAATTTCTAAATCCGAAAATTCCAGCAGATTCCTACAAACTCTTGTCATAAACTACAGGCAAGATGAGAATTTACTCTGAGAATGTTGGCTTGGATCTAAAATCCACTAAAGTAATAGTGAGCTGCAAATGAGATTCGCAGTAGAAATACAGGTGCACCGCTAACCCAAGCAGGGCACGGAACGGACAACTTACGTCTCCGTAAGATCCTCAGAAATGCCCCGAGCAGATCCATGGTGTGCCCAGCCCAGAAGCCTTGGCGGGGCAGCAGCCCCCCCTCTGATGGGGGCACTATTTGCTGTGCTCCCTGGTTTAGTTCCTTCACCCCACAACTTCTCCCTTTACATTATCACCCAGAAACATTTCATTTCTCCCTGGGGTTGGGGGGGGGGGGGTTTGTTGCCCTTAACGCCCCCTTCTCCCAAAGGATAGCTTCAAGGACGTTTTTAGGGTTGCCTGACCTTATGACAACATCAGTGATGCCAATGAAAGCTGGAGAGGGTATTTAAGGAGCACACGTCAGCCTGGCCAATGTCCACTGCACTCGCCTCGCAGTCCTCCAGTATCCAGAGCTGTTGTGTAAGAGACAGGAGAGAGAATACTCGTGCCTGGCCCTGCTGATACCTCCACTCGTGGACTGGACCCACACCACCCCAGTCCTCTCTGAACCTTCTGACCTACCTGTCTCTGCAGGTAGCGTGTTCTGGAATTCACTTCTCACTGCATAAACTAGTACTTGCTTGTAGTTAATTTAAACACTTTTTCTAGTAGTTTCATCAAAGGCTCCTATGACATTATTTCTTGATAGCAATTCCAAATTCCTTTATCCACTGCTTTCAGGATTTTGTAAACTTCAACAGTACCTACTCTACTCTACATCACCTCCTCTCCAAACTCAGCAAATCCAGATTTTCTAGTTCTTCCTCCTAGAACAGTTGCTCAATCCTCCTGGAAATATTAGTTGCCCTCCCCTGTTCTTTCTCCGACTCTGCTCTACCTCTCCTCACACCAGAGCTGCAAGACCAAGGCACAGCAAGGTCTACATAGCAGCATAACGATGTCCCATCTTATTCTCAACATCCTTTCTGGTAAGCCCACCGTCTTGCCATCTTTTTTTTTGGCTGCCACTGCACGCTGAGCCGATTTCAGAGATGTGTCAGCAGAGACCACAAGCTCTCCTCCCTGCGCTCTGTCTGCCAGCTTGAAGTTCAGTGCTGCACAGACACGGCTCAGATTATTCTTCCCTGGATACACTGCATTATGTGGCCTTGCATTTATCTAAGTGGAAGTTAACCTGCGATCGTTTTTGCCCATTCACTAAGTTTTGCAGGGTTTGTGACATTTCGGTCAGCACCAGCCTTGACGCTTAACTTCTGTCTGTGGAGTACTGCTAGTAAAACCCAATTTCTGCTCCAAAGAACATAGAGAACTTGACAAGAATCTGAACTTCCTGGTGTTTTTGGTTTTTTGTTGTTTTTTTTTTTAATCAAGCTTGTATGCTTATTAAAACCTAAGCACAGCTGCAGTGGACTATAAGAAATTAAGCTTCTTTCTGTCCATTTCCCAGGAAACTGGACAAGAGCCAAAAATAATCGGTCCTGTTTAAAGTAAGTATCTGCATTTTGCCTCAACAACTCTCCAGAAAGGCAGCCTGTTTATCTCCCTTCCACACTGCTGAAATTCATTTTGGAGATGATACAACCACTTATGCACGGCAAAAGCGACCTAACTTCTGAGAGTGGAAGTGTCTGTGAATCAGTACTTAGAACAACAGTTTAGTTAGTATTTAAGAGAGGAGATGCACACACCTTTTGTTTGAACGCAATATAGAACAAGCTGTAACTTTCATAATAGTGCGGTACTTTTGCATTATTAAGCTCTCTCAATAAGAGATTAAACACAACCACTGCTGAGAGCAAAAAGTTTGCATCAGCTCTAAAAATCCTGTGACTTCCGTATCACCAGCTAAAAGACTGCAAAGGCACAACTACGTTATGGGTTAGCAACACAGAAGACAAAGAAATCACAGCCTGAACTTCCCCTCAAATACCTCAATTAAACCAGAAGTCTTCCAAAGGTTTAGAAAAGTCTAGATTTCCTTTGTTATAAAGTCATTGCGTTTTGAGGGCTTTTATTGCTCAGAAAGGAAAATATCAATTATTGCAGTCACAGGAAGATATGAAATTCTTGTAGTCAAAATGCCTGACTTGTGCAGTGCATAGGCTAAACTCCTCATAACCTTAACATAATTTCAAAACATTGCTCTTTTATCTGCATCCAGTTTCTAAACATCTTACAGTTGATGTTCGCCATCACTTGACACTGCAGTACAAATTCCACAAGCTGGTTCTTTCTTCAGTACGTTTTTGCCTGGCTGCTCACTTGACTGCTTCCGCACTCCCCCCGCACCTGCGACTCCATCCCTTGCCTCTTCCTTCTTTTTCACTGGAAGTTCAAATATACCAAAAGTTCAAATAACCTACTGAAGGTGTAAAACCTGCTTGCATTAGATTTTTACACGTGGACATTTCTGCGACTTGGCTGGACCGGCAGCCCCGTTCCACGTGCACATCAGCACTTCTGCACGGCGAGGGCAGACGGAAGCGCGGCGGGGCAGGTTCCCAGCCTGCCTTTGAGCTTCAGCCGTGCTCCTCGACCGATGGTAGATACACATGAGATAATGCAGCACTAGTAATAACCACCACTACCAATATCAAAGGCTAAGTCACTGGAGCTGTATTTAATTCTTCCCTTGCAAAAGCTTTCAAGTCAACTCAATTAAAGTAATCCACCACAACGATTCAAGTTTTACAGACAAGGATTTTCCCCCCCTCAACCGAGCAGCTTGTGATTTAACAGTAATGTTTCAAAGTTGTTCAACAACCCTTTCTTTCATTACATAAAAGATGAAGAAAGCTAAAAGGTATAAGCACTAAAAAGATATCTGATGTCTTACAGTATTAGGGCTGGAATGATCCAATTCCACCAAAGCTAACAACAGCTGCCTATGTGGTGCGGACAGGATATTCACCCAAACTGCAGTCAACAACTCTCCCCTCCTAGAAGAGACAAATATTTGTTCCCCTCCTCACGGCAAGTCATTTGGACTATGGCTGTTGTCAGCTAAAAGTGGATCTTTTACTTCATATCGGGCTTTTTGACACTTGTCGAGTTCACTTTAAAAACATTTCAGCTCTTGCAGCAGTAAAATCATGCTCCCAATAAAATTCTTTTGCTGGACTGCTGTACAAAAATACTTTTAGTACATATATATGTACTCCAGCTTTTAAAATTTGCTTTAAATCAATACATTGCATTTAAGCTTGCAGGAACCCCTCTCGTTAACAGTTCTGAAAAAGCGGGGGCCCGTCTCGCTGTGGGGCAGCTTTCTGCACAGCCTGACCCCCCTCCCCGCACCTCTCGGGGATGGACTGGCCTTCCAACACGGAGCCCTCCGTGCTTCGGCCAGCAGAGCCAGGCAACTCGGTTCCTGCTCAGACCTGCCGCTTTCTGCCTTCAAGACGGGAGGTTTATCCAGTTCCCCGCATCACTCTTCTTTCCCAAACATTTGGCTTTGGTGATTTCCCCCCGCCCCTTCCCTTTCCCTTACTCCAAGTTTAAGGCAGTTCACCACTTACGGTCATTTACAGCTTACATCTCAGTAAATCCAGAAGGTGTCTGATGAAAAAGAGGGACTAGCCAAGCATCTTAATCCCCCTGTTCATTCATGCTCTCTGTAATGTTCTTTCAGGCCTCTGCTGAGAGACTAGGCTGAAATGAAGGCTGATAAATTAGTCTGGAGGGAAACAAGGCAGATTCTGCTTGTAAAAGGTCATTCCAACTTTGTTCTGGGTGAGGGTTTATCTTGACTGCAGCTGCGACAGACAATGGCCGGGGCCTAAACGGCAGAAATCCTAGCTCTGCTCATGAAATTACTGTGCTGATAAGGTAGAATGGACTTCAGCGAGATCTAAATGGGAAAAGGGAGGTGGGGGACAAGGGTGAAATGTAGGTATTTTTGAACGTGGTTGAACAGGGATGACACAATAAGATGTACAATTAAAGCAATGACTTGCCCAGGCATTATCGGAAAGCGAAGAAACATACTGCTCGCTAATCAGATCAAAAGGAAGAAAATAACCCAGGTCTGTGTGCTGAACTGCCTCTGTACGAATGCAGGCACGAGGGGGCTGAATGCTGCGCTTTCTATACCAGGAAGGCTATGAAATACATGAAGGACAAAGGTGATTCTTAAAGATCAGGGCTTCTGAACGACTGCATCATTTTCTAGACCTTGCATTGCTTCCAGGACGCACTGGAGATTTACTGCACTAGCAACACGTTGCCAAGAGCTGCCTAAATAAGCCCCAGTAAAGAGCATGCACGAGCAGGACAGCCAGGTGAGAATTCTCCTCACTGAAAAGCACTTTAATTTTTTTAAACACATTTTGTGCATTTCTGGGACAAAGACAGTAAGTGATGGCAAGTTCTGACGAACCGCTCTCGAGTCTGTGCTTCCTGATGTGTACACAGATTGACTTTCCTCGTGAGAGAGATGCCTCTCCTTTATTTACACATCCCACTTGAATGTGCATGTCTCTGATCAATGCAAACACGTTAAATGGTCACAGCGTCCTGTTACCAGTCTGGAACCCGACTACGCTAACCAGCTTCCACTCAGGGCTGTGCCTCAGATGATCTTGTTATCTGTTTGCTTTCAGAGAGGACAGAGAGAACCAGGAAATAAGAGAGATGCACAAATGAGTCGAGGTGGGTACTTTACAGGGACGCGTCACAAAGCAGCTGGCCTTCCTCACAACTTGAGAAACAAAGCACACGATTAGTAATGAAATTTCCAAAGACACCCAAATGCATGGAAATGCTCCTTCCGCTCCGACCGGCCAATTCACCACCTTGTTTGACCACTGGACCTCCTCCTGCAGACGTGCTTCTTCCATTAGTGTTTCTAAATGTGACTCAAACTTGGCTTCACACCTTCCCATGAAAAACAGCCCTTGTCTTTCAAAACTGTAAACTTTCAGTACAAGGACTGTCTCATTTTGTACAGGTCCCAGTACTTGCTGTGGTGAGACACACAAAGAGAGGAAAGGATGAATAATTAAATGAGATGTTAACAAGCGAAGAACAAAGACCCACCTACATCCCACTACTTCAGAAAGAGCGATAGACCCAACTTTTCATTTTCACCTCTATGTACAACAACATAGCTCCCTTGCATTTCCAGAGCCAAATAAGAAGCAATCAAAGTGCCAAAATGTGTGAAGTGCTAAATCCCACAAAGTAAGAGTTGCTACATCTGCGGTGCTGCTCCATATTTGCTATGGGAAGAGGAGGACGGTGCCAAATTATGCAGAGAATGCGATTTCCCCTTTCTCTAGAAGTAATTAACATAACATTTTACTCTGGAAAATTCACTCTTGTTACTTTTTGCATGGTACAGATTGAGGTAAAGAAATATAACTTAAAACCTTCAGACTTGATGACTAACCAGGAACTCAAATGAGGTTCACTGAAAGGTTTGCTAATGTCACAAACCTTTGCTAATGTCACAAACCTTTGGAGTCTCAACCCAGCTCTGAGTATTTAAGCCTTGACTCAAAGTTGAGTAATGACTTTCTCTAACGTCTTAGCACAAGGTTACTGAACTCAGGGGCTAGGGATAAGCTACACAGAAAAAGGACCCCTGGAAAATAACTGGGTGAACACCTAAAGCATTCAACCGGTCAGGGTCCCTCACACAGCAAGGCACAGTCCAAGCAAGGTGTGGGTAGCCTACCGGTAAGTAGGAAAGGTGCAACAGCTCGGACCTCGGCACACAGTTCCTGAGTTCACTACAGAACCTGCGTACGCTCCTGTGTCGCTAGATGATGCTGGAGTCCTCGATGCCATACTATCACACGTACTTTACCTACTAGTAAGTAGCACAAGGACTGCCCTCTCAAACAGCAAACACATCCCCGATTACCATGTAGAAGTAGCCTAAGAACTGCAAAGCAACTTACTTTGCATTGCTTCCACCTTCTGAAATTGAGACTGAAAGGGTCCGCAGAGTGATGCCTCCTTTAAAGTCCCATGTATATTTATAGTTTAACTTATCGATCATTTCCTTTACAAAAGCCTACTGTGCTCCAGTGCTCCATCAGCCAGGCTTTTCTGAGAATGGACAAAATAAAGGTTGGATTTCTATGAAAGTGAACACTCCAGAGGAAGAAGTACTGCCCTGTGTTCTGCGAGGCTTTTGACAACGAGAAGAGCTATTTTTCAAATCCTGTGGTCACCACTGAGCTATTCGTGGGATTTTCTTTTCCTCCTTTTTTTTCTTTTTCTTTTTTTCTTTTTTAAGTGTGGATGATAAAATACTGTTTCAGAAGCTGGTATTCATGGATGTCTCTTGAAGACGAAAAGAAAATATTTATTTCCTTTTTCTGCTTGTGAATCAGAATGTTCTATTTAAAGAAAGTGCCCTCTGCCGGATTGCTCATGAGTTATTACCCCTTATGGAAATAAAGGAGAAAAATCAGGAGGTATTCTTAGTCATTCCCTTCCCCTGTCTCTTCTTTTTTTTTTTTCTTAATTCCTTATATACCCATGTTTTAGAGAAGTGCCTAAGATAGAGCAAGATATCTTGGCATTCTTGGGCCTAAAAAAGACTTACTCTTTTAACCCTGACATTGAAGCATCTGGTGAAACATCGATAAATGGTACAAATTTCAGTCATTTCACTTGGATGTCACAAGGTGCATTTTTCATTTTTATCCAGGGTTAAAATTAACAAATTAACCCCCTCAGCAGATTTAGTTGTAGAGAATGGGGTTTTGCCTTTGATACAACAAGCAGTTCCCCACACCCCTCCCCGCTTTTTTTTTTTTTAATTGCTTCTTTTTCTTGACTCAAAAGCCAGTAGCATGTGCCTCCTGGCATGTCTGTAACACCAGGCGTAGGAAACAGCCTAACAACTGACAGCACCTGGAAGCTGACTCTTCCCCTTCCTCATGATGCTCTCCTAACACCGGAACAAAGGCCACGTACTGTGGAGAAAATGAAAGTGCTGATGTTCTCACCACAGCTGTTCTCTGGAAAGGGGACGGTATCTAGCACGTACAAAGTTGAGCAACTTTACTGGCCCAAAATCGTACAGTATTTAGAATATTTAGAGTTCAGCAAGTTCTTTTTCCTCCTTGAGATTTTCTTTTTCATTTAAGCACCAGGTTTTACTCCAAAGCACAAGTTTATCTGCAGTTTTATCATGCACTTATATATCCACTCTAATTAGGGATGCCTGTTAGCAACTCCCAGTGGCTAGGGGGATATCTGCGAAGGCCCAGAGTGCTCTTACGTTCTGTTTACCTTATGAACCCACAGATTCTTTCTTTTTCAGAATTATTCTAGCCAAACAAAACTTGAAGAAATGGTGAAGTAACCTTGCATGGGAAACGTTTTCTGCGTAGATAACACGCTCCATCTAGGGAACGCGTGCGCACCGTTCTTCAGCACTTTCCAAGACTGCTCATTCCCTGCAAGGGCATTAGATGTGGTTTTGAAAACAGCAATTCATAAGCTCTTTTTCCCTGAGCAATAGAGGCTGTTATAGTAACATTATTCAGAAGCCAAAGGGAAAGGCAGAGGCCAGAGAACATGAATGAATCAGAAGACACATGAAGAAAAACTACAAGGAAATGTCATCACATCCTTTCAGCCTAAAAGTTGAAAGAACGTTAGCAAGAGATGAGTGCAAACAGGTTTGGGGATTTCTTTGCTCATTTAAAGGACTCGTACTCCTTTTAGCATCTTGCTAAGAAACAAGACAGACAAGAGCATGCTTCTTTAACCAACTGTATCAGCTTTTTAAAGTGAAATGAGGGAATTTGTGCTGTATGTTCTTTTAACTGGGAAGCATGACAAACCCATCACAGTTAAAAGAATGTTTAGAGACTCTTTCCTATTTTAATATTTTTAAGACTGAAGGAAATACAATATAATTCTCCTCTCAGCAATCAAGGCCAGTCACGTGAAGTAAATTTTCCTTGGCGCTTATGAGTATTTCTAAAAAACAAATACACAAAATAAACAAAAAAGACCCCTACACCAAAATTTAAATATTCTATTTTGTGGGAACAAGGAGGTTGAGCTGCTATGAATCACTGACACTATAAAGCCTGTTCAAAAAGCAGCAGAGTTTTCCACTGGCACAGATGTGAAGCCAAGAATGCTTGCTGCATCCTTAGCTGCCGGCTTTTATTTTTTCCATAGTTATTTGTCTTTCATGGGACAGCTTCTATCTTCAACCTAAAGTACTAGAGGAAAGCACTTATGTTTTGATATGTAAAGCCACCGCCTGCCTCTTACACTTCAGCGTAAGAGAAGTCTCTTCTGTTTCAGCAAATAATCTCTCTTCAAATATAAATTAAAACAAAGGAACTAATAACCATATTTTATTAATGGTATTTACCCTGTGAAGCAAACTGATCTAAAAGCATACCTGCTTCCAAATTCCCTAGCATTCAGTTGCTAAATTTCCCTCCAGGATGTGATTCCCATTCTTCTCTCCATTAGCAAAATAAACAGTGCTATGATAAATATCATTATTTACTCAACAAAGTGATCAAAATCATTACGCAATTTTTTATTTTTTTTTTAAGGTCCCAGAGGCAATAAAGTGAAAACACGCTGTGATTTATTTGGGGTACTCTGAATGGTATGTTCTGTGTCAGCAGGCAAGGAAGTAATAGGATCGGGAGAGCAGAGCAGAAATGCAATCACGTCACACTAAATAATCACAAGGCTTTCAGTTTGGGTGGTGTCTTTTAAGGAAAAAAAGGTAGATAAACATGATCAGCACAGTAGTGTCAGGGAATGAGGCACAGAGGGAAAACAGGGCACACCATCCTAAACAAGCACTTACTGAATCATCTCTATGAGGGGGTGGGGGCCGGAAGAGCGACACATCTCATTTATTTTTATGAAATGAGCATGAATCACTCACTGCCATCCATGTTAAAAAAAAAAAAAAAACCAAAAACCAAAACACAAACCTTGAATAATAGGTATGAATTAATTTAAAGAATTTTTTTTTAAAACATATTCCACAAAGGAAATATTGGAGGAAAAACATATAAAGAAACAAGATAGCAAAGACTTGCTGCAGATAAAGCAGGATGTGTATTCACCCAGTGTTAAACTAGTCCCTCCTGTCTGGCTAAAAGGAAAAGCATCTATAATAAAAAAAATTACATCTCTTTTCTTCAAGATATGGCAAGTAAGACATGGTATTCTGTATTCCCTACGATGTTTTAGGCTATTAGGGGAAATAATGAGTAAAGGTGAAAGTTTCAGCAAATAGCATTCTTCTTTTACCTCCTGGAGCTAGATGTTTTACATCAGAGCCAGGTCTGGATCAAACAGTTTAGATGAAAAAAGACCTGGCCTCTACCTCCGAACAGGAGCCTGTGTTTCTCGAGGACTTTGAAGAAATACAGTTAACTGTTTTGTTTCATTTCAATTTTCACAAATCTGGTATGATTGAAGTGTGAAAAGAGAAAGCCATTTCTGCAGTGTTAATGCCTTGGATAAGAGAGATCCATTTTCAAATCAAAACCCTTAATAGCACATTTTCCAGCCCCCCAAAATGTTTTTTTTTTTTTTAATTCCAGAAATCAGATCTTAATTGTGAAGTACAAACTGAAGAATTTTTAAATTTGTATTGTATTTTAATATTCTGAATTAGCATGCTTAAGCTTTACCTAAAAAAAAAAATCCACAGAACAGCAATGAAACCATGCCTTCCTACACACCTACCCTTAAAGAGCCTACTTCAACACGCTCTCTGCAGCGACTGGGGCCCATCACAGATGTGCACAAGTCCCCAGGTACTAAGAAACTTGCCTACTGACTGTGTTCAGAAGCCACATACACATCTGTAAGCACAAAGACGCGCCCTATACAACACCATAAACAACGGTTCCTAGCAAAACTGGGATGTTGCTAATGAACGCTCACTTCAAAGTGTGGCGTAAAGCATTCTTAGGTATTGCCACTTCTAGTGGCACTCTTGGTTCAGTCAAAGTCTGACAACAAATCTCCTGCAATGAAGGGAAAGAACTTTTTGTGCAAAAGGCAAAAACTCAATTAAAATTAAGGAACAGATGCCTACTAAAAAAAAAAAAAACCCAAACACCAGATTTTCAGGATTTGGATGAGGAGGTGGGGTGGGTGTCCACAGAAGTGGCATTATCAAGACTATGAACTATAGGAAATGACCTGAGAAATATGTAATATGAATAAAGAAGATTGGGTGTGAAGAGCAGTTATCTTTCCTGAAGTAAAAATACTAATGTAACTAGTAGAATAGGCAATTCAAGTATCATAGCAGTATCTCAACCAGCCAGCAATAAGGAGTTACCTGTAAGAAGTCTTACAGCAGCCTTCAACCTTCAAGTCACTGCAAGTCAAAACTACAAGTTAGAGAAAAGTACGGTCAAAAATAATGCCAAACGGCATAAGGAACACTTCTCACGGTACATGACAAAAACTGGATCTGTAAGAAACAACACAGAGGCAAAAGTCTAGCGAACAAGTTATAGGGTGACAAAAAACTCCTCCTCTTTTCTTTTTTCCTGTTGCTGCCATTGTCTGCCTACTCAATTCTATCAACAGAGGATGGAAACATATCCCAGGTTATAATTTTCTAGCACAAGTCACATCATGTAAAGCCACCTAGAACATCTCTTTAAGGCTTTTCCAAAGTTACGCTCAAAGGAAACAGCTCAGAAACCAACACACAGGCAGAGATAGTATTTATTACAAGAATTCCCGTTTAGCACATGAAGGTATTTGTGGACACTGTTCCCAAGTGAAACGATGGAGGTACTGAGTGACTAAAACCGGATTTCTGAACTTTCTTTAAACATCCTGGGAAGTGGAAAACTTCAAGAGGTATCTGCAAATATAAGCAAGGTCAAAAGAGATAGTGTCAGGGTGGGTCTCAGACAGTGTTTGAGGACATCTGATGGAGGACAAATAGTCCTTCCTTTCAGGTATGAAGCATACCTGCCAAATCAGAGAACAAAAGAATGCCGCTGAAATGTGAGAAGTATCACAGAGGAAGAAAGTTTGTTCAATTACACTACAAAAATAAACAGTATCGCAAAGTCAACGTAGACTGAAGTTAATAGATACGGCTTATATCAGGCCTGGCATTCAGTGCAGAATGGATATAGGGAAAATTTCTTAAAAACATGAATGTAAACACAAACTTTTATCAGAAATATAAAACACAAGGACAAAGTGTTGCCAAGGTCATAGAAAAAAAAAAATCTCCATTACTCAAATTCGGTCTGACTTCTAGCAGCCGAGGAGGATAGCACTTTGTTCCAAAAAAAATCAGTGCCTTTAAAAAAACCCAAACCAACCAAATGCCACCTATAAATACTAGGTTCAGAAAAAGAGAATTCACCTTTCTGTAGTAGCCACTTCAACACTGCAGCCTACAAATAATCAATATCGCGTATTCCTAGAGGAAAATTGTGCTTTCTTTCAGAGACCTTAATGTGACCAGTACATTAGGTAATCTCAAGCTGCCTCATAGCTACGGCCTCCCTGAAACAGAAAAGGATTTCCAGTATATTAACAGGGATTTTTTTTCCCAAAAAAACCCACGTTTTGAAGCTAATACAGAATACTAATCAAATATTCTGTAATGATATTCACATGGAGAGCAGCTAACACAAAGATGAACTTCTGAGGAATGCCTTTGGCGGGGGGGGGGAATCAAACCTCTCAGCTGAATTTCCCTTCTTTCCCTGCATTAGGAGAGAGAGAAAAGGAAACTCTTGACTCATTCAACTGAACTCCAGTTTTAGCTCTTCAGACATTTCCTACTGCAGAACGACAAAACAAGATTGAGTTTTGTTTTTATAGCAAGTGTTTTTTGCTTTTTCCTGCACTTTCGACACATTAAAAAAGTAAACAAAAACATCTGGACATACTTCTTTGGGCTTCACAGAATCTAACTGCTCACTGATTTTTCAGACTTCACAATCAAGAGTGTAAATATAATCAGACACAATTTAAAATGTTAATGCTTAAGTTTGGCCTTTTTGACCTCGTTTTCTAGGAAAACAAGGCTTCTGTGTTTGCACTGTTGGCTTGCCCACTTGGTAAGTCTTACTGTTGTGTCCCTTAGTTGCTTCCCACCTCTGTACTCCAATAGTTTTTAAACCACAGCTTCACATCAGTAGTGGCTGATGGAGAAAACAGGCCAAGTTCCTGCTTCATCCAGAGGAAAAGGGAGCTAAAATTCAGCTTCCAGATTTTTTTGAGGGTCAGGGCAAGCCTATCAAAGAGCATGTGAGTCCTGGCCAGCCAAAGCCCTCTGAACCAGCTGCCCCAGATACAGCCTGTTCCTCAAGACCAAAGACAGCAGATCCGATCGATGTGCAGCAGGGGTACCGTAGTGTTGGGGTGCACATTAGGGCTACCATAGAGGAGCAATTATATGTCATATAACGGACACTGGATGCACTGGGATAGGACTGTGGACACAGAGTATAAATCCTAGGCTACATTTCACTGTTCACAGAATCTGCTATAATTTATGATAACACTTAGGGGTATGGATATTTTCAAATCAAGACTAGAGGAGCAGAAGAGACTAAGATGATTTCTGGGACAGTCCCAGAAAAGCAGGGAGAAAGATATGAGTTCTGGGATAGCGGTGGTTTTCCTATTGAAGATTGGTTTTTGTTTAGCTCTTAGGGAAAAATGACTTTCACATTTCTTTATCTTTGCTGCAGAACAAGAACTCAAGAACACCTAGGGTGTTAATGGGTACATGCTATTTTTCTATGACCAGTTAATAACACCTGCACAGCTAACATGGACTGGAAGTCAAAGGTAACACACCCAACTACAAAACATGATGCGACTAATCACATTTCTTCCATTGTGACAAGTTCTGAACACAATTTGAAAATGACAAGCACTTTAAGAAGTGACCCAACATCATTTAAAACCAACCTTCTAAAATGGTGCTAGAGCAGTATTCGTAGCCCAAGAAGCTATCTCAAAAAGGATTTCTGCCGCTTTTTAAATACTGTGTGTAATCAGGGACGCAAAATAACGCAGGGAAATACGGCATTAGCAAAGTCACGACTTCTGTCCCCAGGCCGGTCAGGACTCAGTCTAGCTTTATGAACAGTTTGCACAGAAGACAAATGAATGTGATTATCACATTCCACACGCTTACCTCCCATCCAAAGTTTGTTTCCTTTAATGTGCTCCTCTGTACTGTCATATAGGGTCCAAATCTTTCCCCAACTTCAATCTTCTTTTTGGCCCAAATCCCTAGCCCTGCCCCTGGAATCGAAGATTCTCTGAGTTCAAAATCTGGTGGGATTGGAATGTCATCAGGAATGTAGACGGGAGCTTCATAAGGTGAGCCCTCCTTGGGAGTGAAGTCCTCACTGGTGGGAAAGGGTGATGGAGGTCCGACAGGAATGGGGGACATAATACTGTCCTCTGTTTCCTCCTCTGCACTTTCGCCAGCAAGGAGATCAGGGTCGGTCTCGTACATATTATTTACAATCTCGCTGTCACCTAAAAGGGGAAACAGCAGAACAAAACACACTGAAATACTCACGTGAACATTAGTTAATCTCTTCTTGGGTCAAAGTTTCATAAAGCCTAGGTCACATGCTTTAAGGATAGAAGTAGTGGCAGAAAAAAAGGTAATCCTCACCTACAGAACTCAGGTAGAAGTGAGGTAAAGATACTCATACTGCTTGCACAATAGTCAGTGCTATCGAAGGATGAGATGGAAGCTAACTGCAGGCCTGTCATGTTATACTGGGTCAGGGTTACTGTAGCGGTTGTCTTTCAATAACGGAACGAGGGAAGAAAACACAGAAGAGGTGTTCCTGTTCCCTGTAACCATTTATTGTTTTAACTGGCTCAGTATATTTTGTAGAGGAAATGAAAGAGAAATTAAGGTAAAATCCGACTTAAGCTTGGCAAGAACTCTTTGCCTGGTATTTGGGTTTCTTGGGTTCAACGCATCACACAACAGAAGCCGCGGCTGATGTGGCCTTCCAGCTACATCTCAGCAATGTACCTTTTCAGGCATAACAAAAGCATCACCAGTTTGCAATACTACTTTAAGACTAACGTGTCCTACATGCTTACACAGAGAGCATTTTAAGCTATGCTCTCCACCACAGTGTAGATATTGTTTCACTGAACTCCCCAGGACGGGGATCTGGTTTGCAATAGTGTGACAACGGTCAAAGAGAAAGCCAGGGAAAAGCTGGACGCTGTCTTCTAGTCCACGCAACATCTCATAAACTAGACAGAAAGACATTAATGCAAGAAGTATTATAACATCATTCTTTAAAAAGAAACCCAAGCACTTAAAAATGCAGTCCTAAAATGCTTCTTTAATTTCATACTATTCAGGTTGTAAGAAATTCGGAGGGTAGTCACTATTTATTTTTCCTTTTTTTTTTTTTTTTTAAATAATGATTTGTGTGGTTCTTCCACAAAAGCATTAGCAGAACTGCCGCTGGTTTTCCTATGCCTCAACTTCTTCAGTTGTATAAGGTAGGAGAAAAAACCCAAACACACGTATAAGAAGATTTGAACGGTATGTACATAGAATAAAGGCAAAATTTTTAAGTTGAAGGAGTTAACATTACTAGCCAGAATTGATGACTGCATCCAGTTAAAAATATCACATCAAATGTTTCATGCTTAGCACCTTCAGTGTAATTGCAGCACTGTTGAGCTCAGTGCCTACAAAAGACTGGGAATCAAATTAGTCCAGAGGATAGGAAGGGAGCGTTTGTGTTTGGGACAAACAAACAATCCCCCCTCCCCGAAGTAAATATCCTTAATCCTGTAAGGATTTTTAAGCTTCATTTTCCAGCAACAAATTATTACACTTCTGAGGATTACAAGTCAATTCCATTATTAAACCTGTAACAACATGCATCCATTTTCAGGTTTGATATTGGCTTGCACAAGCTAAAAATATTCTTCAAACATCCCTTCCTCTTCCATCACTTGCCAAAACAAAATAATTTGAGACATGTTTACCAGAATGCACTGAAAGAAAACTAAATAAGAAAAAAGTCTGTGAGCACAGGAGTAGCCTAAAAAGTTTTCAGAAAAACACTTTTAACCGGAAAATGATCGTCTGCTGAATCCAAAATGCTTCATTCAGACACGCATTTCAGTGATTTCACGGCAGAATTCTGCTTGCCGGGTGCAGTTCTGCTAAGAAACTGCCACATTTCCTCCAACTTCATTTACGGATCAGCCAGAGAGGCCAATCTTCCAAGGGAGCCTCGCCGTAAGGACTCTTAGGGCTTCCTCCAGCTATTCCCTGCTGTACAGATGGGATTCTACAAGCCCCCCCCTCTAACAGAGCCTCGGCCACGTTTCCACCTCAGGACCAGGTCAGCACAGCTGGAGCTCCACTTTGACTCTTCCCTCTCTGTCACAGGGCCAGTAAATGCGGGGGATCGGAGCTGAGCGGATGTCAGATCTCAGAAACCAAGAATATGTTTCATTTTTCTATTTTCAGAACCAAACACTCCACTCATTTCAATATTAATTGTCCCTTTTCCTCCTTCGCTTTCCTGGCCATAAAAAATTTTGAAATTTAAGTCTTTTGATGACAAAATTAATGGTATTTTTATATTTATTATTATTTTTTACAAAATTCCCCAAAGTCAGAAAACTGGGTTTTGACCAGCTTTCCCTTGGGCTTGTATACAGTGAAATTCCCACAGTCAAACCGCATTCTGATGTACTTGTGTTTGCAACACGCTTATTCTTATGAAATGCAGTTGTTATCATTATTGCGATACTAGTGCTGAAAGCTCCTATTCAATCTGATCAACCAGCTCTGCTTAGAAGAGAGCTCCTTCTTCAAAGAATTTACAAAGAGATCGCAGGGGAAATGGCTTATAGAGCCTTACAGACGAGACACACGGCCATAGAGAGAATAAAGAGGTTGCTAAGAGAGCTGGAAAATGAACCCTGGGTCTTAGCTGATCACCTTCATGAGGAAAGCTGCCTCCTCCTCCTCCTCTTCCTCACTCCAAAGGCAGAACAGAGAGGAAAGAGACTCCCATCTGCAATATTGCCATTACAGTTCCTGTCTGAAGAAAGGACCTTCACCAGAACTTCTAACCTCACAAACACCGATATTAACTATGAATGGGGATTTTTTCCCCCCATTAAATGGACAAACCCAGAGCAGGGTAATTTGTAGAAGCACCGCCATAGTTTGCACTCCAAACACAGGCACTGCTAACCAGGTTCAGTTATGACTGACGTCTTTCCAATCGGTCTCTCCTCGCTTGCTGCAAAGTCAAGAACTTGAGTTCTTTTTGAGACTCAAAAAATATGCTACACAATAGTATATTATTTACATTTACAAAATCTTTAAATTCTTGGTTTTTTTAAGGTTTGATGTTATAGCTTTATAATTGTAGTGATTATTCTGAAACATTCTTTGGGCGGCCAAGAGAAGTAACTCAGGGGTGAACAGAAAAAAATATGCAAGCTGCTCTCTTAAACAAAACCAAAACCCACATACGTCACTAGTTTCTCTTATCCACTGCAGCATCTGCCTTCTGACTGTAAAACCTCGACGACTGATTTCCTGAGCCAAGCTGGTCTGCTGCACTAGGGAGCTCCTACACAGCCACACAGAGATGTATCGTAAACAAAGCAGCAGATTTGCAAATAGATACGTCACTGATAGATTTTAAGGACAGAAAAGAGGATTTGCGCTAATTCCATATGACCTCCTGCCTTACTCAGACCACAGGACTCCTCTGAATTACTTCCATCTTCAAGATCAAAAGGTGGTACATAGCTTATCTTTTAGGCTGAAAAACCCCCTATTTTCAGATTTTCCAGCAGTGGCCAGCAACCCTTGGTACGCGGTTACACTGCACTACTGCGCTTCTGCCCGGCAGCGATTTCTGTTAAGGGAACAGGGCTTGTACAACCCCCCTACTCACACGCACGCACAAAGCCCAGAGTTCCACAGCAAGTGCTAATGGGGGAATTATAAACCCCTTTGTCTCCTCTCTCCCTGGCAAGCCTCTGCCTCCTTTTTACCTTCCGCATTCAACATCTCTCCCTTTTCAATTTTTGAGGATGTCACCTCTTAACCTCTTGAATGAGCTACATAGGATAGAATATCTTTCACTCAAATGTGTGTTTTCAACCCTTTAAAGACTCCTGACTGAACCATCTGTGGGTTTTCAACAACTTTTTTTAACTATCTATATTAGAACTGGCTAGAGGATTCCAGGATCATCCAAGTGAGTGCTAAATCCAGAGAGACATTTTCACACGGAACTCCACTGAAGACAACAGACTCGGTCTTTGGGATGCACTTACCTCTTCAGATTGTTACTGCTAAACGGGGCCCTTCACAGATTTTACAGTCTTTATCATACACAGTATAATACTTTAACATCATACGCTGGACTTCAGTGAACATTATTATTCAGGCATCATAAACCATTTAAACAGAGAGTGATCAGAACTGGGCTCTTAGATCTTGTATTTCCTGTATCTGGAACGTGAAATACGTATATATTTAGTTCCAACTTCCCAGTGCACTAAGACCATTAATGAAATTTCCCTCTAACTAAAAAAGAGCATTTTCACTCTTAGGGTTTGAGATGAAGAGGAAAGTAAGTTTCAGTAAGTTTTCTTCCCTGAAAGCTACTAGGAAACAAACGTATCTTCAAAGTTTTTGCCACATTAATTGGGGTGCTCATTAGCATATTAGAATACCCTATTTGAATTGAATGTGATGAACTGATATTCACATGCTTCACGGCGAACTGAAGCAGAATTGATATTGCTTCCAAATATAGGGGGTTTAGTTGCCAAGAAAACTCTATTTTTAACAGAAAGTTGGGTAAAACGTTAAAGTAATATTCCAAAATACCAGTCAGTAAGAAAATTATGATTCATTATGTAAAGCAAAAATGGTTTGCATGAAATTACATTTAAAGTTAGTTGTAGCCACACCACAATAAATCCATAGTTATTAATCACAAATTAATCCTGAATTAACAAAAATACAAGCATTCCCATCAGCTAGCGCATCAGCTTTGTAGCATACAATTTCAGCCATTAATTGAAACTCAGCATGGATTATTATTTCCTTCCAATTCTGTAGTTCACAGGGAAAAAAAAAAAAAAAGGCATGTTTGTTAGTACCCAACTTTTTCAACACTAAACAAAAGATACCCTATCTGTTGAAAGGGACAGCACCTCAAGGAACTGCAAACAGTGCTTACTTATGCACCAAAATATTATTCTAACAGGGAAGTCTCAGAGTAGCACCTCTAAAAGAGGTGCACTGAAATGCAGAATCAGATTTAATAGAGGGAACGAGGCAAAAGAAGTGGCAAGCAACCGAGATGGGTGAATAAACGGGCTTGGAAAACAGCAAGCTTTGAGCAGGTGACCAGCACTGACCAAAAACTCCGCTGAGCTTTCCAGTTCCAATTCTGGAAATTCTACCTGATAGGAGTAAAACTAGTATAGAGATGGTCTAATTTATTAATTTAATGTTAAAAAATTTCTACCAATCTGAAAATTATGCATGGACTGAACAACTACTCCTGATGAAAAAATGAGCAATACCCAAAGTAATTCTGAAGCACTCCCATCAGACAAGCGGTGATGATCTGGAAGCACCTTTCAGTAGGCTCCAGCATTTCATAACATGAACTCTTACTATGAAGAGCCAACAGAGCTGTGGTAGGTAAAGAAAGATTCCGGGTAAATAAGCTGAGAACCAGGCCTTATATATACAGGATACAGTTATATCCAGACGTATAAAGTATTTGAGGGCAATTCTCCAGTGGTGGCCTGTCTCACCTTCCAGAGGCGTAAAGGCATCCCTGCTGACCAGGTGCTACCAGAACACGCCTATGACGATGCCAAACATCCCCATGAACACGAAATCAGCTTGAGGAGCAACTTGTAACTTACACAACCAGTTCTGAACACGCTAAAGGAAAAAAAAAAAAAGAAAAAAAAAGAAAAAAGAAGCCAGTCCCAGGGAGCCTGAAATACATAAGAGATAGGAAGCTCAAGAGTGAAAAACTGTAGGCTCAGAGGGTAATAACGTGCGGGGATTTTTCCAAAGGAGTCAATTGCTAAGCTGCAACATTCATATGTAAGGAGCACGGAGCTTTTTTTCATCCAAAAAGGAAAAAAGGGAGGAGGGAAACAGATGAAGGGGAAAAGAAAAACACATTTGTCATACAATACAAGTAGTTGAAGTATTTTGGGAACAGATTTGCCATCTCTCAATTAAACATGAGGCAGCATGACTGTGCTTTCATTGCACAGTAGTTTCCACTATGATAACAAGTCCAACAACCGCCTCATTGTGGACCATGCAGAAATGAGAGGGACTCCCACAGTGCATATTAATGACTGACCTCTGATGTAATCGGGGGGGAAACAGCACCCAACAAAAATTACAGTTTTCACTGCAGCATGGAAGACAGTTCTTGCTGCCAAATAGAAACCATCAGGGAAGAATAGCTGAAAAAGCAAGGCTCAACTTAAGGTATACATACTACATCTCTTCTATATCCTCAGAATACACCTTCTGTGTGAAAGACACATCTCCTCCTCTTTTTTTTTTTTTTTTTTTTATGCCTAATAAAGATTTTCCTGAGTTCATGCCTAAGAAACCTGGTGGCAGACTTTACTGAAGAAGAGGATTTTGATTCCTTTGCCAACATTTTTTTGCTCCAGCTTTTGAAAAATACAGAGAACTGCCTGCTACAGCTTACAAATGTTTCCTCTGCTAAAAAGTGCAACCCTCCTTACTCAAACATGTCGCCAGAAACTAGCTTTCATAAGTATGATATACTCCATAATCCTGAAAATACTTGTGGTTGCTGTAAATGTTTTCTCTCCTAGTATTAGCAAGTCAAATTATTTTCTACTCTATGATTAGCCTCTTTTGCACTTAAGAAACAGGAATTCCAACTGAGTTGAAAAGCAAAACTAGGTCTTTTGGAGCACGACCTATGAAAATTTTCAAATGATACAAGTAAAGCGTAAAGACACTTTGCCACTGAACACTGTTAATTTAATTTCTTCTATGGGACAATAAGGCCAGTTCTGGTTAAATTTTAATTTACTTTGAAGTTGAACCCACATCTGACTGACCTCATATTCCAAAAGAAATCATAAAAACACAGGTAATCTTTTCCTTCTGCCTTTTCAGTTGCTAAACTCAGTTACCAGGGACTGGCAACAGGCATGAAACGCCAATGAAACAGAACATTTTCAGGTCGCGATAGTTCTGATACAAGAAATACCATACGGCATCCGTGCGAGCAGAATCACCAACTAGGTACACGTATGCACGTTCCACAGTCTAATATTCCGATCAATAGTTTTTACATGGCATTGATTAACGGCCAGGGCTGTCAGAGAAAATCAGAGCCGTTCCTGTACGCGTCGCTGCCTTTGCGCGCTGCCAAACGGAGCCCTTCGGGCACGGGCGCCGGGCCTCCCTCTGCCCAGGACCACAGGAGGCTGCGGGCGGTGGGACAGCACAGCTCCATCTCTGCCCTGCCTTCAGCTGAACCCGCCTTGGCCAGACATCATCTGGGCAAACCTCCAGGCAGCCTGCCTTCTGAGTCCAGCTCGGAAGGGTAAGTCCTGCTGTGGAAGAGTTTCCAGGGATATTGGCTAGATGTCACTAAAACGCACAGATGTGCTAGATCTTCGCCACAGGCCATGTTTATTCCAGGGATTTTGGGCAAATTCAGCAGCTGGGGTTTAGTTTTGATTAGAGCTGAAGCATCTGCAATGAGGCCATCTACTCACCCTACTTCTTCAGTATTGACTAAGCCTCCTTAATTTCTGGTTATCGCATTGCTGATAGGCAAATAATCGTTGCACTGCAGAATCCTCTAGATTGCCCTAACTGCACACTGCACCGCTTATCAACCTCAGTGCTCCTCTCGGCATTACTCTAGATGTAATGCAACTGGTTAAAAAGAAAAAAGCAGAGACCATCTTATTGTTTAGGAACAACCTTCAGTTCCACTGAGTTTCATCACCAATCAGCTGGCTGTACGGGGGATGTGGCCATTCACTGATGACAACCATGCTGTCCTACATCTGCCCGTCTTCTAACGGTGAGTATTTCAATGCCCTGGAATGTCTGGTGATGTGAAAAGCAGTACAGAAATACAACTTGACCTTACTGTTATTGTCATGAAACTAAAATTAGTCCTTCAAAGCTCACGAGCAAAATTACTCAATAAAAAGACCCACTGAAAGGTTGTTTCTACAGATAATCAGATATGGGTATAGGCTTAAAATCTGTGTGACACCAATGAGGTTCTTGCAACAATGAGAGTGATGCTTCGGTATTGGTGACAGACCTCATGAATAATCTATTTAGCAGCTGTAATGAAAGAAAAAGTCTGATGTCAAAGGAAATGGTGGTAGAAGAAACAATGTGTTAGATTTTGGGTGGGGGTTTTGTAGGTTTTACATTTGGTTTTTAACACATTTATTAATAGTATTATTACACAATATAAAATTCTGCTAAGGAAATACATACTTATCTGAAATGACTAAGCATCTTCTACACTCACAGACATTGCAAAGAACATCTCCGACTCCTTCACTAGGGACGCTTACAGGACACACCAAGACTTAATTAATATCGGGCAACCAATATCCGATCAGTAAGCACAACCTGCCTTGAATTTCACCGACCCTGAAATAAATACAAAACTGGGCCCAATCCTACATTCCTGCCAGCGAGAGCAATGGGAATATTCAGAGCAGAGACCACAGGACTGAGCCCGTAACACTTTTGTCACGCTCCGCGGCATTGTGCTGGGGGCTGACAGGGATGACTTTCCAAGCTCAAATTTGGCAGACAGCTCCAGAATGGGATGTTCGCAGAAAGCGGCTCATTTTCACTAGCGCAGAAACCAACACCAGGCTCAAGTCCACTGTGCTGCCAGGTCACAGGACGCTCTTGTCCAATTGGTCTGTATTAATACAACATACGTGTAAAACCAGGTATTTTTATTTTCTAAACAACAAGGAGAATTACAGGCACCCACTGAACTCAGAAGCCAACCTGGAATCCCAGGCCCAAGAAAAGAATTTGAGCAAAAGAGTAGAAAATACAATTATGCACGCAGAATTGTGACTTCGTACAGAAGACTGAAACAACGCAGCAATAGATTCAGACTCTTTTTCCTTAGGGATTAATTGGCTGTTGAAAGCTGGGGGGGCTTACTTAATTATTCAAACTTTGCAAGTCATTCCTAGCTGTAAGTTTACAAATGCACACAGGCGTTAAACCGTAGTGTTGTCTAGAACTGTCACTGGGCTACTGTAGCATAAAAGGGAACATCAGCAAAATACTCACTAGGCCAGGACTTCCCTGGGATTCATTTCCATTTTTCCGACTCTAGAGGAAGAGCAGTGGGTGACCTCAAACATCTTTTCCAACCTAGAGGGATGTCACCACTGCCTCTACAACTCCACGAGGCTCCTGCACTATGGATTTTCCTTTAGAAACATTCCCCAGGGAAGAAAATAAAACAATCAAAGAAAAAAAAAATCCAGATGTAGCGCTACGTTAGAAAGAAGGCATGATGGAGTATTTCACACCTCCAGCAAACAAGACCGCCTACATTTTTAACTCTGGGGCAACAGAATTCTGTCTCTATTTGCTGTACACTCAGTATGTTTCATCAGCAAAAATAAAGTCATTTTTATGACCAATTTGTAGACCAGCAGAGCTGGAACGAATCATCAACATTACAGTCTAATTCAGCCAAGAGTGCAAATACTTACATCAAGCAAGTATGTGTTTAACTACTGCCAACAACTGACAGGGTTCATTACCTCTGAATATTGTGCTGCCCATCTATAATTTGCTCCAGGTAAATTATAACAAGTCCCTCTCCTGTACCTTGCTTCACTCCATTCGGAATTCTGCATGAGCCCCACCGCCCACTCTCACTTTGTCCCGACCCAGGCGGAAAGCTGACAGCCAGGTGCAACCCAAAACTTAGAAGACACATCTATAAATCACAAAGGACACTCAAAAGCACCAAACAGCACCCACCCAAACAGTGACTTCAGAACAGCGAATGATCTTAGTGATCAGATTGCCACCTGATGGCCACAGCTGAAATACAATAGAAAATCAGAAACCTAGTCCCTCCTTGGACTGAATCTGTCTGGCCTTGGTTACAAAGCCTGACTTCCTCAAATTTCAAGCACTTTGCAGCACCAGGAACTGCCATCCGTCTCACACAGGCTCACGCTTTTTAAGATGCAGGTCCTCTGCAGCATGCTTCGCAAACGGCAGCATCAAAACAAAAATCCAAGGTGTCCAACCCAATCCTCTAGACGACTCCATTATTCAGTTCACCTAGGAATGGTTTCCCAGGCACCCTGCTGGTGAAGGTAACCCCCTCCCAACCGCTGGCAAGAGAGCTCACCTACAACGGCACACCTCCCTCAACACACAAGGAGTCTTCAGACTAAAGAAAAGAACCGCTGGTATTACTAACACTTCAGAGTTTGCATACACGAGCCAAAGAGCTAAAATTCAGTGCAAGGCCATCTCTGGGAGCTAGTCTGAAATATTTAGGTTTCCTTCTGCCAGAGAGGATGCAAATTAGTGCCAAAACTGTGGCAACAAGAATTATTCCTCTTCATTAAGGATGGGACTAAGCATTCAATGCTTCATGGCCATACAAAAATGGCTTTTCCTCCATCCACAGACAATACTCATTTAATTTTAATGGCTGTAAAGAAAGAATAAAGAATAAGTTATTTCAGATTCTTGAGCCTGTCACACAATTTCTTCCTCCCATTCATTGCAAGACCCTTTCTCCTCCATCGAAGTTGTACTGGTATGTAGCTACAGCATTTGCTAGCAGATGCTGGTCAGAAAGCAACACGTTCAGCAACCAGAACAGAAGCTGCCCAAGAGCCACCTCCTGCACGCACGTGGCGACCAGTGGTCTGCGCCAGTCTCAGACTGCGGAGCAATGCTCAGAAAGGTCTTCCATACAACTCTAACTGCCGTCAGAGGAAAAGCAAATTCCGTTTTTAATGAACATTTACAAATGTCTTTTTTCTCTTTCATTCATTCGTGAAAACCCTTCATTTTCACAAGTTTTACACTTGAAAAAAGACTTGGACGATGAAGGTACCGGACGGGAAGCAGTCACAAGTGAGATGTGGTTTTGCCAACACACCAGTGTGCCCAAGGAGTCCCACACGATCCGCTCCCACCTTTGAGAAATTCTATTGCTAACACAATTCTCTATTTAATTTTTTAGTTTAATGGTCCCTTCTGCTACAATTTGCTGTGATTTTGCCTGTTTTATCCTCCATATATCCTGAACATATCTAGAAATATCCGGCTTGAAATTCTATTTTTCCTCCCTTTGGTTATCTCTGATTTTTCTTCCCGCCCCTAAATCCTGGGCCTTGAATAACAGATGACACTAGCACATAAAGCACATTAGATACATTTCTCAGTGAAATAAGCCTGTTTCTCCTTTAGAACAAACCCATAGGTTTTCACAGGCTCTCTGACTTTATTATCTGAAAGCGCCCAAAATGCTACAATTAAAAGGAACTAGGGACAATCAAAATGGTTGTAGGTGAAGATCTGGTATTTCACATTCCCTGCTCAAGATGGAACAGCCGCACGGTTGCGATAGGCCAAGTCACGAGTTACGGGCTTTGTTCCAACTGACAAACCAACCAGCTAAATTCCGCTGAATAGGTGTGCATGTAAGACCCAGATCCTGCTAACCTCAAATCATTTGGGATCGGAGCTGATACCAACCCTTCCTACCCAGCTCCAGCAGACACCCAAACTCCAGCTCTCTTAGCTTGCTGTCTGTATTTTCCCTTCAAACACTGTAATTATATTTTGCTTGCGCACTACGAAGCATAGTATTTCAGGAATGCTCAAGAAGGAGGAAGATGCTGATTTTGTATTAGGGATCCTGGAAATCAGTGGTAGCACAGTCCTGACAGACCCAGCTGTTCAACAATCTGATTGCCAAGCTCCCTGTAACTCAGTCTGACCAACCCTTGCAAATTATGCCACCCCAAAACTCTTGCATTTGCAGGACTATTCATGGAAATTTTTATTTATGCATGTCATTGAAATTAAGTTCAAAGGAGACGCAAGTTTTAACACATCTCCTGTGTAAAACTTCAGAAAAGAGCAAGCTCTGCGCACTTTTCTCAACAGGAAACTTTCACAGTTACTGCTGGATTTGAGCGTCCTAGTCCGTCATTCCAATTACTCCGTCTTTGCAATTGGTGTTTAAGGACATAACACATGAAACTTCCCCGAACCTCTGCCCAATGTAGAACTGCTGCAGAATACATTAAAAACAATTTAGTCCTGGAGAATACTAAGAACTGCAGAGTTATTCAGAGATGGAGACAGTGAGGGATGAGGCAGGAGGAGACAGGACGAACTAAAAGAACTATGATAAAAACTGAACATTTGCAAACATAACACCTTTTCCATGTTTAATTTATATATTCATTTTTCAAGTTTCACATTTATGGTCTGCTTTGTCTTGATTGTAATTCTGCCTTTCAAAGCAGATTCCAATCCTTTCATGAAAAAGGAACAGAAAACACCGTACATCAGAAGTGAGCTGTAAGAACAAATAGTGACTGAGTACAGAGCAGAAGAGTCAATAGGATGTACTTTTCGATAAATGTTCTAAAAAAATAGTTGGCTGTAAGAAGAACAGACAATAAGGATTTAAAGTGCCTTTGGTTTTAAGTAAAAAATTAAGTGTTTTCTCTTATTAAGGGATTTCTGCTGGCAGAAATGAAGAATAAAGCTTGAAACAGTATTTCAGTGTGTTCCTTAATACGCATTTTCCTCCAGTAAAACCAGCAGGGAAAGTGTCCAAATTACTCTCCACTAAATGCCAGTATTATATTTCCAGTAAAAGTCTAGCTCAACCAGGCATCAACAATATTTCCACATACGATCCTTTTAGAATCAAACTCTTAAGAGGATGTTGTTGTCTGTAACTACGCTTCACCTGATCTCTGTGTTCAGTATTCTGTTTTACATTTGAACTCAAGATGACATTTCTACAAATTGTGCTATGTTAAAAAATTAATTCAGTGCATATTTGGATGCAGCAGACGAAGTAGGTTCTTTTAAGGAAAAAAAGCTCTATCATCTTCTTATTAAAGCCACTGGAAAAAATATTAGCCTTTGGGATTTCTGTCTCTCAACTATTTACAACATAATAGCTCCAATGAAGCATCACAAGAAATGTACAGTGCATTACACATACAGTTGTAACAAACAGTCGTGAAGAATCTATAGAAGTAATACAACGGAAAGAAAATCTGGAAAGGAAGAGAAGAAAGCCTGAAGAAAATGCTCCACTTTGTAAAGAAAAATCATCACTGCTTTTCAGTGGTTTGCTTATTTTTGCGACAAAATACCTCCCCTTTAAAAATCCATAAAACTATAGAAATGCTCCAATTCTACAGAAATTTCTTTGCTGGAAATGCAGTAAAGTGGAACTTTAAAAATGACTGCGAGATAAATTCTCCACTAAGAGAAATGTTACCTATTTAGAATAAATAAATAAACGCAGTTAGACTAGCTCTCCAAAAACTAACAAATGATGCTGGATATTTCTCTCAGTCCTGGATGTCAAACCACAGAACAAGAATAAAGCATTTGTAAGTCTCCAAAAGGAGACCTTGCAATTGGAATTCACATCTTTGCCAAGTGAAAGCTTTTCGGCTGTTGTCACCGTCTCATTGTCATTCTACTCACTGTGGGTTCCCCAGGGTCCAGAACAGGAGTCCTGGCATTATTAACATAGCAGATTAATAGCAGTGGGAAAAGACATTTTCACAAACATGCTAAATATTAATATTAATCGATAACAATTTATATTTCCTAACGTGAGCCAGACAAACATACCCCAGGCACGGAGGAGAGGAGGGAGGGCAGAGCAAGGAAAGGGACAGTGTCAACAGACTATACAGAATAAAAGGGAATCAGTGAATCAATGCAGGACAGAGGACTGAGCCGTGAGGTGGGTGTCAAAAGCAGAGCTCTATTTTCAGAGGCACAGAGGCACACATTTTAATGCCACAATATAAGTTGGATTTTCCATCCCCGGCCAAAAAATTCCAGTGAAGCTCACCAATTTTATATCGCATAATAAACAGCAGAGCTCTGCAAAAACAGTGAAAAATTGCTTCATACTATTTTTACCATCCTGAGTAACGCTGTACTCTGCAAACCGTATTTTCCTCAACATTCCTAAGACTATAGATATTTTTTCAATTCAGATATGCACAAATTTAACAAATTTCTAGATTTGTATTTCAAGCCTGCCTTGTACTCATGTTATTTTCTACCACCTACCCCTTTTATTTTAAAGCCAAGAAGTCCGTAAAACTTGTTGCATTTTTTTCCCCATGAATTAGCCCAGTCAAGTTTTTAAAATTCAGTCTTTGAAATTCTTTATAATTATCTCTCATACTTTTTAATTATGAGCAGAAGTCAAATGTACATTCAGTCCTATTGCTAAAGAGGTTCCCAAATTATCCACTGCACAATGCCTGTGTTGGTTAAACCAAATCAAACCGTTCCAGCTCACGACCTCTTAGCAGAACATAAATCCCCCTCGGTCCTCCTAGAGCTGCGTAGGACCAATGGAGTTATTATTTGCAAAATTCAAGGACACATTTTCACAGCAGCCTCAAACTTCAGTTTGACCCAAGAATCATGTTTTTTCCAGATCTGAAAGTCAAGAGAAAATCTGTGCGAAAACTCCTCTTTGTACAGAAGAGGCTGCCCGAGTTCCTCCCCAAACAGGATACACCAAGGGCTGTCAAACCTTCAGCTGAAGCTTTTATCTCGGGAGATTTTATACAACCGCATTAACTGGCACGCTGGAAGAACACGCACTCTCTGTGCGCAGATGACAGCAAACCTTACGGTCACCAGAACGGAGGACAGGCGAGGATACGGCACCGCACCACGTCGGTGCCCGGTTCCTCTCAGCTGGTTCTGCCTCGACGTACGCCGAGAGGCTCTGAGCTGGGCTGCTCCGCGGCGTGCGGGCAGGGCCTGAACCGCGGGTGCGGACCTGGGGCTGCGGCGTTACTCCCCGACGCGCTGCCTGCTTGCCTGGGGCGAGCAGCAGATCCGACTGCTGCTGACTCCAGATGCACACGTCCCACCCAGCTAATTCCTGGGCTTGGGGGGGCACAGGGGCACGGGCTTGCTCTACCTGTTACGGGAAAGTACCCCGGGCCTTGGCTGCTGCTCTGGAGTTTCTCCTCGTAACCCTCAACTTCTCTCCATTAGAAGGAGCGGCTTGGCCACAATCCTGTGTCACTGTCCCAAGCCTACGATTAAGAATAGACAGGGCTCTGTAGAGAGGGATGCCTGGTGAGACCGGGACGAGCTCCCTCCTAGAGAGGCATTAACCACAGAGACGAGTCTCTCAGATTAGACGCGGGCTGGGAACACAGGCTTCTGTTCAAAAATCAATGGGAAATGGCTTTCCCACTTTCTACGGCTTCGCTTCCGAAGCCCAGGGAATGCTGTGGAGTTTTACAGCCAGCCCCTGACTGGTTTGAGTTTTATTTCAGTGCTCCCACACATCCTCAACCTGCCTCTAGAGCCCACCAAGCCACGCGGTGGCCTTGAAACCACAATGAGAGTCACAAGCAACCGTTTTCTCTGTGTCCTGGGCATCTTCTGGACACCTGGAGAGCCTTGTGGCCCTACTGGCAGTCGTTTTTCCATAACCATTAAAAGCAGGAATTACCAACTGATTTTTTTTTTAACAGTAACTGCCCACAAATTGATGATGCAGCTTTATGGAAGGAAAAACATTGCAACAGTCAAGCACTACGACGGCAACTGAACCTCAAATTTGCATCTGACCTTCGTGGCTGAGACGCACCTCTAACTAAACGCATTCAGTCAACTTCCAGCTCACATCTAACCTGTCAGATTTCAAACATGCAAATAAGGAAAATTCAGCAAAGGCTGACTTAGAGGACTACCAACTTTTTCCCACCGTTAGGCTGAGGAGTCACATTACTGGGACAAATGGGAACAAATCTGAGCTGCTTTCCTGGGCCAAGCACCTTTTCTCCAGCCACCAGTGTTCTGATGGATTACAGAAATGTTTAACTACAATGAAAAAATGGAATTTTAATGGGGCAAGTGATGACAGTAAGAAACACAACTGTTTTTTTAAATCCTGTTCTCTGCAGAGATCTCTCTATTTCTCCCAAAAACGTTTCATATCCTAGTTTCGATAAACGTTTGCATTGTGAGCACCTCTGCAGAGACTACTGTTTGGGGAATTTTCTTCCTGATCTCTCAAGTGCTCTTTAAAGACAGGCTTTCCTCTCTATAAGAAAAATAGAAGTACCTGACAAAGAACTAAGCGTATGTTTAATCCTTGGGCTTTTTTCCACTGAAGTCTATTTACAAGTCACTTCTGACTGAGAAAGCGCTCCTAGACTTTCTGCAAAATGTAGGACAGGAATGACGGCAAGTTCAACAAACGATGGAGGGACATATCACAACATGAAATCCTTCTCTAACACTTTGTGAACAAATGCTGATAAACAGGCAGGTCTCCTGAGCGTTTTGCAGGTGGGTTACAAGACTTGCCCAAGGAGCTGTGAATAAATGTCAAGCAACAGCGGATACATCCGTAGGAATCTCATGATCTCCAATGGAAATTCGCCCCGTGTCAGGGAACTCTGCGGTAGTTTCAGACTCGTTCAATTCACAGTCACACCACAGTATTCCTATGGCTTAGCCTGACAGATCCAGTAATATTATTTTTAAGCTGATTCTGTTTTAAGTCAGAATATGGGAAGATGTGGAAGCATGAGGAAGATAGGTGTTCGCAGGGCACATACCGACATCCAGACGGAGGTACGCTACCCTACTTCCCTCCGCTCTTTTCCAAAGCAATCTTGGGTGTTGCACCCACCACCTGGCCCTATTTAAAGCCACCACATTATTCTAAAAAGGATTATTTATACTAAAAACGCTCCCGGGACTACTGTATTGGTATTTCAGGGCTGCTGCATCCCCTATTTCCTCACTGCTTTAATATAGCCTGAGGCAGAGCGGGTGAAATGACTTGCGATGCCACTGTAATTTTTATCAAGGCTTGTTCCTGGTAAAAAGCCTCTTTGTTTCAAAGAAATGTGATTTGGCCTTTTTCCTCCTCTGCTCTATTCCTTGGTTAATATACCACTTCCACTTGCCCTGGGGCTAAGAAAGGTATTCCATGGAATTGGTCAAATCTCACTGTTTTTCTTCTAAATCACAACTGGCTTTTTTTCCTCGACCCTTGCTAAGCACTATCTAAGCTGACAGTCTGAACTTGAGATTTTATTTGTGCCTTAACTCTTCAGCTCCTGGATTTTAACAGTCACATGGCCACGTTAAAGAGATGCATGTCAGGACTGGTCAATCTGCCATGGCAAAGGAGACCGCAGCGATTAAGAGCAGGACAGGAAGGAGAAGCTCTGGCTAATGTTATTTACTATTCGAGGCAAAGTCAGCCATCTCCAGGAGAGGCATATTCGGCCATGTGCTCGTTTACTATAAATTTGAAAATAATTATCTTCTGCCCAGCTGACAACTTTCAATCTCATTCAGGTAGATTAAAAAACATTTTACAAAGATAAGTGCAGAAGAATATATTAGAATACAATATAAATGGGAGAAACACATAATGAAGTGTACAAGAATGGAGATGTGGCATTGTGGAAGCTCCAATTCCACACAGAAAACAATTCTCTGAGATATGTATCACAACAGCTTGATGTAAGTCAAAAACAGCCTGGATGCTTAAAAAAAAACAAAACAAAACAAAACATTGTTCTCTTCAAATAAAAAGTCCTGGTTAACAAAAATATACAAAAGAAAAAAAGGGAAAAAAAAAAAAAAAAAAAGAGTGGTACAGATAGCTAACGGGCTCAAATACATTGGACATGCAGACTTTGGCTGCCAGAGGCTCGTAATCCTAAGTAAAGAGAATAGGGCTCCCTCAAGTAAATGATTAAAATTACAATTAAAACAAAAAAACCACAAGACAACAGAGAAAAGAAACCTGAGTCTTGACACCTTCACCATTCTTTTGCTAGACTGGTTCTTCTAAGGAGATCCACCATAACGGCATTTACTTTAGGAAAGCTTAAACCTCTTCCCAAGTGACGTGACACTTCCAGCCTCCTCTTCTGGAAAGAAGACGATAAGCAAACCCTGCCGTGCGCCCTGCTCGTCAATCCTGGACCTCTCAGGGCTCCAACCGACACAACAAACCGCAGCAATGCGGAACACCGAGTTACACAGCACAAGGTAACTAAAGCAATGAGCCTCCATACCAGGCAAGGCAGCCAAGCTCTGTGAAACAGTTTGGAAACGGGATCCAAAGCTTAACTTACACGACTTAAAGGTTCATACCTAGACGAACCAGTGAAATCTGGCTGTGCAGCTAGGGCTTCTCCCATCTGCATCGCTATCTACAGAACAAGGAACCGGTACGGAAGTGGTTGGAGAAATATTATTCTTTCAAAATTCCTCATGGCAATCCCCTAAAAAATGATACAGCTTTGAAATTTTATTTAATTGGAAGAAAGGTATAAGTTCATATTATTTTTTTTAATAACACGCTCCAAAATATTTCAGTTCAACATTGCCAAATCACTTCAAGATATTTCAGCATAACTTCACAGAACAACCAACATTTCAGCGTTGTTAAAAAAATTCCCTTTCTTGTTGGAAGTTAAATAATACTGATAAACTCCCACACAGCAATTATAATTTATTCAACAAATATTGTCCAGCTCCATCAGAAAACTTTCACAATTGAATACTCATGGTTCTTGGCCTAATTTCCTAGCACCACATATCTGTGTATAAGCTCACACATATGTTATTAAAAATACGAATGCACCTATAGTGTCCTAGACAAGGTCAAAACAACGTGTATGTTATTTAAAACAGTATTGTTTTATGTAAGTACTAGTGGACTTTTACATAAGTTACTAAGTTTAAATTTATATTTTCAAAGTCTTTTCAAAAGACAGGCTCTTTGTTTCTTATGTACTACAAAGAAATTTTTTTTAAACACAGTTAACGCTTAACCCAGATTTGGGATTGCTTAATCAAGTTCTAATTTATTCTGTGTCTCTCACTGACAAATAGGGTGGATTTTTTCCTATGAAATATATGCCAAACCCCGTGTCCAAGCACACCAATAAAATATACTTCGAAAGCAGAAGCTGCAGCAAGATGTTGTTTGCTGTTCTCCTGCATTTATACAATCCCCACGGTCTCTAATACAATGTATAAATTATAAATGAGGTGTTCCAATATTTTTTTAGACCTCTCTAAACTGGTCATGTTTGGAATCAAATTCCTCCTTTACCAGCACTCAGCAGCACTGCACACAGTTGAAAGCAGAAAGGAAGAACACTTCACCTCGAAGAAAAACCTGAAACCTGGACAATACATCATTATCCAATATACTACTGCATTTTCACACAGGAAACGAGTCAAGATCCTAATGGGATCTTTAACAGCCAAAACCAATCAAGACTTTGCTTGGTGCTCAGTCTGAAAGAGAGCATCTCCATCCTGAATTACGTGACAATTAATAATCCCTGGTGCAGGAAGTTTTTGCTACTGTTCAGCGATTTAAACACATTTCTAAACTTTGCCACCCATAAAATTCTATCCACATAAAGTGGATTAAAATCACAAAAACAGCATTCCGCTTTCTTGTGGTTCTTTTTTTGAGATCCTTTTCCCACATGCAGCAAACATGTTTACATTAAAATTAAATTCAGACAGGAAAAAGAGTTCATTAAGGGAAACACAACCCAGAAGTATACAAAGCCTCTACTTCTCCCAAGATAGCATCTACACCTTGTTGTGAAAAGCAATGGATTTTTAAGTAGTATAAATATTTCTCTTGTGTTCACCCAAATAGTCTCTGTCAGAGCACAGAAAAGAGAAGAACTGTAGCATGCCAGATTGCCTTTCCTACAGCACACCCCCACTCCCCCACACCCCCCCCCAAAAGAAAAAAAAGCTGTGGGCTTGCTGCTGTGCCCGGGTCTGTGAAGTGAACCTGGTCACTTAACGTTCATTCCAGCATAACACTGAGGTCTTTTGTTTGTTTGTTTGTTTTGAAGCTTCCCCATGTTTTCCTTCCCTAATCCTTTCATTTTTCTGCTCCCTAAAAAGCCAAATATAGGATAACTTGGAAAATGTTAAAGATCTCTGGCAGGTCAAGTGGTGTTTTTCTTCATACACATGAATTTAGAATGGTGGAATTGCTTGAAGAATATATCCCATACATACTTGATAAAACAACCCTGCTATAAGGCCTGATTTATTTGACACTTGTTTTCTGCCTAATACTAGGATTTTCAAATGGTCCTTCATCGGCCACCTTGGCAAAAGTATAAAAACAGCGGCTAATGCAGGCAAAAAGGAGTTGATGAAAGCTCCCTGATCATTTCCATAAGGGTGCCTCTATCTACAGCGGTTCCGAACACCGACACCGCAAGGACTCCAGCGCTGTTCAAGAGTCCTCATGAAACTAAGTCAAACTCTTTTCTAATGACCTATGAGATGTAGCTCACCAGTTAACACGTAATCAAGTACCGGTTCCTGCTGCAGTGTCAAAAAGTTCTGCTGACTTCTTCAAGGATGCTGCCTTCGCCACGTCGTTTCTTGTGCTCCCAGCCCCCTCTCCAGCCTAGTCTCGAAAGCCACCAGAGACAAGAACAACCTCTCCCAGAGGACCACTCCATCCATGCCTAGGCTTGGGAGCAAGTGTCAACAGTTATTTGAACACTAGTGTAATTGGAGGCTTGATTGGGCAAAGAACCGATAGGAAGAAGGAGCCAGCAGCGCCCAGCAAGCACAGAGGTGGCTTTACCAAAGCTCTGCACCAAGAGTGGCCGGGTCACGCTGGATACATCCTTGAAAGAACAGAAGGATCCACTGCTTACTAATATTAAACATTCATCCCCATTATACCAGATCAAACATCTTTTGTGTTCTCTCTCTCCTCCCTCCCAATGCAAACACAGACACAAACTTTCAAAAAGCCTGCATCTGAACAAACCTCTCTGGAACACAAACAAAATCCCCAACAACACTTGCCACATCCTATCACAACCGTAATAAAGATGTTTATGGTTTTAACCATCAAATAAAGTGCTTAATTCCACCGAGCTTGTCCCCTCCACTCAGTCACTCCACAGCTTCATTTAGCAGGCCAGTGGTAAAAAAAATTCATTAATTTTTATTAACAGGGAGAGCCATTTGTTCCCTGTGACAATATTTGACTTGTCGAAATGATTTTCACCTCTGCCATGAGGTGCGCGCTCCCCACATACATCACCCGATTACTCCAGGAGCGGCCAGAGTTGCAGTCATTAGCCAGTGAATTAACGACAATCCACAGCGCTATTAATCACGCTGACAAAAGCGTTAGCTTGCTGCTGACCCGAGCACGGCTCTGGGACACGAGCAGAGGAAAGGAGAGCACAGCCACAGGGCTAGGAAAGAAAGGATTTTTTTTTTATTTTTTTTTAAGCTGCTGAGGCAGGGAAAAAAGGGATAGAGAAAGAGAAAATAGATAGTAACAGTGGAGCAGAAGCAAGCTACACATGAACACTGAGGAAGGCACAAAGGTGCTAAGAGGAGGAGGAAAGAAGGAGAAACATCGAGTGACCTACTGTAATTCAAAAGCACTTCCATTAAGCACCATGTATTAATTTCTTTTTAATTGTCTAGGTGGTTCAGGGACCCATTCCACTGACTTCCTCTAGGGTATAGCGAGCCCCCAAAGGAGCTGTGGTGACTTGCAGCAGTCCAACTCAAGCTTCCACTTCCAGCTGCCCGCTGTCCGCACCAGTCGTTACTTCTCAGGCAGTCTGCCGCCTCGGGCAGCAGCAGAAACTCAAAGCGGTGGTGGTGAATACGGTAATGCTTTGGATGGGAAGGACGCCCATCACCCATCCTGCCATCCCTCCTGTAACTTCCGAGAGAGAGAGGAGGCAGGAACGGCAACCTCTGAAACCAGCAGCACTTTCAGGGGCCAATTTTGGAAATCCCTGGCAACACAGTTGGTTTGATCAAAGCTTTTTCCCAAAGCCCTCTCTCCTCTCCCCTCAAAGATTTCAGGTACCCACATTTCATAGGGAATTGAATGAATCCTCCTATCCTACTTCCAAATAATGCTCTCTGAAAGCTGTTGGCTTCCAGATCATACAGCACTAGCCACTTGTGCCTGGAAACACTTTGCAAGAGACTGTCAGCGTAACACACGGCGCTTTCTGGCACGTAGCCCCAATTTTTTTGCTTTAACGCAGCTTCTAATTTCAATTTTCTGAACACTGTGCAAAATATTTAGAAAAGATACACAAACCCAGTCACTAAAATTCTTTGAAAATTTGATATTTTTTTAATGGCACAGTCTTTGTGCTCTTTATGACAGTGCTGCAGTAATCAAAAACAATACATGTATTTGACTGCAATTTTTAAATTGAAAAACAGTGTCAGCAGAAAGGGAAATCTGAAGAAATGCAGTTCCCGTACGAATGCATGAGGAAGGAGACTTACACATGCTCTGCGGTAGGGGAAGAACAGGGAAAAGAATGAATCTTTGCAATAGTTTTGAATGTTCCTGCTGTATTGTATGAGCAGTGGCAAAGAAACGGCATTCTTTCAGCCTTGCCCTGTACCATCAGTTCGTAACTCCCACTAAAGCAGTTCCAACAGTAAGACCATTCAAAGTTATGAAGATAATAAAACCATGGTGAGAATTCCAAAAATCTCTTTCGAAAGTTTTTACTGCTTTTTTTCCATTCATGACCTAATAAGGGATTTAACAGAGAATTTTGAGAAGTGCCCCCCCCCCCGTTATGAAAGCATAGACAGCAAAACGCTGTAACGAGGCCTGCTGTAACCCAGACCGCGAGGACCGGTGCTAGAGAGCGGCTGCAGGGGTGTTCGCAGTGTATTACCACCTCTAATAGACATTATGCCTCCATTGCAACCCACCATCTACTAATCAATTCTCCGCACTCTCAATTCCCTCAGTCACAGTTTATCTTTCTCTAAACCCCTTTTTTAAAAGCAGTGGAACTGTTCCTACGCAGGTTGATGATGTTTCACTTTTACCATATAGAATAATTTTCGAACCTGTTTCTTGTTACTCACTTTCACTGGTTTAATTCTCCTTTTGCAGCGAGGAATGTCGTAAGGAAAGCTGGGTTCGGAAATCCATGATTTCCTGTCAGTTAATTCATTTCAGCAAAACAGAAGGCAAGGTGATATTCCCGTTTAATGTTGCAACTCAGATACAGTAATAACCAGGGGCTGTAAGGGATTCCATCTGCTGCCATTTTCTCTGCACCGCTGACAGCACCAAGTACCCACCTTGTGCCAATTTATACTCTTCCACCCTGAAGCCATTTTGTCCCATTTACAACCTCTACGAATTTAAACATCAAAGCAGGAACAAGAACCGGTCTAGGTGCAAACCACTAACCCTGGTTCTACAGCAGAGCGTGCACCCATTTGGATTAGCAGAGGTCCCTACGGCCGTACGCACAGCACGATCGACTACCTTGCCTTTTTTAAGAACTCGGGTTTGGTGCACAAAGAGCATTAATGCTAATAAGCGGCATTCTACTTAAAATTTGTGCTGCATGGAACACCTGTCTGGAGTCATTTATTTCAGGACAATCATCAGGACGTGTGTGTCACCCAATCCAGCTGGGTTTTAAAGATGATCGCAAAATCAGGGCAGCCTCCAGCATCCATCTCCCTCGGGCAGGAGTCCCTCCTCGCTCCCCGTCCGATTCCTCAACTCAGGTAGAGAGCACGACTGCTAGAGGACATGAAGGAAAGAGATGGGGAAAGAAACAGCCTTACTACACCCTTGCCTACACATCTTCCCCGTGAGTCTCTCCAGGTCCCTCGGTGATACTACATTCGGCATTGTATCTCCTCACTCACAGACAGCAGATCGGGGGTCTGAGTAATGAAATTAAGTTAACCATCCCGTTTAACAACTGGTGGTTGGCTCTCTGTTCCACCACGTTTTCAGCCCGTCGGCACCCAGGCTACTTACGTTCTCCACTATTGATTATGAAGATTTTCACTGAGATTTCCAGAGCTAAATCTGGAAGGATTTACTGTGCAACTTGATACAACTCTTTTAGTCCTGGAGAGATCTCTACGCGTAGATCTACACAATGCATTTCTCCCTCCCGTGTTACTCCTGCTAGAAATACTTGTGTTTGGCCATATACCACAGCAAAATGATTCACATTCCAGGCTGCCCAATAACACCACCAAAATTCAAGGTCTTCCCTTCCCTACAGCTTGGACTTCACCAGGCCACAGCATACAACAGTCAACTGCAGTTGAACAAGCCATTTTTCTGCCTTTGAAGCTATTATTAAGAAAAATATTTAAGATAAAAATATTTTTACATTTTGCTTCTGACTGGCCAGCAATAGTCCCACAGTGTTTGAAATACTGTTACCAAAGGGAACTTAAAAGCTTTCTCTTTAAGAGGAAAAAGTCTTATGCTCTGAACCAGGTGTCTAAATGACTGCTATTTTTCACTGTTTATTTTTCAGGAAAAAATGTAGATGCACTTAAAATATACCAATCAAAATTAGCATTTTATTTTTATTTAGAACTAAATACAGCTACTGTCTTCTAAAATTGCTTATTAATAACATCATCTGCCCAGAACAACAAAACCAAAAAAACCTCTTCCCAGATGCACAAGAAAGCTCTATATCCGGTAAAGAATACTTTTTAAAAATAAATAACTAAATAAATTTCAGGTTTCGTATCTTCTGTATGTTTTCGGTCTTTAAACTTAGGTTGTGCAGCACCACGCTTCACCAAACTCCACCTCTGCACCGAGGCTGGTGCTAAGCCTTTCCCTTGATTTTCCTTTCGTGGCCATTCCCATTCTATCTCCCTTTCAAGAGGTCATTTTGCATCTCATCTGAAAGTCTGTTTTCATACCCGTCTTTGCATTCAGCGCCCTCCTGCCTATGTTACCTATTGTTTAATTCTGCAGTCAATTTAGAATACTATATGCATGGAAGGTATTACAGAAGGGTCTCTTTTTGAAACAACATTTTTAAAAATCACTTTCCTTAAATCAGTGATAGGTTCTTTATCTCTGTTTTGATTTTTAAGAGATTTTTCTTCGAGAAAACCGATGTCCAGCTTTGAAAGAGACAAAGACCATCTTTGACTTGCCTGGGGCAAGGCGTAGATCCAGAGTCCCTGGCTTTACTGTTCGTGTTATAACCAGTAAGAAGACAGAAAGCAAAGTTACTTTAAAACAAAACCCCAAACAAACCAAGAAACCCACCACCAAAAGCCCCGTAACCTCTTTCGGCTGACCAAATGCTAGGTATGATGCACGACTGGCAGCCAGTACAGCTCAGCCAGGGAACAATGAAATGAGCTTCTCGGTGTTTATTTTTGTGAGCTCTTAGCCATTCCTGACAGCTCTTCCGACTGAACTCAGCTCACTATTTCCATTGCAGCACCTCCGTGTTTCTGAGGTCTGTGCTCTGGACCCTACTGATCTAAAAAAGGGAGGAATAAAAATTAGGATGTTCATGTACAGTAAACGGTCAGAGCTGTGAAAGCATGCTGCTGCTGGCCGCAGGGTCCGTTAGGGAACCTTTTCTGACCAGTTCCTGGGTATGATCCTCACTACCCCGGATCACAATTTTTTTAGTTCTATCTCAAAGCAAAAACGCATTTCAAGAGCTCAATACAAATTAAGTGACAGCAGATTTTTTCACGGTTTTCAATTAACTGAAAAAATTTTTTAAAAAAATTACTAGATCAACTCCATTCACAGTGGAATCTGTTTTTCTAAATCTTGAACATCTTAGTCCTTTCATGCTTTCTCTTTTCCTTTTTTAAATCTAGGTCATTTCAGGTCAGAGCTAAATTTTTTAGCTTTTCTGAAATAAAAAAATATAAATAATGCACTATAAAAACACACGCTAAAAGGCAAAAAATAAATAAAACACTATAAAAGAATATTCAAGTCTTTGTTTGGACATTTTTGTGATTTTCTATTTTTCTTATTGAAGCTGCTTTCCAAATTCTACCTCCAAGACTTTTTTCTTCTTTTATAAATCAATTCTCTGTTAAAACACTACTTAAATCTGGACAGATACCCTACACAGAGATGGCAATTTATCACTCATGTCATCTTTTCTGGAATTCTAAGATTCATCAGCGCATTTACGTAAATATGGGAAACCTGAGTAAACGAATCTGAACTTGATCATCTCCACAGTTGTCCACGCTAGCATCCGTGTCAAGTTTGCCCTGCTTTTGTAAACACAGATTCAGAGATCCAGAGATCACAAAAAGGAAAATCTGGCGCTTAATGTTTTTTCCGTACCACTTTCTGGCTGCTTTATATCTTCTTCTGAAATGCATGGTGAATGAAAACATTAAATGTTTCACAGACTTTTTAACTTAGGGTCTTCATCCCCACATATTTTTCATATTACTCATATTCCCCTGCTTGAGTTAAACTCAAACAGGCCTGGAACAACTTCATTAACATAAAACCACATGATAATAGGAAACAGAGCCTTTTAATGGTTTATTTTCTTATTATCTTGTGATATATTTCATCTTCTCCCCCTTTTCAGAGTGCTACTACATTCTGTTTTCACTCTGCTGGCTGGTTCTAAGGGAGCCCCGGCTTGGCAGCAGGGAGCAATCACACGTGGAGCAGCAGATCCCATTAAGTCCAGGCACTTTTAACCTCACAAAGCACAATGTCACTACCTCGGTATATATATTAGGCCCAAACTTTTCACGCCCCGAAACATCTTCCACTGCTATACACCACTTGCAGCGTTGCTGCCGTATAATCATCCGATAAAGTCAGTAAAAACACAGACTGGACTTGGCTGAGGCAGACCAGAGCGGCAACAACGCTCCTCGCTATCTGCTGCTGATAGGAAACCCCCTCCTACAAACCCAGCCTATTCTTTCAGTTCCTTTGCTTTCAGTCACTTCCTTTGCAGCTCACCCGTCTGGATGTTCAACGCTGCTGAAGCCGATTTGGGTCCGATCAAACTCTCCAGTTTGGTACCAGGGCAATCATAAAGGCTCCAGGAAAAGGTATAAAATGGCCTGTGTTTAGTTTTAACTTAACGTATAAACATACTCTGCGATATCCTGACATTACCCAGATAACCCCATGTAATGCCACACATCATCCGGGGGGGGGGGGAAGAGTCTTTACCCTCTAAATTTTGTAATAATTCATAGGCTTAGATGGTCAGGGAATAGGACAAGGGAAGCTCTTTCGCAATAACACATTTTCTTTTGTCCCAAGACCACAATTTCAAAATTCTGTAGTTGCAACATTTTTTATGAAGGTTAAAGGAATCTGAACTTCATGAGAAATTGCATCTGTTTCAGGATGGCTCTTCTAACTTATTTCAGTCATTCTTACTTTTAATAATGAATAAAAAAATCTTCACAGGGTTTCTACTTCAACACATCTGCTTTGTTTTTCTTGCCTTTTTAAACTTGTCTTAAAAAGCTTTCACAACAGCTTAAATGCTAGAGAACTGCTACAACTTCCTTACTATTTTGTATACAATAACTTAAACCCTAATTAATCAAAAAACGCAAGGTAAGTGTATTATGTCTGACTATAAAGTACATTAACTTAGTATTCATTGACCATATTTAATCTGTTGCTTGAGAGGCTCAGTAGCAGCCTTAGACTCGTCTTTAAAAAGGAACGGCAATTTCTAGGATTCACATTCTATCATAGCTCAAAGTAGGTTCTCTGAATAAAGGGGAGATGGAAATCAGTGAGATATATTAGCACCGGTACATATTTTTCATTTCCCTCTGTCTCTGCTTCCAAAAGAATATTGGTGATGAATTTGCAAATGGTTCTGGATTATGACAGCGTTTTTTACCCTTCATTATTTATCCCCCCACTGAACACCTCTATTAGAGATTACAGTGACAAATGCATGAATAAAAGGCAAAGACAATATTTTAGCACTGCGGTGTAAATCTCCTTTTACGCATTATTAATTTAAAGAAATCCATTATACCGTACAGCTCTGAGGGGAAGACAAGGTTACATAAGAACTGTTATAGGCAGCTGGGGGTCAGCTGAAGACAGAGCCCGCTGCCATCCCCCTGCGATGCTCAGTCTCCCAGGCGCCTTTCTGGGAAATCTTGCTTTTCTTTCATATTCTTCTCCTCTTCAGTTCTTTCTTCGTTTTTATTTAACACAGGCAAGAGCCGGCTGACAGCCTGGCTATCTCAGACTGGACCCAGCACAGACGACCAGCGTCCCTCAGACATGGACTGTTGCCCAAGTCCCACAGAGGGGCACGGAAGGAACCACGGATCAAGGGTGGGAGAAGAATAAACGCTCCTCCTTTGCCAAGTCTGCACGTTCGGCCATCGGCTGGATTTGCAAAGAGAAGCGTGTGCGGTGATGGGAGAGGAAGGAAGGAGAAACTAGCACTGCTGAAGAAGGTTTTTTCTGCTGTGGACCCTTAATTCACCATGACCTGGATGAGGGCCTGAACTTGTATTGCGTGGGCCACCCACAAGCTATTAGGTACCAAACCTGGTGATTCTACTCTATCTTGGCTCCCTTTTTGTAAAGCCTTCCATAAAGCTTTCTCCAAAAGCCTTTGAAACAAACAAACAGAAATCATTCCTTCTCCCCTCTTTCCCCTCTTCCTTTCCCAAAGACGGGGCTTAAATCTTGGGCAATATCCTACAACAGAGCTAAGCAAGGCTTTGCACAGAATCTCCCTCTCCACCCCTCCAACAGAGTAAGAAGGGGAGGAAATGCTGCTCCTATCAGGAGGAAGGAAATAGGAAAACAGATGGAAAGTACTCAGAATTGGAACAAGTGCGTTTTAAACAATACAACAGGTCCCTTTCACTCCAAAATAACAGAACACTTCTGTGGAAATCTATATACAATCATGCCATCGACAACAAAGATAACAGGGAAATAATTCTGTGAACCTGAACTGAGAGTACTTTTTGTGAGAGATGCTAATCACCAGACACAATCTCCATATAGCTCCCATCATGCAAACCCAAGCCTTTGATTTCACTTGATTTATTTTTTTTAAAATCTTGCAACAAAAGACTTAGGACTAAAATACCCATAGCTTACACCTACCACTGGCTTAAAAAATACCCACCCATTTACCACCAGTTCGTTTCTTATGCTTCAATTGACTGAATTATATGTAGTTCATCTACTCAGCAAATCTAGTCTTGGTTTGCGCTCTTTCACTGACAGTCTTCTAAGAGGTTATATGTTGCTCTGATGAAGCTCAATCCTACAAACACTTACTGATGAAACACAGGATCGCACAGATTTCACTGGGTTCTCTCTCCATGTGCTTACAGGAAAGCATGAGCCCCTCAGCAGACACTAAGGATGAACAGAACTGGAGCTAACACACAACTGGAACATTTAAAAATGAGAGCTTTCTGTTCTATTTTCTGCATCACCGTGGGTTTAGGCACTTGAGACTCTGTGTTTGAAAATGGAGGGTTTAAACATACAGCTATTTAAGCATCACAACAATATAGACTGAGCACCTACTCCTGCTCCCATTAACAAAAAAGTTCATCTCTCAGTTATAGAGGGATTAACAACAAACTCATAAACTCAAAGTTCTCGCACTTGAGGCCTTTGTCCTTCAGAAGAGGAATGCTTTTATCACAGTGTTTGTACCACATGTTGTCACCTGAGCCCCATTTCGATTTCTCTACCCAGTGTTTCTTACAATATGCCAGGGTGTTCCACCGAGGTTCTACATCATAAATTCAGGCTTTCTAATGCCAATAATAAAAGGGACTAAAGAAGGACCAGCATGGCGAAAAGCAGACCCCAGAACAGTGGAAATTCTGTTCTGAAAGGTCAGATGAGGTTTGCATGGTAATTTGTGGAAGTCTTTGATTTTATGCACAGGACATACTGAATATACCCCATCTGAGCATACAATAGTTCTGCTTCTGCTCCTGATGACACAGCTCAGAGTCAAAAGAATCCAAATAAACACAAAGGAGGAGGAAAAAGATCAAATACTAAGCTTCTCAAAAGCTAAATTCTGACTTGACCTACTTGTTCACTCAGCAGTGTTGGTAACTTCTCCCAATCATCAACTCTTAAAATAAATTTTGGGGAAATAGTTAGATTTAGAATTTTTTTAGCTTATACATTATGAAGTACAAAAAATTCCATCCCTTCATTGCTGAAAGGGACATTGGGAAACAAATGCTTATCAAACATATTGTTTTAAGATTTCAAGACTGATTTTAGATGTCCCAGCATTTGCTACCCCATTAGAAACGTCAGAAAGGAAACGTCTGCGTAGAATGCAAGTACGTACAGCTTTCTGAAAAATGGGGTTTCTTTAAGATGTTTAATATTGGAAACTTAAGCTCACTAGTTCTCTTTCAAAATGTAGACTATGGTTCATTGATTTCTTTCCTTCTGAACTGAGGATCTCAGTCAAGGGGGTTGAAAATAAGATACTTAATAGTAATTTTAAACCCCTAATTTGTTTACCCTCCCCCATGCTCCCTATACCTTCACAATAAATCCTTTGAAAAACTGGAAATGCTTTCCTGAAAAGACTGATGGGAAATGTTAAAAAATATCATGCAAGCAACATCAAGTTATCTCTGTTATTTTAGGCAAAACATATTTCCTGCTTTTTTCCCTTCAGACTTACTTAAAGTCTGCTGTAGAGCTCCGGCTTCAGACTATTCTGTCAATCAACGGTTAGAGAGGTCACTCATATTGGGGTTTTACCGGTGTACAAACCTCCTTCTGTGGCAGCACCGCCACCTGTACAAAGCCCTGGTGTCGGCACAGGACCCACAGCAAGCGGCTCCAGCGCAACGTACAGCTTACGCTGGTGCAGCAGGTCTACGCGGGACGAGTTTAACCCAATTCAGCAACACACACAGAACCAGCTGCGAATTCCATTGCTGCTGACAAGGCCACGGCGCTGCAAAGAGGCTCTCACCAGGTTTGTGGCACCAGCGTACGTAGGAGGAAGGGCCGCGGAAGTCGCTTGTGTGATTTTCTTATTTCTGGGACAGGGGATACCTTGTATGAAGACTTGTCCTCTATAGGGACTTCAGCTTTTAAAACATTAACATTTTATAAAATACAACACCTGAAAGCCCACAGCATCACTCTGCATCACAAATGTCTAAAAAGCTGCCATGGGAACTATTGCAATATAGTAAAGTTTATGTAAAAATCACAGAAATACTTCCATAACCCCTCACTGAAGCTGATGAAAAGGGTCATTATTGCACCTCAGTGATCCTGTCCTAATAAAAAAGAAATTAGTCTGTTTAATAACAGTGCATAATGAAGACCGTAGAATAAAGCAGTGGATAATTTGTCAGTGATTAGAAGGTCAATGGGTCAACTTATGAACAACTGAGTTGCTCCACCTGAGGGTAGCCACTTATGTAAGATGAGAAAGCCCCTCCTTTGTCTCGGTTATCTCACCACCGGTCCATTATCAAAATAAAGCTGTAACTTATCAGTCACGAGGGAGACACAGCCAGGTAACTACAGTGTCTATCAACAGAACTTGGAATTCTCACGGTTTGTTTGAAATGCTTTTAAAAACCAAGACTTATTTTTCCAAATGCAAATACTTTCCCCCTTCTTTTTTGAAAAGGAAAATTGCACTTTCATCACAAACTTATTATGGGATTACATCACTACTGCAGAAATATTTTTTTACCGTATTCATCTCAAATGGGAAAGTCTGCAGAAATAACAAAGTTTTTGCTCGATTTGGTTTGTAATCCCTGCACCATTTACCTCTGATCCTATTCTGGATAATTCAACATCTATTAAACACAATGCCACACTGGTCTCATTGCTGAACGATCCACTGCAAAAACTGCTTCTTGAGAAATCTATAAAGGTGAATTATTACCCACTGACCCTCAAATTCTAAATTCTGTATTTTTCCAGAAACAGTTGCTGGTATCACTTGCAGCCAGAACAGAAGAGGAAGCCACGTTCCTCACACTGCGCGACGTTTGGTGACATTGCCAGCTGTAGCCAGGGAGGAAATGCAGAACCACGAACTGCAGGCTCACGAGATTTTCCAGGTATCCTGCACGTATTTGCATACACATTTGCAGGGCCAGGCTTTGTCCTCAAATGCCTGCACCTAGCCCCAATTCAAATTACAGCTTGTCTGTGAAGTAACATCATTTACACAGGCTACAGCTGAGGTTAAGACCATCTTGTGCTAGATGCCATAGAGACAAAAACTACACAAGATCTGTGCCCAAAAAACTTTAGACCTGAACAAACAGAAAACCACAGAATTTTTATCCCAGTGGTATAGATGAGAAACTAAACCCCAGAGATATGAAGTGCCTTGGCCAGGGTGATAGAGTGAGGGCTGGGAAACTATCTTTGCTTTAACTAAATCCCATTTTAATGCCTTTGCCACAAAATCATCTTTCCTTTCACTGTTGGGGCTCGCGCTGGGCTACAAGACAGCTGAACCCTACAGCCAGGGATCTCTGCAGCAGGCACTCGGCTCATCTTTAATATGAGCAGGAACCAGTCCTGTCCTGATTCCTGCAGTGCTCTGCAGCAGAAGAGGAACGATCCTGCAGCGTGCTGAGCGCGTTTCCTGGAAGCATCCCATCCAGCCAGGGAGTTCAGCAAAAGTTCCCCATCTCTAAGCACTGAGCTTCAAAGTTCCTTAAAGATTACGGGTATCATCTTGGCAAAGGTTTTCACTAATAGCGTCCTTAAGTATGTGGCACAGTGTGACCCAACAGTCGTGTGTTCCCTTTGAAAATTTAATTCACGCGTAGACAACAAAGAACATTTCTCATCTTTGAAAAGGCTGAAAGTTCACTCCAAACCTATATAAATGTAAATAGTTTTTATTTTCATGTAAAATAATAAAAAAATGAATGCAGATTATTCCATTTATTTCTAACAAAGATTAAAGAAGGCTAAAAATATTAGCAACAATTTTCAGTGAACATATGTGTGCACACACATACACAGAATCAGGTAAAGCATCTCTGTTTCCTAAGATCAGGTTCCATTCAGAGTCAAGGGACAGAAAAGCTCACTGAATTTGAATTGATAATAACATTGTGACTTGAGCTCCAAGGAATTCACCCTCCCCGCAACTACCTTTTTATTTTTTTTTTCTTTTGCTTAAAATAATTAAATTGGATGAGGCAAGATACCTGATCAGTTAACTTTTCCATTCCTCCATTTCCAATGAAATAAAATCTAGCAACAACTTTTTGCAAAAGATTGTGTTCTACGCCAGTGGGTCAGTGGCCAATTTAACCATAACAAATAATAGTCTAGTCTTTCAAAGTTTCGACTATTTTTTTTTAAGGGGAAAAAAAAAGAATCTGAGTGCTAGAAGACAGTTTGGATTTCCTCTGCATTTTTACACTGCCAAGTCACCAGCACATTTTCCCTCTAGCTGGCTAACGTATCTCCCTGGTGAACACGTGCAAACTGCAGCCTCAGACAATCCCACTGCAGCGCAGTCGCTGACATTAACTACAGGCATATTTGCTCTGAAATTATCTAATTGCTTAACAGCACAAAATTCAGGTAACGTCCAGATTCAGTGCAACTTTCTTGGCTTCGCTGTTTGCATTCTGCAACTTAAATGGCTCTGGTTGCAGAGGAGTTAAAATATTTCAGTTCTGAGTTAAGGAACACTAAAAGTTCTAGTCCAGAGACACTTTTTTCCTGCTTTCCGATGGTGATTGGCTTCCCCTGCACCTCTTTTGTTTTGAGAATTTTGGAGTATGCAGACTTGTGTAATGCAGAGATTGCTTCCAATTTAATTTAGTTGTTTTGTCTTTTATCGTAATGGAAATGAGCACAGGATCCTTCTCAGGCTTTTTGCCATATAAAAGGATGCAGACTTTACTCTTGTTCCTCAGAACGATGGGGGAGGGAGAGCAGGGGGAGAAGGATTAAATAAGATGCTAACTGAGAGTAATTCAGCAACTTCTACACGGCTAGGCAAGACCCAAAAATCTACTCTTGGACTCTATGAATTAACATTTAGCTAAGAATTACGCATAATCTGATAAATGTTGCCCCCCAATAATCTAAGAGCCCTTGCTACAGTTCATGGAGACAAGCACGCCAATGAGTGACCCCGCGAGTAGGTCCCTCTGCTTTTGGATCCGAAATCCACTGTGGATTCAGATGGGTAGAGATTATGTGCATTATAAACTTAGCCCCTAACTATGCTAAGAGATTGCGTTTTCTCAGAATGCGTTTGATTTTTTAAGTATCTGCTAAATGGTGGGAGTAATCACACTCAGTTCATGGGTTTCTCAAGTAGTTCACTTTAGCTTTTTGCTGCTGAGGTTTCTTCCTGCAAGTCAAAGGCAAAAGCGTCGCCAAATACAAGGCTGTGTGAGCGGACCCTCAGAAATTACCTGCACGAACTGGGGGGCCGGTCACTGCAGACACCAGTGCAGAACGGTGCCCCAGCTGGACAGCCAACCTTTTTCAACAAGAGAATAGCAAACAATGACTGTTGTCTTTTCACAGTATAAATATTTGAACTAATAATCATTCACGAGAAATATGCGAAGCTTTCAGGATTTACAAACATTTTTCCAAATCCCTGGCATTCAGCCAAGCACTTACAGAACATTATGCTACAAAGCACAAATCAAACCACAGGTGCAAAAATGTCAACCGTTTCATTTTTTCATTTCAGGTACACTCCAATACTCACACTCTCAACAATTTTTCGGACGGCACTGTTTCCAGGACGGCTGGAAGTGACAAACCTATGTGAAATGGTACGTTAGACAGTAGGGCACCTAATTTAGGTGGCAAAGGGACTTCTGTCTGTGAGAAGAGACTTGGACCTCATCCAATTCACAGAAGACAAGTAGCCATCCTCCCCTTTAGCCAGATGAAAAGTTCCAAGAAATGTCACACTGAAGGGATGAAAGGATGAAGCAAATGCCAAGTAGAGGATGCATGACTACTTGTGACTAGTAAGCCTGCTTCTACTCGAACACACACTGGGCAAATTCATGATCTCTGGCACCAACTGCAAGGGATTATGAACCCAACAAGAAGGTTTTATTCTGCTGGACAAAATGTGTGTCAGGATCAAATCACCTAACCCCATTCTTCATATGTTAATAAAAATCTCTTAGTTAATATTACTGGATTGATTTCCACAGTGGTGCTTTGTCTTGCCTTTAATTCTCTACATTTTACAGTAAACTAACTGGTATTTCTCTTAGAAAAGATGAATCTGTACAGGAACTTTAAGACACACAACATCCTTCCCAGCTCGTGGAAAGAATGCAACTGAATTGTTAATAGCAGCTGTTAGTAGCAATGATGTTCAGAGGAGACTAGGCAGACAACTCATCATCTGGGCCTGCTGGAGCGTTCCCACAATGACTAGGAGATACTGGGCACATCGCATTCAATCTGCAATCACATCACCAGTCACTCCTTCACTGGGCACATTGGGCGTAACAGCAACTAGCATTCTCTGTATTAAAAAAACCACACGGATGGAAACCTGTTTCAGATATGAGGTCAGAAGTAGAAGAGGAAGCTCTGTCCTCTTACTTGACCCTTGGAGACACATCCTAAGCAGAAAAGCACACACACACCCCCAAGGTCTAAGAAATAGCCAAAAATGTTCTAAGTAAGAATCAAGATGTATTTGCAAAACCTATGGATGCACATGCTGCTTGTTCCACAGAAAGCAATATCCTCTTGATTGGCATTTTGAAAAAGGCCATGTTTCAAGAGAGAATTTGCTATTTTTTTTTTTTAAGAGATAACAAAGTAGATCTTAATTTTAAAACTACTTCACATAGTCACGAAACCCTCATTTATTAACTAACCTGACAACAGACTTTTGAGAGAGAAATAGCAAGTAAACATGACACAAATCTATTTTTAGCCATGAACAACTATTTAAAGAAAGCTCAAAATAGTAATTCAAGAAAGAACAGTACTTTCAATCTTACGACCCAGGATTTACACACAAGAGTAAGAAAATAAAGTCACGAACATATTGAATGCAATATAATTCTGCACACTTAACAACTGGCATTAAGCTTTATTAATAGCTTCCAGGAAACCTGAAGCATAGGCTCTGCTGAGCCCCAAATATTAGCGGCACACAGAAGCTGAAATTTGCCACTGTCACCCTTTATGCAGAAGAATATGGAAGATGACCTATTACCATGCAGCATATTTTGACAGGGCCAACAGATGGGACTGGCTTTTTTGGAGCTGACTACGCCTTTGAGAAGAGCTGTTAGCTATCACATCAGTATTGCCCCATGCAGGTGAAACAATGCAGCATCTCCATCTTCATTTTAATCAAGAACTACAAGAATGAACCTTGAAAAGCAGCAAAGGAAATCATATGGTGTATATACAGAGTTTCTGTTAACACTGGCAAGGGGACAATCAGCTATGGACCTGTGCTTCAGTCTCTAAACTTCTATCTAGAAGCCTGGGAGACACAGAAATTGGAGGGACAGATCTTGATATGTATTTAGTAATGGAATCAGTTTCAGGAATCACATCTTTAAAAAAATACATTATTGTCACACTGTCAGGCACTGGAGAGGCAACACACGATGAGATGGCAACAGTACAGGGCTTTAAATACAATCATCTTAATATTTGCATAAACACAGGTCAGACGTAGCTCTCCATGCCAGCATAATGGAAGCACCTAGGTGATTTGCCCTTTATGGATGAAATAGGTTATCAGTGCATTAGAATCATTATTTTAACAATATGCCAAATACGTAAGTATTTGAGAATACAGAACACAGAATCAGCACATTCAGAAACTTTTCAAAAGCTGTTTCCCAACAAGTTGTATAAACCACGTGACCTGATAATCCCTGTTAAACAGAAGATTACATGAAATCATACCATACAATTACGCTGAATTATAACACACTACAAACATGGCACGAGATACTCATTTGTGGAGGTATCAGATAAATTCAAATAGTCCTTTCCTCGATCCTTTGGCTCATTTGTCAGCCACAGTGTTCAATGATTTGCTGGAAACACATGCAGAGTGCCAAGTTTCTGATTACACTGTTAAACTCTTCTCTAAACATGATTCAGCAAGACAAAACACGCACACCTGGAAGTGCAAGAGTGCTTCTGCTACAGGGTTACAGGGGTGGAGAGGCGAGAGGAAGAAACCCACACACAACACAACACAAACAAAGCCAAACCCTCCTTAGGTATTTGTCCACCTGCTTGGACTGCACAGGACTGTAGCAAAGCAAACAAAATCGCCATGCTATCAGCAGATAGCACAGTTCATGGTTAACTTCAAGTAGCACAGAACACACCTCTTCAGAAATAGCAGCAGCTCAAACAACTTCAGAAAAAAACAGAAAACCCACACACCCACAGCCTTAGGAAGGGTGGATGTCCCTGGCTTCCAAAAATCAAAAAACAATGTAAACGAGATCATTGCTGCTATACTTACAGGTCAACATCACAACAGGGAGAACCTGAAATACTCTCCAATCCCCACGAAGCAGAATTTTCACTACGTTAAGCCCAGAAGCCTGTGTTTCTACTACAAATCTCTGAGGCTGTTATTATCTCTGATAAATGTTTGCAGCGTATCTAGCACAACATTTATGGGTGGGCCTTTCAAAGAGGACTGAACCACAAATAGCAACAGGCACAATAGCAACTGCACTGTATCAGACAAGTAGAAGGGCACGGTGTTGTTACGCCTACTGTTGTTATGTCTTTCATACTGCAAACGTGAATTAAGTCACGAAACAAGATGGACCCCCCATTTCGAAAGGTAGCTTTCCCTCGCAGGCTCTCTCCCTCTCCTCTCTAAAGCACTTATTACCATTCAGCAGAGGATACAGATTAGCTGAGCCACCGGTCTGATCCGTAACATCAATTCCCAAGCACCAACACCAGTTTGCCAGGTAGGTAAACCAAGGACATCATTACCACTCGTAGAGGAGTCAGAACACACGTGCCTCTAAAACATTATATCACTTGAATAAGTGCCTAAACATGGAACCCAGTGTCCAAAGCCAGAAAAACAATCACGACTCCGTAAAAATAAAAAAAGGAAACAAAACCCATGAGTCCAGACCTCAGTGTCTTGCACCAACCACATTAAGTTTACTAAACACGCGTCTAGGAACAAGATCCCTGAACCTGTGAATTGAACACTGCAAACGAGAAAGCTCTGGGTAAAACGACAGAGCAACAAGGAATCCAAAAGAACAGACCTTCAAAAGCAGCCTTCTGGCAGTTAGCTGCTAATTCGTACAGCTTCAGAAGACTGAAGGCAACGGCTGTTCATTTGAAATTATTCCTCTGCTTCAGAGCTATCTCCAGAAGTGCATTTGGCAGCAGTGATAACCACAGTAAAGACAGTATTTACAAACCCAACGTTCATTAAAGCATGTTAATAACAGTGATATAGAGGTATTAATAATTTCTCTGTTGGATATTAATTTTGTGGGTTTGACCCTTTGCTGTGGAACATCCACACTGACAAATCTTTCTCCCCACACACGAACCTTTTTTTCAAGCCATCTTTAGTTCTAAATGGAAGACTATAAAATATCTTTATTAAAGTTTGGTCTTAGATTAGCAAGAGGGCAATAGCACTGTGCCTCTCAATCTAGTGCACACATTTCCCCCCTAATGATAAAGTAAGGGAAAGTGATGTGATGGCTCTTTCTACCTTCCTGATTTATAACTGTCTATGACTATAGGTCAAATGAATGAAAAGCACCTGGGGAGCACGCTGCAGGAACAAGTCCTTAGTGCGATAGCAACCCCAGAGAGCAGAGGAGATAGCTAGTCCGACTCGGTCAGACAAATTAGATAATTAAATGGAAACAGGCTAGATAAATTGCACTTTCTTAATTGGGTTATCAAGAAACAATAGTGACTATGAATGACCTCACTGTCTGTGTAGTCTAACACTTCTCTGTAGGAACTAGGAGGGAGTTATTCGTCTAGGCTAGGGTTATTGTTGGCCTAGAAAATGAATGCTTAAGAACAACTTTTTTTTTTTTTCCCTTTCTCTCACCAGAAGCCATTACAGATAAAAATCTAGCTCTGCTGATTTGGAGGTGGGAGTGTGCATGGGATGCAAAGAAAAGGATTGCACGAACTTCACATTAAAAATTAATAGCGCTCTCATCAAAGTTAACTGATGTGCAGCAGATCATTGGTGCTAAAGTCTGGGCTTGCTCACACCCACAAGTCTGTCATCACTTGAATCGTTCCAACAATATGTGGGTGTGTGCTAGAGAGGAAGAAAATGCTGCAAGTGCTTCTAAAGATGCTACAGAGAACACAAAGGTCAGAAGGCAAGAGACTGGGAATTAGTCACCCCCACCCAGTCAGGCCAAAAAAGAACCCACGATAGCAATTTTATAGCTCAAATCTTCACTGCTCCACAAAATCGTAAGTGTACATCTTCATGGAAGTCAGCACTGGGAGAGGGGAGGACAGGAAAGAGAGGGGGAAAAGTTCTTAGCTCCCCAGTCTACAAAGCATCTGTACCCCTCTACCAAGAGTGGTGGGTATGACAGAAACAAACAGGTTCAAAACCATGAGATCTAAATGTCTCTCCTGCTGGCAGATCAGTATATTCTGATACAGAGGACGGCTAAAGACTCCTGACGTATGGCCAGTGTCAGTTTAATAAACTTGCCCTTCTCACTCACTGTTTGCCCTTAAGTATGTATAACAACTTGGTTCCTGGTTGACCTGCACAGCTAAAAAGACTATCAAAAGCCATAATGCCAAATAAAAGCTCTTCTATTCCTTCCTTATGGGACCATGCACCACATTAGCTTGGCACTTACTAACTACTTTTGCGTCACCAAGCGTAAGTGCTGAGCAGTTTAAGGATTCCCAGACTGTGTTCTCAGGTCCACAGCAGTCACCTAACACAGGCTCGCACAGAGGCCTAGAGGCATCACCGTGTTAAACCCCCGACAGACCCCTCTCGGACACCTTGCAGAGCGAGGAGCTCTACTTCTTGTCTGTCTGTCCGGGCACTGCTATGAACATTTGCCTCTTTTCCAGGGCAGGTATGCACTGTCTGCACTGCAATCCCCCGTTGTCTCTCTAGCTCCCCAATAACACAAAGACTCTTCACTTTCACCAACTAGTAAATTTTAACGGGAAAGAATTATACCAAAAAAACCGCTTCACATTTGCCTGCAGTGCCAGACAAGGCAGCCACTTATTTTTCTTCCGCAGCACTGGTCTGAAAACAGACCTAGGGAAATGTAGCTCTAAAAATGAGCATATGTTGCAACTGAGCCAACCAAATATTTAGGTATGTCACCTCTTAAGCAAAAAATGAATTACATCCACTTCTTATGACGTTGCTACAGAATAGAGTCTAAAGCTATCTGAATTCAGTATTTTAAAACATTTTTAATAACATCAAGGTCTTGGTATTATCTATTGAGCTATCACTCCATCATGCCCCCATCCTGTTATAATTAAAAAAAAAAAAAAAAAAAATCATATCCAGAACTACTTTGGAGAAAACCACACTAAACAATTCACATACTCACTGTGCATAACATAGAATGACCAAGTGCAGGGGTGGAAAACTGAACATATACTTTAAAAGAACATTTGGAAGAAAGAACAAGCATATGGCTTATGTTTAGAAACGTCTCTTGACTCAACAACCCCGAGGCTATAGGCTGCACTGAAGCCCAGGCTTAACTTGGTCTTAGTTGTCTGTCTGCCGTATTTTGTTAAAATAGCCCCTTTACCCTTCATTGAGTTAATGAATATTATGATCTTACTTGTGCTCAGTTATTAACATCCTGAAATTGATTCTAATTCCACACACACTTCCATTTACTTCTGTTCCCTATTTACAATGCAGAAAGTAGCTGTACCCGACAAACTAACAGTAAAAATGCATTATAGGATGTTTGCAGCTTGTTAGCTTAAATTTTAAGCACTTCCTCAAGGACGGTGCTACCTAAAGCTACTTTTACTCAAGGTTCCTATTTGAGATACCACATTCTCTATCCCTATTTTTATTCAAAATGACAGGAAACCAAAAACATCAAGTGTAGACCTTCTATTTAAGCTTCCAAGAGATCTAATGAAAAACATAACTAGGCGCTGCATCCAAGAACATGTTTAAGATTCTCTAACTACGAAAAGGCTACTGACATTCTTCAGCTAGTTACCCAGCATGAGACTCTGGCACATTTGGGTATTTTGAGACCCAAAGAATAACTTCAAGAAAAAGAAAGGAAGACTCTTCCATTTCTTCTGCACCTTTTGTTCAAAAATCTCAAGCACTTAGGCAACGTCTGCAATCTCAGTGAAGCAGTGACATTCTCATTTTTAGCGATAAGCAACCTGAGGCACAGAGAAAACAGATCCAAGATAGCATCCTATCGCTTCTCGACAATGGGTACTTGGGGAAAAAAATGAACACAGACAAACAAGTTGTATACTGCTTGACCAGTTGAAGGGAGTCATACGTTCTTTTGTGAGTGGTTCTGTGCACAGCTCTGCAATCTTCCTGTGTCCCTACCCATTAAATATTAACAGGCTGGCTGAAAATTGAATGCTTTCAGAAAGAAAGGATGACAAGACTTTCCACCTTGAGAACTATCAGAAATTTTCTCCATCAGATACAAGTTTCCTCAAAGCCCCTCAGGATACTGGCTGCCTAGTTGGATCTACTGCAATGAACAGGCAACTGGAGAACACCCCCATAACTGTTCCACTTACTCCCACAGGCAGAGAAACACGCACGCGCACACACACGCACGTTTTACTTTTCGGGAAAATCTTAAATGAGAAATTGTTCTCAACATTTTTTTTGTAAAAGGATTTTTCTCTATCAGTGGATGCAATTCACACACACACAAGACCTGAAAAGAGCTATATGAAACATCTCTATAGGATGAAGTTTAACAAAGCAACTCTAGAAGCGTCAGTTTTAGCATGGCAAAGTCTTCTGATTTTATCTTGTTAAAATCAGGCATCCAAATAAATCTTTAATTATTTACAAATTTGGATTTCCTGTGACTGACCATTTGCACTGAATTCAAGCAGAGTAATAATTACATTCAATTTTAGCTAAAGTTAGATCATTGTTCTCCTACATTTTTTTTTAATAATTAAACAATCCCACAGCTGCTGCCAGAGGACTAAAATTTGCTTTTGAATTCACTCAGCCCCTCCTAAAAGGCACGAAGGCATGAATGTTACCTCAAAAGCAGTATCAGTGATGGATAATTTGCCTTTAGGTATTAGACCAATGCGTATAGGTTCAACATAAAAATATCAGTTACCATTTGGGAGATTTACATGAACCTTCCACAGTCCTGCTTTATAGTCAAGTAGGGGAGAGTTAATTATTTCTCCAGAATTTATCTTCTGAATGGATATTCACTCGGTACGTTATTCACCCTACTTTGCAATGAACTCTGCACTTCCCTACTTTTCTCCCAGGAAGTCACAATCGAAGACAAAAGCCTGCAAATGATAGACAAGGGCAGAGGCCACGTCCAACTTTGATATCTTGTTGATAACGTATTGTACAATTAGATCAATTTGACAATTTCCATTATGGCTGATAAAATATTTATTGAGCCTTGGAGATGATGTCTGATCCCTGTGCCATTTGTTTTACTAATGGGGGAGATATTTACCAAATCAGTAAAAAGCATTCAAATTTCAGATCCTCATAGCCTCCCCAACATTAGATTTGCAAATTACTGGCTGAAGCCATAAATTACAGCACAGCACAGCCAGACTGATGCCAAGCTGACAAGGTAGGTAGATGGCTTGCGATGACATTGTTTCATAGAAGCATTAATCATAGCGGGAAAGAAAATACTCTCAAATTGGTCCATAAGTCTAAATATTAAGGAATGAGAAGCAGGTTGCCAGGAGATAGCTTTAGCTGCAGCTGGAAAATTAGGAAATGAAAAACCCTTTCTATTATTTAACAAATCATCTTAATAATGTTTTACACTGTAGTGCCAGCAAGCAAACGAAATTCCTATTCTTTCCCATTTGCTCTTTATCCTCATTGCTCTTTAATAGGAATATTAATAACCTGAGGATTGGTGCAGATGTAGCCCAAGCTGTATTTTTCTTTTGCCATAGGTAAACTAAAAAAAGGATAAATACTGAAAGAAAATAAAATTTTCATTTCCATGTTTAAACTGTTTGCTTTGTCAGCAACACCAACGGGGGCTGTAGCTGCTCTTCTACTATTATGTTCAAGGTCAAGTGTATGTTTACTCACATGCAGGCCAAACTTATTAAAATCCCACAAATCAGATAAACTGCAGAATCCAGCTTATCATGAAACACTGAGACAGAAGTCTGTAATCTTAGGAAAAAATATACATGTATCATTGTTGATTAAATACAAGCCCTGCTGATTAATTTAGAGAAAAACACCACCTTACAGGGATGATTATACAATGAACAGCTTAAAACGATTCCCTGCTAATAGCGTTGTCAAAACCCAGAACCTCACAGTACAGTGGCCAAGGGAGATTCATAGCATGCCATGACTAAAGTAAGTTGAAGGTGACATATTTGTCTAGCAGACATAATTAAAGGTATAATATTGGTGCTAGAGGTCAGAGTTGTAGAGTCCTAAGGCAAAAGCACTTTGAAAGAAAAAGCTCTGAAATGAGGGAATGAAGAATGATGTTGGTCAAGAGTCTGACACCCCTCTAACTAAAATTGCAAAGGTTTGTCTCAGCAGGCCTGATGCTCACATTTTCCTACCTTTCACCAGCAAAAAAGCAGGTCACCCAGGGTTCAGAAGGCCCAACAGGAGCCCGACCACCAAAGCGCTGTGCCTCGGTACTTCCCATTGTGGCACAGCAATGGCGAGACTTCCAACAGAGCTCAGCACCCAATGCATACCCAAATCCTCAGAAAACTTAAGCTGTTACTCAGTGCCTAAATGGAATTTGGGCATCACGACACATCACAACGCCCAGCTTTTAGACACACTACCGGTATTAGGCATCCAGTCTCCCTTTAGAAAATGATGGGGAAGCTAGACGAGGATTTGAAAAGAACCATGATACTGAGCAGGGAAGCGCTTGTATAGCCACTTACAGTTTGTCACAATAAAATGCTAGAGAATGGGTTTGCCTTAAGCTCTGTCAAAAGCTTAAGCACGATCTCTGTCAGCTGGATTTGTGGGTTCCATCAAAATGAGCGGCAGAAGATGACCATAATGGTCTTCTGTTGTGTAACTCCTCCTCCCATTCCCAAGGGAAGACGTAATTTCCTTTTTTCACAGGGGAAAAATGTCTTAATCACTAGGGCCTGCTTACTGTCAACCTTTCCTGCTGAAGCGGTTCCTCCTGCAGAAAGCGAAACAAAAAGAAAATGTCCCAATCAGCTAAACTATTGCCTAAGGGCTTAAAGATGCTCTTCCCATTAATAGACTTTGTGCAAGTAAAATAACTGCATCTTCTCAAGTAATTTTCTGAAATCCAAAGAACCTTTATTCAGCATCGTCAAAACAACCAAGGAAAGCAAGATGCCCCATGTCTTAGGTGAGTACCTAATACGGATAATGTATAGAGGAGTTATGCAAGAAGCGCATCTCAAAACAGTAACTTTTGTTACGACAGACATTCTGGGGAGGCACATCACTAGGTGCACGCCCGAAACACTGAGCTGGATGATACATCTTAATCTCCATAGCTCCCACTTTCTCTTCTTTCCACTACTCCACATACTTCACACCTGAGCAGTTTTCTTTGTTTTATACTTCACTTAGGCTTGTGAACTGTCTTTCTGAGCACAGTACGCATTTCACGTGACCTCTCCTATATGAGTATTCAAACAGCATGCATTTTAGCATTTTGACAAGTGATGACACAGGGAGGGGAGAAAATTAACCTCCGAGCTCTCAGGAAAGCCCTTGTTACCCTTGTAGATTTGTTGCAGGAAGAAAACAATCTGGTGTGTGTAAAACAAGAACTGATGGAACCTTCTCTCAGGATGCTCTGGGGTTCAGAATAAAGTTGAACTCTTTATTGCTTCTGACTTCTTAAAATCTCATGCAGCTTTGCAAAGGCACCTTCATGCTTATGCGGTCCCTTATACATTTTGCCAGACCACCACAGATTCGAAACAGCTATAAATCCCTCTTCATTCCGCTCCCACTCCTCACTTAGTAATTCACAATGGTCGAGGGAGAAGGTTACTACACCTTTAAGAGTGAAATCTCAAAGCAGCGCTGTCTGTTTTGTTTGAGATAGCAAAGTTATTGTCCTTTGCGCTGTCTGGCAACCCCTTATGTCCCTTGGATTTATCTCACACACATGATGCAGCTTTGTGGAAGGGATCGGGAGAGACTTTGCATTCCTCTGGTAGGATGATATGAGTTTGTATCTAAATCTGTTCCATATGACCCACCTCACATGGTTAGTGTCTTGCCGATTCACTTGTAAAGGTCAAGATGTATTTCAGCTGGGGCTTCAAAGTCAAGGGTTTCTTAATTAAAAAAAAAAAAAATCCTACTGATAGAATCAGGACGTCATAAAGATACTGTGAACATTCCTTATTCTTTTGTATAGATATATTTAAGGACCACAAGTGGCACAGGTGCAAGGGTGAGGCTTTACTTGTGGGAATGCGGGTGCAGTGTTAAGGGTCCCACAACCTTTCCACCTTAGATGTCTGAGCCTTAAAACAATCTGGGATAACTAAAATCCTTCCAAGTCCAACAAAATTTGCTAAGTCAATAGAAGAGGGTTTCTCACCAGATTTTTTAACAAGTAACAATACTTTTTGAACTGAGACACTTTCAATTTGCTTCTGGCCCGTCAGAACCTGGAAGTGCAAAGCTGTGCAGAAAAGCTATTTAAACCACTCCAAAGCCTACAAATTGTAAAGATTAAACAAGTTCAAAACCATATCCAAAAGCCTCCCAGATCATCTGTCTCAATAATGAGCTACTGGAAACCAGTCGAAGTGAAAGGGGCCAATACTGATCCCAATTTTGTTAACCATATTGCCCTCACCATGTCATAACCTTGACGGAGGGATTCTGTTCAAATCAACACTTCCAAACAAGCAAAACTTTGCAGTGAGTTTATCTTAGGGAAACCAGTTCTCCTTTCTCAAGACAGCACAGCCTCACAGAACATCGAGTGTCACAACTCCACTCCTTTATATATTTTTTGGGAGACTGTGACAGATGTCATATCCCAGACTATCAGAATCAGTATAGCAGAAAGTAAGCAGTCGATATTTTTGTAAGGAGAGAACATGAGGAACAAGTGTAAAGTATACCTGACATGTTCTATTGTATGCAATGATTTTTAGAATTTTGATCTAACTATTTGAAGTTTTGAGTCATGAAAGTCAGAGCAGGGACTGTTTACAAGGGCATGGAGTGATAGGACAAGGGGTAACGGGTTTAAGCTGCAGGAGGGGAGATGGAGATGAGATGTGAGGCAGAAATTCTTCCCCGTGAGGGTGCTGAGGCCCTGGCACAGGGTGCCCAGAGAAGCTGTGGCTGCCCCTGGCTCCCTGGCAGTGTTCAAGGCCAGGTTGGATGGGGCTTTGGGCAACCTGGGCTAGTGGAGGGTGTCCCTGCCCATGGCAGGGGTGGCACTGGGTGGGCTGTGAGGTCCCTTCCCACCCAAACCAGGCTGGGATTTGAAAGGAATGAACAGAGAGAACTAATTTTTGTAGCCAGGTCTGCTGCACTTTCTGATTCCCGAGAGGCTGGATTTGTGTCAGGGAACAGCCATGTGAATAAGACTCTCCTGGGCCATCAACTGAGTATAAAAATTTACAGTGCATCAGTAACTCCACGGAGGCTGCCAGTGTCCACCATTACTTTGAAACATACGCCATATAACGTACCACTCTGGTTACCTGTCCAACACAGCCTCTCACCAGATCTCATTCACGTAGTCAGCCAGCTGTATCAGCATTCCCTGGCAAAGCTGAAGTCCAAGTCAGCTTGAAAAACTCTATCAAAGTTTTATTTAGTTACTTTAAGAAAAGCATCACAGAACTCCACAGCAACTCAGAAGCACTTTACAAATTCTCATTATGTACCAAGCTCAACCAGACCACAGCCAGCCACATCTGGAATAGGCTGGAGGTAGATAATCAGATCACTAATAAACTACCAAAAAGGCAGATAAAAACATTTTGTTTTCCTGTACTCTTCCACGTGCTTTAGAAAAATTGCAACTAAAATATCTACACGCAACTAACACTAACTGCTTTGTCTGAAAGCGGCACTCCCAGGGTCTTACTATTTTGCTTGTCTCCCATGGAAAGCAGAGCTGGTCCCTCTGTGCTTGAATCTACAATTCCAAGGCTTACAGCCATCCAGAAACCTGTTGTTTTGACTTACACCATTTTACAGAAAGAAATTTCCATAGCATTTACAGCTTGAGCACATCTTTACTGCTAATGTTACTCCATTTAGAATCATTTGGGACAATTCTGCTCCAGAGTTATACAAAACCCCCACCAGTAATCTGTCCATTTAAAATTAAAAAAAAAAAAAAAAAAAAATTAGGGAGAGACAAGTGCAAATTGAGATTAGAATGTCAGGTAGCTAAGCCAAGAAACAGGAGTTTGTACTGCAGTACAAGCAGTGCTGTTGCACGCCCTGGCACTAGCAGAGACAATCTCCTGGATAGGAGACTGGAGCTGCACGCTACAATACCAGGTTTCAGCAGGTCAAGAACTCTGCAATACTGGTCAGGAACTGAAGAAAAGTGCTGTACTTCCCTAGAGTGCATTACAGAGCTGGTGGAGAACTAATCCCATCCACATTTTCATTATCTGTTGCTCCAGAGATTTTTTTTTTTCTAGGTTCAAGTATTAGGAAATTTGGGTGCCCAAAATGATCTATTATCCAGCAAGTAAGCACACTTCGAACAAATAAGCAAGCTCATGAGAAAACAGCAGAGGTATAACAGTCTTTAGACAACCCCAACTATCGTTAGAGAGGTCGGAAGATCCTCAGCAGAGACAGAACAGTGAATGGCACCACAGGAAGGTAAAATGCTTAGAAATATTTCTCTAAGGTTCTGATCTTGGGGGAAAGAAAATCAAGCTTATTTTTAATCAACAGGTAAAAGGAAGATTTAGGTAGCTATTTTCCATCTTAATATTTCTGCTGAATTTTGACAGCAAAACAGCTGTCCTGCAGTTGTGTGCGCCACTGCTTTGAGGGATTTGTAGATAGTATGGAAATACCTGTTTCTCATCAGGCAATATTACCCCTATAATTACCAGTGATTCTCAGGCAGTGATGCTGTTTAATGCCAACTATTAAAAACCAAAACCATACCTTATGCCATACTTAAAAAAAAAAAATCCATATTGGCATTGGCTGAGATGATTTGAGGGTCTAATGGTTTATCACAGGCACGCAATGTAAGAATTTGTTCAGGAACAGTATTAGAAAATCTGATTGTTGCTACCAGTTTAAACGGTAAAATCCACCATCCGCTTTAAATCAGGTTTGACTGCATCCTGCTTCATTCTTGGTCCACAGGACTCGGCTTGCCCTTGGTCAATTTATGACCAAAATACCCCCATGCTCAATCTTACATCATAATTTTGAAGAAGTCCTTTTTAACTCTAGGCATTTGTAGTTTCTCAGAAATCGGGAGTTTACCACTAGACATGAGATGTACACGTACGTATATGCAACAGGCTAGACTGACCCTGATTAAGTACTGCCCTTATCTGAAAGTCCATTAGACTATGAACAGTAGGTCTTGCAATATCCTTACCAAAAGAAAGGCGGAAAATGAAAGGCAAGATCAAATGACAATACAATTTATCCTTCATGGCCAGTGCAATCGCTAGAATACGGAAGCCGATTACCGCACATCAAGTTGATGGGTCTGTAATATACAGTTATGTTTATCAAGAAGTAGTTTAAAGTCACAAACTCATTTCACGTAGACCACCAGCCAAGGACAGGAGAAAAAGTTTTGGGACAATGCCCTGTATATAACCTACATGGACTAAAGAACTACAATTGTCATTTGAAATCCCCACAGTATTGCATATTCATAAGCAGCTTTTATCCCCTTAAATGAAACATTAAAAAATTAACAACTGACCATCTGAGTAAGACCTGATTACATACTAGGCAGCAGACAGCTAGTACCTCATGCAAAATCAGTGCCTTAACTTCCTTCCCGACGTAGCTGCTTAAAACATTTACCATCTGCGTATCACAAAGGTCTCAAACGTACCTAAGGGTAAGATTTAGGAACCTGTATTCATTTTCAGATGTCACATGAACGTGCAGAAGCCTAAGTGTTAAAGTCAGTGGCATCTGTTATCCATACCTTAACACCAGGTCAGTATTAATATAATGAATCCAAGGCTCATTTACATTAGCACCGGGAAGATCATTGCCCCAATTTTTCCTCTCATTTAGAGAAAGCTTTTACAAACTTGTCCCTCCAACAGACCTTGTGGGTGGCCAGTGTTTTCACTGCTGCACTAGCAACTTCGACTTTTAATCCCCCTGCTAATACCCCAGCCTGATTCGCTTTACTGGCGATAGATAAGTCATGTTTCTGGGTCCCGCACACAGTGACCGGACACCACCTCTCAGTGGCTTGCAAGCAAGCTCCATCGCTAAACAAAAGGCAGTCTGTTTGGTCACCCTTCCTTCAGAGAGGCTTAAGAACATTTTTGTCATTTTTGAACAGCTAAAATCTTGCAGAGGGAAAAAAAAAGTTGTCTAATCTCTTCAAATTTAATCTTTACTTTTTGAAAAATCTGAGCACAGATGCTTAGTGCTGGACTATGTTCCATTAGACTAATTAGGTCAAGATTACCTAAAACGGTATGACTCCACCAACTCAATTTAAATTCCCTCCCTCTTGTCCCTGAAGTTGCACTGTTTGGAATTTTATTCCCTTTTTCTCTCTACTCCCCCAGAGAGCACAAAGTGTGGGGGGTGGCTAGTATTAAAAAACAACAAACCAACCCAAACTAAATGTGAATGGATACAGCAGTGAAATCTAAGGGATTCTTCTCTTGGACTTCAGCATCAGTCCAAACCGGACAAAACTGCACTAACATTTCCCAACTTCAGGACAACCATGCTCAATGGCACTGGTAAAAAATACTCTGCTTATATTCTTTATATTTTGCTTCATTTACAACATGGATCCAACTTCAGCAATTTTATTAGTCAACAGTTTCCTGCTGATGAAGAGACAGATGGTATTTTTATTTCTTTTCTCAGTTTTTGAGGCTTTCACAAAGTTTTAAATATTTTATACCCATTAAAACAAATAATAATGAATTAAAAACATCACAAAATGTAAAACAGTTTGTGGATTTAAAAACAAACTTTTCAGAGATTTGCTTGCACTGCTTATCTATCAGAACACCCACCGTTATCTGGCACATCAGTTCCTCCACCTGCCCCTCAGACCAGCCTGTGTGGATGGGTTTCAGTTTCTGTATTTTTCCAATACAGATTTCTCATACTCTTTACAGCCCGGACAACAGTAGGCTGTTTGGTTCATGGGTTCAAGATTAACACAAATACCTAAGAAAACAAAGGATACACACGCACCCCTCTCCCCCCAAAAAAGGGGGTTCCCAACTCACCTCAGAATCTAAATCTCACTGAAAGCAAATACCTCCTGAAAGGCACCTTCAGACAACTATGGAAATAGCCCCTCAAATTTCACGTTACCTGAACCTTCTAACCAATTCCTCAAAGCGATCAAACAAAACAAATATTTTTTGGGGGGATCCTTCAGAACATGAATAAACAATCTAAAGCATCATTATTTTTTTCCATGTGCTTATATAATTCTTCACGGACTGCTGGATTCTGCTTTGAATTCCTTCTATACTTGCTTTACTATTAAAGTCTTAAAGGAAAAGAATCCTGACCAAGGCTGTAAATCTCCTACACAGCAGCTGAAGAGCTACGAGTAGAAACTCGGCTCCTAAACATCTTCACTTGAGCTGACCAACTGAAGCCAGAGCAAAATTGTAAAACCAGTGGGATGTACAACCGGCAAGCTTTTAAAACGTGTACAGTTCCTGGGAGAGGGCAGATAAGTTGCTTAGCACATACAACCTTGCGAGAGAGCAGAACAAGCCAGCGCTTTAGCTGCAGAAGAGGAGTTGTGTGAAAAGAATGTCCACTAAGCAAAAATAGGCTGAGAGCTCTTGCCTAAGCTGTAGAATTTTCCAGTGAGTGTTAACGAGCGCTACTTGAACCTCAAGGTGTTTGAATTGGTCTGCACTTCATGAAAGCATCAGACCAGTCTAGTGCTTGTCTCTAGCAATCCCAGCATCGCAAAGCTGCATAAAGCATACTGGAAATCTCAGGACAGGGCACTCCCATGATATTGCTTGCACGGTCAAGGTTTAGGTCCAGGCAAAACCAACCAATCATGCTGATATGAAACAAGGAGAAAATTAAACGGAAAGCAATGACCCACCTTTAATCTTTGCAAAACTGGTTCAAACCTTGTACGTCTCCCATTAATCCACCCTCCGATAAAGTGAGTGGGGATTTTTAATTTTAGATCAGGAAGAAAGCAATGTGGGTGAAGTACAAGTCTTGCAGGTCCTTTATTTCCAAAGGATGTACAAGTTTTCATCCCTGTTCTTTATGGCAGCTTTCCATTCCTTCCACTGTCATCCAACGAGGTCATTCTTGAGAGGACCTTCTTCCCCTTCCACTTCTAAGCTTACTCATTTTTCACCTAGATACTTCATCTGAATTAGGTTCTAGGAATTTGGAACTGAGATTGGCTTATTATAGAACATTAAAAGCTTTATAAATACAGTCATAATTTTCGAAGTACCTAAATACATTTTGTCTTCCACCTCTGCCCTTGAACATGACTGAGATAATTCTAAACTGTTAAGTTACAGTATTATCTAGGGAGCTCAGATATTAGAACATCTCGATCTCATTTCATCCTTACGAAGAACACAGAAATTTCAGCAGTGTTGCCTTTCGTCTGCAGAACTCCTTCAGGTCACAGCCTGAGACAGGAATATTGCCTGCGGCCGCCATCCAGAAGCCAAGAGATCATCTGTGGATCCTGAGCACAGCTGCACATCAGCATGCTACTTCCATCTCAGCCACTAAATTGCTCTAGCCTCATTCCATACTCATACAAACATCTTGTCACTTTAGATCTGGAAGAGTGCTGCACTTCAGGCTTATGTATAGAACTCTGGAAGGATAGAGACACTCTGGGGTAACCTGAAAGAACATGAAAGAATTGGGGCTCTGATCCTCAGAGGAAACCAGACCGCTAGGCTAGAGATTTCTAAGTTAGGGAAGTGAGGAGCCTGTTGTGCACTTCACCTCAACATATGCAACGTTAAAGAAGCTATTAAACGCAGCTTGGTGGAAATCCGAAGAGGAGTTTTGCTAAAGGTTATGAGTGAAAGTATTTGTATTTTACTAGCATTTGAGGCCTTGAATATGTTTAACTGGCATTCTGTCAAATGTACTGTAATAGATTAAACCAGCTGAACAGCACAGAAACAGGATTTCATAGGGATATCTAAGCAGGGTTTCCCCTTGAGAAGAGGAGTTTGTGTGCATGCACACACACATATTTTCTCACTCTCATCATTTTTCTTGTGACTATCAAGCAGGTTTTAGTCAGATACCACCTTCCTGTCTGCATCATACAGCATCTTTTACGTCCTCAGAATGAGGATACGGACAGTTTCATCACTGAGCCAGATTGTATCAGAGTAATCTGGACATAATAAACAGGAAAACTGATACACACTCATTATTACTACATGTTTAAAGCAGACAAGGCACTAAGAATTATATTGCAAGAGACCATCCCGCACTGTCATAACTGAACTATATAAATCTTTTCCACAATGCTAGCGAAATTAAAAAGCGCTGCAGATTGGGCACACTTTCAGAGAAGCCTGTCTTTTAGCCACACCTTCTATTATCAAATCATCCTTCAACAAGGAGTTGAAATTTTAGTGAATCATATCTATCAAAACAAAGGATCAGAAGCACAGCAGATAATTCTAGCTTCAGTCATATCTCAGCTTCTGAAATTCTCCATACAGTAGACTCAGTCTCTGAAATGGAGTCAAACTACAAACATAATCATACTCACTAAATTCTACTATTTTGGAAAGAACTGGCATCACATTATACTACTAAAACTGGAATTATGAAGTGGTACAAGAAACTAAACAGAATGAAAATGGCATTTGCTGTTGCATGGACTAAGCAAAATGTCACTGACATTAACTGCTAAGCTTAAATCAATGAACTGGTATTACTTAAAAACATGTAAAATTTATTCACGTCAGCAATTCCATCATCGTTACTGGCCATAGAACGAAACAGAAGAAAAAACGTGTTTATGCACACAAGTGACTGAAAGATTTAGTTGCAAATTAAATTGTTTACAAAGATGTGCCATCATCATCAAGATGCGACAAGCAGTTCTCAACAGAATACACTAAAATCAGTTCCTATAAACCTATACTTTCCTATTGGTTTAAGCACTTTGGATTACAAAATATAAATCAATGTTAAAATCAGAGAGATTTCCCCTACACACAGATTCTTATTTTCATTATTTGGATAGTTTTGCCCACTTGCATTTTGCCTGGCTTGGATAAAGAACAAATCTGGTGAGCTTCACATGTAGCTTACGGTCAGCAGATTTTCTAGTTTCTTATAAACTAAGTGCCATCATGGTTTTGTTTCCATCTCTGAAGAAGCTTGGCTATATTTTTTTAAGTATTTATTTTACCCATTGTTCATGCTAACAGTTTAATCTGCATTTGATTCTCCCAAAAGTTACATCTATTTTTATTGATTCAGGGTTCAAATAGTTGAAAAACTGTCCCATTTTCAAGCTGCTGGTTGGGGGTTTGCTTTGCTTTGTTTTTTTTAAATGTACTATAATACAGATCAACTTTAAAAATAAAATATGAGGAAGGAATAATTGAAGGCTGTAAGAACGGGAACATAGTGACAGACCACGAAACAGTTAAGACGCTACGTTAGCGCACAGGAGTTCCCAGCTCTGCCACAGACTTCTCTTGTGACCTTTGTTAATTCACCAGTAAGACCAACTGACCCAAGTGCCGCTGAACCTGATCAAGTGTTAACACCAACTGCTCTCCGTTGCCTCTCCATCGAGCACGCTGCCCCGTTAGCTGTCGCTTTTACTGGTTCTATCAAATTATCTGCATAAAAATAACCTATTCAGTTAAAAGCACTCGCTTGTAATGTTACAGACTCTGATCGCAAAGAGGTAAGATGAACAGTTAAATTGTCAGATACGAAGGGTCAGCCGCATCTGGCAGGGAGCACGGCCGGGCTGGGCGCTGTAGCCAGAGCAGCAGCTGGGTTAGTTCTGCTGACCGGCTGCCCTTACAGTTTTGACGGATGAGCACGGAGGGCTGACAAGGTTACTGCCCCACAACCATCGGCCCTGCCCCTGCAGCACACATGTCTAAGATGTTGTGCATCAGCTCCTGAACTGTCTGCGGCGGTTTAAAGGGAATTAGAAGCTGCAATGGCATACTTCAAAAGTTTCATAATGGAATTCCGTCTCCCCTCTGTAAAATGGGGAAGGCAGCGCAGTGCTACCTCCGAGAGGCAATGCAACACCCATTCAATTACGTATGCTGACGTTTATACTAAGATCAAAAGCATCCGCTCACTGAATGAGCAGTGCAAAATGAAGTAGAATCAGGATGAAGGTGATTTACCCATCCTGCTATTATTTTCAAATTTTCTTTCCTCTAGATACAAATTTTAATATTTTGAACCTTTTTACGTTCTATTAAAATCATTGAGCCAACCCAGAATAACTCCATGACAAACAGTCACGGGAGAAAAAGGTGTGAGTCTCTGCTTTGAGTCAGATATCATGCGCTGGGCGTTTGTTTCTGCCTCTCACAATCAACTCGATCCTGACGACTAGAAACATCCTTTAGGAAGGCTTTAGCAAAATTTCTAGTTAGCCTCAGGGCAAAGGCTTTGAGAAAGTCAAAAGCTCCACAGAATTTTAGCAAAGTAGGCCTAAAGCAATTCATTTTTCATCCTACAAACATTTAAACACAAGCATAAATTTACACACTTACTTACCCAGTGATGCATATCAAATGTGGGTTTGTTGTCATTTCCTTTTTTAAAAAATATGTTTTATCCAACTTAATATGGAATTTAAGACACAGGATCAGTTATTAATATGTTCTTTCAGTTTTTTGGAAGATATGAATATCTTCTTTGGCTGAACAGCACAATAGTCCATTTATCAGTGAGGAAAGCCTCCAGAGGAATGAGATTTTTATTTCAAATAGACTTTCACAGTTATTGGAAAAGATTCAGCATTTTTCTTGGAGAAATATGTCATTAAAGGAGAAAGATGAGGGAAATTCTTGTATGCAACATAGGCTTTTCTCTGATAGCAGACTGGTGCCCGTCTGGACAGATCCCTGAAGACATAAGCAATCCCAATTAAATCATGAGCATAGAGCTCTGCCTACATAGAGCTGATGTCTAGATCAAGACCTTGGAATGTCAGCTTCGAAATTTCCCTGGCAATTGCATCACACAGCCTACTGATATGAAAAGCTATAGTACAGGCAGGCATCTTCCTCCTCTTGCTATTTTAGGGACTTGTACCTCTAAGGGGAAAAAACCCCACAAAAAACCCCCAACTGTATAAACCGTAAACACTGCATTCAGTATAGGAAAGTGTGAAAGGAGTGAATTTGAGATGTACTGTCAATGAGCTAAGGGTTAGCTGATTAAGCTCAGTCTGGTAATATTCTATAATATTTCAGTGAATTCTATAGTATGAAATATAATACACATTTGATCTCTCTCACATGAACTCATAGCAAAGTAATAAATATTTCCCTACAGAATAATTTTCCTGTAAGGAGAGATTTACTGTAACCCAAATTGCAATTTACTCATTCAGAGCATTAAAAACTAATCAGACCCTCACCAGAACTCACATCACTGGAGGAAGATTCCACAGTACAATTACACTCCCAAACAGTATCCACAGTAAGAAAACTGTTATAGATGGTTTTCATTCACTAAGTTGGGGGAGGGGTGTGCTGGTAGTTGTTGCTATTTTCTCTTTTTCTAGCCATCAAGAAGACAGGAAAAAAATAAGATTATTGGAAGGAAAACAATACATAATGGTGGCAATTATGACTGAGTGGTTTTGTTTAGAACTAACATTTCCAAAATAAAACTGACAGGAACTAAACACAATCAAGCCGGGGTCAAACAAAACTTTTACAAGTAAAACAATGAAAACTACACTGGGTACAGCAGATTCCCCTGCTTTATAAAGGTTAATTCTCTTTCCTCATTCTCACAAATCCAGAAAAAAATGATGTGTTTGCTGCACCAAGAAATGTTAAATACTATCTTCCCAATAAGCCAAAATTACATGTAGCAAAGAGGAGAATAATACTCAAGAAAAACTGCGTAAAAAAATTTGTGGAAGGTGGGCTTCTGGCAAGTACAAACACAACCGTTAATGGATTTTTTAATAACTCTGTGCCACACAGTAATAGGGAACCACCTGCCAAAAGCACAGCAAGGTCAAGCGAGTGTCACATGCGTGTTACAGCCAAGGAAATTCTGTGATCCTCGTCTACGCTGACCTTCCGCAGCAACCACTGCTGAAACCATCTCACGAGCAGCACGCTAAGTTTCTAGCTTGCTTTTTTGTCTGGTCTGGTTTTGTTTTCTTTACTTCAACACAGTTATTTTGTTGCAAATCCCACCTAAATAAACACGAGCACTTTAGGATGCCCACACTTCTCCCCTTCCGCAACAGCACTCTCTGCTCCCACCCCAACTGCGATTCCACAATTATTTGATGAGGGAGAGTGTCATAACACACTTGGAGTGAATCAAACCCAAAGCCAGGCAGAACAAACAATGCAGTGTGTGTGCGCGTGTTTGTGTAAAAATCAATCACTCCGGGTTTCTCTGGTTTGCGGCTGCCAGCAGCTGAGTGGAGACGCTGAGAGCGTGTGTCTGCACAGGGGGGTCAGCCAGCACCGCTGGGGCCTCCATCCCCACCCGCGGCTTCTCCGGGCTCAGCTGCTCTAAGGAAACTCGCTTTGGCCGACTGGTTCCCCGTGCGGCCTGCACACCGCCGTGGCCAGAGATCGGGCACGGCATCCTCTCTGGGCCGTGCCCCATGACAGCCCCCTTTGCCCACCAAAAGGCCTTGGGTGCCCCCAGGCAGCCGGCGTGGCCCGCTGGCTGCGCAGACCATGTAGGCCCTGGACCACGGGTCAACGTGAGCGACCAGCAGGCATCGGCCGGCCGGCCACGAATGTGGCTCGGCAACTGCCCGGGCACAAGGCCCAAGGTGGCCCGAGGCCTGGCCTGGCCTGGGGGCCGTGACAATGGCCCCCGGCTGGGCCACGGCCCCCAGGCCAGGCCAGGCCTCGGCCCTGCGGGCACAGCTCCCCTCTGGTTTCTTGGGGCAGGTCAGAATATTTAAACAGTTGTATATTCAAAGACCACAATGGAGGGAAGAGAATTACCTAAGGACAGGGTTAGCCTGTTTGATCAATGCATAATCAGATAACTGCTCCAGCTTTTTTACAAGTCTTTAAGCAAAGATCAGCCACTCAAATTCTAATTCCTTTTGCTAATTAAGCAGCCTGTTAATTGCTCTCGGGGTCTCTAATGCCATGTCATTATGCTTTTTAACAGCCTGCTTGACATCAATAGGGCTGCAAGCTCCACACAAACAAAGCGGGCATCTAGCACTTACTGAATTAGGCTAATGCCGGCATTGGAGCCGGGCACTGGCACGTCGCCTCCAGCGGGCGGCATTTCATTATCATTTCATCATCCCTCACGATTAAAAAAAAAAAAAAAAAGCAAGTTACAAATGTTCAACACTTACCAGAGCGGGCAGCAAAAAGTGCTGAACTGGAGGAGAAAGGCGGCAGCACTCCCCGGTCCCCCGGCCCCCTCGCCTCGTCCTGCCCGCTCACCTGCGCACCCGCCCGGCACGGCCCCGGGCCCGGCTCGGTCCCCCCGCCGCTGCGGGGTCAGCAGGGCCGGCCCACGGCGGGGGCCAGCCCGGGCTCGGCTCCGGCTCCGGGCAGGGCCCCATCCCCCGGCCGGGGGCTAAGCATAACATGTGGCTCCAGCTGAGGGACTCCGGCTTCCGCACTCCATTAGTCCGGGAGAAATTCCACCGGTGAACCGCTGAGTGAGGGGCCTTGTCTGCCTGTCACAGATTAGTCTCCAGGAGGGCAGTGGCAGGGAGCGAGTGCTGCTTGCACCCCAGAGGGGTTTAACCAGGACTTTTATTTCAACAGGCATGCACGCACGCACAAAAAGATACGAAGCTGCATGATTTTTCAAGGCTCCCGGGGAGGAAAAGCTGCATCTAGCAGCGCAAAACACACAGGGCCCCTTCCTAGCAGAGGCCGGAGGAGGAAACGGTGTGCGAGGACTTGTCCCTGGGGTGCCACGGGTGACCGCCAGCCCCCGCCGCGGCCAGGGGGCTGCAGGGCCTGGGGGTGCCCGGGTGCCCCAGCACATGCCGCTGGCGGCCACGCAGGCCGCTGGCTCAGGCAAGGCACGCCATGGCCGGTGGGTCCTGCCCGCTCGGGATGAAGGGCTGAAGGCAGAGGGAGGCCTGGCCCGCAGCGACCGAGCGTTCGTGGTGTGTAAGCACACGAGGGCTCTGAGGTGCGCTGAGCTTTACACCAAGACACGCCTCTGCCGAAACCCCGAAGCGTCACCTTACTCCCAGCCTCAGCCATCAGGCACTGCAGCCCCTGACCCTGGGAGACTTCAACTATACGCCTCTACCTCAGCCTGTCTTCTCATGAGCCGCTTTTATCATTGTTTTCAAAGTAAAGAGACGACTCCGACGGAATGCATGCCTTCTTACCGTTACCGCCGGATCTTTGCAACAAACGGACAGAGCTGCACAGCTCTAGGTGCAGGTACCAGCCCGGGGGATCACTCTGCAAAGCAGCTGCTCTATTTAGCCCTGAGAGCAAAGCACGATCATTAACTATGAGAGGTCAAGTTAAAACTCTGCTTTACAAGAACTTCCAGACCCAGAGATCTGCAGTTAGGAATCTCACTCTTAATGTGAGATCACCTAAAAATGCACCGATCTTCCCTGTTACTGACCAGCCATCATTCACGTCAACAAACAAGACAGGAAGCAAAGCTAGAAAAAATAGCCTTGATTTCTCTGCCTCTCAGGAATAATGTTTACAGACAGCACAGAGACCTTGGCATCCTTAACATGTTAGTATCTGAATGACCCATACTGTAGTTGAAGAGTCACTGTTATAACACATGGAAAATATTTTCAGTTATACTAAGAATACATAAATTGTATTATGCTGCTGAACAGGACAAGTTTGGATAAAGTAAATATCATGAACAAGTTGCAAGACCAGACCCAGCTCTCCACTGAAGCAGAGTCAAAACAAAGTAATGAAACCAAAGTGCGAGTTGTACTGCATATGCCCAAACTCAACTGTTCTTATTTCAGTCTTTATTTTGACATCATTTAAAGAAATTGCCGGTAACTGGAGTGAAGAATTCTGCATACAAAGATGTATCAAAAAAAAAAAAAATCCAGTAGCACAATAAAAATAACTCATATCCTAAAAAGAATGGGTGTAAGTACAAACCATCTCTTGTCGTTCTTAAGAAACCATTGTTTCTTAAGAAAACTGAGGTCCCAATCTGGAAAATGCTTATGCGCATTCCTAATTTTTCACCAGTTTGTAACCCCAGAGATATGATTTATGGGGAACTCCTCCTATGGACAAAGCTAAGCACGTTCTTAAACCACAGGTACAGCAACTCATTCTTAAAGTGCAAAGATTAAAGAACACAACGTAAGAAATTAAAACTCTTGTAAACAAATCATTAAAGCATATTTTTCTATTTTGCAGCAGAAATATAAAACGCTGACATGCTTTAGCAGTTTGCAAAATATTCATTTGTCAGGTATCTTAAATCATGAGATGGAATAGGGAGAGGATTTTACAAAATGCTGAGCATCAATTAACAGAATAAGAAATAATTATTATTAAGAGCTAAATTAGGGATGACTCCTCTTTTCTCTTGAGGACCATATGTTTGTTTTCCACTCTCAGGCCATTTACTGGCTCTTGATGCAGAAATTTGGTGTTTGGACAAAACAAATTCTAAGTCTGGGCTGATAACGGTCCGAGTGCTTCAGCTCCCATCAAAAAGCATCCGCAGCCCTACTTCACCCGTAGTGCTTTTAGCACAGATTCACGCTCCTTCGAGTTGCGTTTTAAAGCAATTGGTCTCCCACACTCTCTTGTATCTTAAGTAACGTTTGAGAGTGTCCAAGAGATGCATCTTTGGTAGAAACACTGAGCTTCATCCCTGACTGCAAAGTTCAGAAACTAGGGAGGCGCGCCCCGCGCTGTCAGGATAACTGCACAAACGCGTCAGGAGCCCGCTCGGGGCGTTGCAGCATCCGCGCTGTTAGTAGGATCTATGGAGCTGAGAGCAGAGCGACAGGACCCATCTTTCTGCACAAAATAACAGCACTTGGGCAACTCTCACAGGCAGTGAGCGGGCAAACGAATTGGACTTTGAGATCTGAATTCAGTCTTGACTAGGAAGTGACCTGAGTCCCTTCGGTTGCTGTCGTCGTCCTCCTCCCTAAGTGAGGATCACTTAACAGAGGAAGCATTGCTGGTTTTGACAAACTGTCTTGGCTTAGTAGGTGCCTGCTCTTCATTTCTGAGCTCCAAGAATAAAGAGAAAGCCTTGGGTACACCTAGCAGGACCTTTTGTCTAAAATTTCTCAGTTTCTCATCCAAACCGCAGCTCCACCTCAAAATAGCTAAAAACGTGATAGGTAGGGAACCTTGCCTGGTAGAGAACGGGAATTTTAACCTACGTCCCTCTCATTGCAGGTAAATGCTGTACTGTCAGGCTGGGAAATAAGTTGCTCTCCCCAGTGCCCTCCCTCCGCCAGGGAACTGGTGTTTGTTGCCCCAGAGGCATTACATCTGCCTACCTGGGGCTGTTTTCGGGCAGGTGCCAGGCTGAGGGAGACCCAGGTTTACATTCCAGCTCCAGAGTAAGCAGATAGCCCAACCTGGAACCTGCCCCTTCGTCCCAAGCAATTGCCCTATTTACTAAGTATTTTGGAGACCAAATCTGTCTGGATTTTAATGCAGATGCTGAAAGATCTCCATTTTGTCCCTGGGTAAATTTAAAACAAATTTTTAAACGCAGTTGGTTTTGCAGTAACAAAATTCTTGTTTGTTAGCGCACTGTGGAGCCAGGCATCTCTAACCCAGATCTATTCCTGCACCACTTCCCCACTTCTTTTTCGTTATCTCCTCTTCTGCTCTTCAGCGTAATCCATCTTTCACTCAGCCTCTTCCCCCTCTCTTTTCCTTCATTCCTTACTCTGTCCATTTTCAAACAGCAGTAGCACTATCCTCACTCTTACTGACAGTTTCCATCTGGTTGCTATCTCCCTATGCTAGCTGTAGTCTGGGAAACTCTCCATGTTGTCCTCTTCCCCTCACCATTTCCTTTGTGGCTCTGGCAGGAATGGCTAGTGCTCTTCAAACGACTGGCGAAATAATGAGACGGGACGAGCGTGGTCTGCCCAGATATCTACACTGATCTGTACCCACAGCCTTAAATATTGCTGTTCCGCTGTCACCAGCAGAACTCAGTTTAGACTGCTTCCCTTTCAGCTTTGCCTTGTTTTATTTGCTCGAATCAATCTCTAGTTCAGCAGACTGCAGCTCGTATCAGAGGTGCCTAGTTAACAGCTAAGTAAAAGACCCATTTCAGCTTCGTTTCCACTTCTTTTTCAAGTAAATTTTGGCACGTCAGAATGATAGACAGAAATATTTAGTATGTGACCTTCTGCGTTGTGGGGTTGTCTAAGGAACTGCTATTGCTGATATCATACCGAATTAACCCTTTGGCTGCTGACTTCATCTTTAATTTAGAAATGAGAAAAGCAATCCAAAGACATTCATCTGTGGTATCCCAAATACACTGTTGTTCCTCGGTGGAATTCATCTGAGGTCTCTATGTATGCTCATTTCGGTACAGATATTTATGTGCAGGCATGTGACAGGTAAAAATGCAGGCGCACACAGAGAATAATTTTATGCATCTCCTATGTCTGCTGCAGGATAGTAACACATTTAAGTCACCATGACTGAGACAATTATCCGTACAGTAAGTAAAATGAGATGTCCACAGTATGCTGCGGAGTTTTTAAACATGTGGGAATAAAGTACAGAAACTCTGTAGAGTCATGCAGCTAATGAGCAATAAATACACACTGGCACACCCTCATCAATTTTAAAGTCCTGGTATGAAAAGAATGTAATTAATTAAGAGATGTTGATTTATAAGAGGTGACATAACAAGATGGATAGAGAAATCTTTTCCCTCCAATCTGTCATGGTTTCTTTCTAGAAGACGGCCCAACATGTGACAATGCCCTCCTTGGACAGCCGTAAAGAAATCAGCTTGAGTTTTATTTTGTTTTTCCCCACTATCGTAAGGCGTATAAACTTCCTTTTCGACCCTTATTTGCATCCGGCACAGCTATATTTAAAGTGTAACAGTTCTAAAGACGTAAAAGGGAAAAAAAAGAGCTGAAAAAAACCTGTATTTAGAAAAATCCTTTCCACTTTTTTACTGTATTATGTTTCTGCACATCGAAACATAAACCCTGTTTCCCTTTCTCCCCCCGCTGAAGTCAGATGACTTTTTTGTAACTTGGCATACAGAGAGTCTGGTATAAGACAGGACTGTAGCATTTGTTGAGTCAAGATGTTTAATTTTTTTTCACTCGCATAATGATCCTTTTTTCCCTCCAGCCACTTGAGTTTTGTTTATGTTGCTTGAGCCCTAAACTAATACATGAATTCGCTTCACTGCCAAGATGACGACTTCGGCACCAGGCTGGATGAGCCAAAGAGGGCTACATTCATTTTAAGGATAGAGGTATTTTAAAAGACTTTTTTCCAGTTGTGACAAATGAAATGCATTAAAGGAAACAACTGCTGTTGCGAGAGCTACTGAACTTCAAGGAGGAACTCGGAGAGTTTTATTTTCTTTGCAAGCACTTGACTTTTGCTAGGGGGCACTTTGCTCCTGTGCCAACTCTGGCTTATATTTTATTATTCTTAGAACAAAAGGTTGCAGTAATTAGAATTGGGGAAGTTGTGCTCAGAGAAACTGAGTCATCAGATAAATTTGATACCATTAAGTGGTTATAAAAGGTGGGATTTTTAAAAAGAACTGCTTCAATATATTGGTTTTATCCTGTCAAGAAAAGATGAATGAGAAGTACAGCTACTTTCACTCAGGCTAGACATGTAAACCTTGTACTTAATGACTGATGAGCAAAATTTTTTCTCTTCCAAGTGCAGATGGGCAAATCCCTTGTAATTACAAAACACCAGAAAATCTAATTTTACCAACAGAAAGCAGCGCACTGTCCAAATGTTTCCCAAGCAAGAGCTTTAGGTGCTTGTCAAAGAAAAAAAAAAACCAAACAACATTTCTTATAATGTGATCCATATTCTACCACATGCACATTTAATATAAAAGTTATGTTTGATATATACCGCCTTAGCGTTTTTCTATTTTAACTGAAAGCCTTTTGTTCTGTCAAGATTATAGTAGGATTTGCTTTCATTTTTCATGATGTTTCACTCAATACATCACTAACATTAGCAGGACTTAATAAGCGCCCACCTTCTCCTTCCCCCCACCCTGCCCGAGGTCTTTTGATGCGTATTCCTCAAGAATCCTCAGATGTTCGACACTGGTGGAAAAGCGACCTCTCTATACCCTAGCGTCAGAGATAATGAAGAGGACGAGTCTGTAAAATACTGCGTGGTGCTAGCAACACAGTAAGCAAAATGTTTTGCAGCTTTAAATTCTGCCCTTGGTATGGTCCCTGTAATGGGCTTCCCTTCCTCCTTTGCTCTGTTGCAGATTCACATCTGTTTCTCTGCATTTTGAAACTGTGTTCATTTTTCACTGCTGCCCTTTGTCCCACACTTACTAGCTCTCGCCAAGGGCTTCATTTCACTTATTCAATAAGCGAGAGGCACTGCAGACTAGAGAGAGCTTTAGGACAAAGCTCAAACTTCCATTAGGCCTCAACAAAAATGTTTTTGTTCCCTATCAAGGAACTTTTTCCTCTTGCTGGTCGTTGGTTTGTTTTGGTTTTAATTAACGTTTGTCGTTTGTAATTGCCCAAACAGCTTGCAATTTCAAACAAATAAAAAAATAGATGCAAAAATCTACGTTATCTGTTACCAGAAAAACTTTGTGCTATTAAATCCCATTCGTCCTTCATCCTTCTACGTCCGCGCTACGTGGCTGCATCGGCAAACCCAGTGCATTTGCACTTCTGACAGCCTGGTTTCTTTCTACGTCCACGCTTGTGTAAGCGCTCCATTAACATACATTTTCACGTCTCGCTGGCTTCGTACACATCACATAGGAAAGCAGGCGGGACTTGTGGCGGTGCCTCGCCAAGTCGGCCCTGGCTACGTCCGCGTTGTTCCTCCAGCCTCCCCTCCGCTCGCAGCACCGACTGCTGCGGTTTGCTGCACAGCAAAACCGAAGAGGAGACCAGCCAACGCAGGTTTTCCCGACGCAAGATTTTTGACACGTTAACGAGTTTATTATATCCTCTTGCTAATCTAAATGCCAAAGAGCTCCTCTTCAGAGAAGAAATAGCAAGGATGAAACTTCTAACGCTTAACTATTGTACTAACAGCTTAGTGTCTGCATGTGAAATTATTTAACTCTTGTGGCTATGTTCATTATGCCACAAGCACGTGAGCCAAATACGGTGTTTTTCTTACTAAATCATCATCCCACTATGGTGCCAGTATGATAAACCCTGTTGTAAAACTAGGAGGTTCAGGAAATATTTCTAAGTGTGTGCTGCTCAGCCCAAGATTATCGCTGGTCTCTATGTGCAACCCACGTTTATCCCTTGCTGTATTTCTTTAAAAGCGCTCAGCCTCCTCCTCTTTGAAGCTCATCTGATGCTGCAGTCTGGAGTGCCCCTGTTGCTTGCATGTGTTTCATTAGTAATTACGTCCTCTTTTACAGCTTGAAGCTTTAAAAGGCACAGAACATAAAAGTCAACAACACGCGATGACACTTTTATAACTACTGCATCTAAGGAGACAGTAAAGAACGACCGCGAGTTGGGGGGGGGTTTAGTGCATCTCCCCAGCACCTAAGTAGATATTCTTTGGCCCAATCGACAACCCCCCGTGAGAAACCAGCGGTGCTGCACCCTCACCCTTGGGTGGGCTCTAACCGTGCTTTCTCTGCTGGGGGAAACAACTTCGGAAAGCGGCGCTGAGGGCTGTCTCTCATCCCTCACCATTCCCATTCGATCCGTGATTTTTTTCTGTCATTAACCCAAACCTCACATCCTAGCTGCCCTGTTAACTTGGGCCACGAATGTGTGTGTAACTGCGAGCAGACACCTGTGTTCCCCGTCAGCAGCAGCAGTCCTTGTGCTGCCAACGCGAGCGAGGAATGAAGAGTCACCGTTACCCATCTACCTTGCTTTCGCTTGGGTATTTAGCGTTGTATTTCTTCTGCATCCAGTACCCGTGCAGCTTCTGGGCTTGCTATGTTATCGCAACTGGCACCGTCGCAGTTTGGTTTAGGTTCTGTCTACTCTCCCGAGGAGATTCTGAGGGAGTTATCTTTATACCCCAACCACATTTGTAGCCTCCTGACTTTCTCAGCTCTGGTTTACTGCAGAATTTTTAAGTGTGGATGGGCTGTTCGAGGGCAGCCCAACTATATTTACGCTTGTTCCAGTCTCTGGTAATTTAAGCTCATAAGTCAAAGCGAACAACTGGTGACATTAATGAGGCTTCAGAAGAATGAAATCGGTGGTAACTTGCATCCCACGGGAGGGGTGCCGATGATGGAAAAGGGAAACTTAATATTTGCGAAATTAACTAATACTGAATAAACAAGAGGTCTAAAACAGACTGTATCCATCTTTTTAATTATTTAGGGTTTGGTGGTTTGGATTTTTTTTTAAACTAGAACCTAACTGTTAAAAGTATTTCTATTTTCCCCAGCCTCTATGGGACTCGGAAAGCACGATATTAAAAGCCTTTAAATTGCTCTTAGAGGGTTGGGAGGGGTTCGATTGCACAAAGCATCTTTCTCTAGAGGGCCAAATTCAAATTAATGCCTTGGTCTTCAGACCAGGCACAAACTCGCCAAGTTACCGTCACAAGGGAGTTTAGCATCTATCAGCAGCATCTGTTGGAGGGAAGGCCACAACGCAGAGTGCCCACAGGGCTACCATAGGTCCGCGCTTGACGAGGACCACCCAGTTTCACGCAGGAGACGGGTAAACGGGGAGAGAGAAGAGAAAGGGTTAAGCAGAATTTAAGAGGCAAAACCTGCAGCCTTGTTCAAGTATCTCCATTCGGTCACCAAAACTAGAATTCCCAAAGCAATTTTGAAGACCTTAGGGACTCACGGATCAGGTTCTTCAACACAGTGTGTAAAATATTCGGATCTACATTGGAAGATGGGAAGGAAAGGGTGTGGGGAGAGGAAAAAAAGGGGAAAAATGGAGCAGCTAATTTTTGTTCACAAGACAGCTTATCATTTGGCTGCCTTCCCCAACAGCACAACAGATCTTTGCAGCCCTTGCACTTGTTGAATTTGGTCAAAGAATAGTTGCACTTCGCCTTATGTTGCTTAAAAATAGTTTGAAGGAAGGAAAGAAAAACAACGACCCTAAAACACATCTTTGAAAGTAGGTGGCTTTCAGTTCTAGTTCTACTCCAAGGTCTTAATGTTTACACTTAAAATTGTCAGATTCTTCCCACTTCTTCCTATCCCCGCTGCCGACCCCCACTCCCCATCTGAACAAATCAGCACATGAATATTTACAAAGACGCGGAAGAAGGTAATTGTCCCCCGAGTTCTTTTCAATTGAAATATCATTTCAAGCTGGAATCACGTTAAAGATAATTAAAAAGGATTCCAAAGGGACAAACCCATCCCCAGCTCACCCGTATGGCAGCACAATGGGCTACCACTGTGCAAGCGAGCAGGCCTGATGGCACTTTATTTAACACGTCTATCTTGCCTTGACGAGCAGCTCGTATTGTGAATCCCAAGGAAGACGTACTACAGGACAAGCAATGCTGCCAGACACAGTCTGTGACTGTTCATAAAAGGGAAACAGCGAGAGCTCGCTGCAGAGCAGGGCACTGTCCCACTCTGTCGCAGCATGGAATCGATATGTTTCTCGATGAATTCACAAGGGAAGTTCGGAGGGGGCGGGGGGAACAGGCAGCATTATGCATTGAGAAAAACTGCGGCAGGAACCAGCGTCGCCGCGCTAGCAAACTTTGCCAGGAGCAAAGATAAACCAGGCTATTAAATCGTACCACAAGTTTCTCCCTCTGCAAAATATTTATGCCAATGTGCAGAGTTTTCTTAAACCGTGTCCTCTATTAGCACTCGCTTTCATTCAAATTAGGGCTACAATAAAGACAAATGACTGTGGCAGATTCAATGCATTTTTACTTGTCAAATACAACGCACATACTTTCCTTCATGTGCAGCTGGCTGTTAAGGTAACTAGCTGCAGCAGCCTGAGACGCCACAGATACCTCATAACGTGCACCCAGGCTCTTTTCAGAGTTCCTGCTTTAGACAAAATGCTTCTGAAAGTGCAAAGCGTCCTTATTTCGGGCAATACACCTACGGGCATGCAAATCCCTTGTGCTGCACAGGTGAGGAGTCCTCTGGCCACCAGCTTTGGTCGCAGACACGTCCAAGCTGTCTGATTTTCTTCAAGGAAACAAAATTAGTAGATTCCTTTGAGATACTTGAGTGGGGAATTAGCTTTAATTTATTATATACATCGACCGATTCCAATTAATGCCTCAGCGCAGCAATGCATTTTTTTATCAAAGCTAAGCAGAAAAGAGGGGTAAGCGTTTCTTGGGATTCTCAAAGCTTGCCCCCACCCCACCACCCATATCACGTGCAATTTCTCTGGCCCAAGCAACTGTGTTACAAGGGAAGACAAGCCAAAATAAATGCAAAACACTCCTTTTTCCTCTAGCTTCTCTGAGCACACGTTATGCATAAATTACAGAAAAAAAAGAGAAAAGATAATAAGAGAGGGGTTTTCTGCTTGTTAGTTGGCTTACATTGCTGGACTTCAAGAAAATCCAGAAAAAGAGGCAACATTGGAAATATATGTAAAATGGCTTCAACGTTCTCATTCTCAGCATATCATTTCTATTATTTTAGTACTGTCTGACAACCAGAAGCAGTGAGATCATGTCAGTAACCAAGCCAGCCAGACAATACTGAGACTAAACTTCTCTCTGCCTGCCCCCCCTCCCCCAGTACACCCTCCCCAATCTGATTTTGAGCCAGGTCAGCTCCCACGGAGCAGAGATCCTTCACTGGCAACTCTCTCTCCTCTAACCTCCTTGCCTCCAGCAATAAAAGCAAGGTACGCGAGCGTTCCCTCTTCCCCAGTAGTCTTGGAAAGAGGAGAAAGGATGTCAGTCAAAAAAAGTATTTAAGAAGCAAATTTCGGCTTCATAGCGGCTCCTACGCCTTAGCAATTCCCTTGCCGCTTCTTTCTTGCCCTCGGAGCGCGTTACCGGTATGAAAACGAGAGGGGCCCCCACCCTCGCAAGGCGAGCAGGCAGGCTGGGCAGCGGGGGCACAGGTTTGCGGCAGGCTCTGCCTTTGCGGCGTGGTTCAGGTAGGAAGAAAACCTCGGCCTTCCCGATCCCCCGTTTCACCCTCACACGTTGCGCAAGACGGAACTCCGGAATTGCACGCGTGGCAAGAACTGCGGCGGGATGCCTCGGAGGTGCAGGCATCGCAGGCAGCGGAGGTGAACGCTGGTATTTAGCCCCTCCTGAAGAATTTAATCAAATCTTTCACATTTAGGAAGGACGCACGTGCACGGCACGTATCTCAGAGGGTTTTTTCTGCGCGGTCCGGCAGTGCCGTGTTTCTGTTTAAGCTTCATCAATTGCATCAAGTCTGAATTTGCATTGCACCGGCGTTTATGGGACAAGGAAGGCAGGGGGAACACGCACAGCCTTCCAGAGGCCAAAATGCATTTCTTTTTGAATTCTCTTATTTTACAAAGCGTCCGTATAGGTTATTGCAACTCACGTGCATTCTAGTACCTCTACGCGAACTGAGCATACTTGATTTTAGTTAAATGCTACACCATTAAAAATGTTTACGTTGTTCATGGCTAAATTTCTCCACAATTCATTTCTATATATTTTGCTTGGAATTTAATTTGCTGTTTTTATCAAATGGCCTTCATATAAACCTCACTTTTCTATAGCATAGTTACATATATAATTTCTAAAATAGCAGCTTGTTAGACTCTAATAAAAAAAATACTTGCTGCCTTCTAAAGAGTTCCTTCAGATGAGATAATGCCTATTTATCTAAAATATCAAATGGGTAGAGAGAAATATCAACAGAGAAACTGATAGGCACACAAGAGGCTTTCTTTCCTTCTCTTTCTGAAGAGACTTTAAAGCTGAATAAACACCTTGGAAAAGCACAAGCAATATACGGATCTCCTGGGTTCTGAACCTGACCTTCCAAAGTTAAAAATACACATTTTCAAGGCCGATCCTACAAACCCTTGCTCACGAGAGCAGTCCTACTGATTTCATTCCTGCGAGCCCTTCAATGCGGTCTCTAGGATGGGATATATAAGGTCATACCAAAGTCTGTTAATTCTTTCTGTTTCTTGATCAAGCCAAAAGCGTTCCTGCAATGCCTCCTTAGCATTAATTTCATGCTCGTGATGATTAGCATATAAATCTAAAAGCATGTGTTGGTCTGTCCAAGGGATTTTTTTTTTTTTCTCCATATTCAATACGACATTAATCTTATTAGCTCAGGTAAACAACTAATAGCTATTAAAGAGGGTGCAATTTATCAGAAAATAGTTAACCCTTTCGAGCATGCCAGATGAAAGGGGAAAACTCTCAGCACAGCAGGAATACACGTGTTTAATAAAACACCCTGGCGCACAGCAGGGTAGGTGTGTTACAGGAAGGTGCCTGGGGCCCGTTTCAGCCCGTAGCTGGGGGGAGCACCGGCCCCTGGGCAGGGTGCAGCTCAGCACCCTCCTTCCTCCCTCCCCTTGCTGCTGGGTACCCCCGTCCAGCCCAGCGCTCCCCGGGCAGTCGCCTCCCTCGCTCTTCCCAAAGCTGTTGGAGGCTTTTGACACGTGAAAAGACGAGGGACGGGACTGAGTCTGAACACTCAAACGCCAAAGAGGCCCATCAGGAAAATTCCAGCTCCGCGAAGCCTTTGGATTAAATCTCCCGGCCGCTGGCGCGATATATAAAATGGCCAGAGTAAGGCTTCAGCATCCCTCTGCCGTGGGGGCTGCCCTGCGCCGCGAGAGCCCCCCCGCGCCGTGGGTCCGGCCGCACGCTCTTTATCAGGCGCAGGGGAAGGGGCTGTCTCGCCGTCCCTGGCAAAGGAAGGGAAGGAAGGGTGCAGCCCGGTGGCGATGGCAGCAGGACTCTGGACTTGCTGATGGGCGGGAGGAGCCGCAAGAGCAAACTGAAAAAAACCAAACTGGCCCTAGAAAAGCTCTGTCAGCTGGGGGTGGTGGCGGGCAGCAAACTGAAAAGCTCGATGGAGTTGCACCAAAGGCGTTTGAGCACCAGCAACTGATACACCCAGGTGCAGGTTGCTCCTCAGAGAGGGAGCCTGAGCTTTCCTGCCTGCTCTGGGAAGAGACGCAGATGTGCATGCCCTGCTCGGAGGCATGGCTGGCTTCCGTGTTCCTCACTTCTCAAGGCATTTTTTAGGCTCTTCCCTTCCTTTTATTACAGTGGCATTTCAGTGTTGCACATAAACACGCACACATTCTTACTTCTCTTCCTCCGCTGCCAAAATAAAAAGTCCTGAAGTGCCTTCCCTGCTCCCAGAGGAGGGAGGGAAGAGACGACCACATCCACCTTTGTCCAGGCCCGCAAGAGCTATCGAGACTCCCGAAGGGTTCCCTTCTGCATCGCCTCATCTCCTGGAAACTCCCCTCTTCGTTTGTGAGGACCGTTCCCTACTGACAGCCCGCAGACCACGTCCCTGCCTCCTGTCACTCCTGGGAGACGAAGAGGAAATCAACGCAACGCTTAACGCCAATTTTAAGTCCTCAGCAGTGGAAAAGAACACGGCTATTGGAAGCAAACCTTTAGCCTCGCACCTCTAGTGGCCCCCGCTAGTGGAAATGTTCCTTTAGGTGAAAATTAGAGCAGGGCCAGGTACTGGAGAAATCCTGCTGGACACGGAGATGGTGCTTGGGGAACAGCAGCAGGGCTCCTGAGACCGGGACACCCCGCTTGCCGGCAGCCTGGCATTACACCCGCTGGCTGGGAGTCACACAGGCAGGATCTGCCTATCCCAAACGACTGCCAGCTCATTTTTTTTCCCATACATATGTAAATGCATATTTATATTAAAGAAGGGGCGTATTTCTGCAGCTAAATACTGTAGAAAAATCACATCCCATCGGTTTTTCTGAGTTCCGTGTAGAGCAAACCCAGTTTATACCAACCAGAGGTTTTGGGAACAGAAGCGGACAAAGACAGGAAAGAGAATGTGTTCTTTTTATGTGCACAGCCTCCCCTAAAGTCCAAGAAATAACCCCCCTTTTTTTCTTTCTCTTCATAAGCGCTCGATTTCACGTCTCTGCCCCCAAGAAAAATCAAACAAACCAACCCCCAACAAACAAATCAAGAGGGGGTTTGAAAGGAAGAGGCGAAGTGAGCCCGAAGCCCAGCAGCCCCAGCGCAGCGTCAGAACTTGGCAGGACGCAGCCTTTGCCACATCTCTCTTTCCAGCGTTGAAGGAAGGGCCCCAGAAGAAAAGGGTCCCCTCAGCCTGCAGAAACCCTGCTGCACAGATTTCCCCTTGCAGGCTTACAGTCAAGTTTTACCGGGCACCCGAGACCGCGCCGTGCGAGCAGCAAACGCGCGCGCTATCAGCAAATATCTTTCCTCTGTCCGTACAAACGCTATTCACAAGGTCTGGAGCTCTCTTGCCTGATAGAGTATTGATCCCCTGGAGTGCAAAGTCCAGCATGCCATTAGTCCAATCTGTTTTCAAGCTGACACAATCCCATCATTTGTCATCTTCTCCTGTCCTGCTGTGTTTGCTTAGGAGCAGGATATTTGCTTTATCTGTCACTTTCCGATCCTCGCTGTATTCTTTACCTGACACGGAGTTTATTGGGTCCACAGTTTTCTCAGAGTCATTAACAAGGGAGATTTTGACACGCTGATGAGATCACTGGAAAACGATGATGTCGATAGCTTGGAAAGCATTCATGGATTAAACTCAAAAGTATGTTTTCAACGAGGATGGGGTTTGTATTTGAAACTAGATTTCAGTGGAGACGCTTCTAAAGAACTTTTCTTTTTCTACAGCAAACATATGAGAAAGGCCCGCAAAGACTGGCGATTTGATTCAGTAAGAAAGCTTGGGAAAAACAGTCGGCTCAATAACTACCTTCAAAATGTCCTTAAAGGAAGAATGGAAACACCTGCGCTGCCATCCGTTAGGAAAAGCGGAGCAGACAGCTCAAGAAAACGTTCAGGTACATAAACCACAGAGGCACGGTGCCTGTCTGTCGCGTTACAGACTCGCAGTTGGGTTTTTTTGGGTTACACGTTTAAGAGATGTTTGCATCTCATAACCCAGTTCGCAAACATCTCCCCAAAATCTGATGAAAGTTCCATTTAATCATTTTCATTTACCTTATCACTCGCCGCTAGCTGTATGGATGGTTGTTAGCATGCACAGAAATTTTCGTTATCGTAACCATTGGTATTTCTACACTTAGAGGCAGGAAAAGCACCACAAACCCAGCACCTGTCTATCATCCGAGAGCCCACATCTGTAGCCATTTTATGATTATTTTTTTTTTAACACAGATAACCCTTTTTGGAGCAGCAGAGTGTCCTGTGGCCCAGGTGACCAGCGACACCCTGATGGCCAGTGGCACCCAGCCAGTTCCCCGAGGCAGGCATTTCTTTTACTGAAACACTAAACGCTAAACTTTGGCTCATACTTGTAAACAGTGGCTACACACGTAGAAATTTGCATTGGTGCACAGGGAGTTTACAAACGGAAAGAAAAGACTTAATTTTTCAGCTCTTGCTCCTACAAAATAATTCAATGTTTTTGTTGAGTGGAATATGCAGTTTTTAAATTTGCAGTTTCCATCGGAACTTCACGAGTTTTGTTATTGCAGGATCTTAAAGTAAATGCAGACAAGACAACTCTCCCCAGGCTAAGAAAGCAGCAACGCAGTCGCACGCTTAAGTAAGTGTTTAATTACAAAGAAAGCTGCAGGCGCCGAGGAGTTGAAGCTGCAGTTAAGGCACCTTCCAGCCGCCGTACCTAGTAACGCCGGGCGGCTCTCGTCAAAGCCTCGCAATGCCGGGGATCCTTCTCCTTTCCCAAGGCCGGGCAGAGCGCTTTCCCCTGCCTTCTGTGCAACGGGACGGGGTCCCCCGTCCCGCTCCCGCAGCTGGGTTTCGCCCGCCGGAGCACGGCACCTCACTGACCTCTGCGCACACAGAGGGATTCATCTGCGTTGAAGACCAGCTTCAACTGAGCTCTGAAAATGTCTTATTTTCTGTGGAAATGTCCCCGTCACACCAAAGCTTCCTTCAGGATGCAGCTGCTGGGCCGAGCGCACAATAACAGCACTTTGCCGCTGCAGGCTCCGCTTTTGTCCTTCACTTCTGTGTAATAATTTACTCAATATCAGAGTCTTTCTGAAAGACGTACCGCTTGTTACGACTCGCTCTTCTTGCCTTTTCCCGTTTGTTTTTGGAACAGCAGGAAGAGTACTTTGAGATACGAGGGGATTAGAGACACGCCAATATCTTTTTCTATCTCCCAAATTCTCCAAACTTGACGTGCTCAAGCCTGGGCAGTAACAGAGCGCCTCTGCTCTTCACATCTCCTGTGTGCCCTTATCTGCTCTTGTTCACAATACTTTTTTTTTTTTTTTTTTTAAAGTGCATTACCCAGCTGCTTCATATTGAAATATGTTCTATATGCTGGGGAAAGTAGTAAAAAGATAGGGAGGAAGTAAATAAGAAGCCTGGGTAGTTTAGGAGGTGGCATTTCAAGGGTTCTGGAAACCTCTAGCAGTTCAATATCCCTTAGAGATTTGGATTAGGTAGGTTATAGATCACAGGATACACTCTTCAATAAAATTTTAAACATTCTCATTAGCTAACAGAAGTCTGTACACAGAAAACAGCTGTACAGCTGTTACGGATTGTCTGTGCTCACTCCGCATTGTAAAGGCGGTGCACGCAGTACTACCAGCCAAGTACCTGGCGGAGAGGAGGGGAGGGCTCCCCGCCTCCGCGGTGACAGGGAATTCACACTGCGCTCTGGATCCCTGTCACTGCGTCTCGCAGATGTTCACCGAGTTTACTGCCGCTTTCTGCTCGTTGCTTGCAGGTTGCTGGAGTAATTGGCTGAACCAAAAAAAAAAAAAAAAGGCAAACTACTGCTAATAATATAATAAAAGCAAATGCTAGCCAGTACAATAAAAATAGGAGGCAGTTTATGCCTTCTGAGTGAACAGTATGTGAATTTATGGACAAACAGGCCTCTGCGTTCTCTCCCTTACACTTATTGGGGATAGGGTTACATTTTATTTGTAGGGAATTTTATGGCAGTAAAGGCCATTCATTAAAGAAAGAAAAAGAGAAGAGAAAAAACAGATGATTGTTACCCAGAAATCCTCATCAGCTCTCCCCCAGTTGTTTATCCTTTAACTTTTTAAAGGAATTTTTAGACAAAGATGCTTTCTTTCTCCTCTGGGAAAGAAAAAGGAGCGGGGGGAAGACGTACAGTTTCACCCAGGCGCTTTTCAAATCGCTTTAGGCAGCACCCTGAAAACAACTTTCCCTTTAATGAAGACCTTTCTGGTGCTCTCTTCAATATTCACTTAAAAAAAATTAAAACTTCACAAGTTCATAAGGACGGATCCCTGGGTAGGACTTTTATTAAGTCTTTTCTATTTACTTCCTACCTAGATAAGATCTTAATCACAGCCCCCAAATTATCCGCAATGACATTTATCAACTCTAGTCATCTTTTCTTTAGCATGCTCCGCCTGACCAGTCGGCTTTTCTTCCACCCCTTCCTTTCAATGGAAGTTAATTTCGAGTACATGATTTATCTTGCTGGGCTAACAGCGCTGAGGCAGCCCACCTTTTCAAAGGGCTGGCCAGGGAGTGAATTATAGCGGAGTTGTCCAGTGATTGCGTTCCATGGGGAAGGAGAATAGGCAGCCAGTATGTTGCCCCGATGTGGCGCTGGGACCTTTTCAGCAACTGAAGAAAAAAAGATTGGGCCTCTGACCGTGGGGCTGACAGGCAAGCGTTATATCAGCAGACAAAGGCTCGAATACCTGAAAGGATCAGAACTCCATGTACTCCGAGATGTGATGTTGTTTACAACACCGTACGCTGACCCTCTCCTGAATTTACATGATATCAGTGCAGTGGTCTTTTAACCTTTCCTCATTCTTCTTCCTGCATCTTCACGCAGCTATTAGCATACAGAGAATTAGTGCCGACCACATTAAATCCACCAACACTTTGAAATCCTTTGCACGCATTCTGCAGCAAGCATTGCTGAAATGTATAATTTCCCTGCATGCCCTGTATATATCCAGGGGCTCTGTTTGGTTTGGCAATGGGTTTCATTCAGTATCTATTAACATTCAACTTCTATTTGTAAAGGGCATGTACAACCCACTCAAGTACATATTTGGCACAAGGCACAGTCATTTAGTATTGGTCCAGGAGTACAGCTGGTGCCATCTGGGGCAGGATAATAAGAATCTTTCAGAGAGATCTCAGAAGCTGTGTTTTCGTATTCCTTGTTCCTTCTCTGCGTTACACAAACGGGGGTGGTTTGTGAATATGCTCCAGTTCAGAGTTAGCGGCTCGTCCAGAACCACAAGCTCCGGCGGTATTAGGAGGGGATAGCTCCGGTGGCTTTGGAGGTGCTGTTCAAACAAGCCCCCCAAATCTGCAGGGTCCTGCCTGCCGACAGCTAAACAACCTGAAACCCCACCAGTTTTCAGGCAGCGAGGGAGATTTCCAGCGCTTTCTGGTTTACTCCTGGAAAACTAGGTACCTCCTTGCTAATGATTCCACTTTCCCTACCAACAGGGTTGGGAAATTCAGAAGGTACGGCTTGTCTGAGGGAGAGGGAGTGAATTTCTCCAGCGTAACGGGAGATTCTGTGGGGTTTAGTGCAAAAGTTTCAGCTGGCTCTTAACACATATCACTGCTCAAGTCAGCGGTGAAAGGAAACTTCTTAGATACAAAAATCACTTGACACTGTTGAAAAACCTGGGGCCAGATGACTTGAAGTCTTCTGCATCCACTTAGCTGTTTATTTTCCTATTCACCAAGTTATTCTAGATGCGTACACCGCACAATTTAACACTTCGCATTGACTTGGAAGAAGTAAAAGCCCTTCACGTTCCAGTCGCTGCATCCACTTTGACCCTCCCCTTCACAAGGAGCCCACGCCAGTGGGTCTGCAGAGCAAAGGACAGCCCGTGCCAGACCTGCCCGCGCCGGGGACCATCGGCTTGGGATGCCAACGCGCGGCGCTGCACAACCCAGGCCAGCCCGCGTGCCATGTGCGTGGAGGTCAATGTCACGTCTAAGGGACAGAGGAGCAACTGTAGCCACAAGAAAGTCACTCGTCAACTAAGGAAACGGAGCTTAGCATCAAATTATGTGCCCCCACGGGGTGGGAAACTGAGAAATCATTATGTTTCTGGTTGCTACCAGAACATGGATCCTTTCTCAGAAGAGATTCTCGTGCCATATCGCTGTACTACACATAATTAAGATGACAATAGATGTAGCCTTCGATATGAGGATAATCAATCTGGTCAAGCCAGGCACTTTGTTTGCTCCTCTCTTTTAACCAGGTAGAACTTGGTTTCTCAGTACGTGCTACCTTTTACTGCTTTTATGGCTCTGAGGAAAGATGCACATTTCTTTTAGGTTTGGTTTTGTTTTTTTTTTTTTTTTTTACTGGGAGGGAAGGGTGATACTGCTTTGAAGAGACCAGTGACATTTTGGATGGTCCACTGCAAATTTGACATGCATGCAACACTCAGAATTACTTCCGTACAAACCTGCTCAGTTTTCCGAAAAGCAAATGCTGTCACCTGCCCTACTTGTTACCAACGCAAAATGCAAGCAGCCTGTCCTGGTTTCGGCTGGGATGGAGTTAATTTTCTTCCTGGCAGGTGGTGTAGTGCTGCGGTTTGGATTTAGGATGAGAATAATGTTGGTAACACACTGATACTTTAGTTGTTGCCAAGCAGTCAAGGACTTCTCAGCTTCTCATCCTGCCCTGCCAACGAGAAGGCGGGGGGCACCCAAGAAGCTGGGAGGGAACACGGCCAGGACAGCTGACCCAAACTGCCCAAAGGGATATTCCATACCTTATGATGTCATGCTCCGTATAGAACCGGGGGGTTGGCCGGGAGGTGGTGCGGCTCAGGAAGTAGCTGAGCATCCGCTCCAGGTGGTGAGCAGTTGAGCTGTGCATCACTTGTTTTGTATATTCTATTATTATCATTATTATCCTCTTCCTTTTCTGTCCCATCAAACTGTCTTTATCTCAACCCCTGAGTTTTACTTTTTTCTTTTCAATTCTCTCCCTCCTCCCACTGGGGGCGGGGGGTTAGCGAACGGCTGCGTTAAACCACGACACAGCCCCCTCCCAAACATTTAAGAAAGCTTATATTTCCCCGCATGATTTTTAAAATACTTTTCTCCACTGACCACATTACTTGAGCTTTTGTTACGTTCCAGCGGAAAGAAGGGAATTCAGCAAGCTGCATTCCACTGACAAGCCACTGTCAAAGTTGTGACTGACCGATGGGGATTCTTTACACAGCGGAAACCTTTGGTTATTTCTCATTCCATTTGCAATGGTTAAAATCATATTCACCGTTCAGCGCAGAACTTGGGTAAAAATATTGTGCTTTATACCCCAATAATCAGGCTTTTCTCCCCTTCGTACCACGGTGCGTAGCTGGAGCTGTTAAAGCTGACCCGCTCACTCATAGCAGTCACTCGCAATAACAATTCTACATGTGAGTTGGCCTGAAAGCAAAGTCTAATTTTCTCGAATCGTTTTACTAGCCTAGCTCTCAACTTGCAGCAATAAGCAGCTTCCGAACAAGAGCTGAAACATGAGCTCCGTTATTCTCTTTTGGTTGGACGCGTCATTCACATGATACCGTTTCTATTCTGCAATTGGTGAATATACAGGAACTCAGACGCGAATTCTTGGGGATTTTTTTTTTTATGTTCAAATCGAAATTTAAGTTCTGTTACCAGAGACACGCTATTCCCAAACACTGCTCCACCTGCAGGGAACGCCAGCTCGTAGGAGAGTCATTAACAATGGAAACCAAAGGGCTAATCGTGGTCAGAATCCAAGCAGACATTTGTGAAAATTATCACTAGTGAACGTTTCTCATCCAGCCAAGATAAAGACACATGTGGCACAATACATATAATTAAGTATTACACTGGAGAAAAATCAGCTGATAACCAAAATAGGTATTCATCCCTCAACCGTTCTTTGTCCAGCCGTCTGGCACCATCCCGGTACTGATATTTTCTGGTTCGTGAATAGCCATTGCTTATGGGAACAGTAAAAACCCTGAGCACCTACAGGCTTATTAAAAGACATCTGACGTCTTGAAACTTTGCAAGTCCTCATCCTTTTAACATCTGCCCAGAGAGCTGTACACACCTCTTCTCCAACCTCATCTTTACAAAGAAGGGCATGAATTCACCATTGAAAAAATCAACACATGTACACATGGGGACAGAAACCATTTCCAGGTTTTACTGACGTTTTATGAAGAGGAAGAGAAAGAACAACATCATTTGTTTTAAGACACGTGCATTTCTGTTCTACTGATAAACACAATTAGACAAAGATGAAGACAGTCACTGTTGTTCATAAGAGAAATAAATATTTTTAGAAGTTAAAACTGCATGTACCTATACTTGAGCATAAAACTGCCTCTCGTTCAACTTCAGACCATCTCGTGACGGTCAAATGCATTACACAAATTGTAAACACAGCTACTTTTTTTACTGGGATTTTGTACGCTGTGGTTCTCTGTAAGCATATACGAGAAGGAAATTGTATTCTGTTGGAGACAGCGTGCTTAGCTTTGTTTCATTATTCATATGGTTAGGTTTCAACAATGTAAGAATAAACTGCAGAGGTGAAGAGGGGAAAAATAATTAGGAGTGCAACAAAATGCAAGAGCACATTAAGGCGTTAAAAGGGTTGGAAGTGTGAAACCCAGAAATAAACATTCTGCTTAATATATTAAGGTAATGTTTTGATGTATGCTAACCAAATCAATATTTGAAATGATGGTAAGAGAGCTTGCATTTCCAGCTGGTGTAAGGACATAAAAAGCGAACAGATTGTATTTAGAGCAAACCTTACCGTTGCAGTGTTCTGCAATATCACAAGTTTGCATTTAGTGGCATATAAATCGTGTTATTCTTTGTTTACATTAGGATTAACTTTGTGGATTGACACTGAAGAACTGTAAAAAGAGTTTTAAAACCCCTCACTTTTGTGATCTTTTCTTAACCACATTAGCTACCGTAAGCTAACCTGACTAGCAATTAAGACGACTGGATTTTGGGTACGTTCTGAAGCGGGAGCCTCCCCAACGCACTCCTGTTGGGAAACTGCCTTTGCGAGGGCTGTTGCAATGGAACCAGGTGGGACCTTCCCCCATCTCAGGTGTTAACATTAAAAAAAAAACCAAACCTCCAAAAACAAACACGTCTCCCAAAGAAGCGATGAAAATACTATTCTCCTTATTCTCCATATGTTGAAAGTATATTACCACAGCGGACCAGCAGGAAATTAAACATTTTGTGAGAAAACAATCAAAGCAAACAAAGCAAACACAGCTGATGAAACACAAGGTGAGCTTCAGATTAGCTTCTTTCTGACTAGAGAGACTATCCCAAGAGCGACAGGAAAGATGCACGATGGCGTGCCTATTTCAGTAGCTGCTGAGCCCATCCCACCCTGCTTAAATCTGGAGGCAGTGGATGATATCAAAACCCATAGGAAATTCTTTCATCCCCAAAGAAGAAAGGCCACAACTACAGAACGGAGGAGCTGGATGGAGTAGGGCTGTCGGGAGCCAACGACAGCATCCAGGGAAAGACCCTGAACAGATCACCCCATGCTAAACTGAACAAAATCAAGCCAGGCCTGGATTAATCTGAAGTAGCAATGTCCATGAAATACTTCAGTTTAAGTGGCTCCTCAGAAAAAACCACTTTGATTAGACCGCTCAGTACGAAACGAACCCCGAGAAAATGGTTTCTCTACACGTTAGTATCAGAAATGCACTCAATCAGATAACATCCTTCAGGCAGCAAGACGATCTCCAGAGATCCCCTCCAACCAACACTTTTACCATCCAGCGAGCACAGCCTTAGTCTGCGCCACAGATCTGGATGATGAAGTTTGCCTCGGTCCTGTTTGAGACAGCTTTGCTTCGTTGAACCCCGCAGGGCGCTGGGTTCCAGCCTCAGAGAAAGGTGGGCATTTTCCAGGGGTAAGTACTAAGGAACTGGCACGCACAAACGCCCGCGTTCACCAGTTATCGCACAACTCGCCTGCATTTCCTAGGTGCGGAGGTGGAGAGCGCCCAGCTAAGGCAGCAAGGGCCAGCTACGTTTGGGGTGCAAGCATCAAGCCAGCTCTGGAGCAAGATAATTGCTCGTTCACAAGCGTGTCTAGCAAACTTGGGACAGTCCCTGATGACCCTCTCGTAGCTGACCGCGAAGACCCGCAGATGCCAACCTAAAGCGCACGCAGCCCAGGAAGCGTTCAGCGGGAGCTGAAGCACGCTGCTGAGGGGATGCTGGTTTGCCAAAAGGCCAACCCACACACAAAGAGAGTCCTGCCATTGTGGAGGAGGTCCATCTTCATGGCAAATCTGACAAATGTCTTATTATTACTATTATTTTTTTTAAGTGGGCTTGTTCTCTCTGGGTCACTTTACTCAAGCCTGCCCAACCTTGGTAATAATGAGCTGAGGCTGGTTAAGCAGCTAATTAGCATGCCGTTTGTTAGACGAGTTAAGAATGTAATTATTGTGAGTAGGCAGAGCCTGCCGATGGAATGCATTTTGAAGGTTACCATAGGAATCTTTCCTCGGTCTATTCATTCTGAGTGTAATACTAATCACTATCATAAGGAAAGGATTGCTTGGATATAGACTGTAGGTTAACATCTGATTAGATTTCCAGTGAACAAAGCAATTCAGGCAGTTTGTTTGTTAACCCTTCTGGGTCCCGCCAAAGTGTCCTGACCTGCGCGGAGAACTCCGCGCTGTTGGGTCCCCCTCCCCTGCCCTGGGTTTGAAGTCACAGCATCCTGCTGCAGAGCTCAGGGCTCTAATTGCGGAGGGCAGGCTGAATGCTGTCCTCCAAACGTGCTGAAATTACTGAGGTATTCACCAAAACTGGCATGGCAAGCCATCTATTACCGCTTTTTTCACTTGTAGATCGCTTGTGTTCAAATTGCGCTGGATAATTCAAAGATTTGATTAAAACGGTAACTGGGAAAAACCGCAGAGCAGAACCACAGCAGTATTCTTTCACTCATTTAACGTACGCGGCTCCTCAAGCGTTCCCTGTGGAATCCTGCAAACAAACATCCTGGGCGCAAGTCCATCCAAGCGTTAGGACAACTCCACCCCAGGGCACTTACAGGAGGTCAGCTTGCTCTTCAAGTGAGAAGCTAAGTACCGGCCTTCGTTACATCATCTCCGAAAACAGGGCTACGGTACCCCACCACGGGGAGCACCAGGACAAACGCTCCCCCTAGCCTGTGCCGGTGCCAATGCCACCGTTTGCGAACTCTCTGGTGCCTGGGGGAACAGGAGCTGCCAGCTCTGGGGTCCGGGTCTCTCGGGGCGTCCCTTTTCCCTTAATCCTATCGGCAGAAGAGCCGCAAAGTGCCTGAAAACCAACCCCGGCTCCCTCCTCCCGAAGCGGGTGCTCTGGTGGAGCAGCCCTAAGCAGTGCCGAATCCTGCTGCGGGTGAAGAGCAGCTCTCTGTTTAAAGAGCACAAATGTGCTACCTTTTGTCAGAAAGGAAATTCATGTAAATTTGCCCTTTGTTCCCCTGCCCCCAAAAGTCACATTCAGCAGAGATCACATCTACGCCAGCACAGCGTTAAAGAACCGTGGATGTTCATTAAATCGCCTCTGCATATTTTGCTCTTTTTCTCCCCCGGAGGCTGCCTACCAAAATCTCCCAGTGGTGTTCCTTAGCTCTTACCCTAAAAATATTATAAGAACCGAAGCAGTGAATACCACAATCTGAACGCATTCTGGGTCCAGCATCATGCTGTTAGCAGCTCACTCGCGAGGCCCAAGTCTCGGTGGGAATTTACAATTCATCGGCGACCAAACTATTTTAATGTTATCAACACATCTTTACCCTGGCATATGAGTGTGTGACTTATGAAGAGAGAAGCAATTTGTTTCATGAATTTCATCCTTTGTTATTGAAAGCTGCTGGATTTGGATGTATAAAGACCTGTGCCATTAAGCCACAGGGCAGAAGCATCCTATGGGCTAACAAGTTTGTTTGCTTGTTATTATTATTTTTTAAATACAAATTACTTTAAAAGTAGCATTATGTAGGACTCTGAAGGTGCTTTACTTAAATCTTGTGCTTCTTCCAAAAGATTGTAGAATATGAAGAAAAATGCACGGAACAGTCCGTGATCTCAATTCAATAGGAAAATACCAGCTGATTTCTAACCAAATTAATGTATATAATTCAGTGGGCTTACAATTGTCCAAGCCAGTGCACCTCTAAATAACCGTATTTATTAGAAAATGTAGATTTATTAAAACAGGAATTTGGTGTCTTTTGAAGAAAATTTAAAAAGATAAAGGAGGGTCAGTGTGAAAAAACAATTTAACATTTACTCTACAGCTCCCTTTTTGCTTCAAAATGCTGTCTGCTTAAGATGAAAGGTCGGCTTTGTAAAGAAGAGAGTCTTAAAACTAAGGGTGAAGTTGAAATAAATACTTGAGGCTACCAAAATAAAATGTTTCTATTGACAAAACCCATTTTTTCAAATAATTAACAACTTACATTTTAAAAAAAAAAAAAAAAATGCTCAAACTCAAGTCGGACGGCTTGAAACAGCGGCAGTTCTCACAGACCGAAACTCGCCTGGCGGTGGCAAGGCGCAGCACGAGCCGATTGCCACCAGGCAGGCGCTGGGCTACGGGGTGGATGGGGCAGCTTGCCCCAGCACTCGCTTCCCCTCGGTCGACATTGGTCAACATTGCTGGCGCGTGCGGCGGGCACAAAATGACGCCCCGATAGAGATCACGGCTCCAGCAATTTCATTACAAACCTTTTTGCATTAATGCAGGCTTCTTGAAATAACACGGGCTTCGTGAGAGATCAACTCTAGGTTTTCCTTGAGCAAAACTTTAGAACTGAGATGATTTCAGATAGCAAATAAATGGGATTTCTGGAAATAGCAAAGGACTAGATCGGCTCTTTCATACGGAGGCTGGAAAAAAGTAGAAAAAGTTTTTTGTATTATTTCAAATACAAAACCCTCAAAACATTAGTTGGATCAGTTTATTTTTTCAAGTTAGGATATAAAACAAGAAGCCAGGAAACTAAGAGGAGTAATATTTCAATCCAGCTTCCCCTAGATTACCAGATTCAACAAGAAATACAAAAAAAGTATTCTTTGCAAACTATTGTTCTCAAGCCAGTTCTTTCACTCTATTTTTGGCTAATTAAATTAATCTGGTAAGCAGGTGTAAACCCACTTGTTTAAGCAGTAGTTTGGGTTGCTAAAAGGAGAGATTGGAGGTATTTGCACAGTAAGAGATTTGTACAAGGGAGCATTAAACCCTATCAACAAGAGGAAACTCCACTCAGGATGCAGAAAATCCTGTTTAGCACTTACCAAATCGCACCAAATGCGAAACGCAGTCTGCTTCTAATCCAATACACTAACACGAAGGTGAAGTATAATCATCTATTAAACTGCAAAGTCTGATCGCTACGTTGAGTATGTTTTGCATAGTTAATATTTTACCTGGCAAATAGAAACATATAAATGTTGCTGTCCTTGGACGTTTGCGTTGTGTATGCAATCAGTAGCACGCTCAGTTTTGATTGAAGAACAGCTACTATCCAGCCTTTAATTGCAACGGAGAACTTGTTCCAGGTGCACTTTATTTTGCAGAAATATAAACTGACCAGGCTACCAATAAAGATTGCGGACAAGCACAACATCAAGCACCCTAATCATCACCAAAGGCAAAGTAATAGTTCATAAAAATAAATAAATTCCAATCGGGGAGGGGGGGGGATCAGAGTCAGAATTCAGTCTCACCTACACAGAGTTATAATGGATCACCCTCAATTTGCAAATATTAAAAATTGGTTTAGTGCAATTATTATCATCTGGCACTGAGGAAAAAAGGCTAGCATGAAAAACGCTTGATTTCTGTTTAAAAGTTCAATTGTCCTTTCTCTGGGTTATAACCATGCTGGAGAAGAACGACAGCTCACCACCTCGAGCGCAAAGGGAGCCGTACCAAACCTTCAGCCTCGAGGATCCCGCAAACGACAGACCCCCCCCGCAACGCCGCCTTTTCGAACACGCCAAGCTCATTATCTAACACGTGGTCCACCAACCAAGCATCATGTCCCTGTTTGCTGCATTTCAAAAGTACTTCTTTGAACCGCCAGAAGTAACGGGACAACGTCCATTCCCATCGAGGCATCCACAGGTGGGATGCCACAGCACGCCAGGATTCCGTGAGGAATGCTGTAAGGGTGAGCGTACGGGGAGGAGGAGGAGGAGGAGGAGGAGAGGATCACAGCGATACAAGCAGTGACTGTGTGTGTCCCGTGTCCTCACAGTGCTGGGCCCTTGCCAAAGACCGGAGGAAGCATTTAGAGAAAAGCGGTGGTGGTGTTGCTGTGGGCTCCTTGAGACATGACATCTGCTGGAAATATTCCTCCTTTCTCCAGCTCCCACCAGAGCCCAGCCCCTCGGCTGCGAAGGGGAAGCCAGCTCCAGCAGCTGAGCAAACGTGTTACAAAACCCATGCAAAACATTTGCTTGGAGTCCACCGCAGCCATCCCTCCCTCCCCAAGACAACCTGGGTGGCAGAGGGGCTCTTGGCAGTGGACCTAGAGCCCCCACCCCGGCATCACCAAAAGGCCGGTTCCTCCCGTAGAGACTCCGCGAGAGGATCACGCTGTCGTTCTGGGACTCCCTGGACTACGCAAGGACATCCCTTTGCCCGAACCACCCTTGCACTGAACTCACGACGCTCATTCCTAATGCTCCACCTTGTATTTATTTCAATGGCGAGGAAGCCGGAGAGTCAAGCAAAATGGCCATTTCATTTACCTCGCTCAGTAATAACGACCTGCAACAACAATTAACATCCTCTTTTCCCCAGTCCAAAGCACTTTTGCTCTTCCCCCTCCCACCCGCCCCTTCCAGATTTGCTCCTGTTTTTCGTCTATTTGTGAAGGTGCCCAAGACAGGAGCTCACTTAATACGTTCCCTTACGCTTGTGGCGCAACAGCCTATTCAGTACAGATAAGCCCCTTTAGAAATGAAGGGGAATTTAATTCAGTGCTTGAGTGACAGCAGGAAGATTTATCCCCTCAGTAGACAATACGGCTTTTGGGGCTTTAATCTTGCCCAGACAATGGGCTGTTTCTCGGCCCTCATCTTGTGCTTTTCCCACGATGTTCGGTGATTAACCGGGGCTCCATTGGATGGAAGCCACTATCTCTCATTTAAGAGTGTTTGCGCCTCTGTCAAGGACCAGGGAGGGAGGGAGGGAGGGAGGTGGGAAGAAGAGAAAGGAAGGGGAGGGGGGAAGAGTTGAACTCATCTAGGAGAAATGCTGCAAGGCTGTAGGCTGGGCCCAGGCAGATGCCAGGGCTATCTGCAGTAGGCAGGGCGGGTTGACGGAGCAGATGGATACTGGCATTGTCACCTCTGGGAGAGCGGTGGGCAGGGCCCTGTTGATTTATTTCAACAAACAGAAGCTCCTCAGTTATTTCATTATGGTCTTCATTTAGAAAAGCACTTGTCGCAGACAGAAATCCACCGGTCCTTAGATACGTGCTGCCTAAATTTAAGCGTAAGTGCTTTTTCTGAAAAGGAAGGAGTCAAAGTGCGCTCTAAAGCTGCTCTTAAATCAGCCGCTGTGCTCACAGTTTAGAGTCAGAAGCTGAAGTTCTGCACTTTCCTAGCAAAGACACTCAGATGCCATGGCGAGGGACAACTGCACAGAGAGCTGGTACAGCAGAAACACCTGCAAAATACAGCAGGTACTCCCGACACCTTGCGATAGAGGCATTTGTCACCATACCTGCATTGCACAAAGTGGTATGGATTATTTCACTTTATTGATGAAGACTATTTCATCGTTAGAAAAAGCAGCACCAGTAAGTTTTCACAGCCCTAGAGAGGGGCAACCATTACTGTTACTCTAATTTCTACATTAGTCTTTGTAGCAAAGAAACGCTTTACATCCTTCTTACTGAAAGAAAATATGGTGGACTCCAATGCTCCACAGTTTGGTAATGAGCAGAAATACAGATTTAGCCTCAAAATAATATTACACTAATCTGAGTGGATGTTTATTACAGTAACTCTAATGCCAATTCCATCGTAATGGTCAATATTAAGGCGTTGCAACGTCCAGATCTTTTTTACACGGAAAAAGTTCCTGCCAAACTAATGTAATTGTTCATTTTGTTGGAATTTTATTGTCAGTTTGTATTTAAGAGTTCTGTTTGTTATAAAAATTAGATTGCTGTAAGCACCTTCCGTCACAGAGTTTCTTAACTCCCACAGAAGATGACGGTAGCCCGCTTGACAGAGCGGGGAGACGGGACTGAAAAGTTCCTCTGCAGGGCTCGAGGGCTGCAAGGGAAGTAAATACCCAGCCCTTCATCTTTCTCAGAGCACGCTGGATCGGACCAGCGGGACTTCTGCGGGCTCATGCAGTTGCGGTTGATAAAGATTTCAGCAATCCTAATTTGGTGCCTACTACCTGAACCACTAAACAAGGCAGCAAGTGGAACAGAACCACTGCACACAAATGGCTGTAATATTAAAAAAAAAAAAAAAACCCACACCCCACAAGAAGTTTACTTTTGAGAGCAGAATTGTTTTCGTCACTCTTGAAACCTGCCCACTGGGGATATCTTGCAACAATCAAGGAAAATAAGTTCTATAAGGATAGAGGGCTCTTCTATAGGTTTCCTACTCCCAACCGGCAACGGGGCAGAGTCTCATCAGATCACGTCGTCTCAGTACCTGTGGGCATCAGCTATGGCCGCAGCACAACAGCGTCAGGTGCTGCACTTACACGGCCAAAACAGTCTGAGCTCTAACGCGTCAGCTGGCATTGAACGCTCCCGCCAGACGCATCAACACGGAGCTTCTTTCCTACGGCCAGCGCATGGGCTCAAAGATGTTTTGTTTTAGCGATCACGCATCTTTCATTCTCCGATCCTACAACTGCATATTTGGATGACTCAATCAGCTGGGGGGGGGGGAAGTTGCAGTGTTCTCTTGTTGATGTGAATGTTTGGGAGCAGCTGAGCCAAAAAGCAAAAGCACGTGTTTCTCCCTGCGCTGAGCCTGGGGTGCGTAATCCGATAGACACAGCCGAGTCAGGGCCACCAACGGACTGATGTGCCCACTGCAGAGCCGGCACACGTTCAGCTCACGGGGTGCCCAAAGGATGGCACAAATTCCTCCCCGAGAGGATACTCTCTCAGTCCGCTGAGAGAAAGGGGGCTGCGATTTCAGTTCATCTGGAACTGCTGAGGGTGTTCATCACTTTGGGTGGGGTGTGGGGAGATCACTAGATGGTGCTGTTTCATGCCAGCGCTCCCCTGCCCATCGCTGGCTTCCCAGCGGTGGTCGCTTTTGGGGGGCTTTTGCAAAACAGCAAGGAGAAATGTTCTGCATCGTATTCTCTCCAGTTGGAATAATTTTTGCCAGAAAACTGTGGAAACCAAACGACCCACGTGAGCTGCCATCGATGAAAGGGCAGGAGCGCCTGCCAGTTCCCGGAACGGGGATCCCGTAGGCTCTGACCAACGGCCCAAGTAGGCAGAGATGCTCAGCCCCCTCTGCGGAGTCTCATATAATCTACTACCTAACACCGCCTCAACTATCATGATTAATTTGCCTCCTTTTTTTCCATCTTTTGAATCTCCAGATTTCTAAATTTCCAGGTTTCAGTCACCAACAAAAACCCAAAGAAATCTACAACATTGTTCAGGCAGCAGATGAACAGTCCGAGAGGTCTGAGAGCAATACGAATGACCGGAGCTTGCACATTAATTACACATGATGACACCTTTCATCGCTATCAAATGTACCTTCACGGTAGATTTTTTTTCTTACTACTCTGTTTTTATTTCTGCACTAAGAAAATTAACATGGAAAACAGTCAGAGCCTTTAAGCTTCAAAACACATTAATATGGGGCTGTTAGAGGGAATAGTTTAAGATTTCCTTAACATCATATTTGGGACTTCTCAGTTCCTTCAACCACAAGTTCAAGTCCCTGAGGAGTCACTGAAGTTCTTCAGTCTCTTTAATGAGATCAGCTGAGTGAATGGGGGTTTTTTGAGTGGCCTTTCAATGTAAATGGGTTGAAAAGAAAAGGCTTTCTAGAATATTTTAAGGCTTGGGGTTTGGGGTTTTTTTTCCTGGGTGGGTTTTTTTTTTGTTTGGTTGGTTGTTGTTGCCTTTTTTTTTTTTATTATTTGACCACAATCAGACTGCATTGTGGGACACGCTGGGGACTACCAGCCCACCACCGCTCACCTGCCAGCGTTTCTGTGAACGCATCTCCGGGAACCTTCAGGACAGGAATTACGAATTTGTGGAATAAAAAAAAAAATAGTCTATAAAGCAAATGCCATCAAGAGGTGTTTAAACAGCTCACGCAGTCCAGTATCTCGGACCAGGGACTCCCTGTCTGCACTCCCTGCCCTCTTCCTTTTGCCTTTGACTCCTGCGAACTCCTTGCGGACTCCTTTGAGGGCTCACTGTAGTTCCTGGGAACCTTTTCGACACCTTTATACTGAGCTGCAATGGGCCTTTAACGTGCTGAGCAGCAGCCTGTACATCCCCTAAACGCAGAAGGGCTTTGGTTCGCTTTTCCTGCGCCTCTGTCTTAACAGATAAAGGCCCTGTCTTCCACGTCACTTAACGTAAATTAGGCACGTAGGAGACCAGCGTCTTCCAGCAAGTGACTAATGCTGCCTACAGCTGGGCAAGCCGCGGCCCCTTCTCTTCCCCCGCCAAGCACCAGGGCCCACCAGCGACTCCGCGCCCGCTGCGCATCGGCGACTGGGGCTACCCGAGCATCCTGGAATGCTTTCTCTATCTTGCCTTCCAAGCTACTTCAAACAGTGTTTTTTTGCTGTTCTATTTTAAATGGTGAATGCAGGGAGGAGGGAGGAAGGAAAGAACACGAGAGGAACAAAAATAAGATTAAAATAGAAGACCATATAGGGAGCCCACAGAAAAACAAATGTCAAGGCCCAATTCCCGTGTCGTCTCAACCACTGCGAGCCCAGAGTCACTCCATTTAACTTTGAGAGATCAAACTGTGGCTTATAATTTTTACAGCACCTTTGTCTGGCCCAGCATTTAGAGGAAGTGGGGAAAGTAGAAGGAAAATTATTCTGTACAGGCTTCCTGAAAACTATGAGGGACTTTTGTGGTAGCAGCAGTAGGGTAAAACAGATCTGCATTTAGAAGAAATACACCATAAAAATCAAATTCATTTTGCAACGCCCCCGACCTCTCTGGTCCCCGTACCCAGGCCGGCACCAGCCGTACCCGTCGCCGTACCCCTTCCACTGCGCGCGGGGGACGTAGCAGGGGCCGACAAAGGCCACGGGAGCTCCTTTGCCCTGCAGAGCACCCGCTTTTTGTTTCAGGGATATCTTTGCAGCAAGTCCTGGAACCAAACACAAGGGCTTTTGCATCCTTTACTTGAAGCTACGCTTTCCCTCCTCTCTCGTGCATTTACAGCACGACCGCCGAAGCAAGCAACAAGGTCCCCGCACGACGGGGCCGGGGACCAAGGAAATGCTCTGCGGCAGCAGAGGGGCTGCAAGCGGAACAGGCTGTGCAGGACCTTCTTTTGGATAAGCCAGCGGGAAAACCTCCCACAGGCAGCAGCAGCACCAGGACCGAGTGGTCAGTGTGCATGGACACAGGCTGACACCCTTCCAAACGTGAAGTCATTCCTGTAGCAATCGTACCGGGCTCTTGCACAGGGCACAGGAGTCCCCTGCTTCAAGATGGGTAATCTCGGGCCAAATCTATGCTGGAAACCTAATGAGTTAGACATTGCAATACCTTTGACCGACCCCCAAATAGGAGTCAAACATGTAACGACATTGCAGGTTGCAGAGAGGCTGCTGATCGTTACCATGTCTTTTGATTGCCAGTTCAGCACCACGTTCGCCATATCCTGGTGCTCCCTTCACTGCGTCTGCTCCCCGAGAGCCCGAGGGATGGTTACCGCTCACCAGGGTCGAACTCCAGCCGAACCCTCGGAGGCCAAGGTTGGTGAACAGTAGCAAGTGGCACTGTACAAGTACTGAGCCAAGCTGGCAAGAAACGTGCTTCTGGTTACTGCCTCCGAGCTGGGCAACTCAGAGGGTTTTCCACTTGTACGTGTCAAAATATCCTGTGATAATGGTACACGCAAATACCAGCTCACCGCTGCTTCAGAGGAGCCCTCTGGAGCTAAGGTGCTCCTCCAAGGAAGAAAGCAACACTCATCTGCAATAACCAGTGTCCCTTCACCCTCTTGACTTGAAAAAAAGTATTTCTAATGGCTGCTTTCAGCTCATTCGCGCTGGCTGCGTTATGAGAAGCTGCTGAGAGAGGAGATGGGGAACGCATCAGACCCACTTTTCCAGCAACTGCTCGCACTTTACGGAGATCTCCTCTCTCCAGGCTCTGCACACCCTCTGCAGTTCCCGAGACAAATCTGTGGGACTCACTCAACACTGCGTGACACCACATTTCTATGTGGTCTCCAGTTTATTATTAGCACGCGTACACGGAGCGGTTCCAGAGCTACAAAGTCAAAAGCAAGCCAGATATCCAGGTGACCCAGAGGGGATACAAGACCCGAAGGGAAAAACAAAACCACCTTGTGCTGCTTGCAGGTATTTTTGGTTTGGATTTCTGATCGAGTGGAGCACTGCCCACAAGCCAGTTAACACATACCGTTCGACCAAGCTGACGTTGCCTTAACTCGTCTAAGGTTATTGTTCGTGCCGCAGTAATCCCCAGAGGCCTCGAGCTGACACTGGACATGGTACCGCTTGTTAGTAACAGCGAGTCCTTTTCCCGAAGAACTAACAAATCCTTGTGTCGCTTGTTAAGGGTGCAAAGAGAAGAAGTGACCATGCAACGGGTAGCGGCAGAGCCAGAAATTTTGCTTTCCTGAATCTGAGTCCTGTATCCACAAAGCTAGCCTAGCTAAGAACGGATTAGTCCAAACCATGCACGTCTGCCCCGAGCGCAAACAAAAAGGTGTTAAATAGAATTAAATACAATCTCAGCATCCACTGCTTGCATTATAGGTTACGTTTAATATTAAACTGGTTTAGCAGTTTGTTTGCTGCCTTGGAGTTTAGCAGCGCAAAGCACTTCACCAAGAAGTATAAACCCCTTTGCCCTTCACCAGTCTTTGCCCAAAGCCACTAAGCGACACGATAGCTATTATACATAGAAGCTCACCTTGTTTTTCTAATAGGTTTTTGTTTCAAGCATCCTTAACTTCCCGAGCCCCAGGTCAGGCTAACATAAGAGTACAAGTATTCAGGACGCTTCTTTGCTTTAAAATTGCTGCATTTTGGCAGCAGCACTAACTCTTCGTGAAAGTACTCCTTTGCCTCAAATAATTCACTTAAAAACATATGGAAAAAACTTGTCTATATTAGCTGCAGTCACTGCAATAACACAACTCCTAATCAAGATAGTGTCAGGTGTTCTATTTATAGGGCCTTGCAGTTAAACATGCAGGTGCGTGCATTTGCTTCTAAATATCCACAGAGTCTCTAAATAGAGATTGTTTCCCATTGTCAGCTGTTTGACCATTCATATTATCCTGGTGAGCGTTAGATGTTATGAATCGGTTGGTACACAGAGGATTTTCCCCAGATAAATCTCTCAGAACGTAATCATGCCAACTCACTACTAATTGTTCTACAGATGCAATACTTTAGAGGCACCATAATCCATTTAGAAAGGGAAATATACTTAGACTTTTGTCCTGACCCGGCACATGAGGTACAACTGACGGGCCAAGGGATCAAAGTCTCCCCTTTATCAACACGCACTTGGCAGAAATGTAAACTTCCCCATATATGGCTTCATAAATTTGTTTGAACTTACTGAAAAACCAACTAAAGACGTCTCAAGGAGTGAAAACTCACTGGCCCCTTCAGCCTCAGATTCTGAATAAGAAAGGCAACCCGGGTACAGTATAAACTGTAGAAGTAAATTTTTTTCTTCCATCTACTGTTTTTAAGTTTTCAGGGGAGAACGACTGTGTTGAGATTAGCACGCTGGGTATCTTTCGGTAACAACAGAGAGAAAAAAGCAAAAGAAAGTATCAAAACATGTTTTCGTATAAACGTAATTGGTTTGATAGTGAACTGCTTATTTCTTTACAGAAATAACCATTTGGTGCAAATCCAAATCAAAAGATTATGCGGTATCTAATCGACCTCCCATCACTGACTGCCCCGGTTGCAGAAGGTAGCTGAGGGAAGAGCAGATAAGACAGGTAAGAAACAAATGAGCACCCTTATCAGAAGGAATGATTAACAGTAAGACAGACAACCAGCAGTGCCAGACATTTCTAAGTGTAGATGACCAAGAGCTAACCAGGCTCTGGAGAGGAAAACTCCTGGCCTCACACAGCTCTGCAATTTCTGCAGCTCTTTACAAGATGTTTTCTAAAGGAGAACCGTTCAAAAAAATTTTATTTTGATGTTTTCTTGTAACATAAAAAAATCTTGGGTTCTGGTGAAAGAAAGCATGTCAATTCTTTCATGATATATTTTGCCTATTCCTTTCTTCTCTATTTCTGCAGCCATCCTTGCCCTAGAGAAAATGAGACCACTGTAGTACAGCAGAGCAACTGCTGAAGGGGCTGGAAACTATTCAGTGGGCAACGGTGATCACTTGGAAAAGGATGACTGAAGTGAAACTCCGTGGCTGCCAGGCTGGTGTCCCATCTGGAAAGCACAATAGCCAAATTCAGAAGATCGGATCCAAAAGCCAAAATGGGTTGTCACAGGTTGGAATTCTAATTGAGACTAAAGACAAAATGAAGGATGGCCAACGGCTGTAAAACACCAAAGCCAACAACAACAAATTAGGCATGCATTTAGAAAGCTGGAGAGGGACTGTTTACAAGGGCATGGAGTGATAGGACAAGGGGGAATGGCTTTAAACTGAAGGAAAGGAGATTTAGATGAGATGCGAGGCAGAAATCCTTCCCCGTGAGGGTGCTGAGGCCCTGGCACAGGTTGCCCAGAGAAGCTGTGGCTGCCCCTGGCTCCCTGGCAGTGTTCAAGGCCAGGTTGGATGGGGCTTTGGGCAACCTGGGCTAGTGGAGGGTGTCCCTGCCCATGGCAGGGGTGGCTCTGGGTGGGCTGGGAGGTCCCTTCCCACCCAAACTGTTCTAGGATTCCATGATTTCATACCTGCAGTGAAGCGGTTTTTATTTGACAAGAGAAATACCTGGAGCAGTAGGATATTAAAGGCTATCAAGCAGATACGCTCAAAGACAAATAAGCCAGTACTGATCAGAACACTAGAAATGAAAGGAAACTGTAAGAAATCTTAACAATGCAGCTTGTAACACCACAGTGATGTGATACATTCAGGAAAAAGTTTTGGATAATCTGAAGCACACTCACGTGCAAACACACCTACATTTTTTTTCTGAATAAAGGGACTTTTAAAACAAAGTCATCGGTAAAGCAAATAGAAACACATACCAGAAGTCTGCTAGCAGCCAGTCTGATCCAGTGCTCTTCACGTTTTACTGCCCTGGAAATCTTGTATGTATGGGTCTGATGCAGTAGAGAAACCTAGACTGCTCCTCAGAAGTCAGATCCACATCCCTTGGGTAAAGAAAATACCCCAGACTCTTCCTAAGGGACTAATAAAATTGCTTTACCTGCCCAGCCATGGGCTTCGAAGAGGAGGAATTTGAGATGTGGGTTTTGTCTGCAGAAAAGGCAAGACAACAGCTAGAGACAGAAAGAGGAAGGAAAGAGGGGGAAGAACTAAGAAGGAAGTACCAGTTCTTTGACACCTTTTTGATGGAGTTAGATTTGCAAAGCAGAACAGACCCCCTTCCCTTTCACTAGCCTACCCTGTCTAATCTGATTTTAAAAGAACTCCTTGAAATGAATCATCACTCCCCACCACATGTGCTGCTGTAGTTTTGCCTTTGAGGGGTTCCGCACGTTCGCCTTCGCACTCTAGATACACCTCCCCAGCGCTGCGCAGGGCTTAGCCCCAGCAGTTGTGGCCATAAAGCCCAGCCAAGCCCGGGACGGAGGTGCTTAAAGTGCCATCGCAAGGATGGACACGAATGGCAGCTGCCCCTCAGCACAGCGTTCGCAGGATACGGTGAGATGGCCCCTGGAGACCAATGATTTCAAAGCAGGCCAGAGTCCAGGTTTGAAATCCCCCTCTAATGGGTATGTAAATGCCTCGGGTTTTGCTTTCACTGCTACTAACAATTCGCCAGCAAACTTATCTTATTCATTGAGCCCAGTTTCTCTCTCATTTATCCCCAAAAAAACCCACAGGGGCTTGATTTTTATGAGGTGCTGAGCGACCACAGCTCCTGTTCACTTACAGTGCGGTTGGAGGTGGGAGGGCAGGGATGCTCAGCTCAGCACCTCCGAGAAGCAGACCCCGAGGAAGGACGCTGCGCACGTTCTTAAGGAATACACAAGCTGGGTGAGCAACTGGGGACCTATAGCCGGGACCCCCAGGTTCACACAACCCGAGAAGTAGGTGGCGCGTTTGAGTTGCCACCTGGCTCTTGACCAATGAAAGAGGGAAGGAACAAGCTTCAGAGAAAGGTTTCTCTTGGCATAGAGCTCTCCCATACTTTATACGAACAGTCGGGTTGCCTGCTCTGAACTCTGTGTGGTAATACAGCTTCACTCAAGGGCTACGTACATTCTCCAACGGTAATGCCGGCAGTCGGACTCGGTAAACCGAACCTCTCTTACTTGCTCTGACAGCACGATGCTGTCAAGACAGCGCAGAAGATGTCCAGTTCCTGTGTCTCCCTGTGTTTGAAATGACAGTAAGGAGTATCTCCCTTTTTGTTGGATGAGCAGTTGTCCACGCGTTCGTAACCTGCTGATCTGGGGAGCGCAGTGACCGGATGAGCAGGGAAGGAGAGCGTGTGAGCTGGCACCTTCGCTCCGGCCGTGCTCTCCAGGATGCTGCACGGCAGGGCGAGTCACTCAGCGTCCACGAGAGCCAGCGCTCGCTGTACATCTCTTGCACCTTTCGAGGTCCCAGAACGTCTCCCGGGTGGAATCCAAGGGGAATGCTTTTATAGGCACCTCAGGAACAAAAAAATCATCTCAAAGCAAGAACGATCTGTCTGTGGTGCGTTGTATTATAATTGCTGTTTGTGAGACCCACTATAATTGAGGCAGTGCTGCGCATACGTGGCACGTACCATATAATACAGCCCGTGTCAAGAGAGAAAGATGAAGAGACTTGCCCAAGGTCACACGGGGCGTTCATAACAAGACCAAGAACAGATCCCAGCTCTCCTGCGTCCGGTCCACCTTGTCAGACGCGATAGCCTCATTTTCTTCCCTAGTAACTCCTGTACACGATTACGTTTCACAAACGTGTAACGGTGTCACCGGCCGGTACGGATGCGCTCCTTGCCAGTCGACAGCCTGATATTCGTAAGGCAGATGATGGAAGTAGCAGACGTTTCCGTGTTCCAAATGACAAGGAAAACAGGGTTTGACAGCTAAATCTAACAAGTCTCCTGTTTGCTGCACTGCGCTGTCGGTGCGGACGGAGTAACAACCGCTCCTTGGAGAGCGCAGGGCACATTTAACAATTTTTCCAACGCTGTCCTGAGCTTTCCGATAAAGAAATTAAATAAGCCGCTTACATTTTGATCTACCAGTGCATAAGCAACCGCAGCTGAATAACGCTGGCAGCCTTACCTTTGCTAGTACTAGGCTATTCTCTAGGTTGCTAATCATTCGCTTTTCCTCACTCTTAGTACTGTTCAGAAGAACAACTGCACTTCTGCTACCAGCGGAGCGAGGGAGAAGGTGTGATTTAGTGAGCAGGGCACTAACTGAGACACGCTCCTTATCTGAACCGCAGCCCAGCGTATGACCACAGGCAAGCTGCTTCTCTCTTCACCACCGTTTCTTTTCTCACCTTTTTCTTCTTAGGTTAGGCTGACGATGGCATCTTTGACCGCCTGATTTGACAGATCTTACACATCTAAGCTCCTTTTAAAGCGGACCAAAGCCTGCTTTACAGCAGCATTTGTTTCACTGTGCATCTATCTATACAGCACCTTGTACGCTGGGGCAGCGATTTTAGCTGAGACTGGCACAAGACCGAAGATGTAAATTGGTAATTCATATAATTAGGAAATCCCATTCAAATAGTTATTTCCCTTCATTTCTGTGTCATCATTAAAAAAGTAACGTGGTAAACTGATTTAAGATGTCGATTACAAAACCAAACCAGAAGTGTTTGGTAACACCAGCGAGGAAAAAAAAAAATCCGCTGTGCCAAAATTTACATTAAAAAAAGTGTTTACCCCAGCAACGCTACAACTTTTCTCTCTGAACTTTGTAAAACTTCATCCCCAAATGGATTGACTTCTACATTATCTGACATTTCCTCATTAGCTTCTTTCCTTTCTCTCTTTTCTTTGCAAAAAGACTCTTGAGTCTAACAATGTCAGAAGTCTCTGAAATTTGACAGATCTTACGTTTCCAGCTCATTTTCTAATGAGTTTGTACATCAGGACTGATTAGTGTAATAAAGAATTCATGAAGCAAATAAATGTAACATGAAGACACCTTGAAGAGAGGAAAGAAAGAGCAAGTCAAATATGTTGAGAAAAGGTCTGGCCTTTTTAACCTTCATTTAATCGTTCTGACAAAGACACTTCATCAAAGAGACTTGGCAGGTATTTGGACTTTGTGCACAGAAATACCAGGCTTTGAACTTTTTCTCCCCTGCATTACCCAGGAGAACCCATCATTAGCCTAATTTAGGCAACTTCTTATCAGACCAAGCTTTTCCTAGCCATCTACTGACCTGCTAAACACGAGCGAAGTACTGCAGAGGATGGAACGCGTCCTTGGTGACCAGCTGGCACGGGCGCCCGCCGTACTGCGGGGATTAGATTTCTCAGCCGTTTCAGTGTACACGCTCACTCTATTTGCACATCAACGGGCAAGCTTCCTGAAGGACAGCAACCATCTCACAATCTAAAATCATCAGCAAATTCGTGGTGTCTCATTAACGTAAGTCTCACGTAGCCCTGCCAAGCAGAAGTACTGCAGTTTTTTCCACAATAGGTACACTGCTTCCCCACGTAAAAAAAAAAAAAAAAACCAACCCAAAAACGGAAGAACAGCTTGTTCACTTAGAAGACTCACTTGAATTTTATTTTCACCATATTCAATATCACTCTTCTGTCGCCTTTTACTTAGCTTTCAATAGAGTTTTGCTCCCCAAAGTAATCTGAGCTAAATAAGTTTGCACAAAGACAATTTCCTCCTGGATACAAACTTTTTCAGGAGAGAACTGGCAAAGAACAACCACCCAGATGTTCAGGTCCTATGGGAAGGAAATACCACTATGGTTTATTTTTATTTATTTTTATCTACAGAATTAAAAATAGGCTTTTTTTTTTTTTTTAATAGGAGCAGATTTAATCTCTTTACTAAAGAAACTATAAATTTGAGATGACTGCATGGAAAACGTGCCAGAGGTTTTTTGACCAGCTTTAGTTTGGAATCTCTTCCACTCTGGACATGGCTCTTGGCATCAGAGGCCTCAGACTCAGCAGGAAGCTGCACACGCTGTTATAACGGAAAGCATAACATTAACTAATACTAACGAAGAATGATTCTGTTACATGTGTTCAGAGGAGTAAACTAAAATTCATGAGAATATCAGGATTCAGATCTATTTCACCGCTGGACGACAGCGAATAAGGCTCTACGAAACACGGCAAAGCATACTTGCCGCTTTTACTCAGGAATCCCTTCGGTGTTATTCGGTCAGCGGTAATCACAGAGGGTCGCTGTCTTTACCCAAACGTAATATTGTCAGGGCTCCTTAGGAAGCTGCAAGAAGATTCTGTTGAATAGGGACTGTATGTAAAATAGTTCAAAAGAGTCCTTGTCCTGTACAGACTAGATCTGCATGGGAAGATTACTTTTTTGTTCTTCGGAAGAAAGCAAAAACCCACAAGGAAAGAAAAAAAAAAAAAAAGGAGCAAAAGAAAGAAACCAAAGAAACCTCAAACAGTTCAAAGAGCGTTTCATCAGCATCTCAGTCCTGAAGAGTAAGGACGCCTTTGTCATCTTTGGGTGACTGACTCCTCTCACGAACTGGATACGCACAGAGCATCTGATGGGTAGCTACAGCAAAATCATTTTTCCTGAGCCACCCCGAAGATCTGCTATCCTTTGCAAAAATCTCTGGCTGTTTTCTGCACCCGCGCTGATCGCTGCTGTTGACAAAGGATCCTGCGCACAGAAGCACGGAGTGTGCAACAGAGCTGTGTAGTCCAGGAGAGACACCCGACCGAAACGCAGCACTCCAGGCACTCGAACAGTCCGGAGACTCTTGTGACCACGCATCATCTGCGTCTGCAAGGAGAATCACCTCGTTTCCTATTAAAGCTTTCAAGCTGAAAAGCTTCACTAAAGAAAAAAATAATTCAATCTACATCTGATTGTCCTTGGAATTACAAAATTTAATCACTTTTGAGGTTGTTCTTGCTAATGTTTTAAGCTGATGTCTATTTTAGAAAATCTCGTGAAAAACTGTAGCGCAGAAATGTTCCCTCCGCTCCACTTCTTATTTTCTGTGCCCTTTTGACCCCATTTGTCCTAGCCACCTCTTTTTCCTTTATTCTCCTTTTGCATCTGATCATATTCTGCATCCTCTTTATTCTTATCTTCCATCGCTTCAGCTCTTCTCTCTCCAAGTTCTGCAATGCTCTGGCCCAAACCCCACCGCCCCTCTGCCTTCCACTTTCAAAGACATTTATCTACCTCTTTACTGAGTATTACAACAGAAAAGCTATTTCCTTCATCGCACAGCTGCTCTAGCTTTAACGCTACTCTTCGCAAAATTTCCATGGACAGCAAAGCTCGTATTATTTCCAAAAGGAGAAATACGTACTACAGGTTCATCCAGTCAGCGCGTACGCCACAGACCGATACGCTGCAGGGTGTGTTTGTCTCATGATGCACTTCAACCTTTCCCCCCCCCCCCCCCATTCTTACACACTTTTAGAGAACTCAAATAAGCAGCATTGCTATGGTAGCAGGTAACAAACAGGACCGTTTTCCAGAAAACTACGGGAAAAATCAATACAAGTGAGAAGATGGGCAGAAACCTAAACTAGTAATAGGGTACTGGGGAAAAAGTGTCCAGCCATCTTGGCATAATTAATTATTTATAATATATATGATAAAAACAAGATACAATATAATTAGCACAGACTTGGCAGACTTCCAGCATGCTGAACTAAATAAATGATTCTATATTTGCTTTATAGCATAGAGAACTATTTATATTGTCATCACAGCGCCTGAGGGATGACCCTTTCCTGGAGTAACTCTCCATGCCACAGTAGCGCAACATCAGCCCTTCGTTTTTAACTCAGACCTTCCAAACCGCGGCTCGAATCCCCCTCGTTTCTCGGCTTTTGCACTCCTCTCTTTTGCAAAATCACAGAAACGCTGCAGAAGCGTCTGGGCGAGACGGGGCGCTCCCGGTCCCAGCTCCCGCAGAGCTGGGGCTCGGTCACGGCGGAGCTGGACGGAGGCTTTCAGCAAGAACTTTTATGGGACGAGACGCTTCCCAGTTTTTTTGACCAAATTGGCCAGCAAACAAACTGAATCTTTTTCCATCTTTCCCCCTCCCCACATTTCCAGTAGCCAAACGGAAAAGGGAAACTCCGTAACGTTTCTTAAACCAAAAGTTTCCATGTGCTTTTCTGAATAGCGTCCAACTGCTCACGCTCCCTAAAGACACGAAAACTCCTTTTCAAGACCTTGGCTTTGAAACCTTCGAAGTTGCTTGGGTTTCAGGGACACATGTTTCACGGCTCACACCAAACACACACCGAGCACACACACACACACCCCCCGGCGCTGCTCCTGCCCCGCGGGTCTCCTGGTCTCTATAAAGCTGTGTGACACTACCCAAGGTAAAACTTCCAGGTAATTCCACCACCTCACCACTTCTGTTAATAGACTTCTTGATTTGGACTAACCACATTAAACAGTTTTACCGCAGCAGCAGAAACATTCATTATCACACAGGAGAGCGGCTGGTTTTTTCCCATGGAGGGGTGAGGGTTTCTGCACAACCCCCCCGGCCATCTCTGGTTCAGAGTTACCCGAGAGGAGACAGCGATGGTTACAAATTCGTCTGAAAGCCGTTGGGGGCAAAGGCCAAAAGTGATGAAGAGAGAGGACCCTCATCATCCACCCGGTTCTCGCTCTGACCTCGGCTGTGGTAATTAATCCCCAGTTAAAAGCACCCCGCAAACTCCAGCGGACACAGGCACTCTTTTGGGGTTGACCAAACCCAGAAGTTTTGTGTTTAAGTACAGCTTTTGGAACAATCATTTCTGAGCTTTTTGGGACAGCGTGTTGCAATGAGGTGGAAGATAGAAATAGATGCAACTGCCCTCTCTCAGGTCTAGCTTTTTTTTATTTTGTTCTGATTTTAGCAAGAGCAAAAGGACACTTTTACTCTTTAAAACATGAAATATCTATGAAAGCTGATAATACAAAATTAGAGCTTGAAGATAGAAGCTGACGGCCCAAAGTAACAGCGACACTAACCTCATAAAAGGCAAGGTCAAAAGGGGCTGTGTTGTGGCTTTCCAGGCTGACCTCCCGTACAACAAAACTTCCTCAAATCGGTTCCTGTTTGGTGCACACAGACCTTTTAGGAGGCATCAAACCTCAGTGTTTAAATTGTCAGCAATAAAGTCACTGGCAAATTGTCCGAGCGCGGAAACGCTGTCCTGGGCAGTTTTTAAGAACACGCTCAGCAAACATCTGGCAGGGACAGGTAGAGTTTGTCTTGCCGTGGCCCAGGAGGACGTACAAGGTGATCTTTCACAGCACTCCTCCAATCCTGTTTTCTTTTTCCTACTTTTTTTTTTTTTTTTTTTTTTTATAAAGGCTTGTATTAAATTGGGTGTCATCACCCCTTTAGTCTATTCAATCAGATTTTGTTGTCAGGTAAGTACTTTAAGATGGTGTTCACGTCACCTTTTCACTTTCTCTTCATTAAACTAAACAGATTAATCCTCTGGAATAACAGGCAAACTGTTTATTTCTAGGTTTATAGCTGCACGTTTTTGTTAGAAATTATGCACAAAGGTTTGTGTTACAAAGCAGTGAAATGTGTTTTGCGTTGTTGTTCTTTTAAAAACCCATTTCACAATGAAATCCAGGCCCTGATCATCAACGGAGACTAGCAAAACAAGATGTATTATAATCCTCTTTATTTAAATGTTTTAATGAAATTAAATTTGAAGATACTACAGTAGGGTCTTGCCCACTGCTCTCAGCTGAAAGAGGGAAGAAATGAACTGGCTCTAAAATGAAACAGGTTTCTCTTCTGACTGACTGAAAGTTACAGGATGTTGGTAGTGAACCAATTAAAACACATCTTAAAACGATAAATACAAACCAAATGTACATTATCAGCATGTTCAGCCTTTTGTTTCTTGGTTCTATTTTGTATCTGCTTATTGCAATCATATGTGTTTTGAAGGAGGGGGAAAATCAAATCATTTTAGGAAATAATAAATAAAGAATTCAGCAGAGGAAACAAAGGAGGACTGCATTTATTCGAACATAAAATAAACCATGCCTTCAGAGAGCATGTTAGAAGCCACAACGATCATGGATCAGCGGAGCTCAGAAATATCTAGAAAATATTAAAACATCTGTCTCCATTGAAGACAGTGACATGGCAGCTCTAGAATATTCTGCAGAGAGGAAGGAACGTGCTGCGTGTGCTGCCTGCCTCCAGCGTCAGGGAAAGATGTCCCGACACGGCCAGCGAGGGATCGTCATCTCGCCTGCTCTACCTTCGGCCTCTCATTTTGCAGGGAAAGAGCACAGTGAATAGGTGCAGATAAGCAACGGGCTTCCTCTTCTCCTTCCACAGCCGAGTTACCTCCTGGCTTTCTGTTCTCCGCTGCTTTACCTCCTCTGAGATATATTGGGTCCCGTCCTACCCCGGTGCTGGGCTTACCAGAACCAGCTGGGCAATTTTAGGATGTTCACCTGCTTTTCTTCTTCACTGGCTTCTTTAGAGTCACCTTGTCATTCCCTACTGTTTATTCTGTCATCTGAAACACCAGCAGCATACCTTCTGGCACGTATGGTATCTGTATTTAACCCAGCATTAATCCTCTCGCGTGAAATCTCCAGCCTGAACCTCACCGCTCTTTCCACAAGAACACCGACATTTTCACAAACACTCACAGGTTAGCGCTAGAAGAAAACTGTCATTTCTCTCATGCAGCAGAGTTTTCTGCAGTTGCAATGAGTGGAATTAAGTATCTGAGTGTATAAATATAAAAAAATAGCACCAACTATAGACATTCACCATTTCCACAATAAAACATACACAGATTTTAGAAGTGAAAGTGTTTCACTTTTTACAAGTCCCAGAAAAACAGATGGTTTTGCTACATTTTGCCTCCCCTTGTTTTTGCTTTCCCAAGGCGTGATTTTTTTCTTCTTATTGATTCGTCCCCAATCCCATACCCCAAGTGGATTCTTCTTAATGAAAAACTGTAGAAAGTTTGCACCATTTTTTCATTATTTGAGGCTGCAGGTAAGTAGCTGCATAGTCCTGTGCTTAGTGGAAGGAAGTATTGAAAATCTCCTTTGCTATTCCTCGTTTCACGGTTTATAACGTGATACTTATAAATACTTTGGTAGCAGATTAAGCTCCAGAGAAATGAAAACATTTAAAAAAGAGCACAAAGCCTGCAAGTGTCCAAATGAGGGACCAGAAACTCTGCTTTAAGCTCCAGGAGGGGGTTTATGAGATGTAGTGCCATGTGCCATACAATACAAGATAAACATCTGTTGTTATTTCAGTAAACTTAAATCAGATGTTAAGCTTTTTCTTCAGGGGGATAGTGGCACAAAGAAAGATTTTCATTTTTTTTTTTTTTTTTCCTCTCTCCTTACCAAGGTGGCCATATCCTATGCCAGGAAGGCTGAAGAAGATTCCGGAGGGGACTTAAACACCATTAAAGCAATACGGTGGTGATAAAGTGACCTTTTGCAACCTTTATTGTACCCTAGACCTTCAACCTTGGATTTCTGCCCAGAAAGACATTTATTAATAAGGAGGCCGATGCTGCAAGTACCGAGGATGAGTTATTACATTCACATACTGAAGAACAAATCCCAAACTGGAGGACTCCAAAGGAAAGATCTTGATAGTTTTTGGTGGGCTTTGGATTAAGCCTTCCCAAGCTGCCACGATGACCATGCTGTGCTGGTCAGCTGCCCTGCAGCGCCCTGAATACACGAAGAGAAACGCTCAGAACCCGTGGTCATCTGAAGACACCATGGGCTTGCTAGGTTGCTGCTCAAGGAAGGGTGCTTTGCTTGGCTCCAGGCTGTTTCCATCAGTTCAGTGAGAAGTCTTCCTTCTGAGTTTCCAAAGGAAAGATGCCCAGTTCCTAAAGTGGAGGGTACCCCCTCGACACCCGTCTATGCCCTGTGCCGAGTACTTGTTCTTGCAAAGGTTCGGAGTTCAGCGCCAGGGAGGCGCACCGAGCACGCTGGGTGCGTGACAGGCGCGTGCTCCATCCCGGAGAGGATGGACCACCATCTCTAGAGACCTGGAGCACCTGCTGCAGCTCTGGAGGGGACAGGTCCCCCTCCACCCCACCCACCTGCTTTGGCCATTGGGCAGCAAAGGGTGCAAGGATGAAACGCGTGTCCCGCACTGGTTCCAAAAAGTCTAAGGGATGTCACGCGCTTGCTCACACAGAAGATAAAGTAAGTTAGTGCTGATTTGCCATCGTAAGCCCACGCTGGTTTCCCCATCAGTAACGTGCTTTGATTAAACAACATCAAATAGTTCCGGTTTATATGTGATATTCCACATTTTAAACTGTAAAGGATCAGTCCTAATTGCTAAGTTTGACAGCTTGTCTACTGTTCTCATTACACACGGTAAGCTGTAAGGTACAGCTAAGTTAATATTCCAAGCTGTTTCTGGTTTGCCCGTATTAAAAGGGACCTTATATCCAAAGCACCAGCCAGCATATGGAGTTCAGCTCTCCAAGCCTTAGGGTAAAACTGCTAGGGGTTACGCTGGACCACTGGAGATGTTGTAAAAAGGAAATCTTGCAAGGTACGGTTCCAGGGGCGGCGCTCGCTTGTGTTTCTCTGCACAGTGGTTACCGGCAGCGCAAATGAACCATAGACCAAATGCAGAACTCCGGATAAAGTAACAGTAATCTGCTTTTGTGTCCAATTCCAGATGTATTTCTGTTCAGCTTTTAATTCGGAAATTTTGTGGCATAAAGTGATTTAACAATGCACTTTTAATGACCCTATATATATATATATATATCTTTTGTTTCATTTTTATTTACCTTAGCAGCATACTAAAATGTGACCAGCATACTTCAGTTTTTTACATTATATTTTAATTAGTGTTTTTATATATGAAAGACAAAGACACTAGTCAGTACAAACACACATCTACTGTGCTGCATTTCCCAAGGCGTATAATTTAATACCCAGAACACTAAGTCTCTCTCCATCAAAATTAATATTCCCTTGCTGTGTACAGGCTTGGTCCATCTGGTAGCTGAGGTTTGGGATCTGTGCGAGAAGAGAACAGTGTTTGTTGTTCTTTTAGAAGTACTTGATGTTTTATAAACGCGTGAAACTTCACAGAAGAATTGGTATCACTGTGAAAGTAACTCAGGGCAGGCAGATGTGCCCCACAATTAATTAACTCTAGGTGGGGTTTGTCTTTTCTTTGTAATAGTCATATATTCAGTAGGGACAACGTAAGAGAAAAGACCAGGACTTTTCCCAAAATGAGAGCTGAACGTAGCCCTGCTTGGCGTTGCGCGTTACCTCGTGCAGCTCTGCCTGTATGTCTCGCTGTGTGTTTCCACGATGGAAACCCTTCCAACATCAGCAGACAATCCCAGCAGCAGAGTGAAGATGACCATTTTACCGCGGCACAGAGGATGCTCAGAACCATTGGGGGGGGGGGGGGCATCAGCAAAGCTGCCAGAGCTACGGGGAAGAGTTCAACGTGAAAGCAACCGAGATGAAAACTCCCGTGTCCACCTGAACTAACCCACTGACGCTTCGCCCGCTTCTCTCCTCGCGATCCCTGCACGGTCTCTGTCTTCACCATCCTCCCTTAACTCCGACAGAACCATTCTGCGCTAAATTTGGAGCAGGAACGCCTTGAGGCGGCAAGCACAGATCTCCCCACAAAGGAAAACTGTGCTTCGTAGTTCCTCGGGGCTGCAGGTTCAGGCTTTCAGTCTCCATCCGTGACGGTTTGGCCATCTACGGTTTTAATCCTGTGCAACATTTATGGAACATTCCTTTCCTCCTCCTCTGAAGCAAGTGCAAATACTATTTGGCAAAGAGGAACTACCCACAAGGAAAGAGTTCCTCAGAGCAGTTGCACTAGAACTTGAACTAACCATAACATAACACGTCTGAATAATACTGTGAAAAATATATAAAATATGTTATGGCATTAAAAGTTTAAACATCATAAATCTTCAGCGTGCTATTTACTAGGCTGAGAAGGTGATAGAAACAACATTCTGAAGTGGAATGAGAAAAGAAAATGTAGCACAGAGGCCAGAGTGCAGCGAAATCCCCGGGGACCTGCCTAAAAACGCGGCTTTAAAAGAAACGATAGCCTGAGCTTTGCACAGCCATGGCTAGTGGAATTTCTCTCAGCACTATAAACACACACCTTCCCAGCAAACTACTTAGTTAATACTCTGGAAAAAAAGATTTTAAAGAAACTTATCGAAAGAGATAACAATTTAGAAGGAAAAAAAAATCAGGTCGGAATTAGCAGCAAAGGAAAGGAACGTCACAAATAAAACAAGGTCTCGGAACGTGCCGCCGTAGAGGCCCTGTTCCCTTTGTGCTGCTGAAGGACTCCGGCGCAAACCAGCAGTTGGGAGGGGGGAGATTATACAGAAAACGGAGATTAACATTGCCAGCTACGAGATTCGCTCCAACATTGCCAAATTTCAATATAAATTCAGAGTTCGAGTTTAAATCCAAGAAACTATTTTGCCAATTTTCTTGTTGGAACCTTGCTAAAGTCTCAGATTGGTTCGAGCTTCTTTCTACGTACGTTTACTGATTTATGGCTCTCGGGCTCTGCGTTACATTTCAGCAAATAGAATATTTAAGTAGCTACTGCGAAAAATATTTAAACAAGCAATTGCAAGTTTTGCGAACTGTCAGTCCGAGCCATGGATGAGTTATCTGGGGGCTGTGACTGCAGAGGAATGGGGTTTCTGTCTTTTGCTTTCTGGAGGGGGGGCTTTTTTGTTTTTTAGTGGATGGTTGCTTACGCAAACTTTCAACAAGAAATCAATGAGACCCCGACTTGTTCGCTCCTTGGGCCGGGTAATTTCTAGGAAGCCCTGTAAAACTGTAAAATCGCTTTCTTCACAGAACTCCTGTTCCCTTAACTCTCTCAGCAAACGCTGTTCACCAGTTGAGCGAATCGTAATTTGTATAACAACGCTGGTACGGATCAGAGCTGCCATGCCTAGAGACGGTCCTCACCAGTTTCGCTACCCCGGCGTTTCCTTGACATATTGTACACGCGGACAGAGCTTGGACTGGGACCGCGGACTGTTCCTCACACAAACCAACTTTAGTTCAGTTGTAATTCAGAACAAATTCAATTCTCATCTGTAACTGTGAACTTTTCTAGCTTTTCTAGCTTCAAGTCAGCTCATTAACATTACTTAGACATCGTTTTTATAGTTGAATTATACTATGTTTATACTGTGGAATTCCATTACTTAATTGCTTCACTACTGGAAATTTCAGTGGGGTTCTCATTTTTCGCATAAATCTTGAGAATAAACATGTTTCTGTATTTCTCTTAATTAAGTGCATATTTCATAAAAATAGCCAACACAGACAAATTAAGCAAAGCATCATTTGTTTAATCAAATGGGAAACTCATGCTGCATGTAAATGGGGAAACCTCAAAAGCTTTGGCATTTGCTGCCGGAGAGACTACGGATTCCTCCGAACTATCCAAACCTGTCGGCCTACAAAAAAACCCGCTCTGGGAATCACTCGCCCGACGTCCTCACAGGAAAGCCGGCCCCAAAGCACATAAAACCGTGAACCAGGTCCCTGCAGAACGATACGGCTGCTCTGAACCCGGGGAAGTGCGCGCGGATGTGACACCCGTAGCGGCCGCGGGGGACGGAGGCACAGGGAAGCGGCTGCGCGTGGCCGGTCCGCCTGCCTCACGCCAAGGGCGACGCTGTCAGCGCGTTCCATCGCACCGGGCAATCCCGGCGTGGAACGCGGCTGTGGTTCCTCGCCTCCTGTCTCCCAGGAAATCTGCTCTGGATTCAGCTTGGGTTTAGTTTTCTCAAGGCTTTTATCTAAATGAAGTGTAGAAGATCCGTTTGGTTCACCGCAGCGGTGGGGTTTTGGGCTTGGGGTTTTCTTTTTTGCTAGTTTTTTTTTTCCTGTACGTAGCAAAATCAGTATGTAGCCAAGTGAGTCTGGGTGATGGAGCTTTACTAAAAATCAATCAGTAGCACACAGGGACAACATTACAGCACTTTCCCTCTCCTAGTGTGGAAACAGCGAACAGAAGACAGACGTTCTTGCGATGAAGGAGAGAAGCAAGAAATGAAACCAAGAAATAACAGGAATAAATGTCTGGCTTTTAGGTCAATGGTGGGACTATTTTTCTGTTTCAACAATTTGTTCCCTCGTCTGTACAGAAGCATTCGCAACTAAGTAATGTTTGGTTTGAAGTTTAACAAGAGATAAAATAATGCCTTAAAATTAATAATTACTAAAATTTTAACAGCTATTTTGGATGACACGAGCGAAGGAAAAGAGCAATACACTTTAAAATAACAAAAAAAAAAAAGACGATGACAGATTTGTTCCCACCAAAATGAGAAGGATCTCATCTCATTTTAGCCATGCATTCATCTTAATTCTAACTTCTCTTCTTCTTACATATCTTTATGATGTGCAGGTCAAGGTATAGGGGTGGAATTTGGGCTTTTTCTGCAACTGCAAAATAACTCACAGAATTCATTTCCCTTGCAGACAAAGAGTTTTCCCTTTTAAAGCTGGCATCTCTTGTCATTCCAGGCGTCCCCCCCTCCACTAAGCCAGTTAGCTCTTGTCTATTAATTGCATAGTGCAAATCAGCTCCGGAGCAGCACGAGAGACTGTTTCTAAAATTCCAGTACTTGGCTCACAAGAACAACTTTTGCCAGAAACTGCTCCTACAATAATTGCGTGGGCAGAATTCATTCAGAAGTAACCTTTAAAATAAAGGTGCTTTCCTTGCGCGAGTAGCGAGCACAGAACTGGGAGGCCTTTACAGCTCGTTATCCTAGAGGTGGTGTCGTCGCCGATACAGCTGCCCCGTATCCTTACGGGAATTACACCTCGGGAGCCAGCGCGGTGCGGTTAAGACTCACAAATATGTTTACTGAAAGATCCTATTTTGAGCAACCTTTTAGTCAAACATCAAAACCGTTTAGAAATTATCACCTGCCTCGGCGGAGAAGCAGCAACTCAACAACACGAGCATCTGGATTCTGCGTTTGTGTCAGCCTTGGTAGTTGGTATCGAACATCAGCCTCACTCATCGCTTTCTGAAACACAGCCAGATTTTTACTTCCTAAATGAAACCTGCCCGCACAGTGACATTCCGTCTCACCGGAGTCCTGGAGGAATCGGGTGATTTATGGAAGCCAGTTACTCACGCTTGAAGCCTGGGCTAAATAACAATCAATAATTTATCAATATTTTTAATATGACATTATGGACTCTGATTTTTCTTCCACTGAGACATCTGTAGCACTATAAATAACCTCCCTACTACACCGGAGGAAGATCTGTCCGCAGCACTGACCTCTGAAATAAAGGTCTGCTCAGGGCTGGCGCGTGCCGCACGGCTCCCGGGCACCGCGGCTCATGCGTGTGTCCGCAGCACAGCAGGAAAACACCAAGCGCAAAGGCTGGGCCAAGGAAGACACTTTCGTGGACAGTATCAGGTATCAGGCAACACAGCACGGAAAAAACCAGGAGCATATTTTTGACCTTCCTCTGACAATAGGAGCTTCCTGGAGCACGCACGTTTCGAGATACGCCTTGCTTCTCGTTAGCTCTGCGATTTCCGTGCAACGCCGGTGTCAGTAATGCAGATAACTTGCCTGAATAGATGGAGGAACGCCTCATGCTGACGACAGCTTACGCTGTTGGGCTGTGTAAGCTACCCACGGATGGCTTCATTCCAGAACTGCCTTCTCCAGACACCACCGCTTGGCAGGAAAAAAAATACCCTGTTTTAACTAGAATGGCATCAGAAAGGACTTGATCCTACGGACAGGTGCCTCCAACAGCAATTGTTCCAGTCTTTTAATATTTCAAGTGCTACAAAGCTCATAGCAAAGGATCTAAGCATCTCTATTTCACCACAGGAGAGAAAGATGAAGAGGAATAATAATATTCTTGAAGCGTTTGTCTTAACAAGTACCAGTTCTTGGTTCCAGGGGACAAAGCTAAAAGAAAGTTTGACCCGCTGAAGTGAAGGCTGCAGTCTGAAGGGAATCCAAAGCCTAATACTTCTCTCATACAGACACACAGAATTCGGTCGATTTTTTCCTTTGCGGAATGCAAGCAGAGAAGTGCCTCCCATGGCCCGGTGCAGCACAAACTACGAGATCAGCACTTTTACCACGCGTTTCCACGTGCAAACATGGGTACGACAACCAAAATTATTGCAATTTTTAAGGGAATAGAAATGAAAATAGCAATTCTAGAGGACAGAAGAAATAGTTTCACTTTGATCAGCGTGACCTAGCTTACACATTTCAAAAATCGTTTGGTTTTTAGACATATATTTGTTTAGTTTTAAGACTGCAGCCAGCAGTGAGAACAAACGATCCTGAATCTCCCAGGCCTGGTTTTGGAGGGTCTAAGGTCACAACAATTTCAGTAGCATTTAAAAACGCCCAATGCTTCCGAACACAACTTTACACTGTTTAAAACATAAACCAGCAACGCATTTTGGAAGACGGATAAGAAAGGGTAGCGAGAAAGATTTGGCAAAAAAGAGCCTATGTAACAGAGAAAAATGTAGCCATAAAACCAGCTATTTTGGGAGCAGTGCCTTTTCCTCCATTCCCTCCCTTATCTTTATTCTACCGACTCTCTTGAGAGTGAGAAGTAGGCAGGTGGGAAAACAGAGGACCGTAAGCTTGGGCTCCATTACACAAATGTTTCACTACCAGCCTAACTTTACCCTTGCAAATAGTGCCGCTTGCTCCGACGTACACGTTTGCTGAAGAGTTCGGGACCAAAGTTTAGACTGCAGACATCAAAACATTCTTCCTAGCTCAGCCAGTGTGGGTATTTCATTGTAGACATTGTCCCAGCAACTCCCATCCCACGGGAGAACGGGGATTCCTCATTTTAAACTCAAGTCCATTTATTGACAACACCCCACATTTACCATCATTAAACTCCCTGCAAGACACTGAAGGCAGAAAACCTTACCTGAAACGCCTCGTTATCTATTTCTGACACTAAAATCTTTTCCTTTGGCTCTGCCACCTTGCATTAAAAATTTTACTCTTCATCAGCTGTAGTCATAAAATCTAATACACTAATTAATCTAGCAGCATCGGGAATTTTTGGCCTACAGTACTGAAAATAACAAAAGGTGATACAAGGAACCAGCAGATGGGAACTTTTCCCTTTCTTGACAAAATAGAAGCTAGACAAAATTAAATCCGGACAGTTCCCAGACATGTAAACCCACAGGAGGAGAGGACCGTGTTGCCTCTCGACTCTTCTGCGGTCCACTAAAGCCCCGACGGGAGCACGTGGCTCAGCAAGGTAGCATCTGCTGTTTACATCGGATCTCGGCTTGACCCACCATCTCTCCTCATTAGCTCTCGGTATCTAATCGCCTTTGTGCTAGCACCTTTCCAAATGGGAAAGGAAACACCAGGGAGTACGGTATTTCCAGCTGGGTGCTAAGGTGCCAACTCCAGTATCGTACTCCCGTTAACGGAGTTTCGCTCCTTGCTGCAATGGCGTATTCTACTTCTAACATATATTTCATCTCCCTGCGATATGGCTTAAAACGGACTTAAAGACATTAGAAACTGTGACATGAAAAAGCCCAACGCCCTCATGTTTAGCTCACGTGTTCTTACTGATATCTACAGTATGAAGCCTTTTCTTCCGTGCAACAGCACGGGGGACTACATCGCTCAAGTGCTTTTCCGCAGTTGGTAGGGTTTTTACGGCAGGCTACCTCAAAGATACAGGGACGCCAGTTAGCTACACAGAAGTGGCTCGTTTCTAAGAGTACTGTAACATCTGAAGTAGTCCCTAACCTACCTTTACCAAAAGAACATTACTACATGGTGCATTTTAAAGGGAACATGACATATAAAACTTTTATTTCCAGCAGGCTAGGTTCTTCCTACACATCTGTGCGGCGAGTGGTGCCGTGCAGCAGTGCAGGGGGGTTATTCCTGACTGGCACATGACTGCAATGAAATGTTGATACTCCCTATAAACCCCAAAACGTTTAATGTGTTGGCACAGAGATGCCTTTAATCTCATTTCACGTGTAAAGTCCTCTCCCCCTGAAAAAAAGCTCTTCCTCACACGGAAACCATCCGCAGTGTGTAAAGTAGCCAGTGGCTGTGGCTTTCAAAGCAAACCCAGAAGTATTATTCCATTTTCCGCTGAATAAAAGTATTGAGGTTTCTTTGTCGGAGAAAGGCGAGGCGGGATTCCTTTATCCCCTGCCCTTTCTGCTCACAATGCCATACTCTGTTTGGTGGGCCAAGGAGGGGTGTCTCCCAAGAGATCCCAACAGGATTCAAGGCCTCTGGTAATGGACTCCTAATACTTACTAGAACCATCAACCTCCTCCACGTTTCTCTTTGAACGAGGGTAGTCTGTCAGGAGTGGAAAGCAATTTAAAACCAGTGGTAAAGAGAGAGCTTAGGTAGAGAAGAAAGAATGATTTCTTATCAAAGCTGCCAATAGAGAAGACCCAGGTGGTATGGCAGAGGGGGATCCCAACACCTACCTCCAGCCCAGAATTAGCAGAGGAGATTCAGTAACAAACAGCGGCTTTTAGCAGCTCGACACAACCTTCAGAGGGTGACGATTAACGCCTCTGCTGGGGGCAGAGGGGAGCAAAAAAAGAGCCTAACGTCCTGGGAGGTTCGCAATGCTGAAATTTCCTTCTATGAAACAGGAGAGCCACAGGTTAGCGGGGCGATCGGCACCCGACGTTTCAGAAGGGGTGTCAGCTTCAAGGGTCTGCCGAGAGACCTTCCATAAAACATTTTATATACCTACATGTGCGCGTGAGAAGCCCCAGACAGCGGGAAGCCACAAGAACACGTGGCACGCTTAGTCTTTAGACGTGGTCATTAATGGAGCTCCATAAGCCCTGCTGGGGCTGATTTCTAGACACAGAGAGGGTGGGCACAGCAGAGTGGCTCTTGGAATGGTTTTTCAATTTGGGTCTTTGTTGTTGGGCCGTATCAGAGAGGTGGGTCAAATGATACCCTCCGAGAGCTGCCCCGTTATATTTCATTTCTCATCTTGAGTGAAACCGAATTCTCATTTCCCTGTTTTTCTGTGAAGAACGAAAGCAGTTTGTCAGAAACAAGCAAAGTTTTAGAAATAAAGCGTGCTCTCAGGCAAAGAAGTGAAAGGGTCTGCTTTCACCAAACAATTGTGATTTTAAAAGCATCTACACGCAGAGATGCATTTTTAAGCACTATCTTTGGACAGGAAACACCCCAGACTTTAGTACATACAATTTAGAGTTCTTCTAATACCTTTAAGTGCGGGGGGGGGCGGAAACGTAATCTGTTTTGATAACTCTTGACATTAAACAGTGATAAATAATTAAATATGTTTAACTGTTTCATTAACTAAAGATACATAGATTGAGAGAGCTCCATAGATAGAATATAGATCAAAAAGATTGAGACTGGCTGTAAATTCCCCTGATGTTTTATGACACCATTTGTATTCTGTCACTCACTAGCTTTATGTATAGTCCAAGCTGTGAACTGAATACCCCATTCAGAAAGCCACTCACTCTGCATGTTATTGCAATTTAATATTTTCACACACAGACACATCATTATCTTGGAACCTGACACTGCAAGGAGAATTCAGTAATTTTTCAAGAGTGGGTTGGTTTTTTTTTTGTTCTAATGTGAGCATTGAGGCACAAGATTGATCTAAATGACCACTCTTCCAATATTTAGTCTCTAGATACATAGATCAGCAGGTAGATGTTTGTCTGTGTTTTCAGGGATTCGTCTCATTTCAAACGCGTATGATGGAATTTCACTGAAAGAACTAGAAAGAAAGATTAAGAATCTGTCATTATCAGCAAGAAGAGTATCCTTTACAGTTACGGCTTGTCACTGTGAAGTCGATATACATATATATATATATATATATATATAGACAGGGATGTCCTCAAAGCTGTCTCCTCAGTCTTCAGCGACTGAAACGTGACTACGGAATGGGATTCCTCCACGGAGCTAGGATTCTGAAGGGGCAGTAAATACACGTTCCTCTACGCTCTTTGAGATGAATCACGCGTATAGCTCTTCACATTACAGGTAAAAAAAACCCCATTTGTTTATCAATATTTTAAAAGCCAGGTCACATCAGAAAAAGGACTTTAGAAGTAGAGACAAAGGCACAGCTGATTTCATCCGGGGAAATAGCTATATCTTATACCGGACCCTTAGTAGCTAATCATTAACGAGCAGTACATCCAAACTCAGATATAAGAAAAATCTTTACATGCAAATAGCACTGATGTCCCAAAGAGCTCAGTGCCTTGAGGGCCTGCTCCAAAGTCCAGCGAAGCCCATGGAAAGACTACCATGAACTTCAGCAGGCGCCAGGTTCTGAGCAGCGAGGTTGCGGTGCTGCTTTTTGAGAGTAAACGTCCGGCTGCGGGGAAGGTTCCCTTAAGACGACGGCGATCAGCTCAACAAGGTTACAGGCAAACTTCCACCACGGAATTCATATTTCCTGGTCTTGAGTTAGGAGCCTCAGTTTGCCCTAAGTTACGCCCCCGGTATTTTCATTCGGAAAGAAAGCGTCCCCAGACGAGCCAAGCAGGTACGTACTTCCACCACCGTGCGGAGAAGCAAAATTCACCAACGTAACGCGAGTCGCCCAAAAAGCACGGCCATAGGCGTACAGAAGAGACGCTTAACAGAATTAATTCTGAGGCAGGACGTTTCTCTGGTTAACACCTCAAGACTTATTTCACAAACTGCTAAACAACGATACTTTGATAAAACCAGTTACTGTCCATTGGGTAAAAATAGATTTATAGATAGGTGTTAAGTGCGGCTCCTTTTTCTGATCTACTGGAGCAGACAGCGCTATTACGTAAATCAATATTTAGCTAGGGTATTGACTCCTGGATCATACACGAAACTTTTGCATTATGGCTGAAGGCTACGCGTGTGATTATTTGCACCAGGCTCTGTGTTCTTTCAGGATACAGAGATCTACACGTTAACTGAAGAACCGCACAAAAATGCTGTTTTATCTGAAATGGCAGTTCACAAGTTATACCTAAGTTTAAAGAGGAAGTGAAATACGTACTTTGAAACACGTAGGCCTTTAACACCTGTATCATCCACCTCTCTGAACAGCTACAGAGAAGCCAGAAGCGAGCTTTGAGACATGTTTACAGGTTGATATCCATGTCGCTTCACAGGTGCGTGCTTTTTAGATATATCAAAAAATAATCAGAAACCCCCCACAATAAACAATTTGAGGAATCACTAGAATTTACCTACAGGGCCTTAAACGCACAGATATTCTGCGTGTCTGGAAAGCACGCATCTCCTGCAGCCTGCGGAAGCATCAGCAGCTCTTCAGGCATTTCCTGAAGGACGCATCCATGAGATCCGCTCGGATTCCCGGAAGGCTCACCTTCAGCCACCGGTACCGAGCGGCCGCTGAAATCGCTCCTGAATAGACACTGGCACGAGCAGATGACGAACTAAATTCTGTTCTGAACGTTAGCTAGATAAATACTTGAAGAGTATTCTAGCAGCAAGAATTTAAGAACTCCCAGAGTAGCAAAGATCTGGTTTTTATTCGTGATATATGGGATATATGAGCAGAACTGTTTCTGAGCAGAGGGCTTTTCAAAGTTCTCCATGAGGTATCAACTGCTTTTTAAACAAGACTATTGTGCCATGTAGGGATTTAAATTTATTTTATTCCTATGTGATAATTCTAAAATAAAATATATGATCACTTGCAAGTTGTGCATGTTCTTTATTTCACATTTATGTGATAAAATATAAAATGAAACCAGTCCTTTTCTATAAACAGAAAAAAAAAGGTAAAGCAATTTTATACTACATGAACTTCAAGCACAGCCATTTAAAAATTAATTTACATGATTGAGCCCAAAAGGTCCATTCACTGTGAAATAAAAAACACTAAATACTATCCTGAAAGGAAAGAAAATACCAGACTACGTGTAAACAAAAGCGCTTTTTTTTTATAAGCATCTAAGAAAAAAAGATTTTTAGCCGAACCTGAAACTTGCAAAAGAAAAAAGAAAAAAACATCTGATCCAGTAAATTCAGCAAAAATGTTCCAGCTCCCACCGAGGTGGTTGGAACAAACACAAAGATCATTAATGACACATTTATCCAGAAGTCACGCAGGTATGCGTATCCCTCCCATTTTACAGATGAAGTAGCTGCGGGTAAATTATTGGCTTAAGCTGGTAAAGTTAGTTCATCAGCCTAGGAAAAATCATACGTTGTGCTTTTTCTGCACCTCAGCCCCGTCTCTGATCAGGTAATCTTGTTTCGATATGCTCAAAGCTCGGTGGGGTTTTTTTTGTTTTAACAATAGCGGCGCAGCACCCCGCCCCCCGTTCCATCGCCGCACAGTTCCGCAACTTTTCCACGTTCTGAGCAAAACTTCGCATCCAACTTTCCGTATTTTCTTACGGCCAAAGAGTCGTACGCTGCGAGCACAATAACCCTGGGCCGAGGGGATAAATACGCGCGCTAAATATAGCCCTTATGCTGCGGGCCCGTTCTGGGCACAGAGTCCCATGCCTAAAACTCAGGTAAAGCTGCTCTGCGAGGAAGGTTTATGCAGCGCTGAGGGAAAAGTCTCTTCCCCCTCTCTGCGGCTTCCCCTCGCATCCCGCCGAGCCCAGGAGCGGGGCAGGGGAACCACCACGCAGTCCCGGTCCCGTCCCCACCCGCGCTGCGTGGTTCTCCGGCACTACCCCAGCCTTCCTCCGGAGCCGGCTTCTTCCTCAGCCTCACGAGGGAAACTGCGTTTGGCTCCTTTAGTCCCCCTGAAGTGATTCTATATCAAGTAGGAAATAAAGCTGATTTTTTTTTTTCCCCCCGTAATATCAATAAAACAATAACTTGATATCACTTCTACCAAAACACTGCTGCTATAAAGTTAAAGATATGGAAAAGAAAATTAACTACTGTTTATGACAGCAGTGGAAGGGAAAAAAAAAAAAAATAAGAGCACAGTGCATGCAAGGGAACAGATGGCTTATGTCCAATGTGGCCCATCTTCCGTGTGTTACTTCTCTGGAAAGGAAGGAAGTCCATGGCACTTCAGAAAATAGCAATCTGTCTAAAATACGCTGAGGTTATATAATTGATCATTCCATAAGTTAAGGAAAAAAACCCCAAGCTACATTTCTACATCAGATATTGATCTGCAGATGCTAAAAGTGAATCCCCTTAAACCAGCTATATACCAATATTTGTATATTTTATGCACACACACACAAAATCTCCTGGGTCATGTCCTCAGCTGGTGAAAATTAGTTTCATTGATGTTGATACTGATTTACATGAGTTAAGGATCTGGCCTCCCATTTAAAAAAAAAAAAAAATCCTGAATTTTGTCAGCTTAACCTCAGTTTTCACAGAAGAGAATTAAGCACATGTGTTGTGCTCGACGTTATTCACTGATTATACGTGCGTCTTAAACCAACGCTGCGTGCGCTGACGTCTGAGACACATACGTATTAACAAAACCAGTAGAGAAGGGTTTGTGGCTAAATCATGGTATTTGAAAAGTACCTCATCCAGGGAAGTGCAGGAAATGTAGTTGTGAAGTAGATAAAGTGCCAAGTCCTGCCCCCACCCCACCCCCCCCATGGGGCCAAAGTCCCGCTGAGCCTTGGGGGCTCTGCACCCCCGAATTGGGCTGTATGTGGCCCTTGCTATAACCTCACGGAATCACCGCAGACATCTGTTTGCAGGCGCGTACCAGGAGAGGGATGCACGCACCCTCCCACCCTCAAAGAAATACTCAGAACTACTTTAAGACGTCGCACGCCGGGTGGCGCGTAAAGAAAAGCTACTAGAAGAGGGAGGGGGTATTTGAAATGATGCTGAATTTCAAAATGTTCGTATCTGCACTGCGAGGAAAAACCGTTCCTTGCGCTTGCCTTGCAAAAGCCAGGCTTTGCAAACCGCTTACAAGCAAATTGGGTTGAAAAAACGCCCAGGGAAGCGTGCTAACTCGGTGCTAACAGTCCATCTTCAAACTGGGGAGCTTCGGGCAGACAGGCGTGGATTTTCAACAGGGGAAGCAACCTATGAATCATTCAATAAAACGTACATGCGATAATGAATAGCCAGCCTTCTTTGGTGGTGATAAGATATTTTAACTAAAAACATCAGGGCATGTTTAAAAAATGATTACAAATTATTTTAACAGTGTATTTGCAGAGGGTTATAAAAACAGCTATAATATTTTTGTCTTGGATTCTAGAATTACCAGTGTGACAGCTAATGCAGTAATGATTTGTTTCAAATGCCAGTGTTTAAGCTGTATAAAGCTGATTTTATACATTTTTCCAGTAGGCCGCATTGTAGTTAATGAAATTAAACACACCAATCGCATTTGTCCCCAGGGGATGAGGAACTGAACACGCCACTGGTTTATTTTTTTATTAAAATAAATTGCAGCCAGCAAGATGGACTAATTGCATACAGAATTGAAAAAGAAACATTCCATTGATATAATTAAGCCAATTTTCATGGACAAAAATAGTTATAGTGGATATAAAATAAGCAGAGCATTCACTACAGTTTGACTTCTCCCCACCCTCTGTATTTTGTACAGAACATTAACTATTAAACAAATATGTATCTCAAACGGGCTGACAGCGTTATCTAGCAATGATGGCTAAATTGATCCCAATAACTGACGCCGGGGCATTGTGTCTCATAGCTTTGGTGAGAGAGTTCCTAAGCCAAAAAAAACAGGCCGGCAAAAAACCTACCACCTCAAAATATTACCTTAAAGCAAAACACCTGAAAGATGTAAAAAATAAATCACCCCCCGGGTTATTCTGGTCTGACATTGCACCCCCAAGGCTTGTGCAGCCACTTCTTGGAGAGCTGTGGTCCAGCCTCCGCCGATTTTGTCCGTAATATTACAAAAAGCGAATGGTTGAGAGAAGGTGAAGTCTTTCCAGACCAGCTCAACAGAGACCGAGATTTACCGTGATAGCAGCATTATTCTGTGGCCTACTGGAAATAATTTGGCTGTCTCAGTCCATTTTCAGCTGGAAAACGTCTCCCCAAGAGAACCAGTGGCCTTGTTTGCAGTACAAAAGTGGGTTCAGTGGTACAAAAAAAGGCCTTGCTAGCTTCCTGTGATAAATTTGGGTGAAGCATATCTTTGGGGCTACGTGATGAAAGCTCGTCCACCCTCCAAACAGAAACTTTCCGGTCTCCCACTGTCCTGCACACCGAGCGCTGCTGAGCAGAGCAACTGAGAATGGGTACCTGGGCACAGAGAAGCACTTTACTCCACGGAAAAGGAGTTCAGATTCTAGCCCTACCCACCAATGTTAAACACACATCATGACCCTTACCGCAGGGAAATTTCTTTTCCAATGACAAAAAAATAAATAAAAAATAAAAAATGAAAAAATAAGCAAAGCAAGCTGCTTATTCAGGGTATGAGCATTCAGAAGCACGGAGAAGTACACTTATTCCAGGGAGGAAAGTCATATTTCATTTTCATTAGCAAAGAGGGTCACATCATTCACTGAATGAAGAGAAGGAAAAAAAACCTCTTCAGGACAGGGACACTCTGTTACAGGTTTGGACGCTACATAACACACAACCTACTGCAATAAAAATAAAAATAAACAGCCCGTGAGTAGGTAGCGGTGATGCATGAAAATCCATTAAGAAAATAAAAGAAATAATAAGGTCATAGATCTTTTCCACTACGACATCCCTGACCTGAAATTCCTCCAGAAAAAAAAAAAAAAAGCCATATTTAAGATCAGAAAACACAGCAGTAATTTTGGTGTGGAACACTGTGGAGTACTGACATATCAACAGGCTGTTATCCAGCGAGTGGAAACAAATGTGTTTGCACATATCCTTCACATGTCTTCATTCTCAACTGCAGATGGACACTGTATGTATATTTTTTATGATATGCTGATTACTTACCCCTACAGGATTAAAAAATATCTTTGGGGAAATAGGCATGAGAAAAATCATTATTCAGCTAAGATTTTGATCCTTTCAGTTTGCATTCAGAATTGCATGAGTTTATCATTTAAATAATCTTTAACTGGAAAAAAATAATCATATCCAGTAACAGCAGGAGAGCCAGCAAGTTGCAGAAACAAAGCATGAGCTTGCCCTGGCCCATAGAGAGCACGGGCAGTCATCAGCCTTGCTCTCCAGAAAAGGCCTAGATTGTAAACGGAGATTTTTTCTTCCAATAAACAATTTCTCACACCATAAGTTTACTGCAACAGGAAAAAAAAAATATAAGAAACAGAGAGAATGCAAATTTTACAGTGAGAAGGGCAAAAGCAAGTCTGAAAAATGTGGGTTCTTTTCCTGACCCCATCCCCAGGAGCGGACGGGGATCCTCCCCAAGTCATCACGCACGCTGCCTCCACTTCCCCAGCTACGCCCTAGAGCTAACAATACCTTCCCCACCATCGAGGTGGCTACTGAGCCTTGCCTCGTTAACGTTTGCAAACTTTTTCAGGCCTTTGTCTTTGAAGCACTGTATTAAATAGTACAGAGCTTTTATAAAATGTACAAGCCATAATAATCATAGCCATAACAACAATAATAACGCTTTTCACTCAATAGGGCCTTTCCTTCTGAGAATCTCAGGGTGCTTTACAAACATTAATGAACGCAGCCACGCCACAGAAGGATATTTCCCTCTCAAACAGAAGATTCCCTTGTCATTCAGTTCAGGTATTTCAGTTCACAATTGAGCCTGTTTGTGCAGCCAGCAGCGCAGCCCGTGCGGGCAGGTGTAACCCCTGTGCAGCAGGCAGGCTGGAGCATTCCTTTAGCACCGGTCATGGAACGGTTACATCCGACTAAGGAGCTGGGGTATTATTACAGTGAGCAACAGCGATGAATTACACCGCTCCTGTGTTGTGAAATCCTAGCTCCTGCATTGCATTCTGCCTAGAAGCGAGTGGAGATTTTGTGCGTTTCAGGTACGCTTGGCTTTCTCCCGGTTGATAGTTCAGAATCCTGCCCATTTCCAAGTCGTATTACGCTAGTAATGTATGACTGAACATTGGACGGTGTCTGCCTGCCTGGGGAACAGAAGAGCAATTCTTTGCTCTTTCTGACCTCGGTGGCTTCATCAGGTATTTTTAATAGCAACCTTTAGAAATATGCTTGTTTTCATTTCCCCCCCCTAGCTCATTAAAGACCTAATCTGCTATTGCTGAACTTGGACTTGCACTGCAGTTCCAATACGAAGTCTAAGAATAAGGCAGCTTTATTTGTTGCTAAACAAAGTTTTAAAAATACAAGTCACCATTTCTGCACATAACATACTGGTTCGCGATCACAGAGTACCTGTGGTTTTACTATGTGTTACAAGACCTCTGTACACACATTATCAGTTCGACAGACAAATGCATCTGCATTTTGCATCGGCACAGTGTTTTTATAGGGCACGGGAATTTAGTGAAATTGGAATAACGTACCGTTCTTTGATGAGCTTTAGAAACTTACTTTTATGTACGCACACGCAAATGCCCCGTGATGTAAACACACGTGGATAAACATCACACGCATTTCACACACAAACTACAGGAACGTCTACAAGCATTGACTTTATTGCAGGCCAAAATTCAGTCCCTGATTTTTGTGTCGTCTTCGTCTTGAGCTCCTTAAACCTGCTGCGGGCAAGTTCAAACAGTCCCCCACGTCAAGTGACCAATTCATTCCTCCCGTTTGCCGAGTTTCTCCCCGGGACGAGGAGAGGGAAGCGCTTTGCAGTTGTCCCCTCTGCACTTTCTCAAATAAACCAAGCGAGGAGGGCAGCTGAATCGATAAGTTGTATTTGTAGAATTTGGCTTTATTTTTTTTTTTTTAAAGACCAAACTGATCTTAAATCCGCGGTAATTTTGGTTGAAGCACTAATTACACATCACCTTAATTAGCGGATCAACCCCCCCCCCCCCTTTCCCTGCCCGGCATCCCTAATTGCCTAATTGAACAGATCCGGGGCAGGGCGGGGGAGGGCGAAGCAGCCGAGGCTGCCGCGGCGGCGGGGACCCAGAGCCGGCGGCCTCCGCACCTGCGCCGGCCCCGCGGAGCTGCGCGCAGACAGGCGCGGCGTTCCCAGCCCCGGGCCGGGCTCCGCGTGTCCCCGCGCAGCGGTGCGCAGCCCCACGGGAGAGCACGGAGAGCGCCCGGCCATCGAGGAAACGACCCGGGGAAGGGGGGGGACGGGGGGACGGGGGACGGGACAGGCAGGGGGGAGCGCCGGGACCCCCGCACCGCCGGCACCCCCCGCCGCCGCCCCGCACAGCCCCTCTGCCGGGGAGCGCCGGCGGGCCGGGCCGGAGCAGCAGCGCGGCTTCTCGCTGCCTTTCCCCGGCTTCCCGGGATGCGTTTGTGTGTTCGCAAGCGAGCTGTTGGCAGAGCTCGGGGCCTGGGAGCCCGTGTCCAGCTCGGGTCCGGGGATCGGGGTACAGACAAGGCAGAGGCGGCGGCAGACTTCAAGATGTAAAAAAAAAAAAAAAAAAAAACCTCAAAAAAACCCAAACCAAAAAAACCCCACACAAAACCCGGCAAACCAAAAAAAACCCCACCATCCCTAAACGCCCGAAACCGCCATAAATTTTCGTCCTCCGTGTGTTCCAATGTTGGAACCGTCTGTTCAAGCACAAATACAGTCGCACGCCGAGAAGTGGTACTTGGACTCCAGCCTCTGCGTTCGCTGCTCTCCCGCTCCCTTTTCCCTCCACCATCTCACCAGCCTTAATTTAAAAAAAAAAAAAAAAAAAAAAAAAAAAGCAGTAAAAGGGAAGCCTGTCCTCTTCGAAGGCGAAGTCTTAAACCGAGGAGCAGGTACCGGGGACCACGCTCGGGCGGTCGGGGAGGGCACGGCTGGATTCGCAACCATTTTCCTGTCAATCCAGCCTGCCCGGGAGGATGCAACAGCTCTGTCTAAAATCTCAGGCTTGAAACTTTGACTTTGTCGTATTCCTAATAACGAAAAGCAAGCGGGACTGCAGAAGTACTGGCCACCGTTTTCCAGCACAAACATTTTATTTAGAACCCGAAATCCATCAAATGCCCATCCGTGTGTGGCTTGGAATTCTGTTTCTACTATGCAAACGTAATTCAGGGATTTCGAAAGGGAACGCATTTGCTTTAAACGTGCAGCGCCCAACTCATTTCTTTGCCACCTCTCCACTTTCTCTTTAGCAGAGGAGAGACCGTCAGCTATCGTGGGAGCTTCTCCCTCGTCACCAGCATTTTCTTTGCTCGCTGAAGGACGGGGCCCGCTGGCCGCGGGGGCACGGCCCGGCCTGCTCCAGCAGAACCCCTTCGGGGCTACCGGCTCGCCAAGCTCCCCAGAAGCGCCGGGCACCAGGCACGGTCCTTCGGGGCCCCTAACGAGACGAAAAGCCCCAGGGCGGGGGGTGCGGGGGCCGCCGGGTGCCCGCCCGCCGGCAGCGCTCACCTGGAGCGCCGGCACCCCCGGGGCTGCTGCGCCTCCTCGCACCCTGCCCAAGCCCCAGCTTTTGATTTACAACCGTCACATCCGAAAGGCTCCCACCCCCAGAGGTGAGCGATAAAGTGAGCAAAAACAATTCCCGTCTCTGGTTCAGCTCCGCCGCCTCCGATACCTGCCTTTCTCCTGCTGAGTCGGATTAAAATTGCCGAGAATTTCACTGTAACCCCCACCCCAGCGCGCACACACACGTTCATCCCCTTTCCGAGTCAGGTAATAGAGTCGAATTCCCAGAGGAGCCTCACATCTGCTTAAAATATTGTCCAATGAAATGAAATTCTACAACATATTGTGTTTTTAATATACTGTATACTGCTGCCTCGCATGCCTCGTCGGCCGACCGTGTGCGTATCGCTTTACCCCGGGATATATGCAGGCATTAATAAATACAAGCACACTCTAATGGAGGCTGGAGCACCTAGAAGTGCGGGCGGAGAGGTGTGCTTGGGAAGGGACGCGCGGGATTTCGCGCAGGAACTGAAGTTCTCGCTACCTTGCCGGCGTAAATACAGCAAGATCCAGACACTCGTGTCCGTGTTTAATCTGTTTTGCAAATAAATACTCCTGGGATATTGAAACCTTAGCTTTGGACTACTGTTTTGAACTGTGATCCCTAAAAAATCCTCAGCTGAAACCCCATAAACCGTTGGGCCTTGTATTGTATTAAACACCTGATTTTAATCAGAGCTCAGCCCTCCAAATAGACACTTCCAGTTTGTATTAGCAGCGCTCACTCACAGACCGGAGGTTTCTGAACTGCAGCTCCTTCTGCTGAAGGGAAGTAGTTGCTTCCAGGCGCAGAAGTCCCAACTCATCTCTCTAGCACTTAAGATATCCAGGCACTGAAAACCTCTCACTCCTTAAGCCGCAGCAGCTTGCTTACCGCTAGCAGAGCTCACGGGGGAGGCCGGGCGGTGTGCGCGGCTCCCACCCGCGCTCAAACGCGGCCGGACCCTGCCTTGCACACACGGGCACACATCTGCAAAAACCCGGACCCTGCCTTGCACACACGGGCACACATCTGCAAAAAACCGGGTGCCTTTTGCAGAAGCAAAAAGAAAGAGGAGGGAGGAAAAAAAGAAAATAAAAAAGGGGGAAAAAATTATTCCACTCTATTCAACCTCGCTTTCACAGCCAAGACAGCTCTGAAAATTACTCTTCTCCTTAACAACCTAAAACAATAAGTGGGGGTTTTTTTAAAAAAAAGTTATTATTTGAACGGGGCGTTTAAAGAATGTTTATTGAAAAAAAAATTAAAATCTCAGGATTACTTGAAAGACAACTTCCCAAATAGCATCGCAGCGCGGACCATGTTGAGCACGCTAAGTGTAAAACCTCCCCGGCTCTGAGCGGCATTTCTGCGCACAGAGCTGCGTTTGTGAGAGCGAGGAAGGTGTACGGATGTCACACACACAGAGGCACGGGGCTGTTTGGGGAGCTGGGGAGCCTTAATGGAGCGCATTGGAAAATGGAGCCGCATAAAGGCAAATTGTTGGGCCTTGGGGTTACCTGCCTGTTGTGTCGGTTTGAAAATAAAAGCGCGGAGCGGCGGTCGGTGCTCGGGCACCGCGGGACTTGCCGCGACCGCCGGCAAACTCGGTAACAAAGCGATTTTTTTCAAAGCAAGCCGGACTGGGGACCGCACTGGTCTGTCGGGCAGGATTTGCGAGATGTCCTCTCCGGGCAGGGAGGGGGGGAAGCTGCAGCTTATACCAGGGAGCCGGGACCAGACCTGCAGCAAGAAATGCCCGCTGACCTTGAGGAGTTGAAAAGGCTCCCGAATAACGAACTTGAATTACAAAATAAACCTTTGAGCCCACGTGTGAGAGCGCTGCGTACGCTCCTGGTGCCTGTGACCCTTCGCCAGCCCGGGTTTGAAACTACGCCCAGTATTTAACCCAAAACGGGATTTGTCACCGCAGGGCCGGGGCTCCGGCTGCCCGCCTCACCTGGGGAGCTCTGCCCCCCCCCCCCCCCCCGAGCTGCCCCGAATCGCGACAGAGCGATTTACGTGCCAGGGGGGCTGCCGGGGAGCCCCGCACGACCTCATCGTCCAGCTCTTAATGCGTCAAAGTCCTCCCGAAAGACTCCCTGTGAAAACGCCCGCGATTTAACCAAAGCCGGCGCCGCTACTCTCCGAATCTTCCTCCAGGCACTACAAGCAGAGTTTCTAGCAAGGCGCAGACTACGCTGGAACTTCTGCAGCCTTCAGATATTTCGCACAGAACCAGAGCGAAACAGAAACTAAATTAATAATAATTAATAATAATAGTACAGATAGGCTGCCCGGGCACCGGGATCCTCTGCTGCACCGAGCCTAACAGTTAATCGGCGAGGAAACAGACCGAGCGTTTACAGCTGGACTCTACGGGAGCGGGGGCAAAAAAAAAAAAAAGCCCCACTCTGCCCTACAAAAGCCACAGTCTCCTCTGAAAATCCAGGCTAAAAACGGTTCGAAAGAAAGAAAGGAAAAGGGTCCGGTGGAAGACGGAGGAAAAAGCTGCGCGAGACTTACGAGCTGCAATTCCACCCCCAAGTAAATTTTAAAAAATTAAAAATTAAAGACACTCCCCCACACTCCCCTCCCCCAGACCTTCTTAACCCCCAGCTGGGACACCCGAGCTGCGTTCAGGATCTTCCCTCTGGACCTGCGAATCCAAAGCCCCTCACTGAGAGCGGATCCATTTTTGCTACAAATTCTCTTCCTTCCCTCTCCTCGATAATTGTTCCCGAGACTAGAAGGGTTTCTTTTCCCCCCCGTCTGCCTCTGCCTGTCTCTCTCTCTCTCCCCCCCTCTCTCTCCAGCGTTAAGTCTCTCCGGCTCTCGCAGGCAGATGCCAAACGCAGACCTCTAGCGCCCACTATTTCAAAAGCCAGGAATATTATTTCACAAGACTTGGAACGACTCAATAAAAAAAAAAAAAAAAGTTGCTATCCCCTTTCGTCAACTTCCAGCTAACTTTCGCTTTTCTCCCCCGGCCCCGCGCAGCTCGCCGTTCGCCCGCGGCGCCCCGCTATAGCGCGCCCGGGCGCGGCACAGGGCAGCGCGGAACGGCGCGGAGCGGCGCGGAGCAGCGCGGGACGCCCGGTCTCCGCGCACACGGGGCGGGCGGCGCGGCTGGCCGCCGCCGCGGGGAGGGAGAGGGGCTGCAGCCCCGCACAGCCCCCGGCCCGGCTCCGCGCCCTCCTGCCCCGGCCGCCGGGGAGCTGGTACGCGGAAGAAGGCAGAGAAAGGACCTACTTTTGGGCAGTTTTCTCGCCCGCGCCTTGGATCTCATCGTGTCGGCTTGTGGATTCCTCTCCTCCTCCTTGAGCCCAGAAGCAGCTACACACTATCTTCATCTCCCAAGCATTGTCAGTTTGGACACCTTCGCACATGCGCACAGAGCATTCAATCTGACACCCTCACCAGGGCCAAAAAAACTTTCCAATGTATTCATCATCATCAGGGGTTTTTTTTTTTGGTTTTGTTTTTTTTCTTTTTTCTTTTTTCCTTATCCTCTTCTTCAGACCACTTATCTCTCCCCCCTCCTCTCTCCCAGCACCATCGCAGCCTTCCCCTGATCTGCCCCTTTAAGAAAAATCAGCCCTCTCCGCTCCTAACCCTCTGCACACTGACCTTACACACTGGACAATATTTAAGGATCAAGGTGCCATCCTATAAAGAGGTGATTATCATTATATTCTTATTCTTATTATTACTACTACTAAATAGCAATGCTGTAGAGAGAGTTTGTTAATGGATGTCATCTTGTAATCGTACCTATTTTAGACATGCTTTTATTTTTGATCTGAAAAATATTTATTTACAGTAACTTTTCAATCAGTGTCTGTCTGTATTTTCTTCCTTTTTACCCTTTTCCCTTTCTTGTGCCCTTCGGCTCGGGAGCTTGCCTAACTTTTAAAATAACATAATTTGTGCTTTGTGTGTTCTGCCGTCATTTCTCGCGTTTCTACCAGAATATTTCTGCTCAACACCGGCGCTGGAAAGCCTGTGCTCTTTCTCCCCCGGTCGATTTGCCCGCGTTTGTGAACGTTTGGACCCAGAACGCGAACCCCACGCCCTCGCTCCCCTTCCCGGGGGGCCAGGCGGTGCCCCCTGCGCGGGGTGCGGACCGGCCGCCGCCGCTCTCGGGGCAGCTCAGCCCCGCTCCGCGCTTCCCGAGCGGCCCCCGCTGCCGCTCGCCGGGGAGGGCCGGGATGCGGCTCGGAGGAGCGGCGGGCCCCGGGCCCTGCGCCCTCGCCTCCCCGCCGGGCAGCGGCCGTCGGGCGGCGCGGATCTCCCGCGGGAGCGGCGGGGACGGGAGCGCGGCCGCGGACAGCGGGTGCCGTGCCGCTTTCTTCTGCGTTTCAGGTGGAAGGCAGCGCGCTGGGGAAGCGCTCCCGAGGGACGGGGGAAGCCGGGAGAGGCGCGGACACCCGAGAAAAGGGGGGAGAGGAAGGGGGGAAAAAAACCCACCCCACCCCACGGAGCGATGCCGGCGAGCCCCGCAGGACCTGCCCGTCACCCCCGGGAGCGAAGGTAGAGAGAGCCCGGGCAGAGCCGCTTTGAAGAAAGAAGCGAAGTGTAAATAGCCCGATGATTGATGTGCTGTCTTTGACTGCGGAGAAAGCACTATTTTAATTCAAGTGGCCAGGTCAGATGGTCACGGAAGAAGGTTGAAAGGTAGGATTTAATGAGATTAATATGGAGAGAGAGAGAGAGAGAGAGAAAGCGCGCGCCTTCATAAACATTCAATAAAATAATGGGGTTCGGGAGAGCGCTCTGTTTTGCGCTTAGGTGCTAACCCATACCGGGGCTCGGCGAGCAGAAAAATCAGGAGCCCCCTCACCGAAGGGCATTGCAAAAACAAAGCAAAACTTCTGTGGGTGCGTCAGGTCTCTGCTGGAAGCCATTCTGCCAGCTGCACTTTTGCCCTGCAGGTGGAACTGGGGAGGGGGGAATATTCTTGCTAATTACCGGTTTTCCCCTCCTCAATAAACTCTTTAATTGCAAATGGGAGCAGGGCCCTTTCAGATGCTACCTAGGAGCCAGCGTTAAAGGGAAGGGTGGTGGAGAAGGAGTCCAAATAAAATAAATACATTTGAAGGGAACTTGTAGCCACGTGTCGCCTAAAATGTTGAAATGGTGCCTGTGAATTCCTTCCTCGAGGACGCGTTAGTGCACAGGTAGCCGTTTCACTGCATGGCGGGCACCCCGAGGTTGGAAAAACAAGCTCTTCTGAGCTGCACCGGTGAAACAGGAGCTCTAATGTTTCCAATTCATTGAAATATTTCTTCCAACGCTCTTGGACGCTAGCTGTCTCCCGCATCCCCCCAGCTGAGCTGCTCATGGGACAGAGGGGTTTCAGTTCGAAAATGTCGTCCCGGGTTATTTCTCCCTATTATTCCAGCGGTCTTCTGGCAGAAGACGCTGGCTGCGCACGGGACGTGCTCAGCCCCGACCCGAAGCGAAGCCGGGAAACCCGCGGCTACCGAGGAGAGGATGTCCCGGTGACCGCGTCCCCCTTCCCGAGCCGGGAAAACAAAGGGCACGGAGGGCCCGAGCGACCGGCCGCCGGGCTGGGACGGCGGGCAGGGCTGCCCGGAGCCGCGGCCGGTGCTCTCCCGCAGCCCTCCTCCGGCACAAGCCTGGCTTTTGTTTCCTTGCCAAAATCTCCTGCATCCCCAGCATTCAGATTCCCCCTAGGAAATAGTTCCTACGGTAAATAAGCATGCACTAGCGGACCCGCTCGCAGATACTTTGGGAGACGCAAAACGCTTTTGGGGGTGCACGGGGAGGGGGGGAAGTTTCCTCCGCGCTTTAGCCGATGCTTCTGCAAACGAAGCCATAGAGAAGCGATCGAAAAGTCATCGTGCGACTCGGCGGCAGCCCGGCCGAGCCGAGGGTTGGGGTTGCCCTCGGCAATCAGTTTTCTTTTCTTGCATTTCTCCCTCGCTCCGGCCGCGTTAACTCACGGGCCAACGGGAAAGGCTCCCCGGGCTGGAGCGAAGCTCCCGCCGCCGGCGGGCACGGCAGCGCCTCGGGCTTGCGCTGCGCTTTTGTCGGGCCGGGAGGCAGCGTTGGAAAGGGGGGAGAAGGAAAGAAAAAAAAAAGAAAAGAGGAACGAATTTTTAACTGAAGGTGTCGGGGGGTGCTGACGGCGGACTGTAAGGCGTGCGGGAAGCACACGCTGCCATTCCCGACACCGGCACGGTCCCTTCCAGCACCCGGCACGGCCAGGCGGTTGCGGTTCGGCAGCCGCCCGCCCCCGGGAACGGGCCCCGCTTCACAAGCTCGTTTTAAGCCAAAAACGCTCTTAGAGGCGGCACGGTTGGTAGCGAGGGCAGGAGCCGGCGAGGCTCTGGGGACAGCGTGCCCGCTCGGAGAGCAGCCGCCCGACCCGCCGCGCTCAGGACACGCTCTTCCCTGCAGAGATTGATTCATGGCTGCCAAGGGGGCCTCGCCGCATTTCGGACGTGAATGCCCAGGGGAAGGAGCAGGACTCCCCAGGGCTGCGGCACAGCAAGCCCCCACCCCCCCAAGCAAAGTGTGCAGCTCGGGGCCGGGAGGAACCCCGCAGCCCTCCCCCCGAGCCCGCAGCCGCCCCCGGGGCTCCCGCCAGCACAGCCCGCCTGGCCGGGCGAGCATCCTGCGGCTGCCACCGACTTTTACAGCTTGCACCTGTTTGAGTGCGTGTCGCTTCCACGGAGAATGGCAAATTAATTAGCGTGGGGGAAGGGAGAGGGGCCAAGAAGCTTCTCGGCTCCCCCAGGTCAGCCCAGGTGGCTGCCAAGGACCTGGCACAGGGAGCTGGCGGCTCCCGCCCGGCCGCGGTGCCCACGCAGGCGGCCCCGCACGCCTAGGGACACGAGTGCTCCGCCACTTCGCGCGAATTTGCGAGGAGCTCTCCCCAAAGCGAGCTTGGGGCACCCCTGGAGCCAGCTGTAAGGGGCAAACGACTCCCCCGGAGGCGGCCGCTTTTCCACCGAGCCTTAATAATTGTCTCCTCCAGGGAAACGAGCAGCCTTTGCAGTGTCCACCACACGCGTGCCAGGGGAGAGGGACCCGTCGAGCTCCCAGTGTCGGGCAGGGCACAGCCGAGCCGGGGTGGCCGGCCGGGTCTGGGGGTACAGGCAAGCCGACGGTAGGGAAATCCGCCTGTTAAGAGCTTATATCATCCGCCCTTGCTCCTGTTTGCACCTTCATCCCTGCTTCCTCGCCCAGCGAATATACATTTCAACACACGAGCCCCGCAGCGTGCCACATGCACTTCAACGGGGATTCACGGCAGCTCTTTAGAGGGGGGCGCTGGAGCGGCTGTAATTTACGGGTGGGTTGCCCGGCATTTTCACTGCAAAACCCCGTGTTCCCAGGTATTTTATGAAGCCAGCTTTGAAAATGCGCTCCAGGTGAAACTTTGCGTGCGAGCCTCCCCGATCGAGTTTGTTCCAAACCAGATGTAATGCCGCTCCGGCCCCCCTCCCGCGAGTCTGGGCTGGCAGGCGGTCGGGGGCGAGGGCTGGGCACTCGGGGGGTGCCACCGTTTCGGCAGTCGGGGACGGGGGAGGGGAAAGGCGTTTTGCAAGTTGTTATGCACAAGTATTTTTAAGCAGAAAAGAAGATTAAAATGGTTGAGATAGTCCGGCTTGTCCAGGAGCTGCCGCACATACAGAGTAACCCCTTTCCCTTCCCAAGGATTTTCGCATAAATTACTTATTGTTTCTGCGCAACATTGCGGGGAGATTAGACCAAGAATTAATATTTTAAACTACGCAAGATCCCCGTGGCATACGACGGGGTTGCTCTCCGTTAGGGTCAGCGAGCCCCGGACAGATTAGGCGGTAAGAATGTCACACGCTTCCCTAGAGATTTTTCCTTTCTAATCTGCCATTAATAAGCGGAGGAAGCACACAGCCGCCACATTGTAATTAGGCTCTGCCTTAAATCCACGCAATCAAAGAGCAGTTTGCCTTTCATCCCCGCCGGTGCCAAGGAATTTCAACACCTTTCGGACGCGGTTTAAAGCCCCGCTTCCCTGCGTGATGCAGGCGCAAGGGGGCAGTTAAGGACAGCCTGGAAGCCCGGGCCGCCGCTCGGGTGGCTGCGGGGTCAGCAGCGGCGGGAGCGGGGCCGGGTGCCCCGCCGGGGCGGGCGGGCTGCACCCCCGCCGCGGAGCCTTCGCCTCTCCGCCGCTCCGGCCGGCGGGCAGAAAGTTTGTTTGCTTTCACAGCAGCAGCTCTGCTGCCTGCCCTCAGCGGCCAAGCGGCCGGGGGGAGGGCGGAGGGAGGAATAAAAAATAGTAAGAAATAATAAAAATCAAAGGCTGGCTGCAGCCTGCCCGCCGTTACGAGCCGGAGACAGCCCGCGGGGTCAGGCAGAGCCGGGCTGGCGAGCCCCCGAGTGAGCGAACCGAGCCGGGCTCACGCCCCGGCCTCGCCGGGGTCCGCAGCCGGCCGGTGCCGGTGCCCGCCCGGGGCGGGGAGCCCACAGCCGGGCTGGAGGGGCCGGTGGCGGCACCTCCGGAAGGAGCAGTTGGGGCACAGGGCTCAAACGCTCTTTGCACGCAGGTAAAGAATGATTTAGGCTAGGTCCGGGGAGGCTTATCATCTACCCGATAGACCCGAGTAGCTCCTTTCCTGAAAAAACCTATTTGCACACTCATTGGTTTAAAATAAATTTTTTTTTACCCGAAAACCTTTGAGAAGCTCCAGAATAAACACCACTCTGAGAAAGACAGAAATGTCTGCATTGTGTACGGGGGAAAAAAAGCCACACTTACTGGTCCTCCTAGCAATGAAATACATGGGGGTGGTGGTGTTAGTATCACTGCAAAACCTGTGCGTGCATGTTCCTGTCCTGCAGCTCTCTTTCCTGATACTTAAGCTGCACTGAAATCGGTCTTTGCATCAAAGTGCGTTTATCAGACTTTTTTTTCTTATTTCTAGAAGAAAACACTGGCTCCTCTGGCCATGAAAAAATACCGTGTAAATTGCCATTTAAGATTTTTCAAAAAACATGTTCAGCTATAAGAATTCCTTCGAATTCGTTACACTCCAGTATGCAAGGCTACGCCTTGCTGGTCCAGGGTAAGGTAAAAATGCATGTCCTAAAATAAGAAGTCGTAAAAAGAAAAGCAACATTTACATTTGAATATCTAACTTGAACAGTATTATAATTACAATCGTAAAAGATCGTGCACTGTTGTCTTTAAAACGCCAGCCTATGAACAGACAGTTTTCCGAGGATGTAAACACAGCAGTTTTAATCATGACGGTCTCTTGGAATGAAGGGAAATTAAGGAGTTATAGCAATTTTTTTAGACGTTCGATCAAAATATTTTTGCCCGGAGAATGCTTGCCAAATGAAAGCAAAATGGAAATGATGGGCGCTGTAATTCGGCGAACAGTTTAGTAATGGAAAGAGCCCAAGTCCCTAGTCTCTCGGGGCAGAAGGTTCTCGTTCCCCCGGGGGTTTTTGGAATGGTCCTCTCCCGCGGGGGGGTGGCACTGGGAAACAGGTATTGGGCAAGTAATGCTCGGTCAAGCATTTTTCAACCGAAATCCAGTATTCTGAAGACACTAAAACGATCTATATCGCCTTTCTTCTCGAAATTAACAGTACTCCCCCCTACTTAAAGGCTAAAGCGAGCCATAGCATCCAGCGAGACGCGGAGATTTGGCACGTTAACTCTTTCGCGATGCCGCCTGGAAGGGAGCGGGCAGAGCAGCATCGGCGCAAACCCCCCCTTCGCCGGGGAGAGGAACACGGTGCTGCCTTCAGCTAGTCCGGAGTCACCGGGGGCTCGCAGCCCAGGAAGAGAGTTTCTTTAATTAAAGTGTTATGGGGGGAGGCGAGTGAACCGAAACCCCTCCAAATTGCATTTGCTACCCTGCCAAAGCTCAGTGCCTTCCCAGCTCGTCCCTGCCTCGCAACAGTTACCAGCGGGACCACAGCGGGCTCCGGAGGTGATGAAACCCCCCCCCGCCCAAGCTCCGACGGGAGCCCCGGAGGAGCCCGCTCAGAGCCGAGGGGCGTCCGGGGGGTGCCCCCTTGCTCCCCACTTTGTCTGTGCGGGGGGCCGTGTGTCAGCGCCCGCAGCGCGATGCCGCCCTGACCAGCCCGGGGCGGGGGGGGGCCCAAGGCCGCCCCGGTTCGCCCCCCACCTTCACACGGGGCCGCGGCCGGAGGTGCGGAGCCCCCGCGGGTTACGCGCCTGCTTTGCTTGCGCTTCCCCCGCTACCGATGGCTGCAGCGGAGCTGGCTGTATAATTATTAGCTATTAATTGAGTTCAAGACCTTTTATGGCTATGGGAAATGAGGAGTCCGACCACTAATCCCAAGAAGGGTCTGCGCACAGCCAAGAGCTATGAAAAAGCCATCCAGGGCTGGCTGGGCCCGGCCTGACACAATGCCCCTGGGGGCGGGGAAAGCATTAACGAAAAAAATTCATTAGGTGAAAATTATAGAAACTTTAAACCGATGGATTTATTTACGAGATCCCTTTGGGGGCTGCCACTCGAGAGCGGGGGGGGGGGGAGAAGGGGGCAGAGGTGCAAGAGCCCCGCGGCGGTGCCCGGCTCGGGCAGGGGGGGGGACAGGGGCTGCCCCCGGGCTTCCCCGCTCGCCCCATCAAGCCGGTGCCCGGCAAAGGTGAGGAGCGGCGGGCAGGGCCGCGCCCGGCGGCTCCCGGGGCTCCCGAGCCTTCCCCCCCCGGCTCCCCATCGAGCAGAGGGGTTCGTCTTACCGATTCAGTTTCCATATAGCCTTATCTTTACACGCTTCCACCTTCCAATTAAACTTCCCCAAATTGCCAAAAGCCTTATTTGCATGCAAGGGACTCCGTTCAAAGATGCTAACTTATTGTCTCCTCTCAGAACTTAACATTTCTCTCTTCAGTTCCCACTTGAAAGAAGTTTTAGAACAGTATTCAAAGACTGTCCAAACGAACAAAACCTTCCCCTTTGCTCGGGAGAGAAATCCGGTGTATTCAATAAGAGGGCATATTCTCAGAAGTTTGCAGATTTGGTTTTAAAGGGTGTATTGTTCGTGCCTTTTTCCTGAAACTTTTTTTTTTTCAGAGAACGGCTCACATGCCTGCAAAGGATTATTAAAATAAAACATCATAGAACTTTTTTTTTCCCTCCCTCTTTTTTTCACTGTTTAGAATTACTTTTCTGGAAGAGCTTTCGAAGCATCCCCTCCCGCCCCCCAAGTCATAATTAAGAACACTTTTTTTTTTTCCTAACAAACAGGAAAAGTAAAGAATCAAACCTTTTTCCAAAGGCTCCTTTTTTCTTTACACACTAACAGAGTTCTGCACTTTGGAAATACTTATTTGTTACAAATACACCTGAAAATATTCTTGGTGCTGGATAGATGTTGTTCATCTACAGCAGAACAAATTAAAGCAGCGAGGCTTTCATACTAGGCAAAGCTAGAAGCATCTCTGCAAGCATAAAATAAACGCAGGCTACAATTCTTACTAGGCTTTCGAAAGCTGTTTAAAAGGTGACAGGATCTCTGTCTTCAAATCCCCCCCCCCATCCCCGCATTTTTCTTTTTAAGATTAAAAGAAGATGATCCAATGAGCTGAGGATGTAGGACTCCCTTTGGGAATGCGATAAACTGCAAAAAGCCAGTGGCAACCCATTTATGATTAACTCCTTTTTATAAAGGTGCATAATGGAAGCAAACAGGGACCCGACGGGACATGAACATATTTTATTCATTTAATACAAAGCAGCTTTAAAAAAAAAACTTTAAAAAACGCGGTTCAGAGCATAACTCAAGGGCCGGCGGAGAGGAAAAAAAAAACTTATGGGGTGTGATGTGATTTTGCTGTGATCCTGCGCTCACCAGCGAGGGTGCGTAATACCCCGAGGAGCGCGAGAGGAACGCGCACCCCAGGCGCCGGCAGAGCAGCGTGGGCAGGGGGCGACCGCCCCGGCCCCCCCGGGCAGCCCCACGCGTGCACCGGCCCCACGCGTCTCGGGAGCGTGGCGCAGGCGGGGTGGGGGTAGCCCCGGCCAGCCCCTTGGCTCGGGGGGATCCCCCCGGGCCGGGCAGTGCCCCCCGGGCCCCCGCAGGCACCGTCGGGGCCGGCCCCCCGGCAGAGGCGGTTCTCCCGGCTCCAGAGGCCCCGGCTGCCTCAGCAGAGCCCTGGCAGCACCGAGCCTTTTCCCGCTAACCTTAGCGGCGGTAGAAATGCTCCCATGAAATAATACAAGCGTGCACAAAGAGCTCCTGTCCTCGGGTTCGTAGATCATAACCAGAGATGGGAAAGTATTTAATAGCGCCCTTTAAGTGACTGGTGTCACCTCCATATATCCCTGTCCGAGGGAAAGCCATCACTACCAAAAATAATTCTCTTTAACCGTATGGAGCCAAGAGTTCATTTAGATTTACAAATTAATGAAGACTTACTGTAGAAAGTAACTGTAAGAACATGTGTTAAAACGCAACAGAAAATTTCATCGATTTCCATCAGAGGTGGATTGTATCCAGGAAGAATGAGTCAACTTCATTCCTTGAGTAAAACTCACTGAACTGAAGAGAATTACACCAGGCATGAATCTGGATCATCTCGTTCCCCCCCCCCCATTTCATGTACTGCTGTCCAGCTAATTATCTCTTCAGTGTTGTTAGGGGTTAGAGCTAGGTGGGAATTCTTTTTAAAAATGCTTTTCATCACTGGAAAATAATGATCTGACAAATTTCCCCCCCCCCCCCAAAAAAAATCACATCAGTTACAAGTAATTATTCAGCCATGCAGAGTCACACACACAAGACGACACGATCCAGCGCAGGAAAGAACAGCTTAGTGGGTAGGGCACAGGGAGGAAGAAACAGGAGGTCTTCTGCATGTCACAAACGCCTGTGTTCCTAGCTGTTTGTCCTGCTGCTGATTCTTGTTCCTCCTTTGCCCACATATTTAGTGTTAAATTTTGCAAGGTTTTGGTTTAATTTCCATGGAGGAGATGAAAATTCTTGAAGCCACCAAAATGTTTCCTAACCAGCTGTATTCTTACACTAGAGAGGGATGCAATTCATTTCAGAGGAAAAAAGCAGCATATGTTTAAGTAACCGATCGAGAAATCTTTCTCCAATCACACACGTACATTCACTGTGGCAACAGTGTTTTATTTTACAGGTGGAAGAATGAATGACTTATTACTTTACAAGATTTGTGTCAAATCTCAGAATACAGCGATGGGAGCAGTGGAGAGAAATACTGATGCACTGTCAGAGTTTTGGTCTTTGCATTCAGAAACCCAAAGTTTCACACAGACCCTCCCATACTTCTGTTAACACACAAAGAGCAGATCAAACATCTAGAAGCAGGATCACCAGGCTTTTCAACCTCCTTGTTAGGTTTTTAGCCCACAAATTGGCTACATGAGAACTTGTGGCAATCCCCCAGAGGCCAGCAGTTTTGTTGTTAGAACAGCGAGGCGTAGCTAGCGATAAGCTAATTGATTAACAGTTAAAACACAAGCTCCATTTTTAAAAAGTGGTTAGAAAATTAAATGCAAATATATACAAAATATCCAATGGTTTCTATGAATATAAATGTCTGTCTACCTTATGACTGCTATTTTCCAGCCAGCTTTCCAACCAGTGCAGTCTTTGCGCTTCTGTATCTACAATTGTACCATTTATAAGCCAGGAGCCCACCTTGCCCATATGCTTGTTCCTACAGTGACTCATATTCCATTGGGTTTATTCCTGTGAAGACTTGTGTTAAAACAGAGGAAAGAGCAGAACCTTTGGGGAGGGAGCACTACATTTTGGAAAGCACCAGACATACTCACTATTCCCTGTCAAAAACCGAAAGCACTGATTTACACTCTGTGTCGGAGAAAGGCTTTTACAACTGGTATAGCATTAAAAGTAAAAAAATTAATTTGATACCTGGGTCAAACAAAAGTATTGCTGAATAGTAGTGTTTACTCAATACCTAAAAAATAGTTTTCCTAGAGGAATACACTCAGGGAGGAAAAACTCAAATTATCCAGCTAAGACATGGCAGATTATCCTTACTTTGATTCTGCTGAAGCCTCCCACAACCAAACTTCCCCGAAAAAAGCTTACGACCACTGCTCACTGGTAGCATCAGCTGAATTCAAGAATAAATTAAGTACCTATCACCTTATCTCCAAGTGGTAGCTCCCAACCAACACACTGCAAGCAAAACTGTACCTAGTCTGACTGCCACAGGTTCCTAGGTTCTGCAGAGGAATTTTCCCCCACCTTTGTAATCAAGCAGCAGCTCACAAGAGCTGCCCGGGAGCTCAAACCACCACAGCTCCGCACAGCGGCTCTGCCATTTGGGGTGTGCAAGGGATGTGTATTCGAGCCCGTCACTTTGTAGACACCGTCTGTGCGATGTCAGCTCTAGCACGTAGCACTTAACAGCTACAAAGGTGTCTGTGTTGGCGGAGTCCTGCAGGTACAACTCTACCCGAATTATAAAGCCCTTCAGAAATCAGTCATCTCCAGCACTGTCTGCAAGCATTAAGGTTAGTGTTCAGTTACTCTCTTTATATTAAGGGGAAAAAAACTAAGACAGAGGGCTTTCCAGGTAATAGATGGTCTGAGAAGTTGCAACTCGGGGATCCAGAAGGGCACAGTTCTCAGCACTACTTCTGCTTCTACCTCATCATTTCTATAGCCCAAAAGGCAAAAACCAAATGGTGACGCTTCCCATTAAAAATAAGCAAAGTACCTTCCAGCCAGAGCACGTGTTTCTAAACAACTGACCAGAGCAACCGCCTTGTGAGGCATCATCTGCCACGATTCCTGTCCCTAATTCCTATCCTCCTCGGTTTCCTCATGTCACCTGCTGTATCAGGCATTTCACAGGGGGCAACCCCAAAAGGGGCAAAGCTGCTCCCGAGGCCTGGTGTGGGAAGGATGTTCCGCAGGGCGAGTACTGCAACACCAAACCTGAACGTGGCATTTCCACGTTCCCAAGGCAGGAAGAATCCTGGCTGTTCCCTTTTGTGCAGCACTAAGGCCCATTGCCTTGACCCATCTACTAAGGGAGTCCCATGTCCTACTTCTGCCTAGCAGGTTGGCAGGTTAAGCCTTTGAGTGAAGGCAGAGCTCTCATGAGGTTGTCACCACTAAAAGAAGAAAAAAAACTCGCATCACAAAGTTCCCAGAAAAGGATGATTCTTAGAATCTTGTATCACTCACTTACTGTACTGAAGTTGCCCGCTCTAGTGCTGGAAGAGTAGCTTCCAGACTCACTGAGGAAAGAATACAGGAGCAAAACAGTATTATGGTAAGATACGTATATCCTCTGTGCAACAGCAGAGCTGTGCAGGACACCCAGAGCTCCGCTCTTCAGAACAAATCATCTTTGAAGTTGCCATGTAAACAACAGCAAAGAGCCAGCAGAGCAGGCAAGCGCATTGCTCCAAAACAAATTCAGCAGCAATGCAAATATTCCGGCTCTTAAGTCCTGCAGTCAGACCACGCTGTCCGACGTTACGCAGGGCATTCTCAAAAATCAGAGTCCCTGCAGAGCAGCTTTGCACAACGCTGTTGTACGCCGCCGTGAGCTTGAGAAAAAACCGGTGTACTACTTGTGTCCTTCTCGGCAGGTCGCCGCGATCTCACGCCAGTGCCAACAGTACTGTTTCCTGACACATACACCTCAAGACCTTCTCGTATTTTCACTCCAGATTCTTTTAGCACCCTGAAACAGATACATCATGAGTTGCTTGACTACCATTCAGCTGCAGTTTTGTTCCTTCACTATAAATGAGATGGGGAAATAGTTTCATTTCTCTGAAGTATAAAGTTAAATAGAGTGAACCGAGATGTTTCTTTAAAAATAATGGAGTGAGATCACCCATACAGTGATTTTAAATGGCTCAAATAAGAGCAGTACTTGCATTTAGCAAGTACATCCTGAGGAACAGGAGGCTTTCTCAGTTTCAGCCACTTGGGTGCATTGCGAGGGGGACGGCTGATTCATATGGGGAACATATTTTCTATAAAATTATTACTAACAGCTTTTTAACTCCACTTTTAAGCAACCCAGAATGTGAATCAATTAAAGATCACAAGAGGACTTGACGTTTTCAAGGGAATTTAAGTCTTAATAATTTATTTTGTCACAGAGCTCAGCTGAATGAGCCATCTAGGCAGTGAAACGCTTTATTCCCGTGTATACTGACCACTAAATCTGGGCTGGCAGGGCACCACAAGGGCGTAAAGAATGACTGTGAAATAGTAAAACCCAGTGAAGTGACCAGTGTCCCCCCACTTCTTTTCAATAGTTAAGAGTTGCTGCTCTTTGAGGCTAACCCTCAGTTTTGGAAAGCTCTGGTAACAAAGCAGCTCAGCATTTCTGCATTGTAATCACCTCAGCCTTTATTTTTTTTTTTTTTTTTTACAGCTGGACCTGTTTATCACAGCCTCACTTTCCTTAGAAAGGGAAAAACTATCACTTTAAACAAAGCCATTCAAAACTTTGCATTTTACTATAAATAATAGAAAACAAGATTTATGTTCTCAGTGTTTTCACCTAGACACTGCCGGTTTTCCAAGCACTCCACATTTTAGTATTTTTTCCCTTATTAAACGCACCTGAACCAATACTAAGATTGTTTATTTCTCATCACCCAGGTTGTTGGAAAGTCATATTTCTGACCATTTAGCCATTTTCTCACTGTTCATACAAGCATATATTGCACAAAGAAATTCTGAATGTTTCTGCATTAATAACATCCCCAAATTTATCCTACATATGGTCCAGATCTGAAAGATACTCAGACAACTTTCAGCATATAAACTGTCACAAACTCACAGAAGCGAGAGATGATCTCAAGTAACCAAACCCCAGAACACACCATCCAAGAATAGAATCACAACTTGCAGAACCACCTATTCAAAGGGTGAACCCAGTATTTTTGTCAGTCAAGTGGCTGCATTTTAGAAAAAAAAAAAATCACAAGAATTTTATTCTGGAAGGATGAGAAAAAATGTTAAACATGTTTTTATGGGAGAAACAGAGATACAGAGCTAGCTTGAAAACTGAAAATCTCTCATGCCCTGATCTATAAATAACACTAGTTGGGATTTTCTTTTGTACTAAATTTAAAGGAAAGTCTTTTCCATGGAGAGTTTTCTTTAAAACAAACTATGCCCCAGAAGGACTTTAACGATGGTGTTTCCAACAAGCAGCATGAATGAATTAAACAATAAATGCAGTAAGAAAGCAGCTGTATTTTTCTTTAATAGAAGCAGATGACTGTAGTTCAGACATGGCTGTGTTCTCAGAGAGAAAAGGACGATTCCCAACAGTTCTCACCCCGATCACAACAGTTTTCCTTCACCCCGTACTCCAGGACCTTGGCTCAGGTGCCGTTTACCCTCCAGCATCACAAAAAGCTTCGAGGTTAGCCCCAGTGACCATCAGGCAGAAATTCCAAGTTTTGTTGCACACATAGTACCAAATTATTCAGCACGTTATCCACAGGCTACGGCAGGGAAGGGGGAGGAAAGATGCTTGGCTGTCCTCAGTAGAGTCAGGTCTATCCCCACCATATAGCGACCAGAGCCTAACTGCTCGTCTTTATTCAACTGCTTCCCTCTGGAGGGAAACCTCGAGGTCTTCTGTAATTACTCAGTCTAGAAATCACCAAGGTCTCTCTCTTCTCCTCACAAAAAAAAAAAAAAACTATCTCACAACATCCTACGAGGAGCCAGAAGTTCCAAAATAACCAATTCAGAGGGACACTAAAAAACTCTCCAGCAACTCATTTGCACGCACACAATACCGTGCTTGAAGCACGCTCAGGCGATACGGTGGCACTCCAGGAGAGCCCGCTGTACTTCTCTAGAGCAGCAGCGCTTGCTTGTCAGCCTAGCAACAGCCACTAATTCCTTTCATTTGATGTTTCAAATAGATAACTATCACTTTAACTTCCCGACCAAAGCTGTTACTCAGAACCACTGGATACGCACCATGTTCCACCCCAGACACAACAGCAATTCAATCGGAGCAGAGGGTAGAGGCCCTTGCAGTAATTTACATTTCCCAAATCACTTTCTATCTTAGCTTTTAAGTTCCACTTTAGTTTGCTTTCAGCCTTGAAGCTTTCTGTCCTTTAGGTTTTCTAGAAAGGAAACCAATTTTCTACTTACGAGGTCTGCATCCGCTGTTTTCTTCTTCTTCTGCAGTGAAGAAATTTCTCTTGACACGTAGGAATTGGGCATCCATACTGATAACATCAGAACCCATCACATCTGTAAGAAAAGTTGCGCTAGTAAGTCAAAGCAAACAGATTATTTCCCTGTAGCAGAGTAGCTTGCCCCCAAATCCCCTTGCAGCCCGACCCCTGTGGTAGCAGGGCAGGGACTCTAAGGCTCACGAGGCAGCAGAGTTTTCCTTTCACCCCATAAACAGGCTACAAACATCGCAAAGGGTCCTGCAGGTCCTCCCATCCTTTGCTCACACACATCGCCCACAAGCAGGTTTTTCAGCACAGACTTTACTGATACACACACAATACAGGTGCACAAAACAAGACTACAAAGCAGCTCGTATTTTGCTCTTGCAGCTCTGATCCCCCTTCCTCTCGCTGTGAGCCAGCCTTCAGCTCACTACCACAAAGCATCTGAAGAACATACAGACCTCAAAGAAGCTGCAGAACCTCCCGGCTCAGAGCGAGCTCCACATGCAGCAAGCCCTTCTCCAACAGAAAATTGACCCTTCTAGGAAGTAGCTCAGAGATGCCTATATAGGACTAATTGGCTTGATGAAGGTACTCTAATTAAGGTGAGTGTGGCCAGCTGGATTCAGTTTAGCTCAGCAGGTCTTGGGCTGGGTCTGGGTGGGATCATCAGGGCTCTCAGCTGGCGATGGGGAGCACCGTGCGGAGCAACCCGACTGCTCCTCTCTGCTCCCTGGTGAGCTGCGCTCCGAGGGCAGCGGAGAACACGGGTGGCTGTTGCACCTGAGATGGCACCTTTGCACCTGAAGTGAATTTCTTCACGGCTGTGCCCGCGGCTGAGAAGCACGAGGTAACGTTGCTGCTGCGGATGTGTTCTCCAGGCATTCTAACTGGATAGATTCCTACTGCGTGTTCTAAGAAACGGAGATTTGTTACATTTAAAGAGCGATAAAACACACGTGTTGAAACAACTCAGCTCACCAAGTCTAAAGCCAGACAATTACTGAACTTTAGGTGGGCCGTCAATAATTCCCAGTGATACGTAAAGCTCACCTTGTGGCATTCAAGTGACACCCCGTCCCCCCCATATGCTTATGGCTACTTGGAGAAGGCACCTGTGGCAGCACTGGTGAGCGTGGGACAGATCTTGTCTCACGGATGAGTTCCCTGTTAGGCATCCCAAAGGGTCTGCATTTAATACACATGACATGCCCAACACTTACATTCTTTTATTTGGAGTAACTGTATGTTTCATAAGCCTAAAGACTGAACTTCCTCGTACATACTGTGGAAATACATAAACCATAACTCGATGTCATTCGACCTGCTGATATTTCTATTTCCAGAAGAGAGCAGAAACACTGAAAAAAAAAAAAAAAACCCCAAACACCCAAGTCTTTCCCAGCAAATTCTGATGTATGGGATGTGACATAATGGTGCAAAAACTTCTGGCAAAACCAGGGATTTTAAATTGCTCTGCTCTGTTTTGCTGTGGTGGGAGTTTTAATGCAGTGCACTTTGCCTAGAACTGACACAAAAGAACAGACAATCACCTCAAGTGTGTTGCGGGGAAGAACAAAACAATTTTCTGGACAAAAATACATTGAGTTCAGTATGCTGTTTCTAGGTTACAGTACACAGAGGCGTTTGATGTAAGGGATGCTATCGGGCTACTAGGGAACCTTTCAAGGGCCCCCACGCAGGAGGGAGGTGGCAGCGATGCGGTGGCAGGTACGTGCTACGGAGAGGTGAAAGGGGACGGAACTTTATTTCCCTTTTTACAAAACAATTTCCCGGGCTCCGTGTATTTCTGAGGGCCCTGTCAGAGTGCGGCAGATAACAGCGTGCTGCAACACGAGCGCGGCGGTGTCCCCCCCCCCCACACTTCTGTGGCTCCGTGGGGCGAACGGGTCCAGGTGCCGGCACCCCCGGTGCAGATGGGGTTTCTGCCGGGGCAGCTCCCGTGGCACTGACTCGCTGGCCACGCGGCGGCTGTGGGCTAGCAAGGGGCCAGCGCAAGGACGATGCCCTCTTGCAGACCCCTTAAATAACGCAGAGTCTTGTGGGGGGCTGCCCCACCAGCTAGGCGCTCTTCGGGCTAGGGCAGAAGGCGTTTCTCCATCAGAACAAATTATTTTCTCAGATGGCCACGGTGCCAGCAGCATGACTTTGTTTTATTCCCCACGTGCTGGCGCGAAGAGGAGATGCTCGTGTGATGGTTTGCATTTAAAGCACCTCACCTGCGCGCCTTCGCCTCCGCACAGTCCCCAGCAAACTGGCCTCAGCGGAACTGTTTCAAAAGCCGCTCGCCATACGTGACAGTGCTCGGGGTTTATTAGCTTACTCAGGAGTGCAGTTCTTAATGCAGGGGCTGTTGCCTGCAATGGCAGAAGTGCGCTGCAAAAGCCCTGTCCGTGGGTCTGAGCAGCGAGGGCATCCTGCGCACGCTGATGCTAACACTGCCTCCTTGTACCTTCTTTCTTTTTCTCTTCCCTCTCTCTTTTTCTAATGAAATCTTTCCATATTATTAATGGCTAGGGTGGATCTAGAGAGTGTGTTCCTTCCAGGATTTTCTTGTTTGCTGTAGTCTTCAAATTTTCCAGTTCATTTCCTATTTTCCTGCTCTAAAACCTCTGCCAAAAAAATCCCTGAAGCACACTTTGGTACTTGAACAGAAAAACCCGAACTTTTGAGAACAGACATTTGATCCAGACTCTTGTAACTCAGTAGCAATTTTCCCCTCAAATATGAGTCATTGTCATCAGTGGCTGACAGTTCCTCAAGGTGAGTTTTTATCTAATCAACTGTGTAGATACATTTCAATCCTTAAAATGGAGAACACTGTCATATAATTTATGTGAAATTAGTTGTCCGAGCACACTCAGCCAAAATACAAAGACTGGACTTGTGAGAGGGTATTTAATCAGGTTCCTTTAGGAACTGAATGATTAGGAAAGAAATTAATGCAATGGATTTATGCCTAGATATTCTAAACAACACTACCTCTCATAGTTGGAGAAGAAACAGGTACCCAGGAAAAAGTTCCTCGCTCATGGACTGGAATATTAGAAACAAAAGTGGCTATGTAATCCCCCATGGAAAGAATTATTTCGGTTTCATGTAATCCCTCACCAGAAAAATTGGAAACATTACAAACTGCGCTGATATTAGAGCTCAAGTGCACAATGGTGCCAGTTGGAACAGGTTAGGAGCTGGGGAATTCCTTAGGACATTCGAGGAGAAAAAAACTCTGAAGTAATTTCATGGATTATTGTTGCTTTTAATCCCTTCTGTGGCTTCTGGAAGAAAATCCTCACGCATTTGGTTGCTCGTGACATGGACACTTCCCTGTAAACATAAACTGAAAATAAAAGCAGCTGGACATCAGTCAAACTGGTGGAACTGCTATTAAATGACTCAGGCAGCCTGACGTGTGAGACCGGTGATTTGAGTGCATGACACGGGTAATTTGGGGCTGAGCTAATTCTGTCGATGGGCGTGCTGCACTGCTCTTTGCTCGAGGATAAAATAGCAGGTGATCCTGTGCTCTGAACACCCCCCCACCTTCATTGCTCTGCAGGGACAGACTCGCATCCTGGGACCCCGGGGTGCCAAGAGAGCTCCGTGCAGGTTGGAAAGGTACATCTCCTGCTGCGGCAGCTCACGGCATCCCTTCCCTGGAGACTGTGCGAGATCCAAGCCAAACCAGAGGAGAACGATGTACGCTGGTACCTTGGCTAGGGGTTTTTTTTCCTTCAAACACGCTCGGGCGCGTCCGTGTTTTTTCAGTCTTTGCCCCCATCTCTGATGGTGACACCACCCCTGAGTGTTTGACCAGGCAAAAAAGTTAGCATGTATTCCCCGCTGGGTAAATCTGCCTGAAGCAGGACACAGCACAGCCCTACGACATCACCACCTCAAATAGGAACTACTCTGACTTCATCTATTTTGGCTTTTAAACATCCTAGGTAACTTTCTTGTTTGTTCATTTCTTCCAGCCTTCAGACACAACTTTCAAACAACAAAAAAAATCTCTCTCTGAAAATGCTTGCTCTAAATATCTTTAATCTTTTCCACAGTATTTAAATATCACGCAACTGGACCTGATGTTCAGGAAGACAAAGGCCCAGATTCGGTTTCATTGATATGCATAAAGCAGACAATTAAATTAGGAACCCAGTCCCAAAAGATTTTCTCTTCAGTAAATGGAGAATGATAAAAGCCTAGCAGCTCGTAGGTAGGTGAAGTCTCTCTCCCCCTTGTTCATCTTAACTGGAGTTTAAAGTTATTTGCTTTAGTTGAAAAAGGTTAGACGGGATGAATCCAGACCTTAGTGACTTGCCCTAGAAAGCCTGTGACAGATCTGGAAATAAAACCTCCAAGAGGGCAAGCTGGAGATTATCCAGGTGCGCTGGATGCGTAGGGATCCATTCCTCTCCTCATAAAGCAATAATGATCTCACATCAGTAAAAAACCCCAGTTTCGAAGTAAATGTGCTGAATACCGTGGGTTTAAAACAGTGTAGCTGAAATCAGCATCTGGACTATTGTCTTGGATACCTTAAAAGCCCATGATTTCTTCCTCTAGGGGCATGCGCTTCTAGGAAATACATATTATTTTGGCCGAAAGACAGTACTTCAGAGAATGTCATCAGACCACCAGCACCGTTTAATAGTTCTGCTGCGTTGTTCTGAGAAATACTGTTTTCTGTAGGAATTCGGGAATGACCCGTAGAAACAACTTTGGCAGCGCGTGTATTTCCCTTTGGATTTGCCAGGGTAGCGAAGGATCTGAAGAGCTGAGTCTTTCCAAATCTTCTCAGCTCATCTGCATTACAAGGGCTAAGTGGCTCACCAGTGGTTCCTCGCTTAGTCTGAGGCTCTGACATGAGCAGGGTTACATTTGATCCAAGATGTCTTGAGAACCGCAGGGAGAGTAATGTTTTCTAACGCCATCAAATTCCCCTCTCTATTCTTGGTGAGAGAGATTCATTGCAAAAACAAGCAGTAAATTCTCAAAGGCTGCAAGAGCACAGCGCTGAGGGCCAGACAAATTAAGACAGATGTTCTGAACTTTGGGATAGCGAGGATGTGGTTTCATGCGGCCAGCCATGTGAAGGCTCTCAGAACATCCTCCCTTCTCAGACACAAGAATGAAGCAGATGATAGAATAATGAGACACAATAAATCGGATCCAAGATGACTGGGGCGGGTGGGGTTGCAAACCTGCAGCCATTCTTGGGGCCTGCAAACAGAGCCCACTGCTCGGCTGACTTTCCCTGCTAGATTCATGCTGCTCGGCACGTTCCCGTTGCACGGTCCTGAAAAATATAAAGGAGGAAAGCGTGGGCAAGTGTTTGGGAGACAGGAAAACGATTTGTCAGGAAGTCTTGCAAAAGAGAGAGATTTCTTATCACGTTATTCTTTGTCTCTGCACAAAGAATAAGGAAAAAAACACCGAGGTGCTTTCTGGAGGGAAGCAGAGCTCTCCAGAATGCCCAGCGAGCAGTGACAAGCCAACTCAACAGTCGGCGTCCTCAGGCGATCCTGTTGCTCCCCCCACCGAAGCCGGCGCTCCTGGCTGCTCAGCAGAAGCTCTCTTAGCCGGCGTTATCAACAGCCAGCCTTTTGGAAGCCATCAAGCAATGGCCTCCTCTTCCCAGCTCTGGGCACTCCTGTTGCCCTTCGTGCAGGAGGCATCTCCCTCGCGTTCCCTGCCCTCTGGAGCCGCCTGGTGAGCCTCTCCCTGCGGCCCATCCGTCTTCTCCCCAGGGTGACCACTGAGAGACGCCTTGCAAGGTGCAGGATTGGGGGGCCTGCAGCGTAGAATGCCCCAAGGGATTGCCTTCCCGCGTAGCGCAGCCGTACCAGCTCTTCTGCCTTCGTGCCAGTGTGCCCCAGCAGTAGGACTCAGGCCTGCTTTAGGTTGTATGATGCAGCTCTTACAGCCATGGTGAGTTCTTCCCTCTCCTTGTATATAAATAGCAGACTGCAGACACAGAACAAATCACCTTGGTGGGAATGGTCATTAAAGACATGGGTGATATACATGCTTATTGTCTCACATGCTTTTCCATTTAAAATATTTGGCCTGAGAATGTGGGAGGTAAAGAACTTATATTTTGAGGTCTTTGTAAAGCACAGCTTACATTCCCTGATTTATGCTCCTTGGGACTTGTTCTATGTAAAACATTTAACTAGCTCTACTTTAGATAAAGGAAACATCTGAAGCATTGGTTGTTTTGGAGTTTCTCATTCTTTTCTCCCATATATCTTCATAAAATTTAAGTTCCAGGCACCATATTTTAAGTTCAGAACCTTCTTCTTGTTTTTGAGTTCTCTTTTCTGTAACAACATCTACAATAGCACTTTAATATTCTATTCTCCCCTACTGCTGAGCTCTCAGGACCAGCATAGCCCCTACTTACACAAAGCAGCTCAGTGCACCTATCGAAGCAGGGGATCGGTGGTTTAGTTCCACCTTTTCCACTAAGGACACGAGACAAAGTGTGCAAAATGCAATTAATGCAAAACGAACGCATGAACTGGCAGCTTCCACTGGCACCAGCGTCGGGAGGAACACAGTGCTATAACCCAGCGTGAGACCCTTTCCCACTGGTGCTTCAGAATCACCCGGGCAAAGTAGAGCGGCGCAGTGTGTCGACGATCTAAAACCAGCCGAGCGGCTACGCTGAAAACAGCAGCATCTCCTCCTTGCTTGGGTCAGAGGTCTGGTGCCGCGTCTCTCCAGCAGACCCACTGCCTGCCGCCGTGCTCCTGAGCGGGAACAAATAGATGTACTGGTGCGTCCTCCCACTGCAGGGTCTGGTCTCCCTTGTCCCGTCCTTCTGCCTGCATCGCTGTTTGGGACGCACATGCGCATACTGGGGCAGTTTGGCCTTGCAGCTATGACACTAGAGGGGGATGCAGAAAAATCCAAATTAAATTCCTGGCTCCGCTACATATTTTGGTCAGGATCTGAGCCAAGTGGGTATTTCCACCTGTCTCTGTTTCCCTTTGGTAGAGCAGTGACGAGATTCTTTCTTTTCTTCTGCCCTGCGTGCAAAGCTCCGCAGGAGGTTCTGCAGGGCGTGGGGCAATGCTGTACGGAGACGCCTCAGCCTGTTCAAAACGTGCTCCCTCTTCTATGGAAACCTGCTTGGCCACGTTAACATTTGGCTAATTTGCTCATTCAAGAAACAGGGGTGCCGAGGTGGTCCGAGCACCGTGCTGGAAGAGCTCCCCTGCTTGGTCAGAGCGGGCTCGGGTGTCCATGCCCGGCACGGCGTTGCGATGCGCAGATGGCGTCAGCATCGGGGCAGCCTTGCCGTAAATCCTGCTGGGCCTGTGTGGTGGATGCTTTGAACAGGCACAGCTTCCACCAGCTATTACTGTAGTCATAGATACGCCGCCCTTGGAGAAATCGGAATCAATTTAGGCACCTAATACTGGGATGTCTGTGAGTGAATTGGTTTTGAATTAATCGAGTAAAACAAGGCAGTGAAAACCCATGTAACATGTTGGTCTGGAAACGGCTGCAGCCCTGGGGATGGAACGACAATGCATATTTTACGCTGTGAATTTTTTATTAAGAGCAGTTTTTTTATTATTGAATATGAATATTTTACACGTCCGAGTTCAGAACAATGCTTTTTTTGGCTGCCTCTGCACTTTTCATGGTTGTGTACCCTTGCATTGCATAACTGAGAGAGATCCATTTACACACAGGGGGAAAGGGGACTAATGAATCTCAGCAAAGCTAACTTTACTGTGTGTGAAAAAAAGCACTCTGAAGTTTTCCAAATAAAAAAACCCCAACATATATAAAATACTTGCATGGAATGGTTTAATAAAATCAGTATGTGTGTGTGTGCACGTGCGTACGTGTGGGTGCACGTGCTCACGTGGGTATGTGCATAATGACTGCAGAGCCTCTCTCAGCCAGAGGTGCATCTTACTCCGTGGCGTGACACCTCCACTGGGAAAAACCTCTGGAACGTTCTTACCTCTTTCACATCAAATCCCTCATATCCAGGTACTCACCTGGATGTTTCCAAAGGTGGAGAAGTGGAGGTGGGCTTGCCAGTTGCTCGGTGAATGAAGCGGTGGAGCTGCAGGGCTGGTGCTTACCTGCCTTTGGTAACGCCGTTAGCCTTTCTGGCCACTTCGGAATGTCCGCGGGGCTTGTTGTCACACCCGGCTCTGCAGGACAGCCCGGCAAAGCCTGCCTGCTGCAGACCCTTAGCCTCCCCGCTCCTTCGTCGGCATTCCTGGCCGCGCTGGGTCTCCGCTGGTCTCCCAGACAGCTACTGCTCTGTACGGCCACGCCGCCGAGCATCTCTCACGACCGCCACGCTCCCGCGAGCAGCTGGTGTTTCTGTCGGTGGTAGGCTGCACGCGCTGGGCTGCTGGCGTCGCTTCATTCTCACCACGGGTGGGGAAGAAATGCCTCATGTACCCGGACAATTTGGATCCGACCTTGCTAAGCCTGGCCGCTGGCCCTCGCGCGGTGAGACTGCGAGCGCAGCAGTGCCAAACTTCTGCAGGTTCAGGCCGCTCGGTGCTGTGCCCTAAGCGTCGCCGTGTCTGGGGAAACGGGGGGGGCTCATTTCCCCCCCCCCCCTTCCTCCGTGCCCCTTCTGAAGAGATGGACTTGGCACTCTCCATGCAGCTCTTTCAGCACCAGCTCTCCATCACCATCCTCCCTGCGACCTGCAGGGCTGAGGGCACCTTTCCAGCAGCGTGCTCACACGGCTCAGCGTGGCCGAGGGCAGGGGACAGGGGATTTGGGAAATAAAGATAATAATTATTTGTCTGGTGTGTATTTGAACCCAGGCTTTTTATTGTGCATATGATAACAGGGAGGAGAGGGGGAAAGCGAGAGCTCTCATACATTTCTCGAGAGCTTGCAACTGGAAACGGGCAGGGTGACAAAACCCACGTTGTTTTGGGTAATCAGTGTGCATTGTCCCACGCTGACAATACTGCATACCAATAAAACCTTTAAATTCGCAGGGAATGGGGAAAGTGCAAAATGATGAATTGTTTGACATTTAGAAGAAAATAAAGAGCTGCTGCTGGATTGAAACTGAAATGAGACTTGGGGAGGGAGGCAAAAAATTACCAGGAACAGGTTGAGATTTTTATGTAATTCCAGTGCAAACTTCACAAATGATTTTCTGTTTCCGATCTTGTGGCCCCAAAGTCCCAGGTCTTTGCACTGATGCGTGCTCTTAAAGCAAGAGACAGCACTTACCCTGAATGTCCTGCAGGACGCGGAGAGGATGCAACAAAAGATGGGTGTTTGTAAGTGGGAACCGATGCCTGGGGTGCCCAAGATGAAACTTTTCATTCCACAACAAATCACTGGTAAATCTAGGAGTTAACCCAGGCCTCTCTAATCCCTGCGACCGGTCCCATATTCAGTGTGGCTTTCCTGAGGCTAGAAAGATCCCAGGCATTTACAATTTAAATCCTTTATGTATCCGCAGGACAGGCAGGGCGTAGGTGGAAACACATCCGAGGAAGGACTCCTGCAATTCCTGCCAAGGGAATAAGGTCCCAAATGATTAATACCTTAGACCTCTTCAAAACAAGAACGAAATATAAACGAAGCAATGAATTTCCAGTGCCCTGCGCAGTGATGGAAGCACAAGGTGACCAAGAGGCTGATATCGAGAGCCATGGAACACGTGCCAACTTCTGCTGTCTTCTCGTGCGTCCTTGAGCAAAGTCATGCCTAGGAGGTCGATGGAAACAGCCAGGCCAAGCCCGTGCTGTGGGTGCTGCATCCCCGTAATAAGGGTTTGCTGAGTGATTTTTGAGCTGGGAGGAGCTGAACCAGGTCCCTTGATGTAAAACAAGTTTGGTATCAATTAATCCATCCTGGATTACATCCGGCGATATCTTGTTCTGCAAGGGTGTAATCTCATTGAAAGCACACACGGAGCTCTGCTAGGTGTCACTCTCCAAACACGGTTCGTGTCTGCATCTGCGTTTGCAGAATTATCGTGCTTTTTCCTTTTCTTTTCTCCTTCCCGACAGCTACCTCGGGTTGCACTGCTCGCTCAGGTTCCCTCTGCTTGCCAGAACGCTGTTTTTTGCATTTTTATTTGCATTAGATTATTGGAGCAGGAGTCTAAACACTTAAGTTGCTGCAAATCCCTCCTCATATGGAAGTCAGTGAGCTGTAAAATATTTAAACTGTCTACAGTTGTACCTCGTTTGTTTACACATTTCCAGTGGGCTGCTAAAAGGTAACGTACTGTAATAGAAGTAAGGTCCAAGATTGCAGATTCTGATTTCCTAACAGCTCTAAAAGTGCTCTGAATACTTGCATTAACTTGATGGGGTAATATACCTCAACCTCCTGAAGCCTTAGGGCCCAAGCGGAGCAGGAGAGAGCTACGTGCTTTACTCCAGGCCCTCTGCTTTATGCTTTCACTCTGATCATTGAGGAAAATGCGGTTAGGTGGCTCTTGCTGTGGTTACTGCTGGAGTCATCCACAAATCGTCCTCCTCTCCCCTGCCCACGTCCTCCGCAGCCGGGTCCTTCAGCCCTTTTTATTTTTCCCCTTGCTCTGCTGAGGAAGCGCTCCAGGGCTCGGTGGACAACTGAGCACGGAGTTAGGTGTGCCTCCCTTCAGAGCACTTGTAAGTGTCTTGCAGAAAAGGAAAAGAGTGTTGTGATTCTTCAAAGGGCAGCCAGAGGTGATAGATGACTAATCAGTCCCGAGGCAGCAGAGGGCATCAATGAGTTTGAAGATTCATCTCCAGAGCTGAAGGAAAATAGCCAGACACTGTATTCAATAATTAACAAGACACATTTCAGCTCCTTTCATGTTAGTCCCGAACAAACTCAAGAAGTTCTCAGGTATATCTTCTGGATTTTTTCCAAATAACTTTTGAACAATATATAAATCACAGTGCTAATTAGTTTCACAAATTATGACGAGATTTCTATTGCCTGACCGGACGCAATGCATGTATTTGTAGGTGTGGATAATGATGAGCACTGTAAATGCACCATTTTCAAGTTATTTGAACGCAAATTCCCTTGCTGAAAATTCACACCTTTGTTATGAATTTCATTGTTCACTTTGGAAATCCAATCAGGTAGCCATGGCATTTATGCTGGGTAAGCTTATTTGGGGGAATGATTTGCAGAAACTGAGCTTGGCAAGGCAGATTTGCTTAGTGATTCCAGCAAACAGTTGCAGGAGTCTTTTGTCACTTTCCCTAGCTCCGGGTGGTGAGGTGGAGGAAGAACACCTTCTCCTAACATACTCAGCTTTTCCCAAAAGAGCATCAGTGTCAGCCAGGGACCAATGCCTCCACCTTCTCCTAGATGCCTGACATCAAAACATTTGCTCAGGAGCCCTCTAAGAATAAGCCCAAACTAGATACCGTTCACTTTGTGCTCTCCGATTAGTTTACTAATTTTAATTAACATTATCTAAACGTAGTCTCATATAGTCCTGACGCTAGAATAGTAGTGAAATCCCACAGATGGACAAACGGAGGCAATGCTTTCCGTGATGTGACATAGCAAACCACGCGGCAAGGCTGCTAATGGCACAGAGATATCCCAGGTTTGAGAGCTCTGCTTTAACGGACCGATTGACTTTTAGTTCCATTTTGTGAGCAAAACCAAATTTAGACGTTCATTCCCCTGTGGCCGTCTCCAGGGCTGCTAGAGGAGATCCCCAGTGCTGTGCTGAAGGGTCAGCAATACCCCTGAGCCCTCTATTTCTCCATCAGAGGTCTCTTTCCACTCTTTGGAGGTTTATGGTGAGTGGCAAGGAGCCAGCCCCCACGGGCATGGGATGGAGGTGGCTTGTTCTCAAGTGTTTAAAAGTCTGACAAACTGTTTGCAGTTCTAGCAGGGATCAACACATTTCTAGAATTAAAACCAACATCTTGGATAGCAAAAATGCTCTGAACAAGGACTCTTTCTTCAACCTAATGCACAAGGGACCTTTCTTTAGTAAGCTATAAAATCACTTACTATAAATCAATTATTTTTGTACTGATTTATTAACTGCTCTCCAGCTGTTCAGATTGGCACTTAAAAAAAAAAAAATTCCTGGATGGTCCTACTAAAGTTTTCAAAAGCATTTTCTCTGGAGTACTGTTGGTCCAACCTCATTATAATGTTCCCTGGTAACCCACATATTCCTAAATGCACTTAAGCTGGCAAGGATGGAAGCCCCAGTCCACACAGAGTACCTCTGATCTTGTGGCGAGATGATCTTGACATGAATTGTGCTGGGAACTCCTGTCTGGAGCTCCTTCAGTAGCCTCTTCTGGAAACCTTGGAGTCAACCAACCCAATTACAGCACGTTCCTTAGGATGTTGGACTGGATATGCTCACGATGCTTGGCGATGCACTGGAGGACCACCCCTCCAACCCCTGGCCCTGGGATTTCTGCCTCTGCAGGCACAAAAAGCACTTCAGGAGCTCAAAGTAGCTGGTCTCCTGCCTTGACAGCCCTTCCATCAGGGAGAATGTACTCACATACAAGTTTTTCAGGCTTTTCCTGTGTATTTTAGCTAGGATCTAAAGCAACGTAGCGCAGCTTCTCCTTCACATCCCCGACAATTTCTCTCTCTGATGTGCTTACGAAGGAGTGCCTGGTCTCTGAGAGGAGCCTAGCAAGGTATTTGGTTACACCTTTGCCTGCAAAATCCAGCCTGGAAATGCCGTGGAGCAGGTAATCAATAGCCATTGTAGACGGGGACCTTGCGGGTGACACCATCGCCACCGTCCAGCACTAGCCCGGTTGTGTGGGCACGGGCATACAGGGCTGTCAGCGCCTGCGGAGCCACGAGAAGGGCAGCACCTGGAAGCTCTCGAGCATCGTCTCAGCCATTTTTTCTTGATGCGACGAAGGATTGAGAGGGGTCTCGGTCAGCAGTGCTGGCCTCTCACTTGGTTTCATTTTGAGTTCTTGCTCATGTAGGTATCTCCAAATCTTCTCCATGCCGTCCCAGGATGGAACTAGCCCATTTTCCATTGGGTAAGTAAAAGACAAAATGCTCCTTTTGGACTGCGCTTCTTCCCCGATCTAGCAACGGCTCACCCCAAACACGACGAGCTTGACTTTGGGGTATCCCACAACAGCAGAAAGAACCGAACAGGGTGCCTGTTCCCCCGACAGACCAGCCTTACACTGTCCAGAGCTGATGTCAAAAATCACTGCTGCGGAGTCAGACATCCTGCGCAGGACAGTGCTGCCCCTGGCAGAACAACGTTCTAGATCTCCCAGTGGCAAACAGGCACCGTTCCGCCGAGCTCACAATGCTCTGCAGCTGCACTGGCAACGCTGCTTCCTCCAGGGAGCCGGCAGCGCGGAGCATTTTGATTCAGGGCTAGTACTTGGAAGTGAAACTGGGTGTTCTTACTTCCCAGATAAATTGCAGCAGAGAATCAATGGATTTTTTCAGACGCTCAGGCACAGAGGAGCGTCGGTTACAGTAATTGCATTTGCATTGATTTATATCTGGATTCTGTTTGGGGTTTTGCTGGGTTTCTAAAGGAGACATTTTTAATGAGGTCAAAAATAACGTGAGAGCTAGTTTTAGAATACGGCCCCCAGATAGCTCAAAGATCTTAGAGGGAAGAATCTCCCAGCAGAGGAGGTATGCTGCTCCCCGTATGACTCGGAGTCAGTGAAGGAGTTACTGCATCCCTGTGATATGTGCACACCTGTGAACTCTGCGAAGGGGAGGGGAGATGATAGGAAGATCCTCGTCACCGATGTTTTTAATGTTTTATTTTCATACAGGTTTTGTCAGCCACACAAAGAGCTGTAGCACCTTTTAGGTCAGTCAGCTCTCAGCAGGGTTTCTTGCTCAGGCGTTGTTGTGGCGAGCCATTCACTTGGTCTGACCTTCTCCTTAAAAGCATTTCCGGTGAATGACCGCTGCCCCAAAATCCCTGTAATCGTTCACGGTGACCCACATTTGTTTGAAAGATGTCAGGCAGGTGAGGATGGAGGCCCCAATCCACACACAGTATTTTCTCTCGGGGGGTGCGATGATCCTCACAAACATGCCAGCTGGAACTTGCAGCTTCATCTCCTTGAGGATCCGCTCCTCCAGGCCAGGGAAGAGCGTGGACCCACCCGAGAGCAGGATGTTGCCACAAAGATTCCTGCGCACGTCGATGTCACACTTCATGATGCTGTTGAAGATCATTTTGTGCACACCGGGAGCTTCAACTCCGATGTTTGCAGGCACAAAAAGGGTCTCTGGTGCACGAAAGAGCTGGTTGCCTATCTGGATGATATTGTTGTCAGGCAATTTGTATTCTCTCATGATGTCTCCTGGCTTTGCTTTCATTTCTCGGGTGGGGTCTAAAGCTATGTAGCACAACTTCTCTTTGATATCTCTCACAATTTCCCTTTCAGCCGTGCTAACGAAAGTGTGCCCACTCTCCAAAAGAAGCTTCATAAAATATTCGGTGATGTCCCGGCCAGCAATATCCAGCCTGGAGACGGCGTGAGGTAAGCAGTATCCTTCATACATGGGGACAGTGTGGGTAACACCATCCCCGCTGTCCATGACTATGCCAGTAATGCGGGCCGACGCATAGAGAGCCAGCGTTGCCTGGACTGCAACGTACATAGCCGGTACCATGAAGCCTTCGAACATGATCTCCGTCATTTTTTCCCGGTTCTGCAGAGGGTTGAGGGGGGCTTCAGTCAGCAGCACCGGCCTTTCACTGGCTTTGATTCTCAGCTCATACTCATAGACATATCTCCAGATCCTTTCCATATCATCCCAGCATGTGACTATGCCATGGTCAATTGGATAATTCAAAGACAGGATGCCTCTTTTGGCCTGAGCTTCTTCTCCAATGTAACATTCCTTCTGTCCAGCTCCCAGCATTGTAGCTTTGACTTTTGAGCGACCAACGATTGCTGTAAAAACAGACCTTGGGCCACTGTCACCTGCGATACCCGCTTTGAATAACCCGGACCCATTGTCAAAGATTACAGCTGGGACATCCAAAACGTTGGGGTCAAACATTCTTCACGGAGTTGATGGCTCCCCGGCACTGTTTGCCCGTTCCCCTTTTACAGGCTGGTCACCATGGCTAGGGAAGTCTTCTCGGGGACGTACAGCTTGCCGTTTCCAACATGTCTGTCCCCAACTACCTCACAATGGCCAGTGATACAATAATACATTTTCCCAGACGCTTCCGTGGATATGGCCAGAGTAGCTTTACCACGTCTCCAGCCAGAGGACTATCCATTTACCGAGGCTGATCCACAGATCACGGACCGTGAATGTATCCCGGTACTGAGCCTGAGAATACTTTTTTCCTCAGAATTGAAAAGCGTATATTGCAAAATACACGCATGACAATAATTAAATTTTTCACACGTGCCTCTGGTTTAGCTAAGACTCTAGAAAGATTTCCAAGAGTTGGTGAAGATTAGGACAATTTTGCCTCCCTGTAAGTATTAACTGAATTACCAGTTTGCTTTTCTGAATAATGTCTGTACTGGAAGCAGACCTTTTTCAGCTGAATCCTTTCTGTTCCTTTATAGGAAACTCTGAAAAATATTTTTACATAGTTAGAACTATGTTTGGCACTGATTATGGCATTCTGGAATATTTTTTCCCGTTCTTGTTACTTAAAGACTATTTTTTGGTAAAATCACAAAAGCGAAATAGTAATTTCTGTGTCTTGCTGGTTTGAAAAACCCTGACAGCTTTAAACAATGCTTATAATACCTTCTAATGCAAAAAAAAATTCCTTCCCGTAATGAGTCTATATCCTAGGCTGCTGACAAGCTGACCTGCCTGCAAATAAACAGACATGCAGATGTCTTCCTTCCATGCTTCTCTTTTCCATTCAGCACTTTGCTGAGAAGAACAAACTCTTTTTTTGGAAGTCTGTTTAACAGGATTAAAAAAAAATCCTAGATCTTCACAACTGATCCCCATTTCACATCTAATTGTTGGGGTTTTTTTAAAAATTTTGCTTCAAGAGAAGATTTCCCAAAGAAGGAAATTTCTATAGCTTTGAATCCAATCAGATCTGACAATCCAAATCCATTTACAGAGAAAATTTCCTTTAAAAAAAAAATAAATCACTATATAACTTCAGTTTGAATCCTTGGCTGCCAGAGTTTAATTGCTTCTCCTTGTGGCTCTAAATCCAGGGCAGCTTCAAAGCAAGGGTGGCTTCTATTAAATTTAATTACTTTTTCCTGCAGCTCGCATGGCAAAGGTGCCAGCTACTAAATGAAGGTGGTTATGAATCGGAGGCAGATTCCAAACAAAGATATATATTAAACAGAAATTTCAAGTGTAAGCAAATGACCTCCTTGTACAGAGACGTTTATGCCCCAGATCAACTACTGAAAGGAAAAAAAAAAACCAACCATCTAACAAGGGATCAGCTCTGTGTATGTTATTTCCATCCCGCTTAGATTCCAGACATGTCTGTGTTAAATGCCACTGTATCCATTTTAGCAATGTCTCCAATCCTCTTCGTATTTGTGTGCATATATTTCAGCGTGGGGCACGCTTGTTTTCATGCATGCTTCTGTATTAGTGTCAACAGGTGTCCCAAGCATTGAAGAGGTTGGTACACGCATCGCACCAGAAGCCCCATTTAATCCTGCGACGCTCTGCGCGCAGCTTGGAGCGAAGCACTCCGTTTTGAGCGCGATGTTGAGTGTTAGAACAGGGGAATATTGGCTGTGATTATTAAATGGCAGTTGAACCTAGACGCAGGAATGTTCGTCCGTTCCCTCGTATTGGTTATATATCACCTTAAAAAGGGCATGTGTGAATTAATTTACTATAGGGTTTGTAATAAGTGAAATCACTGTTGGCGTTTAGCTGTACTGTAAATCGAACCCGTAGAGGAGACAATCATCGGAGACATCAAAAGCTTCCTGTGCTCACCCGGTGGTATAGCTGACACGACCAGATCTCATCCAGGAACGGGAAGACAGCTCGTGTTCTGAGCGCCCGTCCGTCTTTGGCGTTTGCCAGAGGCTGCCAGCTGTGGGCAGCTGCAGGAGGAACCGGGCTGGGGCGAGCAAACCCATTGCACGCGCGCTGCTAACGGCTCGGCTAGATGGTGTCCGCTGTTTGTCACCTCTTAAGGGGACGGAATACGAACTGGAAGCCTGAGACACACGTTGGAAACGCAGTCATAATGTAATTCCCACGACACAGCACACGTAAACGAGCTCTGTCCCACAGACACTGGATCATCAAAAATCGTAGATAGTTAAAGGTGGTGTTCACGGGCCAGTCCTGCTCGCTTCGCATTTTCACTTACCGGCTTACGCGTGTCTTTTTTGCTTTATTGACCGTGTCGCCTGCACAGAACTGATCCCCCAGGCAAGCCAGGACTTGTCCTTTCTCCATAGCCATCCTCTGTCCAAATATTTCTGGAGACAAACACGTAACTCCGGGCAGATTCTGACTCGGGCCAGGCTGGAAATCACCTCAAAAAGGGTGATGAGCTTTGGAAAGTCTGAGTTCACCTGGGGTAAAACCAGAGGGAAAAGGATGGGCTGAATGCCCACGTAAACCCCAAGGGCCTGACCGACGCGTGACAGTGGTAGCAGCACGGATAAATGTCTGTCCGCATCTAGAAAGCGTGACCAAAAAGAGAAAGTCGGACCAGAGGCTGGGGGAGAGGTGCTTCTCCCCGTGCCTTTCCACACCAGACTATTCTGATGTCGGCCCTGTTCTTCCTTTGCATTTGTGTGGGTCTTGGCATCCTCAGCTGGCCTTTCTGGATGTGATTACAGTACACTGAATACAGGTGAAACCCCAGAAATAATCACGCTTCATCAGAGAATCCCTTAATGAACTCCAGGCAAGCACGATTCTTTCTGTTTCACAGAAACAGGGGACAATTGCAAGGACACGGTGCATTCCCCAAACTCACTCCGCTCCGAGTCTTTCCCAGTTTCCTACAGGCAACTCATTTTGCTAACACAATTACGAGGAAACCTCAGACACACAGCTCCGAGGAACACCTGCCTTATCCTTCCCAAACTTGACGGGGACTTGACGAATTGGCATTAATTTCTCCATAAAACAGCTTAGCGCTCTCAGTCAAGATATATCCGCCACCTTAGTGGGGCACATCTCTCCCCCATCTTTGTTTACACCCCCCCTAAAATGTGGATTATCTTCCTGGCTTACAGTTTCGCCATTGCCGCCTTTGGGCGGGCAGGACAGATGTGGGGCTGTTGGCCGAGAGCTCTGCGACAGCGGCTCTGTCAACGGGATCACCGATGCGGCTTTCCAAGCGGATTTTAAGCTGGAACTTTTTGTTGCTGTGAAGCAATGCGTTAAATACATCAAAAAGGTGAAAAATAAAAAAAATAAAAAAAAAAAACCCAACAAGAGACTGGCATGCGGTGGACACGAGTCTCAAGGCAGAGAGTCGTGTAAACAGAAGCGTACTGCCTTTTTACGTACAGTAGTAATTCAGCACTTTCTGGGATATCCCAGAAACAGCCAGAGGATTTATTAAAGCGCTAAAGCTTAAGTGTTGGAAGTCTGCGCTTTTACAGCTGAAAGATCACAGTTACAGAACCATCTCCCCCGAGCACGCGTATGATTTGTGTAACAAACAGGAGTGCAGCGATGGGGTGAATCCAAAGGCATCAGAAATAAACGTTACAAGAGAAAAAGTGAGGAAAAGAGGGCATTTCAGCCCAGTGGAAGTTTGAATGAGGAGGGACAAAATACCTCTGTTCAGAATACTGCCATTGAAACCGTATGTGGGGAAGACAGAACGGTGGTGGTTCACCCTTCTCCGTACCCCAAAAACCTGGAGCAGTTCACAGCGCAGGGAAGAACCAAAGCGCATCAACTGCTGCGGCGATGACGGACGCCTTTAGCCAGCCGGCCTGTCGGCACGCGAGGAGGACACTCGCTCCGTGCCACAAGTCATTCTGGTACATACACAAACCGGATCTGTTATTTATACCGCGATAGTGCCTGGAAATCCGGCGGGCTTTCCCGGGGACAGTAGAACCAAACAGCAAGCCCCGCTCTAAAGAATTCAGCCTGAGAAGCGAGATCCAACGGGTGGGTGAGACAAACAAGCAGGTCAGGGTGGAAGGCGAGGAAGGGAGACAGCGTGAAAGAAATCAAGGGCTGAGAGCAGTTCTTAGCCAGTAAGAAGCAATAATCACCATCACAGATGCTTAGCTCTAACAACTTGACAAGATCCCCTTCTTCACATAGGAGCTGTGTTTGATTGCTCCCATACTTGTTTCCATCTCAAATCCCCATTTTGCAACGTCTTCGTGACACTCCAGACATCCACAGAGCTCTCTGAAGTTGAATTTTAATGTGTTTATTGACACCAGTTATGATATTTCAAAACACATGGGCTACAAATTGTTACCATGCACTCCTAGTGTTTACAGTAATCCCCATATTAAAACAAATTCGGCCTTTCCTGATGATTTTATATCTTCTTGCTGACTCACTTGCCTGTGTTTATTTAAACTCCTGTTGAGGGGCTTGGGTTTGGTTTTTTTTTTTTTTAATATTCAACACTTTTGAAACATAAAAACCCCCTATCTGCAGATTTCATATACTTTTAAAACATTTTGCATTCATTTTTATGGGTACCACATGGCCAAAATCCCCCTTTTTCAGTTTTCCTTGTGGATCTGCGATGCGCAGTACGGGCTTCCCACGCTGCAGCCCAGCAGCAAACCCTGCACGCGCAGCTCAGCCCTGAGGCAGCGGCTTGGCCTGGGGGAGGTTTCCCTCTCATCTCCACGTCCTAGAGGTGGGCTTAAGCTGCAGCAAGAGAAGATTTTAGGAGTCCACACCGTTGCCCATGAGAAAGGATTAGGGTAGCTCTTCCTTCCGTTGGGCAGGGCTGGACTGCTGAACTTGTGAGGAGTCTCCCATCCTCAAGCTGAAGGAGGGTCGATTCAGATGAGATGTTACAAAGAAATTCTTTACTCTTAGAGTGGTGAGGCACTGGCACAGGTTGCCCAGAGAGGTTGTGGATGCCCCATCCCTGGAAGTGTTCAAGACCAGGTTGGATGAGGCTTTGGGCAACGTGGTCTAGTGGAGGGTGTCCCTGCCCTTGGCAGGGGGTTGGAACTAGATGACCTTTGAGATCCCTTCCAACCCAAACCATGCTATGATTCTATGATCCTGTGAGGACACCTTGGCTGCCTGGTCCAGCTGCGGTTCCTGAGGAACATGAAGCTTCAAGTTCAGGACCGTGAGAGGGCTTTGCCACCCTCGGGGGTCAACGCACAGCCAAGCCGAAGGAGCTGCCTCTCCAGCTACTGGAAGCAGCAGGCTAGCAGGCACTTGGAAGTGGATGCCACCAAGTCCCTTGGGACCACGCGTCTCGCCAACGTCTGCGGCTCCGGGCCATGAAAGGTTTCAGTAAACAACTCAGAGCCAGGAAGGTTGGGCCCTCCACCATGTGGCATGAAACAAAAACATTTTAAAGCTCTATGTTTTAGTGTCTGCTCTGTTTTAGTGTCTACAAGCAAACAGTCCAATAAAAGTCCCTATAAAGCATGAGACAGGCCTGGACTCCTCCAAGACCCTTTCAGCACCAAACCTCCTCGGTGGCGTCGTGGGCAGCTGCCAGGGAGGAGGCAGCAGGACCCAGCCCCGTACCAGGATCCGCTCCTGCCGACGTCCCCAGACAGACCCTCTGGAAAGCAAAGCCCTGTTAATTTTGGCAGCGAACAAAAGCACTGGGGAAGGGAGTAAAATCAATGTTTGCTAAATAGAAAAAAAAGGATCTCAGCTGGGGGAAAATGCATTTATTTTGTAATTCCTAAAAGGTATTGGAGGGAGGGAAATTGAAATTGTAAACAAATTATAAAATATAAAGAAAAGTTACAACGCGTCGTCCTTTTAAAGGAAACTTAAATTACTGCATTGCTAAATCTGAACAGCTCTGGGGGCTCATTCATGGTCTCCTACTCTTTAGGCTCACAAAGTCTAACCAGTATCTCTAGGGGTGGCTGGATTTAATAGTATCATCTAAAATGTAATAAACCCTGCAAGTGATGAACTACTGGGAAGGTGCAGAACCCACTGGGATTCAAATTTAATTTAGACAATTTGGAATTCAGCATCTGAGAACTACTCGGAGTTCACATGTTATTTTCCATGTTGGAGAAAAGAAAATATGATCTATACCTAGGAAATTATATAAATGATGCATAAATAAAAGATGTGGTTGAAAATCTCTATATTTAAAATAATACGCTTGATTATTTGAAAATGAAGGGAAGTCCAGGAAAAGACTTCTATTTCTTATTGTCTGAACGCTCTGAATCAGGTAAAACCATTTCACGAAGCTGAGCTCCAATCACCCATCCACAAATGAACCTTTCCTGGGGAAATGGCAGAACCGAGGCCTCGTGGCTCCGCTCTCTGAAATAACTCCATCCCCTACAAGCTGCCCTGGAATGCTAATAGCAAGAAGGCAGGTTTTAGGAAGAAGGCAGGTTTCAGGAAGAAGGCAGAGGAAGAGCAGCTGACAGCCGCGCAGCCCATTGCTCGCTGTCCCAGCTCCTGCCTGACCACCACCCTGTCTCTCCAGCTCCGTGCTGCTGTGACCCCCTGCAAAACCACCGCAGCCATCTCCCCCACCATCCCCTGCATCTCAGCAGACGGCCGGTTCCAGACCGCCCCGATGCCTTCCAGCACGAGCCCCGTACTAATACTAACATCCGACCTGAAAACGACGGCAAAGCAACACGTCTCACAACCCTGCAAGAGCACCGCTCGCTCAGACCTCTCCAGGGCGAGCGGACGGTCCCAAGACATGGTCCACAGCCACCCCTCTGACATCTGCTTCCAGCTCCTGTGTGCCGCTCCCTGCTACCCGTACGGCTCCATGTCTGCTCAGGTAAGAGCCTTTGTAAAAGAAATCAGAGTTCTTGGGAGTTTGGAGACTGTACGATGGAAAAAAAAGGAAAGCAGGGCTCTCTTGCCCTTGGAGAACTGTTAATTCAGCATTAAACACAGAGCGCGCTGTTCCGGAATCTCGTTGTTACTTTATTTAGCCAAGCACCGTTACCTCTAACCATATTCCAATGGCCGTTGGGCTTGGGTTTACGAGCAAATTGTTAAAAGCTGTGCCTGAGGTCTGAAAGCGACAAGTGGAAAGCATTCCCATGAAGTATGCAGGACGACTGGAACCGGGCCAGTGGTTCAGGTCAAAACTCAGTCATGTGTCCTGCTAGCTGGTCCGGAACATCCTTCAAATCCAGCTAAGCAAACAGCTCGGAGAGCCCTGCGCCAAGTGCCAACTCCAGCTGGCATCCTGGTACATTTTATTCTACAGTTGTTGCAGTTTTGGAGGTTATGAAAAGTTTACTAACGAGAAACGTTTCGGGACACTGTGCCAACGGTTTGGGCTGAAGGAAGAGCTGTAATGGCATGAGCATATATAACTTTGGTGGAAAGTCTGAAACATCGGTTCCACGCCCTGAGAACTGCCTCTCTGTTTATGAATCCCAATAATTCTGAACATCAGGAGAAATCTGTCTGCTTGCTCTTAAGGTGTTTACATTGTGCTTTCTAAATATTTAAAGCCATTGATGAAATTAAAGACAACTTTCACGATGTTGTGTTCCTCAGTCATTTGGTTCATTTTGGTTTGCAGGGCCAGTTCTTCTTTTGTAAACAGGAATTAGATGTAGCAAAAGGCGTGTGAGAGCACTGAGCGGACAGGGATTCTCAGCAAACAATTTTGGTAACCAAGAAAACCCTCTCTAAATGATATTTCCCAACAGAAATTTGATAAGAACGTATCATTTTGATTTCTAAGGCGGAAGCACTTGCAAGCAACATTGTTTTTTCACCAGCACAGACAGGCAATCAGACTTTCAAGCGATCATTTGAACTTCAAACATCCACTTTGATGCAGAAGTCCACCACCAAACCTTATTTGCCAGAAGAAAAAACAGCAAATCCCAAGACAAGGTTCCTCTTCCTGATGGTTTGACGAGAGCGATTCCAGCCAGCGCTGCCAGAACTGCCCCCACTCGAGCAGCGTGCGGTACGCCCAGAGAGCTTCGCCTGCTCTTCGATGGCTACAGATACTCGGGTGCTCTGACACGCGGGGGATGGATTTCCACCAGCTGATGAAGTAGTACCTATAAAGGCAAAATGCTGGAAACGTGCTTCTCCCTGAACCTGGGCTTGGGAAAAAAAAGTCCTGTTTTAGAACTGGGCATCAGCAACGCAAATGGCAGAAAAACCAGACACACACGATGCAGAAGACGGGATGGGTATGTGGATGGAGAAGCTGCCTCTCAGGATTCTGCTATCAACTGTAGATGCAGAGCCCATTTCAGTGCCAGAGAAGAGGAAAGGTAAGGGATCGTTACACTGGATTCTCACAACAAAACAATTTAAAGAACTTTCGCAGCCGCTGTGTTTCTCTCTCTCTCAAAGTCCTCCTTTGGCTGGTGCTCCAGCTGGCATTCAGCTGACAGAAAAAGAAAATAAACCCATGGCTCCCAGAGGATTTCTAGCAGAATATTCACCATATTAGAAGTGAAAGAAGAAATACTGAAAGTGCAAGCAAAACCTCCGTTCCCATCTTCGCCCTAAGACAGTATCTGGGTGCGGTAGGAGTGCAGAGCAGTGTTTGTCTATCTACCGGTGCTATTCATCACTGCGTTTACCATATTTTCCTTTTCTTTCCATAACTCCTGGCTTCGCTCATGTCTGGGTGTTTTCTAACCAGCCTTAAGGCAATAAATCAAAGCTGTCAGCAGTGGAAGAAAATTAATGTGAGAAATTGTTCCAAAGGCCACCAGCCTTTTCCCTACTCGGTGTGCTGTGCTAATCCAGGATTCCTCAATGGCTTTCAATGTTTTCCTATTTTCACAAGGTTTTGAGGCTACAGATGCATTTTTTTGAAGGGTGGCTCTGAATTGTACCCTATAAGATACCAAATTCCTGGCGTTTCTTCAGATTTCAAAGAGAAGCGAGGGTGCTCAGCACAGGCCTGAATCTGACCCTAGGCCATCTCCGGCCAAGCCACAAGCAAAACCCAGATCCGGAGTTGGAACGCACCAGGGTCTGAATCTGGGTTGAACTTTTCATGAAGAAAAAGGCCAAATGATTCAAAAACAATCCTGTTCCTCTGCCCCGTAGTGATGACGCTGGTTGAATTATTCATAGCGAGTAATTTATCCAAAGAATGCAGCTGGCATTTACGCTGAATACATTACTTGCAAGTTTTGATTTCTTGTTTCATTACTCACGCTGTTCCGTACCTCTCAGAAACTCCAACTTCTTCATTTCTGAAAGTCTCTTTTTTGAGTCTGAGAAAAAGAACACTTGGGAAACAACCTTCGGCCGGTGCTGATCTGATACAGCAAGTACGTCCCTGGGAAAGGACAGCCTGGCAGCTGAGGCGTTTGCCTGGAACTCAGCAAAATGTTCTCACCCTGTCCAGCTGCAGGTGAACCCCGGGCGAATCACTTCGGGCCCTGTACCCCTGGCTGCACGTTTGTAAACTGGACACAGCGTTTCTCTCCGTAAGATACTGTAAGGTTAGGGGCATTAAAGATGATGGATCGCCCCGTTACTATGGAAACCAGAGAAGCACCTAATGCAGATGGGTGAGTGTAGAAATAGTTCCGCCTGACCGAAAAATCATGAGCAATTGGGAACTTCATTAGGTAAAATTCCTCATGTTGTAATCAGAAGTACTGTGGGAGCCGCTCAAAACTTCCCTTAATAGAAAGTACCGGTTTATTAAATTTGTCTCTGGACAGACACTGAAGGTTTTCCCTTGCATATTTTCAAACTCGCAGGTTTAACGTATCTGTTTAGATTTGTTTGCCTCCAATGGCTTGGGATGTTTAGGTAGCAACTAAAATTCTTATCCTACCAAACAAAGATCATTAAAACCAGAACAGTGATTGCAGAAATCAGCCCAGAAATCTAAAGACTGGGACATACTGAGGAAGAAGTTTAATTCCAAAACTAAAATCTCAGGAGCCATTTAAAGGGAACGCACCCAGCAATTGCTGAATGCATCTGTGGCAGTTTTTCCTCCGTGGGGAGGCTACAGTTTGAATTCCATCCTCACAGAGCACTGCTGCGCTCTGCTTTTGGACCAGACATCCTCTGCCAGCTGCTCCACCAGACATCTAGAGGCAGCTCACAGAGTTTTCTCCAAGAACAAGTTGAGCAAGGACTTCAAAACCCGGGCCAGCGTTTGCGTGCTAATCCCTATTGCAGAACCGATGGCGAGAACCCACTCGTCATTTCTTTTGCCCAGGTCCTAAATAAACAGGGGGTTTGCTTTCTTAGTTCTCAGAATCTGACTGATGAATTTGTTTTTAAAATGTATTTAAAATTTGGAGGTCCCCTCCCTCCCTGCAACACATCCAATTATAATAATTTTGAGGTATTTCGAACTTCAGACCTCGAACTACTCCTCTTTGTCCTATGAAATTATCCAGGTCTTCGACACAACGAGTCGAAGTATTTGCAAAGGCTCCTGGTAGCAGCACTTACTGAATTGGGGCTGTTCACGTTTGGGAGTTTAAAAACGGGTTTGCCGTTGCAAATGGCTCGTCGAGTTGCAGTTGCGTCTCGGTAGGGTGAAGCACTCAAGGCTTTCAATTGCAGCGGGCCCTGCTGACTCAGGGGATGGAAGCTACGGAACTGCTGGCAAAGGAAATGCTAATAATTAAAGCAGTAATCGTGGCTCTGGGGCAAGAAATAAATGCCTACAGGGCGACGAGAGATTGAATAAACAAAGCAAATAAGAGCCTCACGCTGCACAACGCCACGGAGCAGTGATTACAGCGGGCAGCGTAACCCCCCGGCACGGCAGGTACCGCTGGGTACAGCGCACGGAAACCACGTTGGGTGGGAGATGCTTGGTCAGCACGCGGCTCCGTGCACGTCGCCTGCTCCCTGCTTTGCGCCGAGGAAGGGCTGTCCCCCAAATGCTGGGAAAGCAGTGCCACGCGCTGGGCACCCCAAAGGGTCGCGCTCCTCCTGCGGCAGAAAGCCCTCGCACTGCAGGGAAAGGGGGGGGACGTTCCCCCGGGCGATGGGTGTGACGAGTCCGCGCTGATGTTAAAATCAAGAGCACTAACAGTGGTAGTTTTTTTGGCTAAAGATGGCCTCATTTTGGGACCGCCTGTGCCATAAATTATTTTGGAGGCATTATTATTGAAACAGAAATATTGATCGTGGAATGGCGACAGCAGCAGCAGGAAGCAACGACGATGACTTTGACCTAGCACTGCACATTACAACCAAGATCCTCAGAACGGATTCCAAACTACCACCTCCTCCTCCCAGTACTCTTCTGAGAGGATTGTCAGCTGCTTAATTATGGTGGAAAACAACGAATAATACAAATACTTTACTGATAAAAAAAAATTCTGTACGAGTTACTAGTGTCCCCGTAGTGCTAGCAGATCGTAAGCTTAAATAAAATGCTACGTGTAACGGTGAATGAGAACAGACGGGCCACGTCCCATTTGGAACGGAGGAGAACTGTCTATCTGTTTAATTTCAGATTGCACCAAGAGACCCGAAACCATCAGTTTTTTATGAAGTATGAAGTAGTTCACAGAGCAAACCTGTGTAGTCCCTGGCAGGTGAAGTGCTAGGCGCCTCAAAGGAAGTACAAGCTCTCTGCAGAGCAGGGCGACCAGCGACCAGCTCGGATCTCTCCCTGAAGCACTACGCATAGGACGTGCCTCGGAGTAAAGTCCAGCACATGTAACCTGGCCCCTTGCGAGCAGCGAGTAACTTCATTTACTGTCACTCAGGCATCAGGTTCCACTTCCCTGTTTACTGAATGTAATAATACCCCGCAGTACCTGAGTGAAGTAATTTGACAGCAAAAACAAACCAATGAAAGGAGTCTTCAAACACTTCAAAGCGTGCTACTATCCGTGGGACCATCGTCACAAGCGGTACCGCTGGATCCTGGCTCCGAAGCAGAGGTGAACTTCCCATCACTGCCTCCACGGCCACAGGTCAAGAAATGCTTTGCTCCTGCTCCTCACGCTGCACATGTACTTGCTGTTTGTCATACTGGATTGGGGACAATTAGAATTCGTATGGGTTTTCCCTTCCCATTCTGGAGATTGTCCTTCCCAAGGAATAAGTTTTACACTTTACCCTAAGATTGCAGGTATGAAGCTACTAAATTTGGCCCAGGAAATCCTTGTCGGGAAGGCACTTAATTTCAGGAATAAAGACAACTGGGAAGGAAATCTGGTCCAGGATATTAGGAGTGGAAAGTAAAAATTTGCTGTTACACCATCTGCAAAATACAGTGTTGCAAAGAAGACTTCTTACAAAGAGGATTGGGAGTCCTTCATCAAATGCAGCTAAGAAAAAACTCAGTTGGGGTTTTTTTTTTTCATTTGTGGGTGTTTTTTTCTAACAAAACTGGCCTAATAATGGGAGGAATTAAATTATAATGCCTAGACTATTGTTTGAATAAGGCAAACTCCCTCACATGCCATTAATGTTCTACTGCCAACAGCAGCCAGGGAACAGCCTCAACAATAGAGAGGATTTTCCAGCTCACTGTGTGATTTGATCTCTATAAACCTCCCATAACATATACTGTACGGCAGTAAATCATTTATAACATTATTATCCGCCCATCTGGGATCAGAGTGCAACCACTAAGACAACGCAAGAAATCTGGGCTCTTTCAGCACTCTGTGAAGTGAACCTCGTTGGTAAGATTTCATTAATTCAGCAATTCAACAACTAGATCACGCTCCCTACAGGAGGGACCGTACTTTCCATTGGCTACCTTCCTAGCATTTCCCATGGCGCTGGTATTTCTATTCTCTATACTTTCACTTGCATTTCACAATGGTTACTGCCTGAGTGCGGTTGGTTGGTTGCAGTCCAGGTCCTAGCGAAAGGAGGAAGTGGTTTTTTGGAGAAAAAAGACCACGGTTTCCAAGTTAGCATCAGACTTTGTTCCCGGCTTAGCTTTGGTGAAAAGCCTTCTGAAGTCTCCTTGTGCAAAAGCCCTTCTGAATTCCCTAGCTCAGAATCGGAGTAGGAAAAAACCACCAGCGAGAGTCAAAGATGCCCCCGGGGCTGGGACGCGCGTGCGGGGGACATCGGTGGCTGCTCGGTGCCCCCCTGAGGCACCAGCTCCGTCTGCTCCCCGCCCGGCACGTTGGTAGAGCTTCACGTGAGGTGGTGAGGAGCCAGCAGAGAGGACCTTCCTACCGCAGGTTGTCACCAGCTACGGACACCGGCAAGAAAGGGTCGGAACGCCTTCGTGTGGAGCTGTGCTTTCCCTGCCACGGGCTCTGTCTCGCAGCAACATTCCTCCTGCAGGACCATCAGCCCAGCTGAGAACTCAGGGGTGACACAAAAAAACCTCACAGAAAGCCTGCGCGCTCGTATCAGAGCCCATAAAACACGACAGCTGCCAGTTTCGCCCCACGGATGAAATTTCAAGCCGAAATCTCAAAGTGAAATTCAGGCCGTAGGACGTCGCCTACAGCTTGACCAAAGGAAAAGTTTGCGCGACCTTCTGGGAACAATCTCTGCCAAATTCCACGCAGATCAAATGCACGGGCGTCCAAACATTAAAAACTATTAATTAAAACAAAAGTCCGCCACTTGTTACCCACAGCGTGACTCAAAGCCTGCTGAACGCTGGCTTTCACCCGGCCCACGAGCAGCACGTTTACACCTCGGAGAAGACTCTTACGCAAGAGCAGTACGTCTTCAGGAAAGAGGAACAAACCTGAGGGAGTAGGGGAAAAACTGAGTCGCTGGCCATGGTATGAAGAAATCAAAACCGTGGTAGAACGCAATTTGCTGTGTGATTTCTCAGCATAAGAATCGGTAAATGGAAAGCTAAGGCAGCGTCAGCGCAACCATCGGCAAGCTGCTCATGATCAGACTCGGATCAGTATTGAACCTGCAATCTTTTCTACGCGCGCCTACAACAAGATTAGCATTAAATAGAAATAACAGAGCTCACCAAATCTATTTGAAGCATCATTTATGTCAGGACATCTGAATAATAATTCCTATAAACATACACTGATTTATCTAACCTGGTTACCTAAAACCAAGCCAGTTCTTTGCCTACAAGCCTATAGTTTTTCACACGTTCTTTGGAATAAAACGAGAAGTTCGCTGCTTTTGTGCTGAGCTGCTTTTAATCCAAAAGAAGCGTACCAAGAAAGAGACCGACTTTCAAACAGCTACCCACTGCCCCTTGGTTATTTGCCACAATTAACGTTTTTGTATCACCCCTTTTAGAGAAGATTCTTTTTTTTTAACTTATCAAGCCACAAGACCAAACTTTCTTTAGGCAAACATTAAAAGACAGTATCAGAAAAGCCCTCCTACAAAACCTACAGCCCTCTGCCCGTTGAGTAACAACAGCTAACGCAACCCATGCTGTCCGCGTCTCTGGGGGAATAATCCCACCGGCCGCAGCGGACAGGGACAGAACTGTCCAGCCCACCCCGACGGCTGCTTGAATCGCAAACGCCTCTGCCTGCCCGGGGCTCGGCGTCCCCGCGCCTTCGGCTGGCCAAGCACAATACCTTTCATGCCTTTATGAAGCTGGGGATGACTGACAGGCTCTCCTTTTCCTAAGGAGGCCAAATTCAATCCGGCTGCCTTTTGGGCCACCCCTCCTGAAACCCGTCCAAATCTCGTCTCTCCAGTCCTGCTTCTGAGCTGTCCGTGCTGCGGTAGGTAGCGAGCAAAGCCTTTTTTTCATCAAGTCAATCCCCAGCCCTCCTCAGATGTCCTATCTTTTCAACATACCCGACGGGGTAGAACACACCTCGGCTCTGTCTCTGCCGAGGCGGAGCGCTCGGGCGGCTTTGCTGGAAGCTCAACGACAGCCGAGCGAGGCGGCGGGTTTGCTCTGTTTGGAAGACCCCAAAGGGACGAGTTTTCCTCTGTTCGCCGCATCAGCAGCCGGGGCTCACGACGCTCTGCGTAGCGTCGTCGTGATTACGGTAGATGACTGGAGCAGCCTCCTGGCAGGTCAGCGAGCGTGGCCCCCAGCCCCACCGCCCAAAGCCCCTTTGCTCCAGCCAAGAGCCGCTCTCCTGGCCCAGCCTCGCCAGCTGCCTCCCGCTCTGCCTGTGCCGCGCTGCTGTGTGCCAACACCTCTGCCTGCACTGTGCCGATGCCTCTGTCTGCACCGCGCATGGGAGCTCTGCCTGCACCGTGCTGCTGCGTGCCAACACCTCTGCCTGCACCGCGCTGCTGTGTGCCAACACCTCTGCCTGCACCGTGCGCGGGAGCTCTGCCTGCACCACGCTGCTGCGTGCCGACGCCTCTGCCTGCACCGTGCACGGGAGCGCATCCGCGCCGGAGTATCTGCACAGGCCTAAGGGATGCTGGCTGCGGTGAAGAGGGGAGGGACGTACATCATCTATGGATTTCTCTGGGATCTCTAATTACATCGCCTGCTTTGCTAGCCGTGGTCCGAATAAGCTGCGGCTGTGGCTATCTCGTAGTGTCGCAGGTCCCCTTTCCACCTCGCTCTCCCCGTGTCATACCCACATCCTCGGCCGTACCCCCCGAAGGCCCCAGGGACCAGGCACCTCTGTCTAATAAGCCTCTGAGAGACGTTCACTTCCAAAGCTAAATGACACAAAGTTCTCAAAGTAAAAACCAATTCAAAAATACAGATTTCAAAAAGAGGGACCAGAGCCATCTTCTCTTCTTTTCTTGCTTGCAACTTCCCTTTTCATTTTGACGGAAACAGCCTCTTACCCTTGCAGCCAGTTTCCAAGATACGTGTGTATACGCATACATATATACGTATAAATATATTCCAATTCTAAGCAGTGGCTACTGAGGTAACTGGAGATATTTGTACAGACAAACACACCAGTAAGGTACTCGTAAGTGCCAGGTCTACCGTAATAAATTTCTCTCTACTCTGAGTGGCTTTTGATATTCTTGCTACTACCAAATAGCTCGCACATCCTAAAGGCAAAGCCAATTTGTTCTAGAAAAATCACAGACCATTTTCATTCTTAGCATAAAAATCATTGTATTCTTAACATTTCAGATTCCCCAGGCCCAGCACTGCCACAACAAAAAGTTCATGCCCTGGGAACGCGTGCTGCCTTCCGCTAACGCATGTACCAAAAGCAAGCAGACCACAATCTGCTGTGGATTTATTTAGCCTAATCAAACCTGAATGCCTGTTTGTAATGTAAGTGAATATCTAAACAGATTATTAAATGTAACGGCAATAGCCTTTTACGAAAATCACTGGGATGATTCGAATTCTAGAAGAGAGGAAAGCAGAGAAGAGTGTTTCAGTAACGTGATCTGCCAAAAGAGGACGGAAACTCTTTAATAGCACCTTGCCAGAAACAATGCACGGCAGAGTCTGTTTTAAACAAGATGATTTTCCAGAATATTGTTACTGACTTTTTGTATAGTGTTAGTGAGTTTTGTGTACGCTAATAAAAAATGAAAGCTGCTATTAAAAACAAATCAATGGACTGTACCTGGTTTTGATCACACGAGAGCTGGCCATTTGCATCGGTATTTGCAGCATCTGTTCCAATTAAGACTTGTTTTCTAGTTTAAAGATATTAGCCCAATCACTAGTGTTCTGTTGAAAACATGAGTAGAGCATTGTTCTGGCAGAACGCAGTTAAACAGACTCCACAGACTCTATTAAACAGCTTTGCTACCCAATTAGAATGGGAAGGAGCCGGGCAGACACGCCTGTACTGTGTACCCTCTGTTCCACGTGTATTTTTATGGATTCATAGTCAATGAAAACAGTTAACGTGGAACATGTGTTAAGAAAACACAGGCTGCACGCTCTCTTAGAACACGACAAACGGCGCATCGAGCAATTTATCAAGATTTAACGGACACCAAATTTAATGATTATAACGACTGCGTGCAAAACAACGCCCAGGAACGGTGACCCGTGCTACTTGCACAGATGAAAATAGTTGTTTGAAGCTTGGCAACACAGAATCCTCAAAGCCTGACAGCACACGAGGACCATGTTCACCTTTGTTTGGGCATTGCGTTGGGTAGCTTTAGACCTCAGGCTGGTGAGCACAGCAGGTAGCGGGACTTTTCCAGGGTGTTCTGTGCTTGACAAAGCGGATATTTATTGCAAAGAGCTTGAAGGCTGATGCGGGTATATGAGAACACTCAGCAGAGGTGACTTGGTGTCAAATGGACCACAGTGCGTACGATCTGAGAGCGGAGAGTAAGAAGCAGTACGTGCTTACTCTGTTTAATTGAACAGGGATAGGGAAAGGCTGCAGGAGTGAGAAAGATTTATAAGCCATCCCGCTAAGAAATAACAGTGAGAGCGTGATGTTTATTTATGGATCACATGAAAACAAGGTTGACCTTTTTTTAAGAACTGCCCTGCTTTTGGCATGTATTACCAAGGCCTGAGATACTGCTAGCGCATTATTTCCTGATTTTTATCAGGAAAAAAATTTACATATCTGGCCCATCCTGGCACCAGAAGACACGTACAGATTTTCTGGGGTTTGCTGGTCCTTGCTTTTGGATCTGCACAGAAGCGCCTCGTTCGCTTCATCCAGACCACCTCTACAGATCTGTCCGAGATGTTGCGTTTCTGCTGAGTCAGCTGTCCCCACGTTTTTGCCTTGCTGTCCACTGCTGGGTAATAAAAAAAAGAAAGCTTGCATACAAACGACGCTGTGAAACACCCAAGGGAAACAATTCTACCTCATGCGCAGACTATTCTCCTCGTGGTATTCAGCCTCGTGCCTCTGTGCCTTCAGTGGATTTTTTTTTTTTTTTTTTTTGGTAGTTGTATATCATCTACAGTCAGTTAAAAACGGGTTACTGCAACAGCAGCGCTGTGGAAATTCCCTACAGCACCCAGGGCAGAAATCAGGGCTTTGCACAAAAGAAGCCTCAATCCCAAGAAATGAACCACGCGTCAAACAACAGAGCACGCTGGCGATATTCCTTCTCAACACGCCGCCGGGCTGCGCTCCAAGCCAGGGGAGCGGGAACGCTGCCGGCACTGCCCGCACCGCTTTGGGCTCAGTCTCCAACCCTGCCAGCTCCCTTTCCTTCACCAGAAGTTTTCGTCCACCTCGGCCTCTGCCCGACGCGCCTGCTCTCTGCTGGTGGGGGCACAGGGACCCGCGTGGATCCCGGGGACCCGCGTGGATCCCGGGGACCCGCATGGATCACCTCCGGGCGCAGCGGAACGGCTCCGCTCGCCAGCTGCTCATTGCTGGATGGAGGACCGGGCAGGCAGGTGAGGCTGCGGGGAGCAGGTCCTCGAGCGACTGCGCGACTCCTCTGACGTCATAGCGAAGCCGGCGCTTGCGGGCGCGGCGGGGATTGGATGCCTGGGCCTCGTGGGCAGCTTTAAGGCACGCGCAGGGCAACGTACCTTGTATCCCCTGCTGCCGTTTTATACGGTACCGCATACCCTGCTGCGTGTCAGAGCTCTTGCTGCTTTGACTCCAGCTAATTAGCTTTTGGAGCTTTGATGGATGGATTGATTCAGCAGTTAAACAGAGATAAATTAACTGTCTATCTAAACAGAGTTTAAGTGAGGAGGGAATTCTGATTAGAGTGTTATTTCATGCAGTACTGCTGCTCTTTCCAGCACATACCGAAACCCACGAGCGTCCCTTGCAGAGGAAGCGCACGGAGCTGAGTCCCGTGCAGACCTGCAGAGCTGGCCGGGATTTACCAAGGCTCTGCAGCACTTGGGTCGGGCTGCGCACCGTGCGCTTGGTACCACCCAACGATGCTGCGAGGATTTCTACAAGTTGAAGAACTGGTCTATGCAATTTAATTTCCTAGGACTTTCAGGAGCATCTGAAATGTATTTTATTCTGACACCCATTAAAACACCCAAAATCCAGCAAAAAGTTTGCATTTTCTATTCACTCTAAAGGACTTTTATGTTAAAATGCTTTTTTTTTTTTTTGTCCTGAAGTGAGAAATACCTATAAATTTTTTTAAAAGGTGTAATTACAGAACTAATATAAAAATCCTTAACAAGTGTGATAAAGGCTTAGAGAAAGATAGGTTTTGTTAATATTGCATGCATCATGGAAGTACCTTAATGTGCAAGTACTTTAAAAAAATAAATACACCCATCACCTAAATATGTTAAACAAATATCCATCAAGCTAGAAGAATTTCAGATTATTTGATGTAAACATTAACTTTTAAAGCTTTCCAACTGACAAAATGAAGGCAACAGAGACTGCCACTTTACTTGCATCCTCATACACTCAACAGTCCTGGAACAGAACCAATAGGGGGGAAAAAAAATCAAAACCAAGCAAATGCAATGTAAAAAATAGCGCTTAACGTTTCTGTAGATGTGGCCAATGAAAGCTGGCACAAGGATGAACTTCCCTGGATGCCTCACCTCCTCAGGAAGAGTAAGGTGCTAGCACTGGAAGGGCTGGCCAACTCCTCGACTTACCCCCAGCCAACTTTGTTGTCTCTCCACGTGGGTGCTGGAACACGGACACCCAATATTCAGGTCACCTAGCATAAAAAAGTGCCTAGTTTTACATTAAAAATGTAAAAAAGACCGATGCAGAGAGTAATCAAGCAGCCTCTAGGCAGAACAAAATAATGTTTTTTTCTGCTCTCTTCCTAAAACACTCTGACTTTTGTGAGCCATCCCATCTGTGATTCATACCCTATTGCTCAGAGGAAGCATCTCTCTCAGGCTGCATTTACTCATCTCTTTCTATTCACCTGCCTCCGGTCCAGCACAAAAGCCGCTTTCTCCAAGGGCCAGAGCGTGCCGACCTGTCTGGTTTAGTCCGCCGAGTCCTGGGTGCTGCAGTCCAGTTCCACCAAATGCTGACGGCACCTTCCCTCCCGCTCCCTGCGCCTTTCTACCCTCGCCCAGCGGAAGGCTGACGCTTGTTTGCCGTTCCGGTGATGCATCTGCTCTGTACACGACACCCGCGGCTCCGTCCTTACCACTGGTGTTCTGAAGGGAGGATGCTCAGAGGGACGAACACGCCCCCAAAAGAGAGAAACAGGTAAAAGTAAACCAGAAAGGGACATCCCTCTCTCACACAAAGGACATTTCTTTTTGTATGGGTTTTTTAACTTCAAGAACCTTAACGAAGCTCAGTCACACCAAGGAGAGCCAAGGGTACGAGATTTTTCTTTCCTGTTGAGGAGGCTGCAGATACATTAAAACTAATTACTCCTTGTTTTATGCTCCAGTAGGATGAGAAATTCCGTTTAAGTTAGGAAAGGAATTAATGCCTGCGGACAACTCCTTTTCCCGTGCGAAAAGAACGAAGCAGGCAGCATTCGGTGGCAGGGCTCTGGGGAGCGATCCCATTGCCCCGGCATCGCCGCAACATCTTACCGCGCATCGTCAGATCTCGTCGTGGCGAGGGGGCCGTGCCCCCACCGCCCACAGCAGCAGCTATTAGGCTTTTAATAAAAAGCCGAGGGCCCAGCCAGCTTGCTGGAGACAGTGGGGGATCGCAGCGTCTCTGGACGGTTCTGCAGAGCACCTGGCTAGATGAGCACAGTACCTAAAAATGCAAATCTAACAGGCTTTTAATAATAGACTCAATATTCTTTCTCTACAGGACAGAAACTACCGATGACCGGCCTTTACTGCAGAAATGCAGTATTCCAGCAATGTGCTGAAACAGGTAAAATTCAGGCAAGTAAATTCTCAGTTCGGACACAATTCCTGTCCCCGGCGTAGTCCTACAGATTTTGTATCCTGAAAAAAACCCAGGCAAACTTTGTGTACTTTCTGCACCTCGCCTACGCAGCAAGGACAGTCCTGGTTTCTGATAAAGAAAAGTGACAGAATCTTATCCCAAGGTCCTTGCGAAACAAGGAGAAAGATGGATTGGGAATCAATACGGCGACAAGACGCCGTGCCCAGTGGGCGGCTGATGCTGTAGAAGCAGTGCCCCGTTCTGGCGACGGGCAGCACGGCATCCAACGCGGCGACCTGCGTGGCACCTCCTCGGCTGGCTTTCGGTGGGGTTTTCCACGCGCCTGGAGCTTGCAAAACATCACAGAATTTCCCGCAAAGCACGCTTTAAAAGAGAAAAAACCGAGTTGTGTCACTTGCTCTTTTTTTTTGTTTGCTCTTGCAATAGAAACCAGCACAGCGTTAATCATTTCAGTAGCCGCCTCAGCCGCAGCACTTGGACAAAGATTGTCTGTTACCAGTTGACTGGGATTCGCGTGGAAATGCTAGAGAGGACTTGCGTTACCTCTGTCTCCTGCCACTGCACCACACGCGCGTGCACGTGCAAGGCGCGGCGCCCAGTGACTGCAATCACATCCTGCGGCTCCATAAACCTCCTCGCCAGCACGGGCAGGTCTGCGCATCGGGTCCAGCGCTGCCAAATGGAATCACTTTCATTGGTAAGGAGATTTGAAAGAGATGGTTTGAGTTTGCAAAGTACTTCCAAACTCCGAGTGAGAATTACTGTTATTATTAATGGGATATTTTAGCCCATCTGGGTAAACTGTGCAAACAGCAGCAATACTACCCGGGGCTTCTCATGTTTATGCACTTCAAGCAGATCGCTTTACTCTCTGTAAGCAAGTAAGTTTGTCTTTATATCACATTTGACTTTTTTTTTGTCTTTCCAAAGCTGTTTAGCCTTTTGTTATTATTTAACTGTTTATTTCTTTAACAGCTCGTTATTTTCAGTGGGCTCCTGTGTCTCATTACGCACGGTTCAGTCTGAAGAGGAAATTTGTCCTTTAATACAGGTTTATTCCGCCTAAAAACATACTCATAAGTGTTTCCCACTCTGCTGATGGTCATCTATATAAAGTCTATTCTGTGCTTTACGTTAGAATCCTTTTGTATGAAATGTTTTACTTGCTTGAAGCGAACTGGAGAAAGTCACAAATATCTCCACAAAATACTCTTGATCTGTTCTAATTTAACCTGTGTGCAAGAATTTTCATTCAATAAGACTAGCTTGGGGAAAAAACATTCTTTCATCGCTTATATTGCTAGTGTTATTCCTACAGAACAGAGGAACTCTATCTGCATCACAAAATTTAATCACCTTCCCAGGTCTCAAGAGACTCCAAGACAAATGGTCATAGAATAAAAAGCAGAGGAGGTTAGTACAGACGGACAGCACGCAGATAGATCTGAAATTTCAGCTGCACATGTGCACCACAGAAATCTTCTGGCATTCGCAAAATGATGCAAAAAAGCTTATGGAAACAGACTTTTCTTGTGGCAGCTTCATTACTGCATCGTCCAGTCTGAGCAGAAATCAGCTGGAACATATATTATTTGGGTTCTTTCTGCTTTTTCTTTGGCCTAGAGACAGGCACCGCACAGATGCTCTCTGATGTCTCCTCCCATATCCCCGGGTTTGACTCTGGGGTCATTTAACTCAGGAAGGAAAGTTTGGCGGGACCAGTTTTTCAGAACGTGCTGATCTCTTTCCTGCAGGTTCTTGCACTTCCAACATGCTTGAATCAGAGCTGCTCTTTGGTTACGTGTGGCACGAGGGACGTGAATCACCTCTGTGCTCAGCCACAGGCAGCGTGGTGCTACAGAGATTAATTCTCAATCCGGTCCGTGAGAGAGGTACGTCCTGTGATCCATCCCTGCCTCAGTTTCTCTATAAAACGGTGAGTGAAGCTGCAAAGACGGTAACTGTATTCAAGGAACAGCCTTCCGACGAGACACTTACAGGAAGGGATGCGATTTCATCAGTTCGGTAAACGCAGGTGAGGTAGCACGCCGTGAACCTGTGCCGACGCACAGCGCCTCCGGCACAACACAGTTCAGAGGGCACTTAAAAAAAAAAAAAGGCAGAAAAACTGGAGAAGATGCAACTAAAGCTGTGAGAGGGGAATCCTCGCTTCTGCCTGACACTCTGCTTCCCTTCCAGGTACCCAAAGACTGACGTCCCGCCTGCCTGGCCCCGGGGGACAGACACCTGCCCAACACGTCGTCCCAAGAGCAGGGCAGCTCCGCTCCTAGCGCGCTCCACCAGCCAGGAACGAAGCTCCGGTGTAGAATTTAAATAACCTTCCGGCCCGGAGGTGAGAGTGCTGCCAGCAGAGCCCAGGTACCGCCGCACCAGAACTCACGTTTCTTGAGACAGACACCATGGACGTGACGCATCGCAGGGTGCAGCGGGCGAGGCCAATACCGACCTGTACAGCAGCGTGCAAAGGAATCCATCACCCTGCCCGTCTCTTGCGTGTAAAGGCGTAACGTTCATCCTCGTCTTCGGCAGCCTGACGACTTCACTACGCACAGAACCGTTCACGAGCACGAGCATAACGAGTGTGTTAACTTATTCAGCGCCGATATCATCTGGTTTAAGTTAGGAATAAAGACACGCACCTAAAGCAAAGCGGAAGCATCTGACAAATTTATGTATCGCATCACGGGTGTTTCTTTTCAGAACAAGTTATTAAAAAACTAAAATTCACAGGCCCTTTTTTCTTTGCCTCCCTGTAACAAACCCCAAGACCTTCAGGTTTAGTTTGCTCCTGGAGTCACTCAGATTAACGCGTTGGCGTAGGGCTCCAACGTTCGGGCTCTCCGAGGCAGAGGCGCAACAGCGCGCGCCTTTTTCAACGAACACTGAAGTTACCTACGCGCGCAGTAATCCCCGCACTTTTAGGAAGCTGAGACTTTGAGGGACCGAGAGACGATAGCTCCGTGCGGGGCTCTTGCTGGCAGAAATCGATATTCAGTAGGAAGCGACGCTTTTTTCTACGGCCGTGCCACTACAGCCACAGCCAACGTCCCGCCGCGTCGGTGGCGATGCGCGCTTTGCTTTTACCCAACCTCTCTCCTTTCGCGAAGGGTTCCCACAGGTGCGGGGCGTTTGGTACACGCCGCTGATTAAAATAACAGCTCAGCCAAGACGTTCTTTTCAAAAGAAAACTGGTTAAAAAAGAAAAAAACAGTACTCAAAGGGTTTGGGAAGCTGATTTTCAGCCCAAACAAATTAGAGAGAGAAAGGGGGCCTGGGGAGGGCAAGAGGGAGGGGGAAAAAAAAAAGCCAAGCTCTGGAACCACTGAATTACCCTTAATTCTAGGAGCCTGGCCAATACAGCGTACGAATGATTGCACAGACAGTTCCAAAAATGACACATACGCTCTCTGCCTGGCTCGCTTGTGGCAAACCCGCAGCAATGAGTTCTTTTTTTTTTTTAATGCCCCGGAATTCCCATGAAAGCAGCGAAAGGAGCCAAAGCAAGAGGAGCTAAGATGGTCAAACATTGCAGTAGCGCCCTATATTTAAACACTTCTGCAAGCCCTTCAGTTACCAACTGTGCTTTCGGCCAGACGCAGCCCTTTGCCCAATACCTTCTTTCAAAATAGCAGCCCAGAAAAGGCTATGACCTGTCAGTCCCACTAACCCCCTTTTTTTTTCTTTAAAAAAAAAAAAAAAAAAAATCCTAACATATCTTTCCAGATATTCAGCCTCTTACAAAGGAGGTAAGTCTCTCTCTGGTGTTTTTTTTGAAGAAAAATGTGGCATGCACCTATTTTGTTTCATTCTGTGCCAGGACCTATAAAGTTACTGTGGGCTGCAACTCCTGCCAAGTTCTAAAGGTGACAGGGCAATGGGCACCCAAAGGACGCTTCTATCAATGCCCTTTTATTTTCCTCTCTTTCCCCTTCCACCGAACTTTTTTTTTCTAATAGAATTACTCTTATCTGCAAGTGATTTAAACTCTAAGGTTTACAGAAGATTTAAAGAGTGCGAACACAGTTGGAATGTTTTAAACTAACAGTACAAGTTGCATTTTAAGAAAATAATTAACTCCCAGGGGAGGTGCGGTTCTTGGAGTAATGACAGATTCAAGGCTGGCTTTCCCTATATGGAGTTTCCAAATAATAAAATATCTTCGGTTCCCTACTGGTGTCAGATGAGAACCTGTTAGTGTGCTAGTTGCTAGTGGACTGTCATAGGTTTGGGGGTTTTTTTGTTGGGTTTTTTTTTTTTTTTTCAGTGGGCCCATTAGCATTTTAAAGACACAGCACACAGTAGGTAATCTTGCATGCAAAGCTTTAGCACAAAACAGCGTAATTGCACTGAGTTTATGTGCTTGCAACCTTTCCCCATCCTTTCTTCTTGCGGAAAAAAAGAAGAAAAAAACCCCAAACCCCTTCTTTTTTTGCAGTCCTGGGTTCTTAATGTCTCTGTTCTTGCTGAGGACTGCTCGCAGCCGCAGAGGAGACCGGCGCACGGCACCCAGCTCGGTCTGACGCGCAACCTCGGGTGCCCAGCGGCAGCGCAGCCACCTGACGCGCTGCGGGAACGGGCGCAAACCCTCCAGCTAAGGCGGGGGTTACAGCCAGGGCCTGGGTGGGCAGCACCGGGCTGTCAGCATTAGACCCTTTGGCCAGAATATTGTTGCTTGACCAGTCACTAGACGTCTTTGGGGCCCAACCCCAACGCTTTTGCTCTGGCATCGTACAAACCCCCCAAACTTTCGGCCTTTAAGGTGAAATACAAGTATTACTCTGTGAATACCTAATAATATCCTATACTGAAACCTAATAATATGCTTTAATCCTTTGACCACGCAAACCCTGGCACTTTGATTGGATGAACGTTCACCTGAGCTTTGGGGGTTGGACGAAGGGGATGGACCAGCCAGCTCATGGAAACAGAACGTACCGGGGGGCTGTAACGCACCCAGCAGGTTCGGGGGACAGAGGAATGCTTTTGACCTTTGTTCTGTTTTCAATTAGTAGTTGTGTTACAAGTATCTGTCAAGTAGCTTGTCTAAAGAAGGGTCAGAAGATGGATCTGAATGATGGACCCTGTGATGCAAACCACATTTAGCAAGATATTCTCAGAAAAAGGGGCAAAATGGAAAGGCAGGCAGCACTGCTGTTCTTCGTCTCGTATGAGGTCCAGTATTGCATATTAAAACTTTTTTTTAAAAGGTGACAGCTCATTATTGGAGGAAAGCGGGATTCAAGCTGAATATACTGTCTTTTGCTGATGTGGACAGCAGAAATCATGTGGATGTAATCTCAAATTCTCTTCCATCCAGGAGATAGGGCTGTCACCTCTTTCACTGCTTGGGAATTATCCCCATAACTTAGAACAGCTCCTCGGGCCTCATCCCGTGAAAGAGGTCTGAATCCTCATACATGTTACTGGAAAGCCCACATGGCTGATGAGCTACAGTCCTTCACAGGCTGAGTAGTATCTACACAAACTTTATATATATATATTATACACATGAGATTCTCAACTGGAATGCATTGAACCTTTTTCTATGATATATACAAGTTATATCTCATGTCATGTATGCTCATGTCATTTATTTTGCCCAACAAAAAAATATCAGATGGTCATATTCTATGATTCAAATGTGCATTTCGTAGTTTCATAGTATTTTGTTACTACATTCATAAAATACAACAGCAGTAGTATGTCTAACTCACGACTTAGGTTAAGAGAGCCACCTGGATTGATGAGTACCAGCTCCATGCAAGTTCTGCACAGCTAGCCTACTAAAGTTTAAGGCTCCAGCAACACACAGACGCATGCCTGTTCTCAAATACACTCTTCAGCCTCTCAGGGATAGCGCTTTCCGCAGATTTAATTACTTGCAAAACCTTTGGTCATTAACACCCAACCTAAATTCTATTGCAGGTCACAGGCTATTAAAAAAATAAAGTGTCCATGCTCCCTAAACAATGATTTGTTTAACTGTATCTTTGATTACATCTGAAGCCACAACAACATGGGAATCCTATTGCTAACACTCTATCATTCTATCTGCTAGACACAGCGACGAGGTAATTATTTCTTCCCAAGTTTTTGCATGGCACTTCATGATACAGTTGTTAGCCATCCCTCAGGCCGCCGAATTTCAGCGTCTGTGTATATACGGGCCAAAACATCCAGCCACCACAATGAAATGTATCCCCCTGATTTGCTAAGGCCAGCACACCACTGAAGCCCCGCTCAAAGACGGTGAGGATTACTTTCAGAGAAGGTTTCATATTGGTCTGCTGTACGAGGCAGGACTTCAGCCGGCCAGAACTAACTCCTGCTGAATACCAAGCCATCGGAGAAAAGACAACGCGAGCCACGTTCACCCTTATTAAGTATCAGCACCGCAGACCTTAACGAGGCACCCGTGCTCTCTGCAAGTCTGTCTGAAAGCTTTTGCATCAGCCTGTTATGGGAGTCCCTGTTGGTGGCGTGGCTACAGGTGCACAGCACAAACTCCATGGGTGGAGGAAGTCCTTCGTTACCTTCCTTTTGTCTTGGTCTGGAACGGGCTCCGCTGGGGACACCGCGCAGCTGCTGCTCCTATATTGTCTACAGCTCCTTTGCGTAGCCTGGCTCAAGGCAACATAAGACCCAGGTCTGGCTCTCCTGGAACAGAGCTGGCTGGAGAATGACACATAACTAAATCTGAACGCATGTACTCACAAGGGGAGAGCCCTCTCGGGCTGCCTGCAGTAGGGATATTTTATTGCTTTCATAATATTTTCCGGGCTTTGAAACACAAACCACATGTTTAATATTTTTTCAAAATTTACACATTGCACTTGCTGGGTAGTGTTCATTCTAGCACCCACAGCCCCAGACCTTTCTCAAAAACAAAGAGAGGGAGGAGAAAGAAACCTTCCCAAACCCGCTGTCGTAGCTCTTGGGCAGCCCTGCTGCTGAAGTCCAGGATCACTGGGTGCGCTCCTCGCCTACTTTGATTTTACAGGGCAATAAAAAGTTAATTTGGATGATCTTGTCATCAAGGAAATCATTAACATCCAAACAAAGGATAGAAGCTTGACAGCTTGCTGACTGGGGAAGGGGAGAAAGTAAACAGTTAGAAACGCTCTAAGCCAAGTTCACCTGGGGTGTAAAACCGTTAAAATCAGCTCAGTTCCACCACAGTTCGGTTTGGCCAGATGCAGAAGGGACTGTGAAGCTCCAGGAGCAAGGACGGCCTGTTGCCTAGCTGTACCGCTTCTGGTGCGGCAGGGCCCTGACACTTGCCGCCAGAACGCAAGAGTCCTTCTCCTGTATTCGGAAGAAGGGATTTAGAGTCAATAAGTAATTACTCACTCCTGGTGACGTAGCAAGAATTGTTCTACTCCACTCTTCACGTCCTATAGAAACCATATTACGTGCATACGTATTGCGTAATACATCATATTGCACGTGGCCATTGTGACTGACCTGCAGGTGGATCACTGTAGTATTCGACTCCAGCTCATCTTCAGCTTCTTCAAGCTAATAATGAGTTAGTTCATTCGCTTTTATTCTCAGCTTTCTCGATCTCTGGGCCAGTTACTCCATTGCTTTTAAACTATAATTACTACGTCTCCTTCAGGACTTTCGATTCACTGGCACGTCCTATTTTGTCACAACGCTGCCCTGCAAATCATCTCATCGCTTGTATTTGGGAGACAGAAAAAAAAAGTTATTTGGGGTTTGCTTTTTTTGCATACATATCCACTGTGAACAGTTAAGGTCTTACCTGCTTTGCTCCGGTTACTAAGCTGTTAATTATGCTGCGATGTCATGGTTTTAAGTTTCCAATCAGATTAGCCTAAGTGAGAGAGCTCGATACTTTTCAGATTCATTGCTAGCTCTTGCATTTGCAGCATTTATTACTTTGGGGGGAGAGAAACCACGTTCTAGCTGGCAGTGAGGGGCGAGGGCAGCCTTGGCCCCAGAGCAGACATCTCTCTTGCTCCCCCCCCCGAAGATATTCCAAGCTGCTGGAATGCAAGCCGGAGAATTCACAAAATAGTTGCGTTTGCTAGGTGTTGGGCTGGTGAATTCCTAGCTGCCATGACCACACAAAGCTACGCTTGGCAGGCAGCTTACCCCATAAAAATCTTTAAAAGGGACGTTTTCACAAAGGTGGAATAACGGTGAAGGTGGGTTATTTTCAGTTAACATGGCATTTCAGAGAAATACTGTAAGCTCTAAGCTTCTGGCCACCTAAGCTACCTGGGAGGACTGAACGGGGCAGGGGTCAGCGAACGTGAAGATGTTTAGATGATTATTAGCTGCAGTCCACAGCTGTCTCCCACGTACGGTGCTCTGAGCCTTCTTTGAAGAACCTCTAGCAGATATTTGAGAAGTTACGATCGCATGCATCCTTTTCTCCTGCAAACTCAAGCTATTGATCACTCCAAAATTAAGCGGAGGCTAAAGGTAAATATGCAAAACACGCATCAGCACAGAAAGTTTTCTGTTCTGCTTTTGAGGGCTGCAGATAAGCTGGAATCTACAGCTGCCATGTATGCTTATGTCATACAAAGCATGGGTTTCATCACAGTGAGGATATTCACTGAAATACAGTCACTCGTCTTTTGCAAAGAATGCATTCTTAACTAAAAATTGGGAAGTCGATGAAAAATATGTTTTTTACTTATTTACAAGTTTAAGTGTGGGTTTTTTTAGCAGCAGATAGAATCTGGAATTTATTAGACAAATCCTCTGTTTCCTATCCTCAGAGGAGAGAATTCTCTGAAACCAAACCTTCCTCTACACCACTACCAGCTCCTCTTAGTGACTGAGGCGTTGAGGCAAGCCTCTAAACTTTTGAATATTGCTCCAGAAGATAATGGGAAGATTCTCAAATTTTTAAAGCTATTCATTTAAAACTAAATGCGAGGATTTTCAAAAGCAACCAGGAGCCTAGCTCTCCTTGGAACCCCTTGTATCATCCCTTCAGGAAAATTGTGTTTACTGGATGTTATGGGTGTTGCAAAAACAAAGAAATTATCCTGTGCCTTGGGGACAATCACAGCCAATTGTGCTCATATTCACATTCAATTTGCTGCCAAGCAATTTACAGATCAGTTGGATCTACACATGGAAGAAGGTCTGTTTGTAAATCATGTCCTATAAGTGAAGACCAATTCCCTCATGTGAAATCAATGGGAATTAGACACCCAAGTGCTTTTGAAAATCCTGTTAAGTAGCTATTGCATCTGTAGGTTCCCTTTAAAATCTATCGCTCTCCACTTGAGTCTAATGGGTGTTGAATCAAGCCCTTGATGCTTTCTGACTTTTCCCTCACTTCTTCCATCTTGTCAGTACCCACACGTCAGGATCCAGGATTCACAGTCCAAAGAAAATACAGATCCTTGCCGTAACAGTCGCGGTGCTTTTCTGCGGAGGCACGGTGGGAACGCTCCCGAAACTTTGCACCTAGTCCAAGAAGGGCAGCGAGTCACCTAGCCCCTCCTTGCCACTTTTTTACTGATGCTGAATAAGAATGCCACGTTTTTATTGTAGAAATGCTGATATTAGATATTTAATGATCACACAAAATGTTATTGGGGAGTTATGTCTGTCATTACACATTTTAACAAGCTTATTCTCCGTGAAGGAGCTCCGTGTCCCCCAGGCAAGATACAGCCCACACTGCGCTGTGTGTTGCTTTGATTAGGACTAATTTTAATGGAATGGCAGGTTAAAAATGCACATAAAACTCACACAAACGGCCTACATTTGTGTATCAGGGCTACTCTAACACAGCGCTTTTGCAGCCACCTCTCTTCATTCTCATTTCCTTGCAAGAAAAACAGAGGAGCTGGCACATTCGTTCCAAGTCCTGTCGTGTTGCAGCATCACCAAAATACTGCAATTGTTGTCAAAGGCGTACTTAGATCTCTGCAACAGTGAGACCTTTCCCTGACAGATGAACAGCATCATCTAGGGGCCAGAGATCAGCACTAGGAATCACACATACGTGACCAAAGAGGCTTGTGGAGATCTATAAAGAGCTGCTCCTGACCATGACAGTCCGTCACGCCAGAGGCCCGCTGCTTTATCCTTACTCGAAGCAACACACCGTGTGATACCTTACGTCAAGAAAACAAAATGCAATTAGGCTGGTTCATTATTACAAGTCATCTTTACTTTGGTGATTTTCCAGCAGGGTGCTGGACACCCGTCTACAAGAAGGCCAGAAGGAGGATCTGGGCAACTACAGCAAAGCCTTTGACACCACGGCATTGTCCTGGGGAAACCGGCTGCTCGCGGCTTGGACGGGTGTACTCCTTGCTGGGTGATACTGGCTGGATGGCTGGGCCCAAAGAGTCGTGGTGAATGGAGTTAACTCCAGTTGGCGGCCAGTCACAAGTGGTGTTCCCCAGGGCTCAGTACTGGGGCCAACAGCATCCTGGCTGGTATCAGAAATGGTGTGGCCAGCAGGACCAGGGCAGCGATCAACCCCATCTGCTTGGCACTGGTGAGGCTGCACCTCGAGTACTGTGCTCAGTTTGGGGCCCTTCACTACAAGACAGACATTGAGGTGCTGGAGCGTGTCCAAAGCAGCTGGTGAAGGGTCTAGAGGACAAATCTTATGAGGAGCAGCTGAGGAAACTGGAGTTCTTTAGCCTGGAGAAAGGGAGACCTTATCACTCTCTACAACTACCTCAAAGGAGGTTGTAGTGAGGTGGGTGTTGGTCTCTTCTCCCAAGTAGCAAGCGATAGGACAAGAGGAAACGGCCTCAAGTTGCACTGGGGAGGTTTAGATTGGAGATTAGGAAAAATTTCTTCACCAAAAGGGTTGTCAAGCACTGGAACAAGGAAGTTGTTGAGTCACCATCCCTAGAGGTATTTAAAAGATGCGTAGATGTGGTGCTTAGGGCCATGTTTTAGTGGTGGACTTGGCAGTGCTGGGTTAACAGTTGAACTTGATGATCCTAAATGTCTTTGCCAGCCTAAACGATTCTGCCTCAGACCAGAGAAAGCAACCCAGAGTGCCTTTGCCCTCTGAGCTGGCGGGATGCACAACAGCCTTGTTCAGAGGTTACACAGTCACAATAACCTCATTACAGAACTTGCTTAAAAAGCCTCCAGAGAGCTGCTTAATATGACTACAAGACGTTCAACGGGAGCTGGCTTACCCCACGCCTGCCCAGCCCGCGTGCCACTAGCCCTTCTGCTGCAAGGTTCCCATCTAAATCACCAAGCAAGGCACAGTCGGGGAGAAAAGGTCTTCACAGTAGTAAATATAATCCACACACACAGAGAAATCAGTAGAAAAAATTCCCCCACCGATGTCAGTAGCGTCAAATCTGGCTCAGTACACGAGGCAGAGCACGTTATGGCCACCGGCTCTCCCAGCAGTAGACCCACTGCTAGTTTGCATATTTAAATTGCTGCCTCCTGCAAGCTACGGTTTGACTCTTAAATCAACAGATTTCCGTAAGGATGTAAAACATCTTTATAACAATGATGATTCTAAACCACATTATGTCCAGAGGGAAGTGATATTCACTGGGTGAATGAAAATTGTAAAAACAAATAAATAAATGATCCCATCCCCAGGGGACAATTACAGTCAATTGCTCTTGTACTCGCATCCAATTTGCTGCCAAGAAATTTAGACTATCGGGATTTACACATGGAAGAATCCCTGTGAGGCAAGAATGTCCTAAATGACGGCCAATTTTCTTATATGAAATTATGATTTGTAACTGAAATTCTCTGACCCTGGCTGTGCAGCAGAGATCAGTCTGAGACCGAGAACTCGATGCAAACTTCTAATTACAAACATCCTATTGTCACAGCCACGTAACAGCGCTAGCTATTTTTTTTGCCGTCATCAATTTAAGATACTACGTTAGTGCTTTTATCACAAGAATATAACGAACAATGATTTCTTGTCTTGTAAGAGTAGGGACAAAGGAGCTATTTGCATTTTGCTGGGTAGGTGAACGTTCACACTTTTGGAGAACAAAAGCCTAAAAGGAACTTGGCACTCATTACTTCGGATACAGCTTTAAGTGGCAGGGGTAAAGACTGGAGCATGTTTAACATTTAGCAGATGAAGCAGATGCACATCCCACGTGGGATGCAGGACTCAAACGAGCCCGGTTAATTGATGCGTCTTGTACTGCGCCTTCCGAACAATACACAAACTGAGCCTCCAGCCAAACCAGCCTATTCCAATAGTTACTCTCAGGGACGTAAAAATAAGCACATTCTGCAAGACGCTCTCAGCTGGAAGCCAAAAGGCAAGAAATCACACGGAGAAGGGCCCTAGACTCATGCTTAAAGCCAAGCCTAAGCGTAAATGCTTTGTTGAACTGGGGGCCAGCAGAAAAGCTGCTGTGAGGTAAATGTCGGTCAGGTTCTGCCTCACGGATTTCCAACTTGCATCGCTTGGCCGCTCAGCGGCTCAGGTCGGCGCTTCAGCTACTCCGGGAGGGCAACTCCAGACTGGAAAGACGTACTGGCACAAAGGAAAAAGAAACAGAAGAGTGTTCGACATACGTAAACCCACTCCGATAGAAAACAAATGACTGATGAAATAACGGGGGTCCCGACAGTCCACGTTCTCAAATGGGGAGTTTGGGGCAATCCCTGGTTATTATTTTCACAATACCTTGCATTCATTACTTTATTTAAAAATGGTGTACTGTGTCTGGAAAACAGGAAGTAAGCCATAAATCTCTAGTTTAAAAGCCATCTGAAGCCTGTGGACCAGATATGTTCTCAATCAGTAGTCAGGCAGTAAATAAACATTTATATACAGCAACTGCTCTCAACCAGCCTGACCTCCGGCTATTACAGGGCACATAAAGAGGAAATTTGTTTAGTCCCGTAAAAGCCCAGGCAATATATCAATAGATTATTAAAAATGGAAACAATGTAGGCTAATGGATTATATTGATTTTAATAAACATAAGTATATGGGATTCAAAGATAAGAGTCAGATACGACATCCTTCCAAGCTCACCTTTAGGGATATCTCCTAAAATTAGCAAAACGAGATCTGTCAAGAATATCAGTGACTACAATTTTTTGCTTTGCAAATTGACGTGTTTTTGGCTGAAGGACTTACATCGGAGGGTTTGCATTTTTATTTCTGCCTGTGAACCATGAACGCAGCCAAAAAATAAACCTTGTCCATCTCTTAATGTTGCAGCACAGAAAAACAAACTTGAGGCAACTGCAGGCTGTCCTCAGGCACGCTAGATGAAAGTACGCAGATGCTACCGGGCTAGGATTTTTTTTTTTTTTTAGGAGGATTGCTTACTCTTACTGCAGCTACCATTGGTGGTGGCAGATTCTGAATCCTAAATCTCTTCTGCTTCGGAAGCCTGGCGGGATGCTCAGGTCCTCCAGCGACTCCCAAGCCTGAAACCAGCCAAGGACATTTGGGCGCCAAAGCCCACCATCCTGCCGGTCAGTCCGATTCTATAACACGTCTATCTTTGAAATAGGTGGCCCATGCCCTGAGCACGGGGATGACCGTCAGAATCCTCTGATATTTGTCCACTGCTAGAGAGTGTGTTTTCCCCCTGCTGAGCTCCCTCCAGTTTGCCCACCAGGGCTGCTCCCCTCGGATTTGACCTGGGGGTTCAGCAGTCGGCGTTGTTTTGAGAAACGACGCTTGTTTTTAGCTTTAGGTGAATGTTTGGGGAAGAATTAAATTCGCCAGCCAGGCGTTCTCGGGGATAAGGGACCAGAGAGGCTTGCCACAAAAACAGGCAGAGACAGCCCTGCAGATCAAATCGCATTAGTAACTGTGACATAACTGGTTCTGGGATGAAGGGAGCTATGAAATCTATTAACATACTCCAAATGTCAGGGTAGGGAAACCGTGTGTTCTGTACGACAATTGGGTCAATGTGATTACAAGTTTAATCTACCTCAGCAATTGTAACCCGACTAAATTAAAGCAGCCCTAAAAAGAATGCTAAAGAATGGAACCATGGACAAAAACCTAAGCTGTTTTTCCATGCGGAAGAAAAATTTTCCATCAGCAAGGCATAAGCATGTACACCCGAATTATTTAACAGTTCGGAAGCCCTACATTCACGCTTCCCTTAAAGATCGTACAAAGCAAATTCAAGTCCCTAATTATGAACATCCTTAAAACTTGGAGTAACTCAGCTGTAACCTTTGTGGAAGGTTAGGGCACCTTCCTAATTTATAGTAACACGTGTCATGCATTTTATCATACCAATCAAGTGCCACTTGAAAGCAAATAAATGCAGGGCTAACCTCAAACACTTTAGAGTTTGGATGCATAACCAGAAGTTGAATACGTATGAGAGCGCCATCCGAACTGCCCAAGTTTGTTGGCATCACAAAGAATAGTTATAAGAAATAATTCATCTTGCTGCCTACAACTAAAAAAAAAAAAAAAAAAAGAAAAGAAAGGAGCAAGCCAAAATGAGTTCCTTTCATTAAACTGCTAGAGATGATCAGAAAGCTGTCCAGAGGACAGATGAGAACTGCTGGCTGCCTCCGTGCGTCACTGGCTTTCCACTCCTTCCCTTGCAAAAGGGGGGATTAAAAGCGGGTGAGCATAGGTGAGCACCCATTTACTCAAAAGCTCTGGGTTGCCCCCACAAACAAAATTCTGTTGTTTTGGGTTTTTTTTCCTGATTACAAACCAAAGGCTGAAGTCTTTATTTAGTGTCAATTGTTTTCTAAAGAATAAAAGACTAAACTTACAGTAAATTTCTACCAGTGCTCATTAGCTCCCAACAGTAGAAATAACACCCTTGCAAAATCCTGAATACCTCACAAATTACAGTAATCTGCAATTATAAACTACAGTGTTAATGAGGTTTGATTGCCTGTTATTTGTGATGCCACCTATAAATGCCACTTACATTTTACAGCATATTGAAGTTAACAATCTGTTTTGAGAAGATCACTAATAGTCAAATGGACTTTTATGAACACTTTTTGTGATTTCAATTTGTTACCTAGAAACCAAACGTGGCCACAAAGCATTTATCCTCACCCCAGACCCGCATCCATTTGATTCTTCCCGTCACTATGATTTCCCTTCAGTACTGATACTGATCTTTATGCAGGAGGGCCGGTTTTCTTAATTAAAGAGAGTAGCATCTGAATTTTTATGCTTGACCTTTAATCAACTGTATTTTGGTAAGTCTCTAAGAGGACTAATTGTGTCATTCATATACTTAAGGGATAATGTGCCTTGCAGAGCGGTGCAGAAGGCAATAAACAGCTTTTACAAGAGATTAAACGCCCAAGCACAGCTAAAGCATTTAGATAACTGCAAAAGCCATTTATTGACACTGCTCTGATGCCAAAAAAACCCACTTGTCTTATACAGTTCTACCCATAAAAAAGCAGCAAAACCCAGTCATACCCATTGCTTTTTTCCCTTCCTAAGAGTTCTCTGGGCTGTTGTCCCAGAGATATTTCTTCAGAAGGTCTAAGTAACTTTTGGGGTAGCTTGCTTAAGAAAGAGAACAAAAGACAAGCTCTACGGACGACTGAAAGATGTGTTATTTTCAGAGAGCGGATTCAATTTCCGTAACAGGGGAAACCTTGGGCCGATTGACTTGAATTTAACCTGGATTTGTGCTTTTTTTTTCTCAGTAGTAGCACTGATACAATCAATCGGAACAGACCTGGAATGTACACACCAACAAGTGAAAGCAATATTTGGGGTGCTTGGGGAACCAATGAACCAAACTGTACGGGCTTCTTCGGAGACATGTAGTATTCAAAAATACAGTCGGCAAAATATGATGATGAGCTGCTGTAGAAAGGAGGACATGAAATACTAGAAAAAATAAAAGTTGAATTAAACATATATTTCACCATGTTTGACTCTCAGCAGTTGACGGCAATTAGAATCCGATGGCTAAACGCAGCTCACTAACTGGTGTCATCTCTTCCGGAGTTATTCTCTAAATCAAAGGGAACCTTTCCTAGTTGGAAGCAGGAGAGCTAAGGCAGAAAAGGATGTTTGAAGTTAAGAGCAGAGAAAGAAAAATAAACCATTTGTGCCAGCGTGACTTTGTCTGTCTCGTGACAGATAATTCCCAACAGCCAGTCCAAACCAAGCGCTACCTCTAGGTACGTCCAGCACCGAGATAATTGCTGCAGATGTCCAAAGCAGACTGAGAGAAGTCAGGAACCAGGTTGCTCGGTTTTTACCCCCTTAGCTCAGCCTGCCCCGAGCCTGCTTCCGGCTTCCCGCGAGGCTCTCGCAAGCGTGAGCGCCGCACGCGCGTGTGTCACGCTCTCACAACGCACGATGCCCCTCTGGTTACCCACGTACACAGAGGGGGAAAACCCATCACATTGCCGATTTCTGTAGGAGAAAACATCTCCCACAGCTCGGGGACGGTTGCTGGTTTGCGATAACGAAGGCGGTTACTTTGGCATTCGCTGGCGTAAGGCTGTGGCAGGCACAGACTGCGTGCGTTCGCCCGCTCTGCGGAGCCAAGAGCTCGTGCTTTCTGCGCCCTCTTCCCCCACAGTGATCTCAGGCCCACCACTGGTTGCCTCCACTCCTGAACGCAGCAGGGGAAATATTTGTGAGACGCTCAAGTAAACGGCTTGCTTAATTTTTCTCCCTCAAAACGTATCCATGTTTACGTTTCAGACCTCTGGGAAATCTTTGTATCTTTAACAGGTTCCTGCTAGTATGCCACATCCAGGAGAAGAGAATTAATGCATCCCCTGCACAAGTTAAGTACATAAACTGTCACAAAATATGAGCACAGATATGAAGCTATTAGAATAAACCCCACTCCATAAACAGACTTTAAATATGGGTAACCAAGATAACAGCAAAATAAAAGGACACATTAAAGTTATATCCCTTTAAAAAATTAAACAAATCAGTTTTATAGTGATAGGCACTTCAGAGAGCTTATGTTTGAAAGTCTAAGGGCAAGTCAATAAGGCATAGCTAATTGGAGAACAAATTGACATTCATAAGCTGGCATTTAACACGACCACGGTAAACAAGGTAATAGACAGTTAATGCAGTGGACAAGGGTGGTGAACAGAAGCAATCCAGGTCGAATAATGGAAAAGGACCAATTGAGCAAATTCAGAGTGCAAACATTCTGATTTCAGCCTGCTTAGCAGGGATCGCTGACAAGCTCACAGCTATAATAGGCTTATTTGGGTTGTTGTCTTTAAAGAACGAGTGTGTCAACCAAAAAAAGAAAAGAAATCTACATAATGGCAAATGAATCCGGGTTACTAAGTGCATGTAGTGATAAGGTTCAGGTGGGTAAATACTAATGGCTGCTTAGCACTGATAGATGTCTGAAATAACAGCAAGCAATCAGCATGGGATTGGCCAGTGCCTTACTTAATGGTGCATTATCTTAATATAAAAATTACAAGGAGTCAAAACCCAAAGGACTCACTGGAGTTAAGCTCTTCCTTACAGAGGCCTCTTGCTCTTAAGAGGCGTGCTGCTTTCTATGGCACGGAGACAAAGTAAATCTGGGAGGATCTGAGACCACTTTCTCACAAGCCACAGATACTAACGCCGAAAGGCTCATTAGGATTGTATAGTTTAATGTTTTGCACGTCCTGAACTCTTCTAAAGCTTCCTGCGTACGTCATTCCCCCTAGACGAATCAATGCGTAAGTCTCAGCATCGCATCCACGCTGATGGAAAGATTTTTCCTAGATCACGGACTCACCACAGGCCTTAAGTTATTGTAATACCACCGTTACACAGACTGAAATGGCACACGATGAGTTCTTCAGGGCCTTTTTGAAGCTGATGGGAGGGTTTGAGAATGGTTAAGGGAACAAGCAGAGAAGTGATCTTTTCTTGCCTTCACCTGACCAGTGTCACAGCTTTAGCTCTAGGAAGGGAGAAGCAAGGAGGACGGGAGATACAAGATAGGGAGGGCCAAGGCTGGACCCACAGAGCTGAGTTTAATTCTCTCACTCCAGGCCTTCAAATATAGAGACTACATTCATTCTAAGCAGTTATGAGTAAAAAAATAAATAAATTTGGTAACCAGAAAGTTTTTGATTTCTCAACAAGAATCATCTCTACCACGTCTCACCAGAACTTGCTCAGAAAGTCAAGGTCTGATATCAAAAGTATGAGCGAAATTTTTTTGTTAACATTTCAGTCAAGTTTGATGTTCAAGAATACTTGACCAGCTTTTGGATTTTGTGCTTTCTTTCCCAGTACAGTCATACAAGGGGCTCTTTATTTATAGCCGCTTCTGCGCAACTTGCATTCTAATCGCGTGCCTATTAAACAGCTTTCTTTCCAGCATTATTCAGATAATAGCCAGGAATCCCCCCCCAGAGGTGCTAGGATGTGTCTAAGGTCTTCACACAGCCCAGCCGGAAGAACCGAGAGCAGACTCCCGCCCCATGCAGGATGTCCATGATTTTTATCGTCTAACATCTAATATCAGGTTACGCCTCAGCCAGACTTCCTTATCCTATGCCCTTAAGTAAAGCAACCACCACTGCAACAGTTAATACTAACAATTTACATGGCGTCTCAGGCATTTTGTCTAAAATTAATGAAGCCCAGCCATTACCAATTAAGATCTTGCTCTTTACTCCACTCCTCTGAAATCGATTACTGTTACCCCAGCACTTAAAGGCTTCCATTCGCCTGCGAACAAGTCCGTTTGCCATCCTATAGTCTGGATCAAAAAGACGGCTAATGCTTGCTGTACAACTTCAAACTTCTTTCCGGGTTTACTGTGTGCTTGCAGAGAGAAGACCACTTTACCAAGGGTTGGTAATGAGCCCCACGTGCCACCTGACGAGGCCATGATCTCTGCTTCAATTCCCTTCGATCTGTCAGCTCCTCTCAACGCCCTTGGCCAAGAGACTCTTGGAGCACTCGAGGAGCGACTTCTTTTGTTAGAGTCCTTGGCTTTGTCTCATTCATTGATTAATCTACAGCTGCCAATTTAGGGCTGCACATGATTTTCTGCAGACAGTTATCTGCTGTTACCTTGTCCCACAGAGACATCTTTTGGAGTCTCTCTTGATTAACACATTTCCTCTCAGCTCTGAATTCTAGACCTAGAATTCAAGGCAACTATAACACAGATGGCAAGGAACAATGCTGCTGAATGTAAACCATTTTTATGTACCTTTCTATGGTTCAGATGTTAATCCCGTTACTCTGATTTCAATTACTTTTCCATCTTCAGTAGAGTTTTCCCAGTTTCCACCAGAATAGGGGTATTTTTTTTGTTTTGTTAGGTTTTTTTTAAACCTGACAAATTTCCTTGTCACCCTCCCTGCTACAGACTGTATAAAACTGTCTTCCCTTGTGCCTTTGCTCTTCAGAATCTTGGATCCCTTCCAATCCCAGTTTAGCCCTTGAAGACTCTTAAATATACCAACAAGACACTTTTTGTCATCAAAGAAATATTTTTGTGTTCAGACAGTCCTGAAAATAGATCTGGGAAGACTTTTTAGATATGTCCATATTAGGAGTGACTAAACCAGAACGGATATAACAAACAGCAGCTTTTTGCAACTGAACAGGCAGCTTTTTATACCCCAAGCAATTCATAGCCAGGTTTGGGATACGTGAAGAGCAGCATGGAAGCCACATCGCTAACAAAAAGAAAGGCTTTTGCCGTGCTGGAGACCGTTCGATGCATTTCCTCTATGCGTACACATGAAAGAGCGTGTGCGAGGAAGGATCTCCAGTACGGTATGCTTTCTAACAGACTCCACTGTATATTAACGATAACCTCATTTATTTTTGCTGGTATACAACGTGCTTATAAGGCTAATATTGATAGTTGTCTGAGTCTCTTAAAGCCTGCAAATTAACTAACTACACACAACTAAATTACGGAAGCACAGTTGTGAAGGATGCTTTCTCTAAAGCATTGACTCATGTAATTGATGACAATAGTTTCCTTTTCAACTGTTGCTGCTACATATAGTGGGAGGCAGCATGAATTGCATATCCTCTATTGCTAAGTGACAGCTAAGATTAAGCAGATGCTCACTGGGGTATTATCTCTTATGCAAACAAATGATAATTTCCTTTATAAGCGACCTGACTCATAAGGAATTATGTATGTGTGGGCTGTGCCATCTAGTCTGAATTTCTTCCCCAGTGGGCAGGACACCCAGGGACTCACCCCTGTGCAACTCAAGAAGGACCTGGCTGAAGTTAATGAGATTGTACCTGGGTAGAGGTGACAAATGATGTGGTCCTGGCATGGGAAAGGCTAAAACCTGCAGCTAGAATATCTAAATGGAAAGTCACAATCTCGTGGAAGGGTGGTAGTGACCGCTCAACTTTTGCACGCTGAATAAGCAATTCTTTCTCCACTAAGAGGAGGCAAACCGGCCTAGAATAAGGACATAACGAAGGACTTGACAGAAAGTCATGACAAGCATAAACCTGCATCTCTGAAGACCACAGTCCTAATCTGTTCCCACACCACAGCCTTCTTGAGCATCATTTGGCGAATTCCCCAGCCTGCTTGTCACACGCATTTAATCATCTGACTGCACATGCACATACCACGATTTGTGGCAGATTTCTCACCCATTCAGCTTCCACCTCTGTGGTTCCTACCGAGCTGAATGCTTCTGAGGATTCAGACCTCAACTGTAGTTGGTAAAGTGGAGGTAACAGCACTCCTCTGTTGAACAGCTTGTGACAGGAGTCAGTGCCTGTAGGACTTTCGCATGCTGATGCGCCATTGACACTGGGTTGCCGTAAACGTTAGCCGGAAAGATGAATGGCCCCAGTAAGGTAGTGGGACCTCTGAGAACTTTGGCATGGTAGCGTCTCAGAAGGCACCTAAGAACTACATAAACAAGTTTGGAAAACTTCAGGAGAAGGACCAGCACAGGCCATGTGGGAGCCCTCAGAACGATTAGGCTCATTAAAAACTAATATTAGAAACGCTTGGCCAGACAAAGAGCAGCACATCCATTAAGCTGCTGTTTACGTGTTTTATAAGAGTCGCTCCCACAACCACAGCATTTTCAGTATGAGCAGCAAATATTTAAAGCTGAATAAAATACCCAGATCACAGAGTGCAGTTACAGGCCAGGCGGTACTTGGACAAACTCATCTTTGAGGGATAATACATGGGTGTGAATGAACTTAAATCAAGGAAAACTTAGGTTTAATGATTTAAAGTTACAGAGAGTCTTCCTCATAGGCTGTGTATTTCCAGAACATTAGGAGATTATTCCTGTTTTACCCTTTCAAATGCTGTTTTTGAAGACCTTCTGCCACAGCCAGCCCAGCCCTCCCCTCCAGCATTGGCAAAGCAAGTTCAGGGTGCCCACAGAAGTTGGCACAACCGCCTTCCGGTGGCTCCCCTACCTGTTGACATACCAGCCTGCACGAAGACGACGCACCCTTGAGATGAGAGCTATTTCCATTAGAATCAGCTGCTACGACTGGACTACACTCCATAGGGGAGCACCAGAGAAACAGCAGTTTGTTACTGGAGATGATGGGCACCAGCTTTCCACGGGACCCCTCTCTCATCCAAGCCCCCAGGCCAGACCACGCGTGTTGTTTTCAGCACGCGATTAACCCCGTTGGTTTCCCTGCACCCTGGCGTTCTCTCCCAGATCAAGTCCCAGCTCATTACACGGCACTAACGGAGAAGGGGCAACCACGTTTGCCTCACCAAGAGCTCTCTGGAGGAACACCGCTTTCGTTGCCGCTGCAGAGACGTGAGCTGCTGCAGACGAACCCCAAGCTGAGGGTGCCGTCCTTTGCCCGCGCTTCGGTACGAAATCCAGGCTTGGTTCGCCCGACCACGCCGCCCGCCCCCATGCCAACAGATGGGAAGCCCCCAGCAGCATCGACTGTGAGAAAAGGCCTTTTCCCCAAATAATTTCCAATTTAGAAAAACCTCCAGACGGGCTTCTGTCTCAATGCAGACACGCTAGCCCTGCTCCAGGCATTAACAAGTTTATAAAGACAGTTGCAGCACAACAGACATCACACTTAATGAGAGACTGTTTGCTTAGGGGGTAAGAAGCAGAAAGGCAACCGTTAGCAAAGGAGTAAGTGTACTGGGATATAAAAGATCTTGAAGTTTATTTTACCCAGAGTTAAAGTAAGGACTGCACAGGGGTAGTTCATTGTTCTGTTTTCATAAAGTCATTTAAGTAGCAAATGGCCCCTGAAACTGATACTATGATTTGAGTCATGTTGGAAGACATATTGAATTAATGATGCAGGTGTGGGTTGTTGTTCCAAAAAACTTTTTTATAGCAACAGTGGGAGAGGAGAAGGGGGCGGGGGGGGGAAGTTAAATGAAAAGATTTGGTCTATGTTATGTTTTTCTAATATTTGAATTTTAGCTAAGATTACTCTTTCTCCTCTCTTTAATATATTGTTTTAAATAAAAAATGCTAATAAATCTTGAGAGAAATATGTCATAGTGGAGTTTAAAAACTGTAGTGCAATATATAACAGTTCATAAAATATTCTATTCAAATAGCCAAAATTGTAGTGCATTTGGACCAGAAGTAGTTAACTGCAGGAACAGCATTTTATTAGCTACTAAAATTAAGAAAGAGTACTGCTGTTTCACAGCCAGATAATTAAGTACCGTTTTCTCTTTTTTAATACTATAAAATTAAACTTCCTGTTTAAATGGCCTGGTGGGGACTGTAGGCAAAGGGTCGTCTGATGAGCCCTCCGGGCAAATCCAGAAACACAACATAGCACTTATTCACACAAGACTTTAACAGGGTGGAAAACACTGATTGAGGAAAAAAAATATGCTGCAGTAAGCGAAAAATTGCAGGTAATAAATCAGAGATCCATTTTTTCACATCATTTTGGCTAATCCATTAAATCTCAGTGCAAAGGAATCTATCAGAAACAGAAGCCACTGCCTTCACTTCTCCGTCTCCAAATGTTATTAAAACTGTATAAGCAGTGAAAGAACTCAATTAAAGCCAGAGCATTGATGAGATGTTCCAGTCACGCCTGGCCCACCAACTTCTCCTGGCTCCTCTCTTGCTAGTGACAGTTTTGCTAAGTCTGTTCTTTAGCGGGGATCACGCTCCGCCGCTTCCTTAGGGCGAACGTTTTCTCCGTGTTTTACAATGCATTTTTCCCACTCCGTCTACCCAAAATGAATTGTCAGTAGCAGAATAACGCCTAGGTTAACAACCCATAGTAGGTGCGCTTCTTCCACCCATCCCTTTTATCCTGCTACGAGTCTGCGTGCTGTGAGAGAAAGTTATTCCTGTTTTGACTGAGAAGCACAAACACCGCAAAGAGAATTATCCCAACTTTGCAAATACGAACATGAACTCCGACAGTCTATGACTAAACACGGAATTTACGCTATGTAGCACGCTAGTAAACGAAAGACTGCTGTAAAAAGCAGGCAAGAGTCTCACCATTAACTACCCTGCCTCCGTTTCTGTATATTATGGGCTGTTTTTATTGGTTCACGTCTAGCGCGCAGCCTGCAGATGCCGCAGTGCGCGTTACCGCTGGCGTTCCGCGGGCAGCGTCCCCCCAGGAGCAGAGCCCGTCAGTACCGGGTCGTGGCACGCGGGTGTCCTGCCCCTCACACCAGGAACCTGCACGCCCGGCCTCTCCGTGCACAGCGGAAGAGCCAACCTACCGTCAAATTCACTCTTCAAGTTGCACTTTCTATTAAAAGCTGGAGAGGTTAAAGTCACCCATGAAGGCTAAGCGATAAAATATTGTCTTCAGTTTTACCAAACGCTACAAGTGCAACTGCTGCTGGTCTGCTCAAATATTTCACGTTTTGTCCAAAGCCACATACTAATAAAATGTTTCCATATACCACAGAATTACCAAAAGAAATAATAATGTTATGGTTAAGGCACTTTATTAGGATTTGGGAGACCCAAGACCATTCCTCCCTTTGCAGATGATGTCCTTTGGACCCTATGCAAACCACTTTGTGGGAATTCATCCCCGCCACACATTCGCATCCAGATAACTAGGTGCCTGGTCTAAACTGAACTACTCAAATCACCCCCCAGCCTATGGCAAGATAGATGGGATGATTCACCTCATCTTAAAAGAGATAGTCAAGATTTGGGGTCGATTGCCCCTCGGTATGTGTCTGCTTACACACATTAGTACTATTTCCTTCGCTCTAGAGCACGCAGATCCTTGGAGCCACTACTCCACCCACAGACTGCTGCCGTCTAGGACCATCTTCCACAAGGAGCCTACAAGCACGAGCTTACGGTAGTTTTGTACGAACCACACGTTGCCCCTGGGAGAAAGGCTTTTGCACCACCCCATAGGAGGGGGAGATGGGGTCTACGCAGAAGGAGGAGTTTCAATTCATAAAGAACTCTGGGATTTTAAAATTCATGGATTTTTAGATAGAGCAAAACTCCATAATACCAAAATTGATAATTTAAAGCCCGGATTGATTGAAATATTTTATTACCTCAAAACAGCCAAGTATCTAACAGTATATGTTCATTCTGTACTACAGAAAACACAAAAAATTCAGAAGAAATCACTGAAAATCCATAGTGACACCTGATAATAGTATGAACATGGTCCACTTCATTCTGCTACAGCTTTTTGCTTACATTTTTTCTTCTGAAACAGAAATTCAGGAAAATTTGACTTGGCTTTATGAAGCATTTTGATGTAATGTGGTTTGGGCAACATTTCTGTCTAGCACCAGAGCATCACATTTTGTTCGCAAAAAAATCTCAGAAGAATGTTGGATTTGCTTTGCTCAGCTTTCATCATTGATTGTGCTTCCCCTGCAGAAATCTTGCAAGCCTAAAGGAGTGGGCTGGTGAGGTTTTGTTGTGTGGCTGTTGGTTGGTTGGTTGGGGGGGGGGGGGGTTGGGTGAACTTTTTTGTTTGTTTTGTCTTTTTTTTCCCCCCTCTCCCAAGAATACACACAGAAAAGAACAGGAGATAGTTTGTGTCAATATTTTTTGTTATATTTCCTCATGGCTTCCTGAAATCAGGGTAAAACTCAGCTTAGTTAAGCATGCCTTAATTCCCTCATGGGATCCAACAGACAATTTTTATGTCATCTCGCTTTCAAGCGCAAATGAAAAGAGCCGCCAGCATCCTGTCCATTCCACCACCACTTCTCACTCAGCAAAACAGCGACATTTCAACACACCCAGCATGTCCCGTTGGCAACCTGCAGTTCCTACTGGAAGGACTCCATTTCCAGTTTCACAAACACAGCAAAGAGAAAGCAAATAAACATTCTTCCACTGGAAAAGACAGTGTGAGCTCAATGGTGAGGACACCTCTCCTGTTTGGCCCAGAAAGAGCTGGCTAGCTCTGCCAAGTGTCATTAGCAGGGAATATTTACCAGCATCCAAACTTATTTTCCTGCTTTAACTTTAGGTGTGGGGTTTTTTTGGCCGTTCAAGCGTCCCGCTTTACCAGCCCCAAGTGTCCGTAGGATACAGTAGCTGCGAAGCTTTATTGAAGGCTTCGCTTGCAAAATCCTTTTGTGCATTATGGTAACGTAACACCACATTTTCATTGCGAAATACATTTCAAACCTTAAAAGAGAAAATAAAGTCTTTTATGTTGCTATTAAGTTTGAGTAAAGCCTGGTTATCAAATTTCATCCCTCTGTTCTTCTGGGGCCGTTGCATCAGATTGCTCTCCAGATAAGCCACTGAACTGCGGGATCCCCTTCATGCATCCCGGGCGCAGCACTAAGGGAGCTCTCGGGGAGAGACTAAACACTCGAACCACATTGCAGCGAAGAAGTGCTTTGCATTATAGCAATAATAAACTACTCCTAGAAGTAAAATCACACTATGTAATGTTTAGTCTCATTTAATCTAATATTGGTTGCTAATGGGCTCTGATCTTGCTTGTATATGTAAGGAATTCATTCCAATTGGTCAAGTGTTGAGATTAGCTTTTGCATTTCATTTGGAGAGCTCAACACTTGATACCCGAGTAGGTCACTGAGCAGCTACTTTTAAAATCAAATATCATGATCTGAAAATACAAGAGTTATAAACTAATACTCTAATATTTTTTTCTATTTATTTCCTATTAACTTTAAGAATGGTAGAAAGCATATAAAAAGATGGACAAGGGCACTCAGTAGAAGGGATAAATGCTTAGAAAAAGGCCTGTTTAGGTTGTTCTGGATTTTTTTTATTTATTTGCAGAAAGCAATTATTAATCCTACATTTAAAAGGTCTGTGACAGAAAGTAAGTAGCAGAATACCTTTCAGATTTTGTTTTGCTGAATTGCAGAGCTTTAGACAAGATTAAACCCCACTGCATTACGGTAAAATAAATCATTTAGGTTTGTTGCTTGGGCTGAAATGAACACAATTGCTTTTATCCAAAGGAGCATCCTACTGCTACAGGTGCTAGTGATACCAATGAAAAAGACTCTCTTAGATTTTATTCTTCCACAATTTTTTATACATTCATTTCACTCTACACTCTGATAATCTTTTCCCCAATTTGATTCACGTGGTTCTCAGCTGTATTTAACTTTGTCAAACTGCAACGCCACACACAACATTGAAAATAAGTTGGTGGTATTTGTCAAATTCTTAAATAGAGAACAGCTTTTTGATGCAATAGCTCACGTGGCAATAGGCATCGCACTGGGAAGGCAGCATTATGAAGTTATTGTTGGAATCGCAACAATAGATCATAGGCCAAAAATGCAACAGAAGTAGGATAAAGGGATTAAAAGCAATCGTGTTTTATCAGATTGATTTTGAATTAGAGGATCTAGAATTATGCCCAGTTTGATTTAAACAATGCATTAACAGCAGAAGAAAACATTTATCTTGAGACCGGTACATACTTCACAAACATTTTCAGTATATTATCTCTTCTCCCCTTTTCCATAGTGGTAAGGAATGCTATTTTCATAGAAGAGTTCCCTGAAAACTGTTTTCTCTCGCCATGACACATGCAGCAGGTAGCACAGCTTTAGAACCAAAACGCACGGCTCAGGATTGTTCCCCGTGCCGGTGGGCTGAGACGAGGTCTGTCAGCTATTGACAGCTCGGGCCGGCTTCACTGAAAGTTGCTTTTAAGTAGAGGAACAGTTCAGAGAGACTCCCAGTGAACCTGAGATAAATTTCGAGCCCCCAAACCACACAGGAACACACGCATGGGCTGGGTGGGTTTCAGTGGGGAATTTTAGGGTTCATTAGCCCAGTGAAAGACCTAAGAAATGGCAACTCCTATGAAGTGCCCAAAATCTGGCCCAGCCTCCTCCTCCTCCCGCCAAATGCTGCTCCAGCCGCTACCTGCCTAGGTGAAACCTATTTTTCATCTTTTTAAAATTCGTTTTTATTGCACAGACCCACTCCCTTCAGCCATGTTCCCTTCTGAGTGCCAGGCAAACAGCACAGTAATCGCTGCATGAGGCTCCCTAATTGGCAGCAGAGCACTGGCCCAGCCGACATCTGCAGCTGGTTTCAGCGATAATAAATCAGGGGTGGGGGGTTTCGGCATAGCAAGCAGCCAAGGAGCTTTCCTTTTCCCATTTAGCCAAGAAACGGGAAGACAACAGGGAGGACTGGGGCAGCTCCGCAGCGCAGAGGTGGTTACAGAGAGAAAAACCCAATCGGATACTTCTACGACCAGCCATCCGTCTCCACTTAGACTCGCAGCTTTCCAAGACACAAGCTGGACCGTGTCACACGGGCCAGACGGCAAATGCTTTTCTTCCACCACCGAGCAATAAGGAAGCCTCAAAAAATGTCAAACATGAAAACGAGGGCACAAACGCAGGAGCAATCACTTCCCAGAAGTGAAGGGTTCCTACCCCCGTCCTAAGAGCATTTCAGAGCTGCCCGAGTCCGTGGTTGTTCTGTGATCACCCAACACTCACGGAAAACACTTCCGCAGATAAGTTTACAATCATCAGATTGGATGCTCAGACCCAAACGCTGCATTTCTCCAGATGCCTGTAGTACTGACAGCTCGATGCACTCCCTTGCTCAAAAATCCTGGGGAAACAGAAGCCGTGGATGTGAGGTAATCCTGGTTCTGAACGGGGAAGTTCAGACAAGGGGGGGGGGGGGGGGGAAATCAAAGGCTGAAACAGCTAGGAAACTGAAATTTGTAGCTGACAGAACAGAACTGTTAATTTAAATGGTGCTGAGTCTTTCCCGCTGATCCCTCCAGCACAGTTTTATACTAAGTTTTGGGGCAAGTTTTTTAATATCAGATTGCTCAGTTCTTGAGCAGTGCAGAAGAGGCCGGCTGCAAAGGCCAAGGCAGAGCTCCACTTACTGCACATTCGTGTCCACACCCCAGCTATACTCTTGCAGGGAGAAAAAACACTTCAGAGAACACATTTTTAATTAACACAGAGATGCCAAATAACGAGCTACACCTCCCATTTATCACAGACCTAAGTCCCCAGGCTGGTACCCCCATTCTTTTTGCAGAAGCAGCCCTCCACATACTGCCAGGTTCAGAAAGAAGGTGTACGCGGTCCTCCCCACGCAGACAAGCCAGCACAGATGACATCCTGCCCTTGCTGTTCCCAGCGAGAGAACTTTACTCTCTCAGCCCCCCAACAAGAAGTGAAACTGGAAAAGAAGCACCGAGTGATTTGCGCCCTCCCCGGGAGCGGGTGAAGCTGGGAGGTATGTATCTGTGGTTGGGTAAAACCAACTCAATCTCAACCAAGCCTTTCTGAATCGCAACGAGTAGCTGCTTGTGTCGCACTGGAGATGAGAAGAGTGGTTTGAGCTGCGAGTGAAAGACCTCAGTTCACCGCACAGTGAAGACAACCCTCCCATTTTAGAAGTCCTCTCCATTCAGAGAGCAGAAACTGTAGACTCTACCTTTCAAGGTGACTGGTGCCACATCAATTCATCTTGGCAAAGTATTTCTACCGATAGTCTTCATACCAATATTTCCATCCCCAGAGCAAGCCAATCACCTGACTCTCAAGGCTGCCTTTACACCAACCCTATATTTACACTAGAATGCCTTCTGCAGCCGCGGGTATTTCAGGCATTTTGCAATCTTCATTCACAGCTCTGCCCATCTCATCTAGCTTGGTCACAGTCCTTCCTTTGACCTTAGCACCTTGCCACCTCATACTGCCATCTCCTGTTGTTGAAGGTTCCCCACCACCTCCTGCTCCCTACCTCAGTCTGTAAGAGTTGTCCTCCACAGCAAGTGTCAACCTCATTTACAAGTCAGACTAACAGTTATTGTTAGTCTGAATCCAGTTATGGAAGCAAGAAACTACACCTCTGTAGTGCAAAGTCACTAAAGAACGTTGAGGAGCAATTCAGTTATGGAAGAATTTAGTCCTTTAAAAAGAGCAATTATAATTAGCACAATTAAGAATGCATCTGCCACTTGCTGCAACGCCACCTTTGACAGCAGTAAACAACGAGGTATTACGCTACTTGGAAGTAGTGATTCACATTTGCTAAAATAGTATCTGCCAGGAAGTATTTCTTGAGCTTATTTAAGCTCTAAAAATCTATGGAGGGAGCTGTGCACAATATCCTGTTTGAAGGCATTTCTAATTTAAATTAACGACCCGAAGGATATCTCAAGGCAATAATGATCTTATTGTACTAAATCCTGCAATAGCTGAAATGAATTATAAATTCCTCTAACTGATTTAGTGGTTAACATTCTGAATCATAGCTAACCCATGCAATGCTTTCTGAGTTCCAGCATCAGATTAGATGAAACTATATAGGCTGTCTTCAACCTCCCTGGCTGGTTTGGAACAGTCAGTGAAAAATGTTCTCCTCCTGAGTCAGTGGAAAGCAGAGCAGCCCTGGAGGTGATAAGCCCAGACTTCTGGGAAGGCAACCACATTTCAGCCGGGCACCTCATTTCCAACACTTCGCTTGACAGAGATGCTGGAGTGTCCAAGCAGCAGAGGAACTGATCTGCGGACGCCAAGTAGGAAGGCGAGCTCGCCAACGAGATGAGACCTGCTCCTCCCAAAGACAACTGGAGATTTGTCACTGACTTAATAAAAAGTATTATTTGACTCAACAAGGAACTCCTGAAAATTTACATCGCACACACCGTTTCCTAATGGTAAGGATCATTCTTGCTCTGGTGGTGATTTGCGCATTTGTAAGTCCATATGTCACATGGATACAGAACATAGTAAAAACCAGGATGGATAACGTTTCCCTTTGAAAAGGCTTAGAACCAAATTGCCCCTGAAAATAGTGCTTTCAGCAGCTGAGAAAAGTAGCCCGTTCTTTTACTTGCGGGCCAAACTGCACATGAAGCAATTGGTCAGGACCTGCATTTCGTACTTCTTTCACAGGCATTATGATGAGTATACAGGTCTTCCTCACTGTATAGTCCAAGGGATTTATGTATAGCTCGGAACAGCCTGTTGTATACATCATCTGCATTTTCTCAAATTTTGCCATTTCTTATTCTGCTCAAGATGCAGTAAACAAAGCATTTACTCCACAGACAGCTTTATTTTAAGCTCTAAAGATATTTTAGTATGAGGTTTGTGCTCCGTTATGAGCTTAAAGGACACACGCAGCTGTAAAACGTGACTTACTAAAAGTATTAGCAAATCCACAATCCATTTCCAAGTGAAATCTCAACAGGTTTATTGTTGTGATACCTGACTGGGAGGAAGTCAGTGTTTTCAACTCTGCTTCCTTTTGAGCTGAGCAGATTTGTTTGAACCCCTAATTCAAAACACAGCTTTAACTTTCCCAGCCCACATGGCGAAAAAAAACACACTGGTGTGAGTAAATCACCAGTACTTAATAATTAATTATTAACAAGAACCTTGGAGAAGTGGAACTACTGAGCTGCATATCTCTCTGGCTACGGTCATCCTTATGAGACATTTCAACAGTGAGTAATGACCTCCCCGCACACCTCCGCGTCCCAACGCCAGCAGCGAGCACGGAACGCGGTTGCTGCAATTGTCATTGTTCTTTTCGCTATTTTCCCTACTTGCGCCTGACAGCACACTGCGGTATGGAATCGAGTCGATACTTAGAGACACCGGGATGCCACGTAGCAGCCGCACAACATAAAAATCTTCCCATCTTGTAAATGGCTAATTTATTTTCCTTGTTCCTCTCCTTCCCAGTGTATACTTTATTATTTTAAGTCACTTTTCCTCAGGGACAAACTCTGCCTCCCATTATTTCTAGCTTGTACCCAGTGTTGAAAGCCTGAAAAAAAAATGATGAATTAAATGAGAAGGAAATGTTTAAGGGTTCCTATTCATAACAAAAATACTTAAGGCAGCTTGGGCCATGAATCTTCCACCAGCAAGTCGAGATATACATAAAGAACCTGATTCAGAAAAGAAGTGTGGAGGACTTTCACGGATGCCTGCTGTTCGGTGGATTTATGGGGGTAGGAGCTGGTATGTGGGTAGAGTCCAGGCAGGTAATTAGTTCCTTGCAGAACTCAGATACGGAGTTAGCTTTTCCCAATTGTTCAAAGGCTTTTTACCCAAACGGTGGGTTAGCAATAAGCAGGTCTGCTTTCACATTGTCCAGTGTCTGCTCGCTCTGTGGCTGAACACCGCACAGAACCAGTTGCCCCTTGTGCGTGAAGATTAATGAATGATCAAGTCCTGGTTTTTTGTCAGCGGAGACACGTGCATCTAATTAAAAGATTCAGAAATCTGGCAGAAAAGTCCCACAGTGTGTTTCAAAGCCACCCAAAGTTTTTGTTTGGTTTAATTTTCCAGTTATGCCCAGTTAATAGGGATTAGCTTGCAAACCTCATTTACCTTTTTCTGCATATGTCGGCTCTCGAGTTAACATGGTGGGGAAACTGCTAGATCCATAAATCCTGTGGATTTAAATCATGTGTTTACCCAGGGAACAGGAACGGGCCTGGACTATGGCAGAGAGGTGTCCCTGTCATCATGTCTCACTCTGACACAGAGGACCACCTTTTGGGTTAGGGCCCCATCATCTGTCCTTTCAACTCTGATGATTTTCAGCAAATGTTGACTCCTGCCAACAGACCAAGGTTCTGGGGTTTTTTTTAAGTCCAGGAGCCCACAAACTGAACCAGGACCACCCATTTCCCATGAACAGACAAAACCAAGCAGAAGTTCTGCAAGAACTGGTCGGATGCGAACAGAAACGTTTAAAACTTCCTTTTACAGGCTGGTGAAGATAGAGCACCTTCTTTCTACAGGTAGACTTCCACTTACCGGAAAGGTCCTGCTCAAAGCCCTGCCACAAAGGGAAGCTCCCTTCCCTTGGCACGTTTCCCTACCCGGTAAGGGAATACTGCAGTATTGCGTTATTGCGGATAGCTCGCTCTGAACTGCTGCAAAATAAGCCTGAGAAGTCATACTTCTGGGCACGAGCGAGCAGCCGGAGAGCTGCGGGTGACAGCCTGGGCGTGCTGGATAACCAGACCTGGAAATAAACTAAGCACACGCTAATCAGCCTGCGTCTGGACTGCTGCTGCTGGGGAATAAAACAATCTTTAAGCCTGCATAAAATGGTGAAACGTATTCATCCTTAATTTGAACCACCTCAACGTTCAGCTGTGCTGAGCACCAAGACCTTCACATGTAATATCTCCTAACATCCAAATTTGCCTGGACTTTCAATTATCCAGACAATAATGAAAACATGTTGGTGAGGCAAGCATCAGGTTACAATCACAAATTCTTACTTCAATAACAGCCATAAACCAGAGACCTAAAGCATGTTTTTTGCTTTTTTTCCAAACATTAGCAACTCATCTGATACTTAGTCCAAGGATCCAGTTTCCTGCAAGCTGATGACATGTGAGACCACAACCCTGAGGCTGATATTAAATTATACATATATACATATAAAAATATACAGAAAGAAAACCTGTGAAATTACAGACACAGATGTGTTATTGGTGTCATAATTTTTTTCCATTAAACACCATATTAGGTTTATCCCCTTTCTATACTTGAAAATCTTCACATATAAAAGATGAATAGCAACTTCTCAAGGGGATCCTTGTGGTTTAACCTTGTTACAGGAGGTCAAACGCAACATACAAACTATATTGGTACAAAGATGACTGTAAAATGGAATTAGCCTTTTGCTCTCTCTTCAAATGGAAAGGAAGCAAACTTTCACATTTCTGAACCACTCCTGCTTCAGAACCCCAAAAGGGACTTGTGCACACTGGCCTCAGAGAAGCTTGAAGAGCACATTTTGTAGACGAAGAACTAACAACATGACACCCACATCCTGACCGGCATTGCACTTACACTTTTGAAATACCGAACCATAATAATTTAGGTTTGAAGTAATCCAGATGCCCACACCTTCTCACTGCTGATCCCCCAACTTCAATAACTCGCTTCTCCACTCACACGACTAACCTGCTTGGCCAATATGGGTGTAAGCTTCTCTGACAGCACTCCAATCCTCTGTGTGGCAGGAAGATGAGACTCCTTTAAATTAAAAAAAATAAATAAAAAATGACCATAAGAAACAGAGGTGGTGAAAACGGGTGTTGGAAAGAAAACTTGACTTTCTGTCCTTTCTTGGCCACTCTACCAGCCCTGTGTTCTCCTCACACATAGCCCAAGAAAGGGAATCTTTATTTGTACCCATTCCATTTTTCCAAAACAAGCTCATGTCCCGAGCCTGCGTTCCAGTACTGCCAGCTCCTACATGTCTACGATGATACCATGATTTCATAAAAGTGGAATTGAAGAACACAAAATAATAATTCCTCCAACATCTGAGGTAGCTTTTTCTTGACCTCGTGGGAATACACTTCCATTTACCTCACCAGAAGGGTTAGTTGCTGCCTGCTCACGGAGAGGAGCCCGGGCCCCAGAACTGCCTGTTTTCCAGTATGAGAACTGTCTCATTTTCAAGCTCTCTTCTTGAAGTAGCTAGGTTAGGAGCTTGGGATGAGCAACAACAACTGTGCTACTGAAGTAAGGGTGAGACATGGTGCAGCAATGCTAGCATCAGTTTGTGAGAGAGTCAGGTGGTGTACTAAGTCCTGACACACCATTTTTCATGACACTCTTATGTCTAGTCTAGAAGGGCACATCCAAATGTTCACTCTCACTTTCCTATGACCCACTTCAAACCTCACACAACCACAACTTCCTCCATCTTCCCAAGACGTCCCACACAACAGGCTGAGAGAACATTGCACTGCAAAGGCAAGAAGTAAACTTCCCAGCCCAAACCACAAAGCTCCAGCTCATGAAAGTTCCTCCCCGTACAAACCACCAGACACAGAAGCAAACCTCCCAAAACATCTCTCACTGCAGGGGCAGGCAGTTAACAGAGTCAAGGAATCTCTTAGGGTTCCTAGAGGAAAGACCTAGACGTACCAGCCAAAGCTCCAGCAGGATGGAGCCCCCATGGCAAGAGGAGCATCAGCAGAGAGGAGGAGGTGGACCCACAGCCTGCTTTATCAGAGCTTCCTGGCACACCACTCAACCCACAGCTGGCTTCCCCTGGCTTTCACAGCCAGTAAACAACCTGCAGCTCACCTGGGCCTCTCCTTATTAGTTAATTAGCAGAGAAGGTTAATTCTTCGTCTGCTAGATTAAACTACAATGTAAAGTGCAGAACAATTAAGCCCATGTTGAATTTATAATTTTTTTTCCTTGGGTCTATTAAAACAACGTTGATAATACTGTAACTAGGAAGGAGGCACTGCTATGTAATTTGGGATATTGCTGATACGCTAAAAACCTGGGACCTCTTATCCAAGCACACTGCAGGGATTCAGTGCAATTAGGGCTGAGAGCCCGTGCCCCAGGTTTTGATCACAATTTCACGGTAGTTTGTTGGCTGCTGAGAGATGCTGCGAATAAGGAGCATGCCCTATAGGACAGGCATCTCACAAGTAGCCAAGCACAGAAAGTAATTCCCACAACAATAATTAATACCTCCAGATAATTACGATAGAGACCCTATCAAGTGGCATCCAAAGAGAAATGTCAAATCATTATGTTCTCATAATGCCCTCGGTAGTGTATCCATTGGGATTTCATAACGAAAACCTTCCTTCTCCTCCAGATGCTGAGCAGGCAAGACATCTGCAGGCCTTATGAATTTTACAGTCATATGAACAGAAACACAAAGTATAAGAACTTCCAAAGGAAGACACCAGCAGCAACACAATAAAGATCTTCATTATTTTTCCTTGACATTTTCATGACAGAATTCATGTAGAACATAAAAAAAGCATGAGGCATGTTTACTAGATGTTTTATAGTTCAATAAAACATAAATAAACAGCTTTTTAGATCAAAGCTACATAAATAAGGAAGCACTGTGGCTTCTGAGACCAAACTAATATATCACATAATCTGAAGTTGAAAGAAGTACTCCTGGCACTCCGGCTTTACTCTGGAGGAATCCCACCTTAAAGGCATAGTGCCTAACGTACATCTGACTTCTTATTTTATAAGTATTGTAACAAACAAGTACAATTGAGGTATTTTGGGTTTTACAGTACCACCATCTGTCTTGCGAAGCCTTTTGTGACGAGATTTTTAGGTTCTATAAATAAACTAATAAAAAAAAAAAAAAGGAGCAAACAGCAGCATTTCCCAGAGAGCTCGGGGTTGATTTTCCATGTGCACCATACCGCTGCCTGAGCACTGAGTTATCGCGGCGGTCAGCACCAGTCATAAAGATCCAGCTTTCCTTAAAGTGCGTGGAGAGACTGCTATCGATATCAGTCAGCTTTGGATCAAGTCCTGGCTGTTCTGAGCAGCGCGAGTCACTCTAAATACCACATGTGAAGAAAAGTTCACTCTAAACTTTTGCCCTGCTCGTGGGTCTGTGCCTTCCTGCTCACCCTCTTCTTGCTGTTGGATGCAAATCTGAACCTGCCAACGGAACAACCACCGGACTCACAAGGTGATCTCAGTGGTTGTACTCACGCGGGTCTCGTTACGTACCTGTGCGTATTTGTAGGGCTGTGATTGCATGTGATGCCATCAGCCACTGAAAACATGTGTGCAGACCAATGTCTGGCTTAGGCATCAACAAATCCAAAGCCTTAGTGCGGTTCGGTGGCCATCCCGATAAACCTTTTCTATGGCAGTTCAAAAGAACGGCACACGATGTCAGACATGTGGACTTTTTATTAGGGCCACATTTTGGTTTGCGCCAGAATAAACTCAGTGCATACCTGCACACATACTCCACGATCTTGTGTGGTTTGCTTTTCCATTCCTGCCAGAAACTGGGTGGATTATGACTTTTAAGCATTATTGATGATCATGCCTCAGTCTGTTTCCTGGTCTGCATTTTATATTGTGTTCTTTGCATAGGCTTTTGCAGTTATTTTGGTCCCGTGTCTCCTCATACGGGGTAGCGGGAACTGAAAATACCGCACAGAGTTCATCTCGGTATGCATTTATTAACGTAGGGCCAGGGCACTGCCGGCCACTCCTACAAACAGGCATACACCCAGCAAGACTAGGGCGACCCTTAACCAGAACAAAACCAAAGCAAAACCTTCCACGTAGGCACCTTCACACAGGTGCACACACACACACACACACATGCACACACACCCCCAGACACGCACAAATGAGACGTGCGTGGCCCTGACGCGGCGACACTGACGGGTCCCTCCTGCAGCAGCAGCAAAGCCTCCTGCACGCCCCGGAGCTATCGCGGGACCGAGGGCACGCTGCGCGTATTGGAGGTGCGCGGGGGGCACAGGAGAGGCCCCGGGGGAAAACTGCAGGGGAAAACCCTTTTTGCTCGTCCTTGCAGCAGAAAGGCGTCTGCAGAGGCCTTGTGTCCGCCTCTTCCACCAGAGCCCAGGGTTTGCTGCGGGAGCTGTCCTGCTGCCCTCCGCGCCGCGGGAAGCGGCGTATTCCAGGGCAGGCGACAGAACCACAAAAGTCTGGTCAAGCCCCACGTCTCTCTCAGCTGAAAGGCATCAGGGCAGCCCCACCGCTGGCCGTGGGGGTCAGAGCGGTGCCCCTCAGGAGCCGGGGCTCTCGGGTACAGGCTCCCTGTCGTACCGAGCTGCGGGAAGTCTCTCTGTGCTGAGGAGTCTCACCCCGGGCCTGAGGTGCCATCCTGGTGTCGGCACAGCCCACAGTGACACGAACCCACTCCCGTGGCAGTCCCTCAGTAATTCGAATGCATCTGTGGCCGAGCGGTAAACCTCGCTGAGGGCCGGGATCTGTTCCAGCCTCCAGGATTCCCAGGTCATGCTCGCTCAAGTGTACAAATGGAAACAGCGTTTTTCCTGACTGCCTTTGTGGTGACTGTGCCCAGCACCTGAAGGCCAGGCTGTGCTTTTTCTGCCTCACACATCATCACCCTCCGCCTGAATTAACTGGCAAGACTGGTGATGATGCGTGAGGCCAAACAGAATCCAGCCCGAGCTGCCAGGGATGCCTTGGCTCTGCAGTGCTGACAGGGCTGGAAAAAAACTACAAGCGGATCTTAGAAAGTTGGATCCCGAATCACTCAAACGAGTCTGAGCCGCAGGACCAGGCCCCAGAGACGCACGGGGGTCGTCGGCTGGGACAGACGATGGCTGCGCCCCAAAGGAGCTGGCGGGGGGGGGGGGGGGGGCGAGGGCTGTCCTCTGCCCGCACCGCTCCTTGGCGTGCGGAGACGGGGGGGGGGGGTTCCTCGCCTGCCTGCACGGCCCCGTTCCCCGGCCCCTTTCACTGTCGCGGTTATGTCAGGGCTGGAGAGCGGGAGAGGCGGTGGGGCGGTCCTGCTGCGCGCAGGCACCTGCCCGGTCGCGGTCCTGCTTTTTCTACAGAGCGAGCTCTGCGCCGGGACAGTCGCGCATCCCCGCAGCAGCTCTGCCCTGAGCCTGGCCCGGGGAACACGCACGGCCTCTCGGAGAAAACACAGCGGGTCGGATAATGCAGGAGAAGGGAAGGACTCCCACCCTCACCCCCTGCGGTCCTGAGCCCGAGCGCTGTGCGGTAGCAGAGGTGTGTCTGGTCGGAGCAGGGACACCCGTCTGCATCGATGTCCCCTGGTGCTGCGGACAGACCAGGTTGTCCCTGTGCACGCCGGAGTGGGTAATTTTATACCAAAATGTGCTTGTCTAAAAATATCTCACTTCTGTGTTTTTTGACCATATGCCCAGGATCATGAAAATTTTTCCGTAGGAAAAAAAGCTGAAAAAAACCCTTAAACCCATAACATCTTGGAATGATTTGACCACTTTCTTCTTAGGACATTCTCTCCTTTTTATAACATGATGGGGTTTCTCCTGAATTTAAAACATCGATTTGGCCTAACATGAGGAGAGCGTTCATTCTTCCAAACCATAAAGATCAGAGACTATAAACTGTTGTTTCTTAAATGTTTCACGGCAAAAGGCATTCAAAGCATAACATTAACACAAAGTTTTTCTGTAAAACAATCTGGGAAGTGTAATCTCTGTAAGAGGTTTTTTATGCACCATGGCTAATTGTTCCTGACAGTATGATTTTACGTCAGGCATTTTTTGTAAATTCAACACCATTCATACTTTATGGCAGGTAATATTCCTTACAACTGCTGAAATCTTGACCATGTCTAAATTACTGTTGCAGAACGATGTGGGGTTTGGTGGGGTTTTTAACTACAAACTACTGGGAGCAAATTCTCTCCTGTCTTGCAGCTTGTACGACTACAGACAACTTTCCAAAATCCTTCCAGAGCTGAGCTCCACACTGAGTCAGAAGAGGCTTTTTACACGTTTTGTACACAGCGAAGACCAAAGTGCGTTGCGGTGGGCCAACGTCCTGCGCTCTGCCCGGTGCTGCTGGAGTCACGCAGTCGCCACAGGCTTGGGGCCATCTTCGTGGCAGAAGGGACGGAGGAGGGTGGAGACGTTTCTAGCTTTTGAGGCTGAGCATATGACTCCTTAAAAATTCAAATTTCAAAACTGTTTTAAATGGCTATGTTTGAAACATCATGATTGTACCGAGCCTGATCCAGCGTGACCTCACGCTCGCGGTCACCTACGCTAAGCTGAGGGTGTCCGTGTGAAGCAGATGGTGGTTTTTCCAAGTGCTTACCAGTAGGCACTTGTCCTACAAGAAAAATCTGTATTTTATAAGAGAACCTGGAAGATGGAGCAGAGAGCTGAGAACATGTGCCCAGACCGATGAGTTTCTGCAGAGCTTTGCTCAAGCCCAGACTGTGCTAAGAGCATCGTGTGGTTCAGCCTCTTCTCCCCAGATATAACCTCCAACTGCACCACTGATAATCGTGGAGGAATTTCGCTCCCTTGCTGACCACAGGGGAGGATTCTCCTCCTGAGCTAGGTGCCACAAAGCAGGCAGAGCGACACACGGCCTCGGCCTTACGCTCCAGGTTTCCTGGGCCTGGCTCTCATGGCTGTGTTTAACAGCTGAAACCACAGGCCAGGTCTCACAGTCCAAAACCAATTAAACCAAAAGAATCACAAAAACAGTTTTACTTGCTTCAAAAATCCCTGCCCATGGTTTAAATCAGTGCCACAACTACCAGGCAGGCTGCTCTGAACAGTAAATCCATGATTCATTTCTCTACTTACAGTGTGCAGGCATTTCTAATCCACACATTTGATTGGAAAAAACTGCCAAATAAAAGTTAACCATCTGAAATCCACGCCGTGGACCCCATGAGATAAAATGATGCTTAAATGTTTTGTGTGCCCAGCGTTCGATACAGGGACTTCAGCATTCAGAGATGCACCAAGTTACAAAAGTTCTGGGTTTTACCGGAGTAAATGTTCATTTTGGAGAACAGGAGAAGCAGTCCCCCATGTTGTGTTCTCTTTCCTGCCCCCACAGCAGGAGTGCATTGATTTACCTGCACCGTCCTTCATAATTAAAGTAGGCTTTAAAAACCTGATACGTAAGGAACAGTCACTTTCTGAGTATTTCTTACAAGAAATTCTTCAAACCCACAAAATATGATCTGGAGCAGGCTGGTCCTTCCCTGGCAAATCCTCATACCGCATCACTCGGGGACACGGTGGTCTACTACAAGGAGAGTTCTTTCTCCTGCTATGAAAAGGACAGGGTTTATGATGTGTCTCTAACCATTGCCGTACTATTCCCCAGAGACTTTACTCTCATCCACATCCTAGGGGTCAGCTTAGAAATTGGGGCTGCGGTCCGACCTGCTTTGCCAGGCTGAATTACTTGTGTATTAGCTCTGATTCATACGCACGCACATACACATGAAAAAAAAACCCCTTTCGTCCAACTCACTATACCTTATAAAATATGGGTTATAAAAACTTTATGGAGCCTGTTCCTCCGAGGGGCTCATTCCAAAGTGCAGTACGCAAAACCCAGCTCTTTTATAGCATGGCAGAAAAAGGGCTCAGTCTATGCGGAGCGCCTCATACCAATCAGAAACAGGGCTGGGCTTCCAAACGGACCACACAGCCTTGACCGGGTTGCTGCAAGGGCAGCAAATGAATTTGTGTCTGAAGCAAATTGACAAGTGAGAAAACACTAGCCCTTTCTACTAGAAATTCCTCCTCACCCCAGCTATGTGCAGTTCCACCATAAAGGTCAAGAAGAAGGTGACTGCGTAGAGCGTGGGCCGCATACAGCGAGCGCCGCGGGGGCAGGTCATTTCCAGAACGTCAGGGGCGACCTGAGGCAGCCTTTGGTACACGCACCCGTCTTCACCTGACGTGACTTCGCTCAGATCCGACTCGCTCACTAAGGAGGAAGCTCCCGAGAGTTATTAGGAGTAAACGGACCCATCTCCTCCTAAAAGGGAGAATTCGGCTCCTGGCAATTCATACACCTGAGCATGGGAAGAGCAGTAATAAATGACCAGAGTGTGATATTTATGAAAATTAGAGAGTAAACCGGGCTCAATACTGTGAACATATAAAACATTTTATGTGGAGGCTCGGACCAAATGAAAATAGTTTCCACTTTTTCTCTCCATCCATCTATCCATCCATCCATCCGTCCATCCCTTGAACGCTTTAACTCGGGTTTCACCTTCTGCTACACTCCATCTGTACCTTCTCTTTGCTCTGTCTGAAACTCACCCGCCGTGTCCGCTGTGAGCACTTGCCGAGGACGACCTCGATCGGTTAGAGACATCGTGCTGCCCTCCCTACTTTCGAGCTTTGGTGTCAGCTTTGCTTCGGCCAGCGAACCACACTTCTTTTTTTGAAGAGGTAACAAATAGGGCACAGCAGGTGTTTCTGCAGATGTCGTACATCTGCATTTTGATACCAAAGTTCTTCTAAAATCGACAGTATTGTCTGTACGCTGTACTAGAGACTCATTACTGCTTTATGTCTGGGGTTATTTTGGGATAACTAAGGCGTTTATTTCTCAAGAGAACAAATTTGAGTCCTATTCTACAGGCAAACCGGCTCTAACTAGCAAAGCTCTCCTAGCATGTGATTTAATCTCACCACTTTTCGTGGCACTTCAGCTGACGCTTGGCTTTGCTGAGGAAGGCTGCACGTAGGAACTAAGTATTTCAAACTGTGAACTGTGACAAAAATAAGGGACTGTCAGCCACCTTCTTCAAGATCACCTCTCGATGGCATCTATAAACGTTAGGCAATCTTATGGTAAATCCTTCAGGATAATAGTACGGACAAGTTACACAGAGTCACAAATATCTAGCTTTACTCTCATCGTTCCTGAACCAGAGTCTTAATTTAGGTGGTCTGGACTAGTTCACCCTCAGATTTATTTTACACTTGTTCAGCAAATCGGTTTCCTTGGTGCATAGTTGAATTATTCATCATACTTTTTTCTAGGATGGAGAAGTTACTAAAAGGTTCCTTTCTTGTATAAAGCATTTTCATGTTGGAGTATTAATTTTTAAAATCGCCTGTAAATCCACAGTACTTTACAGTTGTTTGCCTAGCCTTCTTCAAATTTATCATTAAAGCTTGCGAGTATGCATACACACGCATATATATATATAAACTTACACAAATAGATGCTCACATATTTAGTCCCGATCCTTCTGTTCTGATACCTGCTCCCCAGGCACAGCGCGTCGACCTTCCAACATTCGCTTAGATCTGTCCTTGTCGAGCAACGCAACCGCGAGGCTGCCGAGCTGAGGCTGGACGGGCGGTCTCTGTCGTTGCAGGACTGAACACAACGACCAGCAACGTCTGCACAGACAAGCACAAGTGCTGCGCAAACTTCTGAGAACTGGTGCAGCTCATCCACTGATCTCACCGCCCCGAGCTTCCCCGGCACCTCGCCTGTAAAGCCGCTAGCGTGATTTTTTTGGGTGTTGTAATAACAAGTACTGTAAAATATAACATTACCATTGTGTGCAATATGAAGCCAATACCGGCTTCTTGCTCAGGGACGGGACGGGCTGTACGGCAGCATGCGAATCTCCTGTTTCTTCTATCTGCTCATTCTGCTTTGTGTGCCCACCTCAGCTGGGAAACGGAGTATTTTAAAAGTTTCAGCAGCTCCATGAGGTCAGTGTAGCTACAGAAAGCTGTAAAAACTGCCTGGGTTGATGGTTCAAGCAGCCACAGGTCTTTTTCATTACAGAACAGATATAACCCTATGAAATTATTATAATAATAACATCATTTATTTCAACAGGACTGAAGCAAAAAAGCTTTATGATGGTGTTTTATATGCAACATGTGCACTATAAATATTTCCATAAAAACATGCATTAAAATATAAAGTTGGCAAAAAGAAATCAAAAGTCAGGAGGAAAAAAAAAAAAAAATCCAGTTAAACAAGCATTAAACCATAAGCCATGGAATAGTGAATAATGAGCCCCTGCCAGTCATGGCAACAGGCCTTTCTTTCTCTGGTTTCAGCCACTTCCAAACACAAAGGTATGAGCCAAGCTAGCCATGGAGAAAGTCCCCGATAAACTCACGCGCCACACTTCCCTGCTCTGTCACCCTCCTTATTACCGTGAAAATACTCTTTTCTTTCCTCAGCCGTCAGTGCGGGCATTCACCTCCGCCCGTAGGAAAGTCCCCCGCCAGCATCACGGCTTCACCGCGGTCGGTGCTGCGAACACCGGCAGGAAGGAACCGGTCTTCACGAAACGCGCTCACGCTGGGAGCGGGGAGGGGACAGGACGGGAAGGGAGCGACCGGCCCGAGGTCGCTGAGCCCAGACCCGCTGGGATCCACCAGAGCCGCCGAGGGCTGCCCTTGGCCTCCAGCCCGCAGAGCAGCCTCCATCCGTGAGCGGGTTGCTGAGCCCTGCAAAGGGCGCTTTGCGACGGTGCGGCAGCACCGGTTCTGATGCCGACCGATACGCTCTGCCTTTACGGTCCGTATCAGGGGAAAAAAAAAAAAAAATCCCTCGTAGCTCTCTCTTGTTCTCGCTCCCCTCTTAAAAACAGTTTAAGGGGTCACAGTTATTGGTCCCTTCTGGCTTCAAATAGAAAAAGGTGTGAAAAGAAGCTGTGTCTCTTTTCCTGGCTACACGGGACGAGGACCGCTCGGGTACCAGAACCCGGGGCTGAGCCATTCCACGGTAGCTGGAAGACTCGACAGCTCGGCTGCCAAAACCCAGCAGGCATTGTTTACACCAACCAACACCCTCACAACACAATTCCGCTTCCCAGGCCAATTCTGCTGTAATACATCATCCCCAAGCTAACTTGTCAGATTGGTTTGTCTACAAATATGTTCACACTTGGAAATATCTCCCTTCTGTGAACCGCAATCCATTAAACATGCATCTCTCTGTTTTCTCCCTCTTGCTCTCTGTACATAAAATAAGTTCTCTTCTTTTGTCCTCAGTAAATGCCTATTCCACATTTTTGCATGTTTCAAGTATTCACGCGTACGAAAGAAGCTGTAAAAACATTGCCTGGCTTATTTATTATTTAGCGTACACACTTTTTCCTGCAGAATACCAAAATAAAAAAACATTTTAGTCTTTTTTTTTTTTCTTCATTTCCTTTGTATTTTATTTCCATTACTCTGCTCGTTAAAGTTTAAAAACTGCTTCGCTTCTTGACGGTTGGGATTTATACATCTGTCTGTCAGGGAACATATTTGTACCTGACGACACGGTGGCAGAGGTGGGGGTGAGATGCTGCGGGAACTTTTGGCTTCTCATATGAGGGTCCAGCGTGCATCTAGAAATCTCAAGTCACGCGAGCGTGGTTGCTGGAGGGGCTCGGAGACTTCAGGTAAGAGCACTAACACGTACTAACCCCGGCCTTTAAAAGAGCTCTGAGTTCAGACACGAAGCCCGCAGCCCGCAGCAGGGCATTTTGCTGCTGACGACAGAATCTCTGCAGTAAATATTGCCACGCGTCAATCTTTCCACGAGAGGCACCTCATTCGTAGATTTTTTAAGGCCAGCTCACAAAGATGACTCGGGATGATCGCTTAGACCACACAAACCAGAGAAGGTCACGCCGTAATTTCTCCATCAAAGCCTTAACAACTCTTTGGGTTGCAGCATCTCTTCTGGAACGAGACAGCGATCTCGATCCAAAGGCTGCAAGAGCTGGAGAGTTCACCGCATCCCTCGGGAGGCGATTCCAATGGGAAATTATTGTCATCCTCAGATACGTGCGCTCTATTTTCTGTTGTTTTTCACACTCTACAACTACCTCGCTCGCTCCAGGAATCACCTGTGCAGAAAAGCCCTGTATGGTTGGAGCCGAATCTGGCATCAGAGAGTGGACTTCACTTTTTCAGGTGGCCGCTCTCTGGCAGCAACCTTGCGTCACCATCACCGGTGCGTCTCAGCCTTGACCTGGGAAGACCACCCGTGGGAGAGCGGCGTGGGCTCTGGCTCCACAGCACTTTCGCAGCTCACGCTGTTGCTAATTCTGCTGCCAGCACCGCCAGCTGGTACGGCCATTCCAGCCTGGGCATCTTTCCACCGGGAACTGGACCGAGCCCAAGAACTCCGTTCGTGCAGGTCACTCGACAGACGTAACTACCAACCTGGTCTGGATTCAAATGACTGGCCCGGTGTGAAGGGAGCTGGATCTTGTAACTGGTGCCATAAAAAAGTGACTAGTTTGTTTAAAAAAGTTCCTCGCTCCTGGAATCAGATGGTTGTGTGCATGTTCGTAACTGACTTCACGGACTAGAGGAACGCTGTTATTAAATCCACCGAGCTGAGCCCGAAACGAAGGAGAATTTTCCTTACGGCCACATCCTGTGTCCAGAGAACAACAGGCATTTTCTGGGAGATATTCCTCACTTTTGACTTTCTAATGTACCTCGAGCTGTTGACCAGAGAAATTTTCAGGAGTCTTCACACTAACACATTGTTCCCAACCCGTGGCAGAATGCTTTGCGCTGTTAAGTGTTAATGGGAATCACGTCACTGATTACCTAGGGACAGCGTAATTACACATTTAATTAATGCGCAGGACTATTTAGAAGGTGGGATGCCAGGTACTCCGGGCACCGTTGCCGCTGCTGCCAGGGAGCTCCCGTGTGTTCCTCAGGGGCAGACACCCCCCGTGCTCCTCCGCGCTCCCGTCCGCCGGCGGAAAGGTGACCCTCCTCTCAGCAGCCTTGCACCCGAAGCATTGCGTTGCAGCTACCTAGATCAAAGTGCGTGTAAGTGAGCGTGGCCCCAACCCAGGAACTCCCCGTGGGTCCCAGCGTTGCTGACCAAGCAGCACAGGCGGGAGCCCGTCACCCTGCTACGGGCTTGTAAACCCGGGCACTGTAAGCCAGGGCTTGGGTCTCGTCACGGGTTTGCGGTGGTCAAGTCAGTACGTGTCGTAATAATGAGGCGCTTCCCAGTTCTCAATGGAAAAAAAAAAATGCCAAAAGGTTGTTCTGTGTGCGCACGAGTGTGCACGAGCGTGTGTGTGTGAGCGTGCTTTGAGCATTCAGCACTGTAAAGGGGAAGAGGCGTAGGGTACTACTGGGAGACAGAAAGACCAGAAAAACACAGAGAACAGGATTCTGGAACAGTTCAGCGTGCTGTTGGCTCACGAGATTGGAGCAGACAGGTACAGCCCAAAGACAGCAGGATCTAGCCGTGGGCCGAGCTCTAACGCACAGCAGGAATGTCTAATTTTAGTCTGTCCAGTTTTGGCAATGTCACCTCTAATTGCATGGCTCATTTGAATTGTAAAACACCTTTAAAAGCTAACTAGTAAAAGGAAATAGGCCACATTTTCTAGACTAACAGTCGTATTCAATTTTAACTGCAACGAGATTGGTTTTAAACAGTTAACGCACGTTAGGATTTGCGTTACCAGAGAGGAAACTCGGCCTGCAGACAAACACGCAGATGTCCCGGGCCTTTAATGGCGACTGCATTCAGATGACCGGGCGGCAGTGCTTCTGCAAACTGTTTTCTGGGACCCACCATTTACTGGTCTGGATTCATCCCAGCCAACAAGGCGCAGACTTCTACCTTGCGTGGGCTGCAGCGAGCCGCGTTTCGGATTTTCGCGCGCAGGACTTGGTGATGCTCTAACCCCTCGGAGAACCGGAGCGCCAGACCTGTTGCACCCGCGCCAGCACCCGCAAGCGGGGCCGGGCTCCCAGGGCACGTGAAACGGCCGCGTTGCGGCGAGCGGTGTCCTTTACGAGTCAAATGTTCCCAAAAAGGCAGGCCTCGATAGGTACGCAAATACGTTGTGCTGTCAAAGATCTGGATACTAAGTAAAGTCTATTTGGTGACTAGATTGTCGTGCCAGTTTAGGACTTGAAAAAACACAGAACTGTCTTAGCGGAAGAGAAGATTTTCTGAAAACCTGGGCTGAAGCTAACGAGCAGGTTTTCATCAGCTTCAGTGAGGCAGGATTTTCTCTCGCGTTGAGTACAGGCTGCAATTTTCAAAATTTGTGATTTTTGTGAATGAAGCCCAAGTAAGCGCCTGGTGGGATCACTGAATACGCATGAGAAGCCGTTCGTAGCAAACGGCTCGTGGTCAGCAGAGGAAGGAAAAATATTGGGAAGTGCATTTAAATAATGCTCACATTTGTGAAATAATTAGCCGCCATCCTGGAAGCGCAGATGCGAGGACTGGACTACTTTGTTGTGACTTCTAGTCTTGATTAGACAGAACCCAATTCAGAGCCAGTTTCCTCAAAGCACCCTCCGGTTCTGCGCTAGAAGGGCTGCAACGGGAGAGCTGCAATTGCAGGAAAAGTGCTATATGGCTTTTGCAAGAGCAAAATCCTGCTGCGCCAGTGATGGAGGTGAATATTTAAGGACTTTGCCACTAGCATAACCTGTGCTGCCACCTGAAACATACTTGACAAAGAGTGCTTTTTTGTTGCTGCTGATTGTGCTGCACACATAAACTATCGAATCTTCCCGGAGAAATGGCTCTCTGCCTCCCTCTAGAGAGATTTGTATGGTATTCACCAGCGTAAAACTTGCTTTTCTGCTTTTGTTAGCGTGTGGTCAACGGGCTTTTAACTTGCTCCTTAGGTCTTCCCTAAAGATTGGTAAGCCGCTAGCGCTACGGGCTGATGCCCCAGCAGCTGAGCTCCTCCGTCGTATTTGGTGCCACGTAGCGCACGCACGCCACGAGAAGGGTCTCTGGGCACCGCGGACAAACTCCGTGTTCCAGCGCAGCCAAGACCCTGTTGCAATCATGAAATAAATAACGACCGTCTCGCGATAGTACGGATTTGAACCCTGCATCTGCCCATCACCAGATTTCCCACTTTAAGTACGTTCCGTTATTCTGCACTCTTCTCGTGTTTTTCACAGTTTTGGTTATTCGTTGCCTTGCCACTTGGAATGCGATAAGGCACCAAACTCCCCGCGGGGCCCTCTCCTGCACCACTGAAAAGGCTTTAAATGGGAGAGCCTGGGGCAGCACTGCTGCGCTGGGAAAACGGGAAAGTCAGACGCCCCCCCCCCGAAACACCCAAGACAAACAGTAACGGGGAGCGTTCCGCAGGCTGGGCAGAGCCCTCGCCGTAAACAAGCCGAGGAGGACGATGAGGCAATTGGAAAGGGGCTCACCCAGACCTCCTAAACCCTCCTCTTGCTTCTACGGCGCAGTTGTGCCAACCCGGTAAGCGCAGCGAAGAGGCGTGCTGAGCGCGCGGGCCAAGGGTTTCGCTCTGCCCAAAGCCGGCTTGCTAACGACTTTGTGTCAAAACCGAAACGCTCTAACAAAAAATAATTCAATAACCGATGCCAATGATGGCCCGTAAAAATCTGTGACCAATTTAAGAACTCTGTCAAGGCAAAGAAAGAAAAAAAGCGAGTTTCCCAGGTCAACATCCTGCCAAAATTTAAGCAGAAGCTCGCGCAACTGCTTTGCACACGGGCGTTGTGGGGGTGCGCGCAGGAGCGTGAGATGGGTGCGCGCTGCCAGCCAGGAAAGCGTACCACGGCAGGCAGGAACCGTGCCGAGATCTCTAGGAGCACCTAGAAGAAACTGCTTCACGCGGCTTGGACCGGGGGCTACTATTCCACTTGGGGTCACATCCATCTCTCCGAGACCTCAACCACGGCAAGGCTGGTATCCCCGTGGGCGAGGTGCGGGTGTTCACATTCAGAACGGTAACCCGGTCCTGCAGTTGCATCTGAAAAGGCATTTTTATGGGCCGGGTCGCTTACCCAGGTACCAGGGTGGGTATCTCGCAGCCTGGCTGTGATAGCGGGAGGCGGCGCTGGAACGGGCAGTGCCTTTAGCAAACTCACCCTGGGTAGCGTTTCCTTTTGCTCGGGAACAGAGAGCCGGGAGGTGCCCCGTAGCTGCGGCTGCCTGTCCGCCCTCACCTGCACGCACCGGACAGCAACGCACGAAGCTCACAAAAGAGTTCGTAACCAAAAACGTCACCTCTTACTCTCTTCGGTCCTGCTTTCACAAGTTTATTAAGGACGCGTCTAAATTTAATCTTCACAACTCTGAAATGATCCCAGCAGACCTAGTTACACATTAAAGGCATATATCTCTATCTTGCAGAAATCACGTACATCTTGACTGCGTTTCTTATTAGAAATAATTGCTCAAATAATTTTAATAAACAATGCCTGGTCTGGGGCTTTCTTAAGAATTTTTATTTTGTTTTGCTTTGAATATCCTTAATATTTGAAATCCGAAGTCTTCTCGCGAGCCACACAAGTCACATTTTTCCTCCCCGTCATGCCTCGCTTCCCTTCTCAGGTGTCCAAACTTGATGCAAGCTCTCAGGTGGACTAAATTCTATTCTTTCCCCTTAAGCCTAACGAGTCATTAAAAAAGGCAAGTGGGAAATAGCATGGCAATTAAAAACAGAATATGGAGGAAAAATTAAAGTAATGCATCCTTGGACTGTAATTTAGAGAATTTATTAGTCGTAAAACCTTGATGAGTTATTCTTATGACAAAACCTGTAATAAGAAGAAAAAAAATGATAAAAATAATGAACACATTTGTACGACAGCAACTGTAACAAGTATAGGGAATGACAGAACCCTCCTTTGGAAGGATTTAGCTACGTAATTACAATCACATGGATATCTTTTAATGCCATTGTTTGGGTAACGTATTGTTAATTTTATCTTGGAAACCTTTCCACTGAAACTACTTGTATTTTATCTTTCAAAAATAAACACATCTCTTGCCTTCTGTGAAGCAAACCGCTGGGACTCGTGCAAAAAAGTTCCAGAGGAAAACCAGAGTGACGCCACGAGCCTGCTGGTAGGTTCCGGAGCGATCCCTGGCTGCGGATGGGGTTTGCAGAGGTCTACAAACGTGATTTATATATTTGGGTGGGACTGCAAAATTAAGCAGTTTCATAGACGTGGGAAGGCCACTGCAAGGGTGTCTAAACAAAAGCAGGCAGATGGCTGATGTGAGTCACTAAGAAAATAAATAACTGGGGTTCATCCAGCACATGAAAACTCTCCTGTTCGATTACGGTCCCACAGGGAGCAGCAAGGGCTGCAGGATCAGACCTTTAAGTGCTGAAGACAGATTTACACATCGGCAACAAAGTCAGGCCTTCAGAACTCCAACCGCTATCTCGCTCCCCCAGCGCAGGAGCGAGCTGTCGGCACCGCGCGGGCAGACCGCTGGGGCTGCAAACACTGATGCCGTGTTCGCAGAAACGCAGCCGGGCAAATTCCAAGCTTTATTTCAGTGTCGTGGTGGTACCCGCCTAGGCTTAGGTGTTGTGTTTCAAGCCCGCACAAGAGAGGACGGAGCCTGGCTGAGCCTAGGGGAGGAGCGGGACTACCCTTCGGAAGGGCTTGCAGTCCCTTTGTACGGTATCTGCGGCTACTTCATTTGAAATACCGCAGGAAGCAGGAAAAGAAAGATTTGAATTAGACCCTGCAGATTGAATTTCAGAATTAGAAACTGGATCCTCCTGAAATCCCACCTGCAAACAAACTCAAAGCACAGCCGGTTCTGGGACTAAGATTTACTGTACCGCTTCTACCTAAACCACCACCCCTCCTGCACTTCCTCCCCGTTACAGTTCTTTATGCACCTCCCCAGGAGACAGACTCAGTGTCTGATCCATGTTTCAACAGCCCCCAGTCCACAAGCAGACAAAAAATAACGAGCAATAAAGAGAGGGACCTGCAGCAGTCTGTAGTCAATAATACATGCTGCTGCTTCGCCCAGCTAAGTGACAGCGTTTCTCCATCGCGTGTGTCAAGGCTCGTTTCGTTTCCCGAGCAGCTAGTGTCCTGACAGGCGGGTGAGTAACACCTATGTGGTACTTGATGTATTTAATGGGGGTCTCTGAGCTGGTGGGAAGCTGGGGTCCTCCCAGAACCGTATGATCTCTGCCAGAAATAAACATCAGTTGGAATGGAAGGGCTCTGATAGGCACAATCTGTTAGCAGCAAATTGAACTGTCACCCTTGTATGTCATGTTCATTTGGCTGATTAAGGAGATATTAATCTACTGTCATTGTTACAGTATCTGTCATCCTGGGGGAAAAAACCCAAGGATATGCAGGCAGCTTTTCTGGACATATATACACAGAGAGCGAGGGAAAGCAGAGGTGTGCAGAATACAAATGAAAGCCTGACCTGCTACAGACATTGAACCCACTGGAATTGATTACAGATGCACACACAGAGCAAACAACGGGTCCCGCCTCAGGTAACGCCGAAGCTGGTTTTTGGCTAGCTTTGACTACCCCTCGAAGGCAGTAAGGCAAATTCTGTGCAATCATGCTTTGCCTCCTCCAAACACAAACGTGTTTAGCCATCTGTATAATGGGCGCAATAAGGTGTTACAATGAGGAGTTTCTGATACCATGTTTCAGAGGCAACATCAAACGCCGTCATTGCTATCTTTGGTGAGGGAGCACAGAGACACCGTTTTTGCTGAGTGGCTTCAAGGTAGGAAGCTCCTGAGATGGTGAACAAGCCTTGCTTTAAAGCCTCTTCTGTTCCCACATACCAGGACCTGAAGTACGTGGCACTGAACGCGTACTGACCATACCCAGAGCAAACTTACTAGTGGTTCAGCCACGCTGCAAAGACCACTCTCGGCGTGTCTCCCGACAATCTCTTCTCTTCTTCTACCCCTTTGTGCCTGTCTTGCCTGTTGTATTTCCCCCGCTGAAGCGACTCCTACGTCCTGTTCTCAGCACCATCCTTTCCACCATTTTACCTGAAAAGAGATAACACTGAGCTAGAATATTATTATTGTTTTGAAAGTTAGGGTCGGACTGTACAAAATTTGAAGATGCCACCTTTGCTATGGAATAACAGTGCACTGAATGTGGGCTGAGGGCTGAGCACAAAATGCCTCCGATTTAGGGTAATTAAGAACAGTGTTGACTTACAGCAGCTCGTCGTTAGTAAGAGTGAACGTTGACTGTGGATCTCCTCAGAGAAAGTGATAAAGGAACGACTCCAGGTCTAGCGTATGTAGATACAACTCCCACTGTCTTCCACTTGAAAACTCGGGTAAATGAATTTAAACTTCTGGGCAGCTTCAGCTGGAGATAGTTCAGGATATCAGCATCAATGCCGGTTAGCAGAATCCTTTAACGAGAGGCAGGCAGCCACAGCTTTTATTTAAAAGCACAGCTGCCATTAAAACAGGACTTTAATGAATATGCACACACAAACTCTTGTCTGCATAGGTTCTTACTCATTTTTGTAGTGGGAACATTAATACAACCTGAAAAGCTGAAGAATACATCATTAAAAATAAGCTGCTAGTTCCAATTTTCTTGGATGAGAAAATGTATGCTAACCCCCTCCCCCTCCCCTTACTTTTGCAACAGTCTTCATAGTTTATGTTTGAATCGATAACTATTTTAATATGGGGAGTTTAGAAAAGTTTGATTCAAATTCCTTTGACACAGTTCCATCAACATCCAGTTATAGAGCCATTCTGCATATGACTCATTAAATATTTAAAAGATTCCTATTATTGAATTAACTATTTATTGATCTATAATTTAAAAGATTTATGCTTGGCCATTAAAAAAAATTCCAAGCTGACTTTCACTTAGAGAGATGTCAGGTGCCATTTGCTGCTAGTGAATGTCTAATGTACCCTTTTCACCCCTAGAGTGAAGAAAGGACAATTACTCAAGGACCTCTGGTTCAATATTCATACTGTTTAGATGCTGAGGTCTGTGCTTGCTTTTTTTTCCTGCGGCATTAGGTCATGCTCAGCAGCGTCTATCCATCCCACAAAATCTCAGCCTCCATGGAAATGCACAGCTTGTAGTTTCTCTCCTGTTACATTTATTGATTTGCATCCCGGATGAATTTTGCAAGCCTTATGAGACTTCCCGATTATATTCTTGTGGCAATGATGTTCTCGCTGAGGTCACAAATGCAAGAGGATAAACGCACATAGATACATACGTGCACCGTTGATTCTTCTCTTCTGTCGCTGCTCTTACAGGGCTGATCCAAAAGGCTTTTCAGATTGGGAGCCTCACCTGTGGGAAATAATGGGTCTTTCTAAAATTAAGAGTGGATTTAGGAGCTCTGCTGAATTGGGACCACAGAAATTAAAATATACTCCGAGCACTGTAACATTTAAATCCAACACTTATCAGGCTATTGCTTTGCTGTTTCTATAAGGAGCTGGAGTAAAAAAAAAATATTAATATATTGCCTTTATTTAGCACCTTTAATCTGAGGCTCACAAACTGCTTTACCAACATTAATTATTTAAATCTGGAAGAGCCCCTGAGGGGTGTCTATTATTATAATACTCCTTTTACAAATGAATAAACTGATGCACAGGAAGGTTAAGTGACTTGCTGAAGGCCACACAAAGAGTCCACGCCAGAGCCAGCTATAGGCTTTCAAAGAGAAGAAAAAGGGGATAGAGCAGAATAAATGCACCGTCTGCCCTAACCGTACAAACTCAAGATATTTCCAACTACAGACAGAAATACTACTCGGATCTGAAGGAAAAAAAGAAACACAAAACACAGGAATGACTTTTTCTTCCTCCACACTGCTAGTAAGGGTCTGCTTCAGATAATGATCTCTCACTGTTTGTTTTACTTTTGACTTTGGGGACCTAAGTTTTAGTGATACACATTTTTCTACAACCCATTCTTGGCTCTATATCAAAACCGCACAGAGTAATTAGCACAGGTCTGTCAGACAAAACTAGAGCAGAGTAATGCGTTATACCGTAGAAATTGTTACTCCAGTTTCTCCAATCCCTGAATTATAAATAAAGGTCTCTATGACTTGAAAAGGCTGCTTACTCTAAGTAGTAACTATTTTAAGTCTGCCACGTAGCTTTCCTAATGGTATTGCTGGGGGTTAGGGATTAACCCTAGAAAAATAATTTTTGGAATATCAGACACAAAACTGTAATAAACTGAGTTAAAATTTATATAAGGAAAAAAGGGTAGTATGGAGCCAGAGAAAAGGAAGCTTACTCCAGTGCGATACAGGAGAATACTTAAACAAATATATACACACACAGAGATACACGTTTGTCTTGTCTTTATTCCTCGTAAACGGGCATTGGAAAGTAACACTTGGACTCTGGCAAAGACACAGAAGGTCAGTCCAAATTAGAAAGAAAAAAGGGGAGGCTCAGAGTAGCGAGCGGCTTGCTTATTCATTAGCAATGAAACCTAGATACGTTATTTCAGTTATAGCTGTTCAGATCAATGCTTTGGGATGCAAACCCCCACACTCCACCCCCGTTCTGCTGCAGAATCCCTGCTGGCCATGGACCAGTCACTGGCGGCACCGACTTTGCCACTCAGATCCCCTTGGTGTAGCCTGCAAGGTCCCCGTTGAAGGAAGACAAATTCTGTGCAGATCTACCCTTTTCCTTCTCTGCTGCAGAACGGGAATAGCAGTTCCCACCGAGAAGTGCGGTATGACCTTGATTGGTTTATAGAGGTGCACTTTCTGTAAATGAAAGGAGCTATACATCCCCAATATGTGACTGCACAAAATAATTCATGACTGGCCACAGCTGTCAGATTTTTGCTTCCTTTTTTCTTTCATGGGTGATGGATCCAGAGCAATGCTGTCTGCTCTGGCATTTCTTTCCCAAGCAGTGGGTTAGAGCTGTTCACAACGCAGGCTTACAAGTCTTCTTCTGACCCACTCAGAAAACGATAGGCAGTGATTTATTTTAAGCACCGACATCCCCACTTGGGAAGAAGTTTCTTCCAGAGCTGCCATTGCCTATGAAGTGCTAGGAGGGGTGCGTGGGACAGGACTTGGCAGGGCTGGGAAGCTGTGATCGGCTCCCAGCAGAGTTCCCCCTCACCTGGTGCCCAGCGTGATCTGACACAGCACAAGCAGACAGTTCTGGTACGAGTACAGGAAGGGATGAAGATTCGCCCCTCCAGAGACAACGCAGCCTGACAGACAGGCTCTTTATCGGCTATGTCACTTGTAATGGACTGGAAACTGAAAAGCCCCCGACAAGGAGTCAAAACGAGTGTCCGCCTCTCTCTGCAGAGCAAGAACTCTCAGGGAAAGAGAAACCATCTGTCCTGCCAGCCCTCATTAGGAGCTGCATGCTCGCAACTTGTTGACTGCTCAAGGCAGGAGAACGCACAGCAAATGGATTCCCACCGGAATTTCCAGAGACCCTTGGCCATTCAGTCAGTTCCACTGGCTGTCACAGCACCTTGTCCTCTGGAGCCATACATCAAGCATCCACCCACACTGAGCAACAGTTTTTGCATGTGAATGATACGTATTCCAGAGCCAGACCAGGGGTACGTGCTGTGCAGATTTCAGATGCTTCTCAGATGCTTATCAGAACTTCTCTGACAAATCTGATCAGGAAATAGCCTCCTTCCCTCTGCTTTTCAGATGAGCCTGTTACAAATGTTCTCGAGCTGCAGGCACGTTATCAGTGCTGCTCGGGCAATTTCGGTGCTGTCCATACCCCTCAGGGAATGCCATCCCTAAGGCAAGTGTCTCCTCCCGCTCATAGGCTTTGCTTGACTTAGGATCCAGAAGTCACTGCCAAAATAAAGGTAAGGTAAAGTTGTGAGCAGGTAATCTGATCTTTAGCAATATACATCATTGCAGAAAACCTGCATCTGAACACTGAACAGCCCAAAATACTTGTTCTGTAATTTATAGCCAGGCCAAAATGATTTGCCCTCATTTGCAAGTTTTTTAATATTAATCCTAGATAGCCATCACAGCAGCAAATACAATGTGTCATGTTTCATCTGAAAATCAAAATCTTGAATTTTATGGTACAGTACACAATGCTTACTTGTACATATGCAATCACACAGAATAGTCAGGAACATGTGCTGGGAGTAGTAGCTATATTGCTTTGATATTTAAGTACCTGCGAATTACAACATTGCTATGTAAATACATGCATGCACAGAGACAGGCAGACTGGAAAGGATACATACGTGAATAGGCTAATTCAAAATGAGTGGAGGCAAAATGAATTATTCACTGAAGGTTTTTTATCTGCATTATTCACAGGATGCATTGGAACACAATTATCCACTTGGTCAGTAGACCTCTGCCCAAAGTTTGCTATGTTGGACTTGCTGAAGAGACAAAAAAGGTTATTTCGCAAATTGAGGTTCAACCCAGCTCTGCATTTAACAGTAATCACTGCACACCAAGATTAATAGAACATCATTCAGTGACTGAGAAAGCAAGTTATGATGAAGAAGCTGTTGAAACAGGAAACAGTTGATTTCCCAGGAGTCCCGTAAATCCACCCCTGATGTCCTTTCAAATTCTCTGTTATTGCTGCAAAAATTTTAAACACCGGTAAGAGGGTGAAACGGCTGACATAGTCATTTACCACCAGAAGAATCGTGTTCTGGGCCTGCCTTCGCAAACTGGTTCAATGTGCTTAGCAGATACATCAAAAAACGAGAGACCTCCTCGGAGGGGCCTTGGAATGCGTGATGGCACCCTGGGATCAGCCGCAGTTCAGCACCTCCCTGCCGTGGTTTTGTCTCACCGTTACCACTTAGCACGCTCTTGCTCTCCCACAGCGTCCTTCCCCTTCAGCATCTTACTTTGGGGTCTCCAAACTTTCACGGTGTGAGCCGGGAGGACCCTGGTAAAGAGCTCGCAGGGTACTTCTGCACTGTACGTTCCCTTCTAACGTTCTAACGACAGCATGCCATAAATCTTTGCTAGGCACGCAGCAATCCAGCCAAGAGAACTCTAATACCATAGGATTTATTTTATTTTATTCTGTTTATTTTAAGTCGACTAATTTTATACTAAATTAGGTCTGATGCTGTTCTGGGTGTTTTGCCAACTTTTAAATTGAGCCACCCAAGAAGAGAAGGCCAGGTACCATCTCGCAGTGAGATGCCAGCTTCATTTAGCTGAAAATCAGTGAAAGGCAGGTCCAGAAACAGGAGATAATACTATGTAGAGTTAATTTTCTGTTTAAAAATCTTCTCCACACATTTTGTGATCCATAATTAAGAGCCACCGCAGCTGTCATCAGCACAGTAGCCCATCAAAACACTCAAGAAAATATGATTTTCACAATTCAGACCCTACATTCCCTCAGTGCAGGGAATCTGGGTTCAATTTTCAGCTCTGTTACAGACGCATCACCTTTCCGTAGACAAGTCACTCTTTCTGTGACTTAGTTCACCACTTGCCAATGATGTGCGCACAGCTTTCGTCGTTGGCCACGTAACCTTTTTAGACTGCAAGGTAACACCACAGCAACTATTTTCCACAATAAGGGTCTCTTGACATAAATGCCTCACCATGACGTTAAAAATGACAGTGTTGAGAAACTGATAACCAGCATGTGATTCCTGAAGAGTCACAGAAAGCGGAGGTTACAGTGTCCACACATGGACTTTGTTTGCTATTGTGCTGAGAAACTAATTTTTCAATATCAAAAATTGCCTTTTCTTCATGTGTGTTGAAGCATGATTAATTTTTACTGCATTCTTTTTTTTTTTCACTAAACAATAAGGAACAAAACAGATTTAAATCCAATTGTCTCAACATTTTTGTTTACGTGCTTTCCTCCCTACATGTCACTTCTATTGAAATATTTTTGTGCATAAAAAAAAGAGTGCACTGTGCTGCTTTCCATAACAGTATCGGCACTACTCATCAAGGAATAAACTCCCTTTCCATGCGTCAGACTGATACTCTTCCCGAGAGGATGACAAGCACCTACTGTATTTCTGTGCTTGGGAAAGAGATGCTTTTAAAACCAGCTTTCACAGCCGATGCTTTGGATTCGGTAAATCCGAGCGAACAAGAGAAATGCTTTTTGCCCTTTCCATTTTGTTGTCGTTTGACGGAGATGCCATCGGTTCTCCGCACTCAGTGGTCCTTGAGCGCGGCATGAATTCTGGTCCTGGAGCCAGCTGCTTCTGCCATTAAACACAGCCAGTCTCCATCCTCGTTGCTGGAGTTTAAGAACGCAAAACACATTTTAACCAACAGGTCACATTTACCAAATCCTAGCCATGCATGACTTTACTATGTGAACAGCCGATTCTTATGTTTCTTCATCAAGGAGTTTTTCTTCCTGCTTTCTCAGCTGTACAGTGTCTCTGAATTTTTTTTTGGCTTGAGGTCTCTGCCTAATTATCCTGTAACCTTCTGTTCGAAGATCGCTGTCCTGGCCTGATAAAAACCAGTAACTTTGAAAACAAACTGGGTCTTAATTTTCCTTGACAGCCCTTCTTTAAACATGTGGGCAAAGCCCTGGCTTAATTAAATGCACATTCGTATTCCAAACAAATTAAGTACAATTAAGGACTCTGAGTTATGGGTATCTATCACTCGGTGATGTTTTTGTAAAAATTACCACATTTAGATCAAACACAGAGGACCCTTTGCTTAATTGCTTCATTAGGGCCCGATGCAATAGGCTTCATAAATACAGGGTCTGATGTCTCTTTGGGAATTGCCCAAAAGACGGCTCTTAAAGTAATTGCTTCCACATTTCTCCCCGTGCAATGTTCATGTGCTCACTGAGGAAAATGGGATGGCTCTCAGACATGTAAGTGAACGTGGGTCCCGTCTTGTCTTCCAGCGTCGGGACTCTTGCAGAGCTCCAAGGCGAATAGGTTTGGGCCCCTGGTTATTACCTGTTCAGATTCTGTGAGGAGTTTGGCAATTCCGACACAATAAGGCTCCCTGCAGTACGCCGGTAGCACAGCGCTTTTCTCAGGTGTCACCCATAGATCCCATAGACAGAGGTAAACAGGATGCTTTGGGATTTATTTTTCCAGAAGTTGCTCTGAAACAATAATGAACTCATAGAAAACATTAGCTAGATATGCCTTCAGGTCTTTTACTAGTTTTATTCCTGTAGCTCTTACAAACGGAGCTGTTGTGACCCTTTAAAAAGAGAGTCTATTTACAGTGATTGCTTTAGCTGCACACAACTTACTTTTAATTAAATCTTCCTTCAAACACATCGAGAGCGAAGAATCCAGTCAGAGGGAGTCCAGATTTCACCCTTGCTCAGACTAATGCCACTCAGTGCACATGTCTAATGCAGATGCAGAAAGGGACCGGGCCACAGGTTTTTTCTGATGAGATGTACAAAGAGCAGCAAAAGAAGAGTTGCCATTCTGCCCCTTTCCAGCTTACTTGACAGACTCAAGAGTTCTGCATTTTCACTGTGGAAGCCAAAATAACCGGTGTGCACCCAGAAGCAACAATAATGATTGCAGCAGAGCTAAGAGGTGGTGGCAGCTACCTTGACAGAACAACGAGAAATGGCATGTCATTCTGAAATGAAGTGTTTGCAGCATTTTTGTATTTTTGTTCAAATATTCCTTTCTTTTTTTTTCTTTTACCAAGAAAAAAGTGTAACTAAAAGGTTTTCCCCTCCAATTCTCCCTCTTCCAGCTCCCTTTGTATCTAAACTCTTTTTTTTCCTCTCCCCATTTGCTCTTGAAAAAAGATGGGGAACAGAAAAATAGAAAGAAGTAAATGGGAAAAGGAAATCCATCTTCCCCAAAGAAAATGCTCCCAAGTTTTTACCTCTTGCTAAAAACACACAGAAAGACATTGTTTCTGCAGAAATATTTTAGTTTCTAGAAAACTGCAGTTTTTTCACTGAGATCATCACTAGTCGCACAGAACTGCTAGCAATTTAAATCCATGCTGGTGAAAACAGTTGTGCAGGGGTTGAGCTGTTTTACTTATGAATCATATTATTTCAGTAGGTTAATGCAATTTCATCATGGCCACACCAACAAGATTAGCGTTGACAAAACTGGAGACAGACGCAGCAGAAAAAGTAGAAAACAGGCAAGAAAAATACTAGCACTGCTGCCGTGGTGATAGGAGTTCTCCAAACATCAAGAGAAGATCAGGTACACCTCCCATGTTGCCCTGCTGAACGTAAGAGATACCCCTCGCCCCCCCAAGAGGGCAGACACCCTTCCCCTGACATTTCGTTAGGCATCCAGAGGTTGGTAGCTCAGCTGTCCTACACCGCTGCTCCGCCAACATTGACCCAACCATAACACAGTGTCTGACCGTCAATCCTCTGAGCCACCTAAGCCTCTAGATCTCCAGATTTGCAGATTTATCCTGCAGATAACAGCAGGATAAAGAACTTCGCAGTCATGCGGAATGCGCTAACAGCTCTTCTGTAAAACAAGGCAGCCCGATTTCCACAAGCCGTAAAAGTCCATCAACCTCCAGTGGCCAGAGAAACATAGCTGCTTATTTTCTGACCGCTTTATTCTCCAGATCAATTTTCCTCAATGCCAAAGCAAAAAAAATGAACGGCAGATTGTCCAGTTCATGACTGGATGGCTGGCAACAGAAATCCTATTTCCAAACTGACCCCTGCTTTCCAGCATGGCATTCATTAATTCCACAGTCTCACATTTCTAGGAAGATGTCAGTCATGTATGTGATTTTTCTATCAGCTATTAATGGCAGATCACAAGGTGAGAAAGCAGGGGTTTTAATCTCAAGACCCTCAGGAGATGGAGCTGCATACATTTGGTGTGAGCCATGTGTCTGGAAATGTCAAGGACAAATATTTTTAAAGTAAGGAGTGTTCATATCCATGTGTAATCTTAAGTACTACAGGAGTGATCCAAAACATGGCCCTTTTCTCCTTCTTACGACGGTTTGGCTGTAGCACGGATACAGCTGCTACTTCCCAGGAATTAAGTTTAGATCGTCTAACTAGGCACCTATGCGTTTAGGAATTTGCATATTTATACTGAGTGACATTTTAAGGCTCTCCTAAAGGCTTTGCCCATGGCAGAGTGTTTAGCTTTCTGTTTGTAGAAAGGAAAAGTTTTACTGTAGGAACAGTAAGGTTCCCTATCTGTCTCCAAAAATCATTTGTTCCTTCATTCCAAATATGAGATTAGTTCCTCATCTCTGTATTAGTTGTCACTCCCCATGAGGTTACGTTACCAGGGTCTGAAAAATTTATTACAAAGTCCCTGATTTTAGACCTAATTAGAGATCCCACCTTCCTAAGAAATGCACAAAATCCCCTTTTCTTGCCATCCCTAGCTCAATTAAATGATAACTTTGAGTCCCATTATAATCCAGATGTCTGACAGCATATAAATACGCTCCTACTACTGGAACAGAACTAAATTACTAGGAAATATACAGAAACCCTATAAAATGCCATTTATGTACAAATATTTCTAACATAACATACAAAAAACTAGCACTGTGCTTTACCTTTTTCTCCTAGAAGTTCCACTGAAAATCTAATAGTGTGAAACGTTCCCTCAAAACTGCGATGCCAAAAAAGTAAGAGACAAAATTTCTCCTTTTTTTTTTTTTTTTTGTAAATTATGGACTTGCTGGTTACCAGTTCAAGAAATGCCACAGCTGAGGGCGGGAACAGAACCTTACCCCCGTGGATGAACTCTTGCCGGTAGGGCGTAGCGATGCCTGCCATAGGATGGCTATGATGGCAGGCTGCAGCGCTGCCACCCCTGCGAATCTTAACGGGAACGCAAGCGAGCTGGGAGAAACAACAGTTTCTCAGTCCAACAACAGAAAACTCTCTGCCTCACCAGCCCATAGCGTCATCAACAGCTGAAGAAAACATTCGCATGACACCTATTTCACACGCCATTGCCCATTGCTGCAACTAAGGAATGTTATTTAACTAACAAAGAGTGTTGCAAATAGTTACTCGTTTGCCCTTCACATGCTGTCACCAATTTCCTTTCTACGGGCCTACTTACTTATAATCATTCAAGTTCAAGACTAAAGGGTGTAAAAATTGTCAGCCTTCCTACTGATGTGAACCAGGTGCGTGCATTTGGGCGTTACGATGTAGAAAGGGAGAAAGAAAGAGAAATCTCTGCAGAAACCCTGATGGTGTGCGCCCTTTTGAAATCTTTTCCTAGATAGCTGCTCTACTGCTTGAAATACAGATCTGAGCCTGCTTTTCGCTGCTAACTGCCATATAACATATTATCCTACTTATTGCATACAGTTACAAACATCTTGTATCTGGAAGCAACAAGGGAGAAGGCTCCTTTATCAAGTCAATCTCCAATCCCATTATGTTCCTCTACAACAGTTTCCGTAAACATTCAGCAATTTTCAGTGTCTGGGTTGCGCAGCTGAAGAGGTGCATAAACAGGCTCCACTGAAATGTGAAGATGACTGATAATGTACTAACATTGAGACCCCTTGCTGTGATTATTACCCCCCGAGTGCTCCTTACAGAATGTGCCTCTTATCTCACACTGACAACGCTAATAGAATATGCATAGCCCTATTAGCATACAAGATAATAGCACCCTGGAGGGGACAGAGCCATAAAACTTTAAGTAGAAATCAAAACAGAAGGAGGAAGAAAAAGGGAACATTGTCACAAGCCAAAAAGAAAAAAAAAAAGGGAGCCTGAGGGCAAATTTTGCTGCAGAAAGCACACATAGTCATAATTCTTGTGCTAGTCACCATGCAAATGGTAATAGTCTTTAGTCCCATGAATACTATCAGTGCCACGTTTGCTGTGAAACATTAATTGAGATAATGTGCCCCTTTCGGATGCAGCAGGGAGTCGTACGTCAAATTGTACCACAACAAAATTATGGCAACATCTGCAAGAAACGTACAACAGCAATTGTGGTACCTTGCGTTGGATAAGTCCAACTGGGTCTTCGCCTTCGCAGATGGAGTCTGTGGACGAGCCAGAGCCTGCAAGGGGAGGCAAGCAGCTGGTACTCCAGACGACACGTGTGTCTACCTGTAGCCGACTACTTTTCAGCTGCTGCACAGTTAAAAGCTTTGCAGGTTAGACGTGTTATCTCTTGACCCTACTTCAGTCACTGGATTAAACCTCAAGCAGTTCTTTGAATGCCAAAGCCTTTCTTTAGTCACGTCTGCCCGCTGCATTCACATTTGTTCCATGTAACCGTCCATTGTAGCAGACCTTTCACTGCTCACCCATAGCTGGCAGACAGCCACGCATTCATATGCTTTCCATCTTACAGCAATAGCCAAAGTAAATCTTTCAGTGCTTGGCACAAGAGTGTGAATTCAATAAAAAAGGCTTCAAACAAGTTTGAGATGGCCTGTCTCTAAACAAACGAAGAACAGTGAGCTTTTTTAATGCTCATTGTGGTTCAGTTCCTGCCTACAGCTAAATCCAGATAACCCCCAGCAGCACTGACAACCCTGTCTGGTAAAACAGTCACCTGTCAAGTGGGCATGAAAATGTCCACACATCTAGGCTCCGAGGGGCTGGAGGGAAGTGACCTGCTTCTTACCAGGAGCTTCAACAGGGGCAATCAAAGGTCCTTGTTGTCTTCTTTGTGAGATCTGAAACTTCCCAATATTAGTGCTGAATGCGTAGGACCCCAGGGTAATCGCTCCACAGAGCGCTGTATGCTTTTTCCTTTACAGAAAGATGGTGTCAGGAGGTAACAAGCACGGGATCCCTGTGGTGCATTTTGAAGCATCATGCAAAGTTTTCTGGGATTCCTCCTAGCATTCACTGGGGTTTCTATAGAGCTAAACTCTTTGTAAAGTGGCTTTGTGTTGCAAAGTTTTGCAGCTTGTGAGAGTCTGCCTCACTTCATTTTGGTTGATGGTACTTTATGCTGACGGTTTCAGCAATTAGAACACAGTTGGAAAGGACTCTGGTAAAGAAAACCCAGCCATTTTGGAAAAGGAAAGTAGAGTGAAGATTAGAGGAATGATTCCCGAATGTACCTCCCTATGTGTGTGTCTTTATGCATGCATACATCCTCTGCATCTACGTTATCACAGGCAAAACAGCTCATCTCAAAACCACACAGATTTTAGAGACTGCTGAAGTGTTATGTTTAATGTTGTTCTGTGGCCGATACAAACTCTGGAATAATTTCTCCTTTCTCCCTGGAACGATAACAGAACACCAGTATATGTAGCATAGGAACTAACGTTACCTCATGTGAATCACAGACGTACAATTCTCATAGGTTATCTCTGTCCTAATTTTTCAGACCCTGACTAGTCTTATTATCAGGAATTAAACAAGGAAATGCTACTTCCACGAAAAGGCATTCCGGCACTGGCTAAGGCTAATGAAATGCCTGGGTACCTCCCACCTGAAGAAACAGCACTTTGTGAACAGCTTCTAAATCTGGGTGCAAACGGGATCTCTGAGGCACGGCTCCAGGAAACCGAGTGATGGCTCCTATCACTCAAGCACAGCTGGGAAATCTCGCTGAACGTTGGTCAATGCTTGGCGTCTGTGGGAGGAATATTTTGTACATTGCACGATTAGCAATTACCTGGTTTAAATTGCTTTCAGTATTCAAAAAAAAATTTGAAGATGCTAAAAATTTGGCAAAAAACTTCAGAAATGGTAGACGATGACAATGAGAATAGAGAAAAATTTGTGCACTTTAGGTTGAAGTGAGCTACCTCCATCGCAGCTTCTATCTGTAACTTTTTGCTCTACCCCCTTTCATATCTTTCTTTAGCGAGGCCCAGCCCCTGTATTTGCATCTTGCTGCACTCACTTACTGAATCACGCCTCAGTTCAGCAGGGCACCGAAAACCACATCACCTTCTAAAAGTTTAGCCTACAAATAGCAAGGTTCTGCTTGTGAACATTTCCTGGCTAGAATGGCAGACAGCCTCCTAGTAGAGAAACTGTTAGTTACGTCTTACATATTCATCCCGAGAAGCATAGGTGCTCCAACACAGCAAGGTTCTGGGTATAAGAGAAACGCAGCACGCGTGTGCGCTTCAGAAAGACAAACAGGGAGAGACAGGGTTATCAACCAGCTCATTTCAAAAGCAGCAACAGCAGTCATTTAATGCACAAGCAATTATTCCAGAATAAATAAGTATCTATTTTCCCTATAATAAGGCATAACTTTTATTTAGCAAACATTATCTCCAAGGATCCTCAGCAGCCCAGGACACAGTGAAGTAATACAGTGCAGTCTGGATGTTGTTATGTATTTATTAAGTTATATCAGGGCCCATTTAGTAGCAGCTCTGCAGTTTATCACATAAATATCGAATGCCAAATACAAAAAAGAAAATAGCAACATAAAAAATTTATCTTTGGGGGGAGGAGAGGGAGAAAGGGAGAGAGAATGGTGCTGATAATGTGATTGTGCCTTCAGCAATAGTGGCTAATATCCTTTTGCAAGGGACACGGTGTAAAAATATTCCAGAGCTGGGGGAGGAGAAGTGAAGAGAGGAGAGCCTAGCTGTTGTTTGTTTGTTTTAAAGTGTATTCTGGTTGCAGGCTAGGTCAGCGGGTGGCCAGACTGAGAAAATGAGTCCCCCGGGCTGTAATAATTGTAACTGTCAGGGGAAAAAAAGTCAAGGTCTTAGATAGCAGTGGTCTGCTCTGACTTCTGACCATGGAGAAATATATATGAAAACTATCGCCTGGGGCACTATGGGAAGAAACCAAGAGATTTTAACTCATGGTGGCTTGTGCTTATGAATTGGAAAACTCATTTTGCACCTTGGTGGTTTGTATCTTTATGACTATTTTCATTTGCTGTATAAATGAAGCTAGAGGTATTCCTTTCTCTTATGCCCAAATTTGTGATGCAATGAACACCTACTACTAGACTAGCTTTGCATTTCTGAGTCCCGAACAGCATGGAGGCTTATAACATATCTTTTAACAGTGGATATTCACAAGGAGAGTCTGAATTTGATTATCTCTGGCAGTGCACTCATTATTTACCTGAGCGGTCCATAGCTGCCCTCAATGGATTAGTCCAGAATTACACAGAGGTAACTTCACTGACTTCACCAGAAATATTCCTAGTATAAAAGCAGTGCAAGAAAGAGATAAGACACTGAAGAATTTAAACCACACAAGATTAAACCCTGCAAACGGGGGGTGGGGGTGCGTGCAGAATGAAAAGAACAGAACCCATAAATCTAATCTGATTTCTTTTTTCTTTTTCTTCATTATACAGCCATGGACTAACTAGGTAACTGGTCAGGCTTTTTGTGAATCATCAATTTGCCCCTTTATTTCAGGAAGTATGGGAGCTCTCATGAAAAGTTTGCCCACAAACCCGAGCCCAAAGGGTAACGTTTTGGTTGTCTACTACGCACTATCAGGCTGGGGGTCTGGATACATCCTTCTCTCATTTCGCATCTTTGTGCCCCAAACCAAAGGGAGGGGAGACAAAGCTGTGGACACAGATCTGCTGTGACAGACGTGCATTTGTGTGAATGACATGCATTTCTTCGAATATTCTCTCCCCACCTTGCTCTCAGACTCCCATGCACCTTTGTTGCGCTGGCCCTAACTTTATATCATCCACGGGGGCTGAGCAGGAGAGCAGTAGTCGAAAGCAAACGTGAGGCAGTCACCCAGCTCATTTGGCAGGTACGTGCAGAGAGCAGAGGGCCATTCCTGAAAAGCATCTTTGCCTGCACATCTCCTCGACATTCCTGAATGTGTTTCTTACATACCATAAAGGAAAGACAACTGTCCAAAGTGGAAAAAAATATGCAGAAGCAATGGTATTCACTACTTAAGCTCTGAGGTAGGTAAGAATGTAGCCCAGACACTTCCCTTCTTTTGACAGGGGTCATCCGAGCCCAAGAACAGCTGGAAAGCAATACTGTGACACAGCATTGCAAGGTTTCCAGATCTTGGACATTGCTTCTATTTGCAAGGGGTGAAAACAAACCCATCTGAACAGTTGCAAAATTCAATTGTGTCAGGTCATCTGTTCGGGAGCTTTCGGTGTGTCCCTTTGGCTGGAGAACACACTCCGATGCCGAGAAGCTTTCTCATCAAAATCCATGTCCCTCTACAAAATGTTCTGGCTTCAATTAAATGTTATTTCTTTCACTGTAAAATATTTTGATCAAACATCCCAGCTTCTCCGATAGCCTCCTAATATGAGTTCATTAGTAAATATAATTCCTTTAATAAGAATTAATAAGGGGAATTGAAAATATTTTTATACCTAGTGAGACCCAAATAAACTACATAAACCTCAAGCAGCAATTAATCCCGGTTTGAGGGTGACAACAGCATGTAAGGTTTTGCTGGTAAAAGAGGATAATTATTGCCAGAATGCGATTTACTTGCTGAAAGTCCCTGTAATAGTGAGCTGGATAACTTTTATGGGCCCCATCTGTACTTTACTCACCTTCCTTGCAGCCTGCCTGTGTCTTGTGAGGAAAGTACAGCACGTGTAATGGAGAAAGAGAGAGCAGTAATGTTAGTAGGAAGGAACGAAGTCCAGCGGAGCAAACAGGCATACATATGAGGAAAGACTCTAACAAGGGTACTCATGTGTTTCAGCATTACATAAATAGCTCCCCTGCTTTGTCTCCCAGTAGCCCCAAATCTCAGTAATTCACATTTCATTGTTCATTGCACTTTACAGAGAGGCAGCAGAAATAAGAGACGCGGCTTGTGAAAAGAGGGACACTAATTTGGGACCTTCTTTAAAGTTCCTTCTCCTCTGTAACAAGGCAGTGCCGAGAAGAGCGTGGCAGAAGCAGAGACTGAAATAACAAAAAGAAACATCAGTTCCTCTGGCCTGACCAGAATAACAGAGCCCAGACACCTTCCCTCTCTTAGCCTGCACTAAACCTACTAAGTTATGCTTGGAAAAAGCATATTTTCCGAAGTGGCATCCAGTCTCGATTTAAAGATTTCAGGCACAGAAAACCTACCACTTCCATGTGATAGTTGTTCCAGCAGCTAAGGACTTCCAGTGATAAGAATAATTTACCTTCTTTGAATTTGTCTTCTCAACAGTGCTATTTTTCTGCTAACGTGAGGACTTCTTCAGGACTTTGTCCTCTCTACACGTGAGGATACTGATACACGATAACCATATTGCCCCGGATCTTCATTTTAGCAATAAATACTGGTTCATACGGGCCCATCCCAAGCCCTGGAACGAGGAATGTGGTCACTGGGTAAGCAAAATGCACTAGTGCAACTGAAACACCTGCAACACCTAAAGCTTCCTGCTTTGAAGACAGGAGCAGGAAGCCAGCGTGGAAATCTCAGCTCAGAAGAGACTTTTGTGGTTTTGAATCTTGCTGAGCCTTCGCTCCCTGACGAGCTCACCCTGAAGACAGGCACAGGAATTCACGGGGCTCCCCTCTCCTGAGCTTTTCAGAAATGCCGGCTGGCTGCACTGTTACATTTGCAGGAAGGAGACAAAGGTCCAGCTGTACGACCTGCGCGGCGAGCTCCCTCCACGCTCGGGCGAGGCACAGCGCCGTGCTGCAGCAGAGGGGTTACAGCGGCTCTACCTGTAGCTTGCTAATGCAGCTTGTGCCCGGACAAGCAAATGATTGTTCAAGCGATTTTCTATTTTAAGGTGAAGGTGGTACATGCAGAAGATCTCAATGTCACTACAAAGCAGGGAGGGAGGCTGTAAGGAGGAGGAAGGCAGAAACCTTCAACAACTAATGTCAATTTTCTGCATCAAATATTTTGATAATTAAACAAAGCTGATCAAGAGAGGAAAACAGCATGTCTCCAGAGCTCCGGAAGCAGAGGCCCATTAAATAGAAGAGTCAGAAAGTGCCAGAGGCGGCAGCCTCAGATTAATGGCACTCCAGTAATAGATTTTCCCAGGCACAGTCACACAGGAGACAACTACTGTGTAGCCAGAGCAGCGATGAGGCCGTTAAAGCAACAGTAACATTAAATCACCTGGTACCACGGGGTGAGGGGATGGATGGGCGTGCATCGGCACTGCAGAAGGTGTAAAGCTCAATCTGCTTGCAGGCAAAGGGACTGGATCCCAGCAGTCCTTTACAGCAGGGAAGGCAGGCGGCTCAGATGTAGGACGCATATAAAAACAGATAAACAGTAGTTCCAGAAGGATGGCGAGCCGAGCACAAATACCTCTTCCTGAAATGGAGAAGCAGGCATTAAACGTAAACATCATAGTGTTTGGTTTTGCCAAGACTGACCGTGTCTGGTTTGGTTCAGTTCCTCTTCTTTTCTTAATCAAGTACTGGTTTTATCGCTAGCGTTTCTCCACTGACTTTCAGAGTGTTAAAACACCATTTTGAATTTGTTTAAATGCAGCTAAACTTCAGGAAGGGACTGGGAGGGATGGATGGCAGCAGGGTGGGAAAGCAGCCCTGCTTTCTTATTATCAAGTCAGTTTTATCTCAGCAGCGTTTGAACTGATCCTCCTTGAAATGTCCATCTTGTCTAAAGCATTTCTTTCCATTTTTATAATACAATAACAACAGAAACGAGGGCTTCTTCCAGGCCAGGCTGGCATGGATTAGAGTCCACCGCAGAGTACTTCACTCCCAGCTGGGATGTATGGAAACCAGATGAAGTGGCTGAAAATCGGAAACAACTTTGAGACGTACTTGAATCCTGATACGATCACATCACAGGGATGGGTTAGATTTATGATCTTATCTAGGATTTTTGTTTGTAATCAATCCCAGACCTACTGGCTATCACTCACTATAAGCTTATGATTTCCTGGTGCTAACAAGGAAAAAGTTGGGACATCAAACTATGAGGGAGTGAAGCCAAGCTGTATTACAGATAGAATCAGAAATGGAATGCAACAACAACAACAAACCCCACCTAAAACCCACACTACAAAACAAAAGAAAAATGATAGCCTTCCGCAGCCTGTAAATTTCAGCCTTTGTCTCTTTTGGCCCATGCTTCATACATAAACTACGGTGTGTGCATAAATCCCCCGTTTCCACGCAGAAAGATTTGGAGATAAAAGCTAACAAAACAGAAATTAAAATGGAATAACCTGAGATCAAAGCACAGCTTCAGCGTGGAATACAGTTGCTATCCTTAATCACGCACATGCAGTGGGCCATGCAGCAAAATGCACCGATTCGCTGGTCTTCTCCCTCTGAGGTTACTATAATCTCATCATACAGTGCTACTTATTTTGCTGGATTGCCTACCACATTTATCATGGCAAAGCCTGAGCCTTTTGCAGGTGACTTGGACAGAAGATGGCTAAGAGCATCTATTGAGCAGATTTGACCCTCTTTGCTTACTTGAGTGAAATTAAAGAGAAGAACTGCAAACCAGGGATGGAGCCCATGGCACTAGGATCTAGCCAATTCTAGACAATATTAGGCAGTTTTCACAATTCCAATGCCAGTATATGAATAGGGAAACAGCATATATTTGTGCATGATATTTCTTTGTATCTTCTCCCATTATTATTAAGACAGACACAAGATTTACAAAGGCAGGGAGTGACAGGCCAAGGGGAATGGCCTGAAGCTGCAGGAGGGGAGATGGAGATGAGATGCGAGGCAGAAATCCTTCCCTGTGAGGGTGCTGAGGCCCTGGCACAGGGTGCCCAGAGAAGCTGTGGCTGCCCCTGGCTCCCTGGCAGGGTTCAAGGCCAGGTTGGATGGGGCTTTGGGCAACCTGGGCTAGTGGAGGGTGTCCCTGCCCATGGCAGGGGTGGCACTGGGTGGGCTTTGGGGTTCCTTCCAACCCAAACCATTCTAGGATTCTATGATATTCAGCTGTGACAAAGCCACGCTGGAATCTGGACAGCATTTCAGTCTAATTATGTCATTAAGACTTGTTTGAATATGACCATTCAGATGATAGGAATGGCAGGGTACCAGGAATGAATACCCAAGTGCAAGTACATTATTTCGACTGTGTCCCTTTCTCAGGTTGCCAGATGCATTTCTTTGCACGCCTTTTCCTGGGGATCCTGGCATCAGTGGCACATTCTGGTACCCTCTTTATCTGTGACGGGTTGAAGAGAAACAGACTTAAAGGCCAGATACCCCTCACAGATCAAACGCAGAAGTTAAAATGCATCCTCTACAACAGTTGTCTTATAATAAGTGGATACAGCAAATTTCCCTGACGGGTGACCGTTGAGCTGCAAATAAGCCTCAGACAGGTTAGAAGGCATTAGGAACATCCCTGCTCAGCATTCTGAACTGCGCTTCACACAGCGAGGAGCTTCCAAATCCACACGGAGTTGCTTTCTTCTCAACTTTGCATGGATTAGCTCTGAGACTAACACTGTGACAAATCTGTTAATGTTTTAACAGGCAAGTATTAATTTTGTACATACCCTTCAGTCATTTTCCATATGGAAATGGAAACCTTTTTTTCACAAACAGTCTGTTAATATTTTCAATATAAGCAGAAAAAGATTGTTCAAAATGAAAAAGTTTCAACTGGAGGCACTCAGATTGTTTCAAAAATTAGAATTCTTGTGCAGTACCTATGGGTTCTGTGAAAAAAACATTATGTCTGCTGTATAAATGGAATAGATAGGTTTAGAGCAGGAGACATTTAGCAGCTTGCCTAGGATCACTCCAGGTTGGAATGTAGCCTATGAATCCCAAACCCAATCCAAAGGGGCTTTCTCGTCAATACTGGAGCATACTACTCAAATCTGCATTTGGTTCATGAGCTCACAGTCAACCCTGTGCAAGCAGCAGCCTACAGCATAATTAGTCCCCCAAAGCAAACAGAACTAACAGGGAAATAGTTAGGGCCAGGCTCTTTTATTGTGTATAAATCAGATCTATAAATCAAGAGTGACTCAGCTGAAGTTACTGGTGTTGCTCTCCTCTGGAATGAATGGATCAGAATCTGGTCCACACATTTCTCAGAATCAACATTTGTAACTGTATCAGTAGCCTGGAATGTCTCCTAATTGGCACCAAATGTGAAACAGCTCATTACCTGGGCAAGGCAAATAGCACGAAAGAGATGTCAGAAACTGAATGTAAAGTACAAATAGAAACATAAAGAGCAAACAAGTTCCACACACAGATAGGAACTGAGGTGTAACAAGCATTAAATAATAGCTATAAAATTTTATGCGTGTACATGAATTACAATATTATTTCTTGCAAGCTGATGCTCACAGTAAAGGTGTGCAATGTTTTCCTCTCTGTGATGTAAAAATGACTCATAAAATTAGTATGTAACAGTATTTGTGTTGTGTAAATATCTTGCAGATTTGTACTAGTGTATCTTGGTGACACTGAGATTTATGTGCGTGTAGAATCTTTTGAACCTACTTGACTGCAAACGGCTTACAAACCAGCTGTAGAAATATTGTGTTACCCGTGAGCTTAGTAACTCACCAATACAGGTGTACGCTGCAGGGTCGATGTCCTTTGTGCTACCTAATAAAAGATAGAGGTTGGCATCTGTAAAGGAACTTGAGGAGAAAGACAGCCATAACATGCTGAAATCACAGCGTCAGGCAACCAGGTCGGCTGTTAATCTTCAAAAAAGAAAGTGCTCGAGGATCCTGATGTTTATTCAAGCAAACAAACTTAATAAATCCTGTTAAAATGTTACTAAGAGTTTTGCTGCTCTGCTTGAGATTTGTACCCTCAAGTCTGAATGCTGACTGAGGGAAGGAAGTACTATTAACTAATGCAGAAAATAAATCCTGCTTTATTTGCAACCAATGTAACTTCTTGACAACAACAAACCGTAAGTTTGAAAGATGCCATAACAACAAGGCCAGCACAGAGATGTTCGCTTTCTACTGGGAGAATGCTTTGGATCAAGTTCAATATTAAAAGCAGCAATTAAATGGTAATCACTACCTGTCTACATCTTCCTTTCTGAAGCAACCTAGTCCCTAGAGGCATTTCGAAAAGCACATCCGGAGATTAATTGCACACGTCCAATAACTGGTGATCAAATCACGGTGCTTCCTCCAGTGGATGTCCTGGATTCCACCCTTTCCTCCAAGAGACCTCCTCCTCTCGCTCCTGCCTTCTCTAAACTGAAGAGTGGAAGCTGACACACTTTCTGGAAAGCGAAGATGCCCTCGCCTCAGAAATCGGTCTCACGGAGGCAGCAAGAACTGCAGCGCGGCCAGGAACCCGAAAAGCTTCCCCCCACCCCAGCCTTTGGGACGGTGAAGTCGGTCGCAGGCGCAGCAGGGAAAGATACGATTTGGGGGTTTGCTCCCCGCGAGCAGGTAAGCCCAGCCAGCGCGCAACGCAACGACGTCTACTTAAACCACAGACAAGGTCAAACGCCGACCTTTCCAAACTGGTCAGCCATGTTGCCTCGCAATGAGCATTAGTACCACATCATTATGTTCTGATAAAAGTCAGTCACTCTTCAGCAAACACCCATAAATCACAAGGCTTCACCCAATCAGGGTTCTGTCACTGTAACTAAAGAGTGACTCAGAAAACACTATATTTCTATTGGCTGTGACAGGGGGATATAAATCTGCCCCCGGCCAATCCGCTGCCGGCAGCGGGGCATGTCAGGAAGGCTGACAGCCAATCGAGGATTCCGCACAGCCCAGAGCGGAATCGCCCCTCCTGTTCGCTAAGGGGCAACTCACACCACTTGTAGGAGTTGCTGAAGTGTCTCTAATTTTACACTATGGTGAAATGTTATTTCGGTTATCGCCACCGAGAAAGGTCAATTTGTGCTTTGAGAGGTGGTGCGTCACAGTGAGCGCACGCTGGGAAACAGATTTCCTCCTTGCCAGCCTCGCAGGTACCGAAATCCTGGGGGTTTGTTGGGTATTTTGTTGGGAAATCTGAAATCAGGCATCGTTCCTCGTGCGGCAGCCTCTGCACGTGGTCCCACCGGACGGTTTTAGGAGCGGCTGCGCACAGGACCCCCCCCGCCACCTCCCACCACGCTTCACGTGGCATCAGCCCTGTACGGAGAAACTGGGGCGTACCGGCTGGCGGCCCACGGGCCGGGCTGCAGCGGGGACCTTCGTCGGCTCTTGTGGGGCACAGCCTGGCCCTGCCCAGGGGAGGACACAGAGGAGCTGTGGCTATGGCATGAGGCTGGCAGTATGGCCACCTGAGGCCAAATTCCTGTGAAGGAAAGAGGCACTAAGGGCTGGATAAAGCTTTTTGAGCATAAGGTGTGACCTGGATTATATTTTTCCCCAGTTGCAGCAGTGTGGGAGAAACTCATTTCTTAAGATAATTCCTAGTCCACTGTCAAAAAATCACAACATAACCTGAGCTTGGAAATCTCCTCTGCTGAAAGATAACGGCACCACGGAGCAATCCTTCATAATGCACAAACACGCGCTCTTGCTTTCATCTAAAAACCTCTGAAATTGCCTCAGATGTATACCATGCCAGCGACTTGCTGTGCACACTGAAAATCGCCATCGTGCCTCAAAGGGTCACGCTCTTGTTTGCTCACCCATCAGTCAGAACTGAACCTGCCAGAAGATCATCTTTTATCCGCAGAGCGGTTCTCACACCATCCCCCAGCGAGCTCTACCCAGCTAGAGGGGCATTGCCTGGCCCCAGCTGTCCCCCGGCCTCCCCCGTTCCCCGTGCCCTTTCAGGAATTTGAACCGCCACACGAAATCACAGGCTTTCTCTTCCCCTTTCATGCCTTTTTGAGCCTCTGTTCCCGCATCGGTGGAAGAGACCTGCCTTTCCCTGCCCATGCATGGGAGCTGCTATCTGCAGCTCCCACCTGAACAGTTTCATCAAGTCACCTCCCCTTCTTCTCAGGAGGGGAACTACTGGAACTCCAGCTACTGAGCTTCTCTCTCCTCCTCCCCTCCAGCTTGTCATCCATAACCCAACGTTGCACCTTCATCACAGCTTATAGGAATTGGTTACGACAGCCTGACTTCACATTGCTAAGACAGCATTCAGCCTCCTGAGCTTTTGTAGACAGGCAAACTGAGGTGAGAGGAGAAGAGAGGAGGAAAAGAAGAGGGTCCTTTTTCCTGAGGTAATTAAAAAGGAGAGCGGAGAGAGAGCTCCTGAGATGTCAATTCACAATACCCGGTTTGTTCTTCTCAGGCAAATGGCTGTCTCAGGGTTTCTTTTCCAAAAGCTCCCACGGAGAGGCCAATGCTTGAGAGGGAGTCTCTGAGACAAGCTGCACCCATTGAGAGTCACTACTCACCAAGGGAGGCAAATGCTCTAGCTAGGTATTTTGCCTTTGGAGATAGGCAGCTCTGCTATCAAGAGGAAAACTACTGTGCGAATTGGACCTAAAATTTAATTTGGCCTTTAAAAAAAAAAAATCCCTGCATTGGCATTTTAAGCAGGACCTTAGTGATTTACAACATGGAGTGACATTTCCAAAAAGATAATGTGGGTAATGAATTATTTGCTGATCCAAACGAACAATTGGACATACCTACTTTTCGTGGATTTAATCTTTGCCGAGGCGTTAGCTAGCAAGCATGAAATATCACTTTTCGGAGGCATTCTGTTGCATTTATGCAGTGTACAATTACATTAGGCAGCTTTATGACACATTGACTCGGTCGAGTGTGATGCAATGTAATACAACCAAAGTAATACGAGCTTTTAAATGCAACATGATGGCAAAAATCCATCTCAGATCTGATCTTTGTTTCATTTCAGATGCCAACTGTCATAATTCACAGAGAGTCAAATCCTTCTGGTTTTGCTTACACGAGCAGCTCTACCAAAGCCAGGGGGATGTACCCGTATCAGCAAGGAAGCAGCGTTCGATCAAATGGGGTGAAAGCATGTGAATGAATTAGTTGCATTAGGTAGTACACATCCTTTAAACTGGAACCCGAAGAGCTACAGATCAGCTGCAATTCACACAGGGTTAAAAACCGGCACATTCAGAACCAGCACAAAAGGGTACAGGATTTCTGAATTCTATTTTGCTAGACACTATCTTTTGCCTGTGTAGAGAAGGCAGTTGTGAGTACACTGGCTTTTGCAAGGAACCCAGCTGGCGTTCCCTGATCTACTGCGGCTCAAGAAGCTCCTAAGAGAAGATTTTATCCAAATCTTGATAACAAACAACACGTGATAATACATTTCAGTGATTTCCTATAAGCAATGCCCCGTACTTGAACGGAAATGGTCGAAGCAAACACAGATACAGGGATAGGATATGAGCTTATTTCTTTATCCTGTCTCTCCACATTTGTTTTTCCTCTTGTGAGGTATTTCAGCTCTGCACTTCTACATGACTGGACCACGTTGTCAGGATCGGACAGTAGACAGAAATGTGTCCATTTCAATTTTGATTCTGATCCTAGGATATTTCTAACTCTCTCCATATCCTTGATAGATAATGGTTTAATAAGCGATCTGTTTTTTATTTAAAGGGTCGGTAGTAAAACCCAGATCACATTTCTCACTTGGTGGGTTAAAAAACCGCTTACGCTCATTTCTGCAATGTAAAACGACACTATATCAAATCAAACATTTCCAGATGTGGCCAGCTTGTGTATGTAAGTGCAAGAGCAGTGAGCATTTATAGAGGTTTCCCCAGGTTTTTTTTAACAGGATTGGAACCCCACCTACTGGCAAAGATTGTTATAGTAATGTCAAGAAACTATGTGCCTGCAATGAGGTTCCTAAATATGTAGTCTGATGTCCATACAGGCTGCGTATCACTGAAGTCAATATAAGCACCTCAGCTTATAAACCCACATCCTTAAGAGTCTCTAAATGTCACCTGCACAAATATCACTCACCTGTGTTTCCAGCACATAGGGTACTTTAGAAAATTTCAGCTTTAGTCAAGTAGTTTTGCTCCTAATTTTGATAATCTAGGTCAAATCAGCCTCACGCAGCCCTCATTTAGATAATGACCCCAAAAGTCTGAAGTATTATATTCTAGTAATGCACAATGATGAAATAAGTGATATCCCTCTATGTTATGCCACTTACGGCAGATAAAAAAAAATTAAGACAGGTAGAAGTTAGGATGGAAAAAATCTCAATCTAAATGCCTGCACCTGATTTGGACAGCTTTGAAAGGAAGAGTTCTTATATTTCACTTAGAATTCACTAAAAAACACCCCATCTCTTCCTGTGATACAGCTTTCCCATAAAAACAAGCGTGAAGAAACCCATCTTAGAGATCATTTATGCAACCTTAGGTCTCATTAAAATAGTCCAATTAGCTATATAAAAATTTGAATTTTAGCATGTTTCAAAGCCAGATAAGTTTAAAAAAAAAAGAAGAAATTCACAGAAAGCAATATCCAGCACTAGAAAACAATGTTTTAACATTCCCAAATGAGATACTTTCTGCTTGCAGCCGGAACAGCAGAAACCATTCCAAAGACAGAACACCTATACCTCGTATTGCTCCATCACTGTCATTTTATTAACATCAAGCCAGAAGTCCCAGGTTTGATTTCACCACGGAACAAAGCGTTGCAACTTGTTCTCTCAAGAAATCATAAGCAAAGAGTGAGGAAAGAGCAAGAAGAGGGTGCTACAGAAAATACAGAAAAACTTTCAGCCTATTTCCAGAGGGACTCATAGCTTCCGGGAAACCACACTCAATCTCCAGCAGCTGCTGTGCGTAATCAGACTATTCCACATTTTTTTGAATGCAGCACAGTAGAAAGCTTTTAAGAGCTACAGGCATCCTTGGAGATGTGCACAGATCTGTGCAGAGACCAATAAAATTTGTGACAATGAAGTGACAATCCCCTGAAGAAAGGTCCTGGGGACAGAAGCAACTGGAGATGGGGGCACACCTGACCTGAATCTATTTAGAAATGCAAGCTCATGGTGAGGAACTGTCCTGGTTCAATACAGGAATCTGCTGTTAGGGGGAAAAAATTCCCTCTGCTTCTGAAAAATATCACCTCCTCTACTGCTCATATCCTTGGTATTGGCTTAAGTCTCGAGAGAAACAGTTCCTGTAATGTTTGCCCTTAAATCCCCACTGCAAAACATAAGGAGGTACCGAGTTCTGAAACAAGCTATGAAGTAGGACCAGCTCCCTGGCAATTCGTTCTTTTGCTCTTACCCCTTATGGAGCAGAAAATCCAGAAGTCTATCACTGTAATGACACGAAAGGAAAAAGTCCAGATGCTGCCTGATGAAAAGAGATTGGGCTATTTGTGGTATCTGGCATATGCACCAGGCATGTCCAAATATGAAGAAAAAAAAAGTCTCTATCCTGGGCCAAAGGACTGAGAAGAAAAAGAGGTTTCCAGGACATGAGTCAGAAAGTCCTGGAAGGACTTTCCTTGATGAACTAATGATAACAGAAGAATAAGTTAAAGCGTCAAGCTAGCTGGTTAGATAAGGCTGAGGTAGACACATACACTTCCCGTCTATGAGAAAGGAAACAAGACACACAAACTGGGAATAAAGCATGCTAGCTTCCAAAAGTTTCTTCTGCATATGGAGAAAATAACTGTTAAAAAGTTGCATTTCTTGCACAGCTGGCCACTGGCATGAAATGGCAAACAGAGGAATGGCTATACCTGGCCAGAAAGAAGGCTCAGCAGGTACCATCTGCCACAGGGACACTGTACATATGGATTGCCAGCCCTCCCCTGGCTCCTGACCCCGCTCCCTGCCACCTTCTGGGAGTCCCAGCACCTGCACTGACCTGATACAGAGGGGGTTTTGAACAATAACAACAACAACAACAAAAAAAGGTTGCATCAGCAATGGGTTTAATTGTTCTGCTATCTTCTGTGATCAAAGAATTGAAACAGCTGCATGTCTGAGCTCACGGGCAATAAAACCTGAAGTTGATCGGCTTTGTCCTAACCCCACAGCTATAGGGAAAGTGCAACCACAGATTGAAAGAGGGGGGGGGAAAAAGCGAACACCCAAGCTGCATTTAGTCACACTCTGCATCCTTCTAACCTGCAATCTCTTAAGTGCCACTTACTCAATTAATCCGAGCTCTTCTACTTTAAAAGCAAAGCTGTAACATATTTAAACAGCTTAGAAACTCTACCCAACAAGCCATGCTCCCTATCTTATTCATCAGCTGCAGGAGTGACTGTGCATTAACTAAGAAAGCATACGATTTGATTAACACTTCCACTGCCACTTTGCTGCTGCTGCTAATTTCTGCTGAAATTCTGCTAAGGCTGAAATTTCTCAGCTTTTTTTAGTAGGGTGGATCTCATCTCAGTAGGGACTGTCTTTTGGACCAGCTCCTAGAACATCCTTGCAGCAGCTATAGTAACTATTTTTATAGGCAAGTTTTATTAGGAAAGTATTTTAAATGGCCTTTGAATGCAATTTAGCAGCTGGAAATAAGGCAGTATGCCAGCATCATGTGATCAGACAATCTGTGGAGCACCAACAAGTGCTACCAGAGATCATCAGCTGTGCATGAAAACCCATGATAGAATACGCTGGGGACATTCAACAAGCCAGAAGGTGCCCTTAAACTGCAAGTGCCGGAAAGGCCAGGCTATGCTATTCCTGGATCCCTTACTAGAAAAGGCCCTACTTTCAGAGACCCAAAGGACATGTTTCGAGCTAAAATAGGTATGGAAATGGTGTTTTGTGTTACATAGTGGATGTTACCTTATCATAAATACCTGTAGGGACATAAGTAGTACAACTTGCATTTCTGTGAGTGTGTGAAGAGTGCGAGTTAGATGCTTAAGGGCTTGGTCCTGGACAAATGATCCAGGGTATAAAATGAAGTAGCCCAAACACACAGGGCCCAACATATTCATCTTCCGCCACATAGCCAAATGAAGCAAGAAAAGATCTGCTTGCTTATCCATTTTGACTGGGGCTGAGCTTGATTCTGGACAAAAGCCTTTTTATTCTCCTCCTCCACTCAAGCGTTCCTCTGACTGTGCACAGGACCCTGTGTTGTCAGACCTAATGAGACCTCTCTTTCCAAATGCTTTTCATGCTTTCTGTACAGCAAACATCTCCCCCAAGAACTAACACAGCACTCTGCAGTAATGCTTAATGTAAGTAATGAAAGCCTGATGGACAGACTGGGAACCTGTCCCAGGAAGGCAGAAGATGAAAGCTGAGTGCTCGCTGGTACAGCCGGTAGGCTTCAGCCCTGTGACACAGGAGAAGCGACTCTCCGTTGCCTCTGTATTGAAGATGGGCTCCATTATCTGAAGAGCTAAGCAGATGCCTCCACTAGATGGTTAGAAAACCCCTGACAGATAAAGTTACCCATAGCAAAGAGCTGTCACGAGCTCCTCGCATCACAGCGCTTATTGTTTTTTAAAGGGTGCATATATCTGCTGTTCCCACCAGCGCACAGCATGCAACAGTTAGCAACACTGATCTGGATTTTGAAAAGCGCTGAGCACACACTAGGTCCTGTTGCTGCAGACTCTTCTGCGTGGCTATGGCAAGTAACCAGATTGGCATCGCTATGATCAATCAGATGACTAAGAAAGTAAAAACAAAGCTTGAAATAGCTGAAGACCCAATACTAATCTCAAGCCATACTGGCACAGTCTCAAGTGGAGTTACTGTGGTTTAAACTCATGCAAATGAGAGTGGAAACTGGCCTCCAGTACAAGTGCATGCTGAGGGAAAAGACAGCTTGCCTTTTAGACATGACTCCAATTGTACAGTCTGAGATTCAATTAAGTTTTGCTTTCCTGACATCTCCTTCCAAATAAAGGCTCAATCTTTGTGCTAGGCATTTTTAAAAATAAAATAAAACAAAATCATACGTTTGGCAGGACCTGGGCATTCCTGCTACTAAATTGTTCTGTGCTTTATGCAAAATTTCAATGTATTAAAGAGAAGGGGAGTAGCCTCTTTGACCAGTGTCCAACGGTTCAGAACTGTTAAATGTGAGTTTTTGCCCATGTTTACATGTGGAATGGAACACAGCCATTCAACCACAAAATGTTCCCAAAGCAAACATCCAAAACCTGGTTGCTGGCAAGGGACATTGACAAAATCGCCTGAAACCAGCCATTCACAGAATGCCAAAACAACAGATCACCATTGGTAAAAAGTACGCAAGGTTATTTTCTTACCTCCTGGGAAGAGGCCATTGCAAGTGACAGGAAACAGCGACTGGCAAAACAGAATGCAGGCTCAGGTTTTTTTCATTTGGAGGGAGAAAGAAGATTGGTGTTATTTCAGATGTGCAGAAAAGCATGCCATTAACACAATAAAGCTAGCACATGTTGCCAATAGCATCTACGAACCACCTGAATTAGAGTATACATGTTCTGCTAAATCAAGACTAGCTAAGCAATACAGAAATAAAGTAAGAGAGGTAAAGGCAAACAGAGACAAAGTAACTTGAGCAGGACACAGCAGCTCCAGACATCTGTCAGAGGGGAAGGTGAGATCAGGAGGTGACCTGTGTTCCTTCAAACAAAGGCCTACGCTTTTGTGACAGTCCATATTTTTCTAATTCTGGATCATGTCACTGTAGCTGTATGCCTGCTCAGATAAATGAAAATACATACTTGAAGTTGGCACGCAATAGAAAGAACATAACAACATGCTGGTATCGCCCGTCAGGATGTTGTGAGAAGGGAGAAATCTATGAAATAAGGCAAGAAATTACATCCCTGCAAAAAAATGTAAGTAATAGCTCAGCACACAGCTGGGAAGGATGCTTCCTAAGGAGCATAAGTTTTAGAGCGACTTCTAAAGAGTCCACTCCGTTTTGCACAGTGCTAAGAGATTTACCCCTCTTGCATTTTCCAAACCTTTTCCGGTGGTGACTGTTCTTTGTTCTGCTTCTGTTCTTTGGCAGACACACATGCCCATTCCCATCTCCTTTGCCGTATCCTGTGAAAGCCAAGCCAGTGGCCGTAGAATGGATCCGTGTTCCAGCATTTGCCACAGTGTAATTTGTACTTGTCAAAACACTGTGTCCCAGAGGAGCCAGGGCCTTGGTACACTTCCCTGTGGCAGCCACGCGTTGGCTCTGCAGAGGAACTTGGGCAGTGAAAAGCTGGGCGTTAGGCACTGCCCACCCCAAGGGTCAGCATGGGAGAGGCAGGCTTAGTTCCCAGGGAAAGCCTCAGCAAGGGAACGCATTTGGAGAACAAGCCGAATCAGGAGCTCTGTCCTAGCTCTGCCCTACCACAGCAGAGCACACTCGTGTTCAAAGCGGAGTCCCTGCAATGACAGGTTTCCTTGAACCGTGTTAGCCACCACGTAATGCTTCCAAGGGCTGGGCAGCAGGCCACCTGAGCTTTCCAAGGAGAAGGAGCCTGGCACTCAGGTTGTCTCACCAACCTTTGGATTGGGTCTCAACTGTAATGCCCCTTTAAAGAGGGCTTGCATTTAAACCACTTTTTGCCACCGTCAACTTTACCTCTTACTCCAGCTAGCAGCAGAAGCCATAGGTGTACCATACCTTACCCACCGTGCCGCATTTAATCTCTCGCCCTGCTTCTTTCATGTCTCTGAGAATTATGTGGTTGCTAACTAACCAGCAAATAGCAATGTTTCACCATAATGTCTCCTTTTCTCCCGCATGTTAACACCTCCCCACCAGCTGAGTGATCCCTGCACACACCAAATTCTTGTTACTATTCTGCCTGCGCATTGACACCTTGTTGTATGAGCCGTGTTGATCGATTGCAGGTGCCCCTCACTATGAAACTGGCCAACAACCCACTCACAAATTCGCTCCACTTGTTAATATTAAAATCAGATGGCCAATGCCTTCCCTAAATTGGTTCAGGCTTGAGGTACTGCTGCTTCACAGTAGGAAGAGCGTTGCAACAGGCTTTCTGCAGGCCCTGCTATTTATGGTAAACACTCCACTTTGTTGAAATAACATAAAATTTTGAGATAAACCTATTTCTAGCAAAGGAACATTAAAGTGCCACCATCTCTGCTTTACAGCATTAAAATAAGTTGCCTTGCAGCTGCCTCGCATGGTACATAGTTAAACGCACAGGGCTGCTGGAGAGCTGAGGACCATGCGTCCCCTGCTATGATGAAAATTGTTAGGAAGAGATTTGAAGTGCTCCTACTGGTTTGACTATCTTTTGTGAGTACATAGTAGAGTTAGAATACAAGGAAATTTCTCTTTTTTTGGTAGCTTTATCTGGTTACGAAGTTGTCTAGACAGTGTCAGGCAGGGTTCTGTCTCTGAGGTTTGTGGCAATGTGAACTCCACCGATTCGAGACAGCAAAGAGGAGTAGAAATTTTGCAAGGTAAAGACCAGCTTAGGTGCTCAAGATTCACTGCTTACCAAACCTGGAAGGGAACATGAGAATATTTTCTGGTGCTCTTTCATTTATTATGCAGAAGAGAGGGAAACTCTTTAAACTCTCAGTCACAAAATTTTGGGCTGATTTTTTTCTATGGATTGACTAAAGAAAGAGCGAAGCTGGTTTCCACCTTCCCGCACAATTCATTTCATTCTGCGGCATTTGTTCGCAGGTCCCAATATGATCTCTTGGGAGTTCAGCCACCATCAAAATAAATTCAAAGCACCTTAAAAGCCTTCAAACATAACACATTATCCCAAATATCTATGATGTGCATGTACTCCTTTCATACTTTGTCTGAAAAATATTTCAACAGGTGGACTGACAGCAATGCCTAACCGCGATTTGAACCTACAACTTTATTGGCCTTTCTAGAGATAAGCACCAAGCTGCGTTTCTTTTGCCTGCAGAGACAGAGAGGACGGGAGCTGTTACAGGAACGAACCCACTTGCCAGAGAACCGGGCAGGAAACACGGTTACTGCCTGGTGCCAGAGCGTGCAGCCAGACCCGAGGAATTTGCCTTTTTCTGCCAGCTCCTCTCATGGAACAGAAAAACAACATAGCATGAAACATGTCCCGCGGCGCTGGCACAGCCCTAGCAAGAATCCCTCGCCAGCCAAGGCTGTTTCCTTCCTTTAAGAAGGTGCCCACCCTACTCTTTATCACTGAAATACATAGCTTTATTTTATAGACTGATTAGCAGATTCTTAGCTATTCCAGTTGTGCTCAGATGATGCAGTGACAAAGGTATTAAAGAGCCCATACAGAGCGAGAGCATTTTTTTCTGACATCTATAATGCATTACCGAGCAAAGCAGATTGGCTATTCATAAATGATCTCATCTTGCACCGATGAGAAGTTTTTCACTAACTTTACACTAACTGCTTAGTGTAAGAAAGTTCGAGTTGAACTGTGGGACTGCAAATAGGAATGGTGGAAATACCATTGTTCTAAGACACTAACAACTCAAATGAGCAAAGGTCCAGGCAAATAACATATGGAGTAGTGTTCAGCTGGCCAGAGCGCACCGTTTATGATCTGCCATAGCTACTATAAACCCAGTTGGAGTAACTTTATGTTTGCGAATGTCAGTGAAAGACATCAGAAATCTACGCGCTTTTCCTGGAAATCCTAGCTACATGTCAAAAATAAGAAAAACTAGGAAGAGTCTGTGATTCAGCAACTATTAGTTACTTTACAAAGAGAAGTTTACGTGCCACCATTATATGTTTATTATTAAAAAAATTCCAAGGAATGTGTTTGAAAGCATGAGTGATACTGCATGCTCCAGGATACCCAGTTAACCCTTCACAGATACGTACTTCAAAGCTTTGACTGAGATTGCTTCCATCGACTTTTAAGATATTCAAGTTATGACCACAGACACGTAAGTGTTCTGAATTTACTCTTTGCAGGAGCCAGAGTTAGGTATCTCATATTTAGGACACATCCAGACCTGGATTCAGATAGTTATTTTAACTCTAGATACCAGAGAGAAAAGCAAAGGGAGAATTTGAAGAGGCACGCAGACACGGAATCACTACCAGAACAAATCAGTTGAATGCTGAGAGCTGCTAACAACATCATAAAACAAGTGCATGCATCTTCCAGGGGGATTTTCCCAGAATAATTGCATGCTCTTGCCCAGTATTGCTCGGGAAGGCCACCCCAGAAGTTGATGGTTTACGGTAGTTGAAGTGGGATTAGCTTTCATGAAAGACTCAGGAATACTTTTTCTCAGTGAAAGTTTACAATAATATTTTAAAGACTCTCAACCAACACCCATACTTAAGCTTTGAAAACAGATAATGCATTTTTAATGGGATTGCACATCTGACAAGGAATTTGACTAATTCCTCTGATAGCAGACAGCTTCCTCCCCATAATTCATCTCAAAAGGATCAAAAATCAAAACACTCCCTACCATCTTTGGAACGGCCCCCCCCCCCCCCCCAGCCGCCTGGAAAGGATCAGATCAATTCCAACAATTCAATGGCAAGAGAGTAGAGCAACAGATACCTGACCTCCCCACGGCCTGTTCTACCAAAATAAGGGCTTGAGTCAAGGACAGAAGCAGGCAAAAGCCTTCAGGACAAGGGCCCACTGGGCTGCTGACACCGGGTCCGTTGTTTCACAGACACATTTGGCAACCAGGGTTTTAGCTATCCAAGTGTTGAGTGCAGCTGCCAAAATCTTCTAAGTTGCTTGAGCCAGGCAGTGTCTTCGCTCTGGTGAACTAAGAGTTGTGAAGCGTTGGGAGGTGGCTGAATTCAAGGTGGTTTAAAAGGAAAAGCATGAGTTTCCATTAGCTTTTTTATGATTTGCCCTAATGAGGATTTCCTACTCATACCTGTATGTTTTGCCATACACTAAAGCCCTTCTCCAAAGGGGGAGATAAGTCCGCACTCTCCATAACCACATGGCTGTGCCTTTAATGCCACTCGCAGCATAATCCTTTGTAGATGATCCACAGCACAAAACCTAGCAAGGTCTGTCAAGGCATTTTTAGCATTTGTTCTGTTAAAAAACAAGAAAAAAAACCCTGAGGTATTAGGGTGCACTAATCTTTAGAAAGGTTAATTTATTCATAGAGATTTTGACAGAGATGTATGGCTAGGCTGGAGTCCCAGGCACTTCTTCCCAAGGGGAACTGCTAGTGCCGAGACGGCTTTCCTGACATGAGAGAGGCTTCAGAAAGAGACCCAAACTGCATTAACTTGGGGGCTCCCATGCATTTAGAGCACTTCTACTTTCTGTGCCCAGCAACCGAAGCTTCCCCTGCTCTAACCAAACTTTAGCTGCCTGTTGACAAAGCAGGGAGGAGCCCCGTCATCCTAGAGCCCATGGTCCCTTATGAACGGCAGACAGCAAAAGCATTGCTGCCTCTTACAAAAATAATAGGTAATGAACCTCCTTCCTCTTTTCCAGCAGGCATCTCCCCTGAAAGGAAATTGAGAGCATGCTTCAGTGCTGTAAGCTGATGTTAACGTGGGATGGACAGCACACGAGAGATCTGTTCTTTCAGATAGGTCTATTCAGGCAGATCCTGCTTCTGTTTGATTCTTAAGAATAATGTTTTGGATTTCTAGACAACACCTTGGATGCTTGTTCTGAGACCAGCTTTAGTGCAAATAAATGGAATTTATTTTTCTGGATATTTTGGGACCTCTTTTTCAAAATGCCAGAAAATAAATCCATGGATGCTCCAACCAGAGACATCACGCTAAAAGAAATTGTATCCTTGAAATAAAACACATCAGAAAGGAAAGGGGGTGTAATTTTAAGATATCTGATCATGTTCTTTTTTTTCCACTGGGAACAGTCTGCTCCATAACTGCACAAAAATCACTCACAGATTAGAATTTTTTTTACCTTTTTAAACTTAGGCAGAGAGGATGTGGCAGAAGCCAGCCAAATCTCTTCTCTGCAGAGGCCTCTGTGACCTGTCAGGACACTGTAGAAAGCCAGCCTGATAACGGATTTGGTTACTTTTTAATTTACTTGCTGTCTGTGCAATTAAAACGAAAGTTTCCACTGGCTGTAAAAGGATAGAGCTAATTTGGGACTGCCCTCCAATTTCTGCAGCAATTCTTCAATGTCAGGAATACCTGCACTGTTTCTTTCAAGCTCTTGACCCACAAAGCAACTTAATGCTGCTGATGGTCAGGTGAACCATATCCCAGGCTGTACTAGTAAGAGCACAGCCAGCAGGTCCAGGAAAATGATCATTTCCCTCTGTTCCTATTGCATCTTGAGCACTGTGTCCAGTTTGGGGCTCACCAGCGTAGGAAACACGTTGATGGACTGGAGCAATGCCAGCCACAAGCCACCAAGATGATAGGGCTGGAGCACATGGCTTGCAGGGAGAACCTGAGAGAGGTGAGTCTGTTCAGCATAAAGAGAAAGCCAAGGGGAGACCTCATTGCTGATTACAACTCCCTGATCAGAGGATAGAGAAGATGTGGCCAGGCTCTTTTTGGAGGCGCACGGCAATAGGATGGGCACAACAGACAAGTTGGAAGATGGAAAATTCCGAATAGATAAAGGAAACCTTTCTTTACCATGAGGGTAGTCAAATACTAGAATAGGTTGCCCAGAGAGGTTCTGGAGTCTCTAGTTCTGAAACTAGACCAGGTTAGAACAGACAACCTCCAGAGATCCATTCCAACCAGTGTTCTGTAATTCTATGATTTCTTTCAGTGGATGTCCAGTTAAGAGAGGCTCCGACATGCTGAACACCTGCTATGAGAAATGACTCTCTGCATAGCATTGCGAGTCAAGCACAGCTGGGAGTTCGGCTTATTTGTCTCCTGCTGCAAAGAAGTGAATGTTTGTTCCCACAATGAAAGAGAGGGTTTTGCCCGAGCTGTTTGTGCGCACCCTTGGCTGGACAAGCATCTCAAACTACCAGAGCACAAACTGCACCTGAATGAAGAGCTCACCTACTCGTAGAGAATCCACCTCCTCTTACAGTCACACACGTGCAGACTAGTTTTTCCGTCAGTATCTAATTTCCACTCATAACATCTCCCCCGGTGCTAAAATTAGAAATGGGTCATCTGCAGCTAGCCTTGTTCGGTCTCCTTGTTTTCACCTGCATCTCTAGCACTGCAAAGGACAAGGGACCAGCTTAGCTAGCGAGAGCCAAAAGCAATAAGGCTCTGCTGACCATAGCTAGTTAACTGCTAGTTTAGATTATTAACCTCTTGCACTTAATGAGAGTCCTGAGGCTGCTTAAGCCACAAGACTAAATTTCTCCTAACCACAAACATGGAATCCTCATTAATATGAATCTGAGACACTTTCCCAGGAATAAATAATTTGCAGAATGTAGAATCTACCCAGAAGCAAACGATGCTGGATTTAGAAGTATGTTTGAAACTTCTGCAGTTCCGTTTAATTTGTCCCCAAGGAGAGAGAGGAAGGTCTGGATCAAGAAATGGATTTTTATTTTTAATTGCCAGGTGTCACCAGACCTTAACAAGAAAGTTTTCTGATGTGTTCCCCAACACCCCCAAATACTTGTAATTATTTTCTGGGGAATTTTACTTGAAAAATGATCTATTTCTAACTGAATTTAAGCCTGTGTTATGCAAACAGTAAACCAGCTTGTTTGAAAGTAATCTGTACCCAAGGGCTAGCAGAGGAATAAAAATAAATAAAGTATGAGAGGTTTTACAAAACCACAGACACCACCAGGTTTTCCAGGTCTGAAGGAAGAAAATCTCATTCCGCAGACTCCCTTTTATATTTTTGTAAGTTAAATTTTTTAAGATGTGTTACAATTGATACATAGATCAAGTTTCCCAACAATCAGCACCTGCTACCTCCGAAGTGGAATGTGGCAGTGTCTAGCAGCACACAGCAAACTAGTTGAGGACAGGAAGCAAAATTTATTGCATTAATTTGAAACTACAGAAGGTAAGGGTTTAGCAACACATGACTACTCATTTTCAGCTCAATTGTTGATCTTGCCACTTACTCAGCGCAAAGCCAATGTTCCAGGATTTCCTTGCTGGCCACAAGTGATCAAAGGCCCCTATATTTCCAGTGGATCCCCAAAATGCCACGGCTGGTAACGCAGCTCTGGGTATGCCCTCTCATCTCGGGATCATCCGCCCCATCACCTGGTACCTGAGCTTCAGCAGTGGTTCCCCAGCCAAACCCTGGCCAGAGCCCTCGCGACTGAGCCTGTCAAGCAGTGCAAAGCTTTTGCCAGCAAAGCAGCCGGCGATCTGAGCAGGGATTGAGAGGTGGCACATCGCCCTCTCAGCAGGGTGTTCTAACATGCCATGGCTTTGAAGTAACAGGGGGGCCTTTCTCCCAGGTGGGATTACGCTGTAACAGAAACGGGGGGTTGCTTGCCCAATTGTTCCGTCCATTGTCTGAAATACAAATCCCCTGCCTCCAACCTCAAAACGCAGCGGTGCTAGGTGAAACGTGAAGACTGCAGGAAGGTGGAGGCATTTCTCTGAAGCAAGACTGGAAGGATCTTAACCTTGTACTGCCAAGATAACACCCCGTGGGAAACTGCGGTTCAGAAACTCGCATCCTCTGATAGAAACAACCCACCACAACCGCCTTAGAATCAACGTCCTGGAAAGCATCAGTGTGTAATGCATTATCCCCTGGTGTCTCGGCTACCGTGCTGGCAAAAGCTTTTCATAATGACAATCACATACCCCCCCTCCCCACGCACACACTGGTTTGCATTACAGAAAACATGGTACAACAGAGAGCCAATTTCTCTGTGCTGCAATTGGGTTTGGACTTATTCCAAGCAGACGCTATCTAACAATCTCCTTCCAAGAGTTCCCGCTCACTTCTCCTGTATCAATCTATTTTTATGTTGGTATCTTGTTTTAATCTTTTCTTTCACATGGATGCGAGTGCAATACCAAGAGCAGATGTGGCTCATTTATGGGTGTAGCAAGTCTCAGTCATAATACATTTAAGGAGCTTTCTCAGGTATGTTTGCTTGGCTTCTATAACGTGTACACAGTGTGTTTCATTAGATTTATTTCTGGCAGGTTTGGCTGAAATTTGAAGGATCAGTGGGGTAATTTTTCCTCTAACATCCTTTTTTGCAGTTTTAGTAGCAAAGGTATATTTGTCAAATATAGAACATTCACGTGAAAATTTTTTCCTGTAAGAAATGTTTTTTTGATCAAAATAGGTATTTTAGTTTTGATTTACAAAATAATTATTTCATTATTGCTTGGCTTGGGGATGTGTTGGAATTCCACAAAATATAGGAACACAAAATTCCTGCCCGGTCTACCCACAGGGTCTGTTCTCAGGTACAGCAGAAATTGCCCCACCAGGTCAAATCAGAGCCAAGAAAGGCAGAGAGAGGTAGCGTGGGCTACTGCCATCCACACTGTACTACCTGTCTGTGCACATGCAGAAACCGTTATTCTGCAGTCTGCCGATAAGGACCATTCCGCCAGCACGAAGTTCACTTCAAAGCACGCATCGTGCAGCAGTGAATTTAGCCAAGAACCCACAACACAACAGCAAGTAGTAACGGTCTACACAGGTTTCATTCCTAATGGTCATCACTAGCTCAAGTGACAAATAAATTCCACAGGCTTCCACCTCTTCCTGAAATACAAGAGCTTTCAGGGATCAGCAAGGATCAAGACAAGCCACCGAACACTGCCAAAGCATCTCAGCAATGGGAGCTGCTCAGCTTTCCTCCACTTCTGTGGACCAAAGCATCCGTCACCCTTACAGGCAGCTCTCTCATTTAAACTACTGCTGTATTTTTAAATGTCCTGCTGCAATTGTCATTGTAGTTTAAGTTAACCTCTTATAACGGAACTCTATCGGACTTTCCCTCATTTATCGGATGGCAAAAGCTGGTTTATATCGTCATTTAAAATAAGCAGTTTTCACCAGGAAGGCGTGAAATCCCCTTAGTGCAGTTCAGAATTTATGACTAGCTTAAAATGCAAACAATCACAAGCATGGCGCAAACCCCCTTCTGACCATTCAGATATTAGAGGGCCCAAAGACTGAATTTCACAGCGTTTTTCCTTCCTTTAACCTTCTCTTGCTGAAGTATCCGATCAGTTACATTGGGAAAAGACTGTCTCCTATTGCCTCATTAACAATTCACTTTTACAAGCATGAAACAACCATTTCTTCCACAGGTTCCCTCCTACCTGTGCACAGTATTGATTTTGAGGTCACCTGTCAGAGTTCCATTTTGTGTAGGAGACAAGTTGATGATATTTTTATTACTTTTGAAAATATACATAAAACCTACAAAGAAAGAGAGAAAGACAAAAGGTACGGCCTACTGCAAGACGCTTGGCAATTTTACATCTCACCATCAGTCTACCACTTCCTGCCAGAGGTTACAGAGTAGGAACCACCACTACTCGCAGCATTTAACAAATTCCGCTGAGCATAGCATGGCCTGACTCCCAGCTGACACAGGCTCTGACACCACAGCTCTGATGCCTCCTTTTTTCTTCTCTGAACAGCATAGACAATGATATCGGAAGCTCATTTTGGCATGCGTGTCTGAATAACAATTCCGATACCTCTGATTTTTGCTAGGTTGTTTGGGTTTTGGGGGGGGGGGGTTGACATTTTACACAGGACAGATGTTGTCACCAAGGCTGCTCTTGTAAACAAGATATGGAGATGGTCTGGATTGGGTTACCTTGGTAAAATAGTTTAAAATAAATAAAAGGATGGTTGGTCTCTCTCGGATGAATTAGCTTGATTGGAACTGTCAGATTAAAAAGGCCTAAATAAACAAAGTTGTGCATCTACCCTTAATGGAGTTAAAGGGCCCAGGACAAGTAGTAAAGATACACAAAATGAAAGCCTAGATGACAGAATTCATCCCTGTGCAGACACGGCTGATATGTGTGTAAGCATCTCCTAAACCCCAGTCTAAAGAGGGTCTTGGATTTACAGAGACCACGGGTTTAGTTCACAACACCCACTAAAAGCTGTGCTGATTCTTTTTCCCTGCTAATAAATCATTTCATAGAAACATAAAAACATGAGTCAAGGACATCTAGAGATGAGAGAGACCATCACTGTTTCCTGTAATGTCAGAGCTCCTTGTCCAGATTAGGATGGGACATTGCTCCACTAAATTAACCAATCCAAAGCACAGTTACGTCCTTCAAAATCAAAGCTATTACGCTACTCTGTCTCCTTCCACAGGATTACCTACGTTCTACTCTATTTACAGAGCTCTTGCACAGGCTCTCCCTTCCGCTTCTGTGCCGTAACAAATTCTTCGCTGGCTGCTCTGAACTGCCGAGCCATTTTTGATAGCGTGTAGCAGACAAGTCCTGCCATGGAGGTGTATGAATGTCGGTGATGGATGAGTCCTCCTGCATAAAACGTCCGCACAACGTTGCATAGCCGTTTCAGGATGAAAGATACTGGGTGTAGGTGTTTATAGCTTTTCAGAAGGAAACGTAAAATTCAACAGAGCATTATCCTCCAACTCCTACTGGTACATTTAAAAGACCCATAGTAACTGTTACTGTGGTGCAACAGCAAAACACTGATAATTAAAGGCTCTGACTCTTTTTACTTTTTTGCATTTACCACCTTGAACTGTTTAGACTGAAATTTTCAGTCTGTCTTAGACCGAGTTTCTCCCCAAAAAAGTAATCTAAAATAGCTCACGTGTGGGTTTGTTTGTACACAAATAAAATGTAAAGAAAAGCTTATTGTTCTGCCATGGCAAATATGATCTATAAATGGCATAGTCGAAAACATCTAGGAGGTTTAGATTTCAAGCTATTAGAAATTACTGGATGCTGTGACTCTCTCCCAGTTAACAGCTATGAATACAGCACAGAAACAGAGGTACCTCCACAAAGAATTTGGCCCACAGCAAACATATATTATTGTAAAGTTGTCTAGAAAATAGATGCTGTTCAGACCAGAAATTACCTTAAATGACTGTTGAGTTGACTGGGTTACAATATTTTAAGGATCATAAAAATAAATATAGTTGTCCAAACAGTGAGATGCAGTGTATTGCCAAGTAAAACACCACCGCATGAAGGGGTGCTTACCCTGCGTAGCACTGGGCTGCCTGTAAACTACAAGAACCAGGATGAAGTGGCTCTTTGTTCAGTCTGTGTGTTTAAAAATTGACGAGTGCTCCGTGGTATCAATCATGCCTGTCAGACAGCACAAGTGCAGATCTGTTACACTTAAAGGGTTGTCAAATGAGACATGATTTAATTTGTCATTTTTTTCTCTCTCTTAGTGCAGCATGCACGTGCTCTTCATTACTCTTCATCATCAGGAAAATGAATACATTTTTTGTATAATTTTTTTTCTCCAAGAGGGTGGAGGGATGGTTGTTTACCAATGACCCAGCACTTGTGAAGAGATCATAAGCAGCTGTTCCCTACATGCCCTCACGATCCGAGAATTTAGCTGAAGCCGTGGGAGGAGTGGGATAGGAGAAGGGGCTATTTGGTCCATTTTTTTCAATAGACAAAGGCCCCAGTCCCACACGGCTCTGCAAAGAGGCTGCAGGAACAGAGTCTTTGGAGCTTGTCCTGCATTCTTTCTTCATTAAATTTTCCTCTTCAAATTTCTCTAAAGAAAATTTTAACATGGTTTCTTCACGTCATGTTTCTGGGACCACAACTGTCAGGAGTTTTGCTCACTTCAGGACTGCAAGACTTAATTAAAAAACTTTGTTATTTCTATAACTCTGTGAGCATGGTTTATTTTATTCTTGGGAGAAGCTTTACCTGTTGTCAGAATCCAGGAAGAAGTAAAGCAGATATACAAAATATCTGAATGTTGTGGAAAAAGATTAACTCATTTGTTTCACAGCTAATGTGGGATTTTTTCCATTTAAAATAGAAGAATTAATGGTAAAGGAGAAAAGAAGCAATTCAAGAGAAATATATTACAACAGGAGAAAGAACTATTACCTATTGATAAATACACTTTTCAAATTGGTGGGAAACCTGAAGCTACATTCCCAAAAGAGCTAAAAGCTCTAAAAGATACCTGTGGGTGCAGTTATACTTTTTCCCTTCAAAAACAAGTCTAAACTAATAAAAATGTTCTTAACTCTGGGCAGAATTCCAAATACTTCTTGAGGCAGGTAAATCCCCGCTGCTCTCAGCGGGAGCTGGTGTCCCAGAATTGTCCAAGGATGCCATGGTTTGGCCTAATTCGTAATAATGCTTTCGGAGTACAAAGCTTTATTTTACCTGAAGTTGAGAACCTTCTAAAAAGCACTCAGCAGAGCCAAGGCTGTGTTTGCCTTCAGGCACTTTAGAGATAGGCGCTTCCCCTGTTTAGAGATGAGAAAACTAGAACATCTCTAGAAGTGAACCTCACAGGTCACCTGTCCAATCTGTAAAATGGACTAAAACTCTGGATCAACACTGCCAGAGTAAATAAATCTACTTCAAATGAGAGCAGAACACCCTGATCCCAGGTCATAAGCCATTGCCTAAGCTTGGGACTGCAGGAATTCAGGTGAGATCCAGCTGCATCTTTCAATTAGCATTTCATTCATCGCAAGACGTTGGATAGGAAAGTCTAAAAAACATGTCTTTTTACTTTTAATGACACCTCTCTTTCTCTGCCATAAACAATCTGTCTGCCTTCTGCAAACACCTTTCTCGTGCAGCCAGGACTAGACCAGCTCAAAAGCAGATGTCATGAGAAACTCCTTCCAAACACAACAATGACAGTCCTGTCTCACATGAAGGAGAGCCCAAACTGAAGTCTTACTTATTCTAGCATTTCCTATGGAAAGATTTTACAGGTCCCCAATGAAAGTGAGCTTGAATTAAGTACAGTGCTAAACTGGTAAATCTCTGCCATGTTCCATCATGGTATATCAGCAAGGTCATTTTCTGAAACGCTTTTAACATATGAACCTAGCAACACAGCACTGGAAATTATAAAGTTGCAACTGTCAACAAGTTCCTTCATATTTTACCTGGTGCTTCTTAGGTAGCACTTAGGTCCACAAAGCAGTAGATGCCACCTGTGATTTAATGCAGGACAGGGGGACAGAAATTACATAGCGAGCAGCAGAGTGAGCCATCTAAACTTTACAGAATGTCCGTGCACTGATGCCCGCTTTGAGTACCTGGAGGTTTTAAAGGACAGTCTTGGTTCAATGCCAGTCTTGGTAGCAACAAGTACTGTTAGGACAGAAACATTTGCAAGGATTAGCAGAGCTTTCAAGGTGCAAAGGTACCTTCCACAAACCTGAGAAGAAAAGGTATCCAAGTGGAGGGGCCTGGGCAGAATATGATATGTAGTTTGGCTAAAGCAAAAAAGCGGAGTAGAAGGAGGTAATACATAAGCAGAACTAAAACATACATGCCACATCAGAATGCAACACCACAAATATTGAGCTTCACTGTAGCTTTTCAAACCTAGAACTAAAAACCAAAACCAAACAAAACAACCCCAACAAAACACCAAACCAGAGCTTGAAATTTAGCATCTTGAAACATGTTTTCAATTTGTTTAAAAAGAACAATTAAAACGTGAAGAAAACAGAAACTGTAGGGAATACTTTTTTTTTTTAACACATAAGGACATTTTCTGCATAGAAAACAAATGTAAGATTTAAAAAAAAAAAAAACAAAGGAAGTTGAAGGAAGATGCTTTCAAGACTTCCTTGCAGACCTCTGCTCATTTTTGTCCTAACAACAATTGAAACACAAGGGAAAAAAAAAACATTCTTCAAAAATACTAGAAAGCACTTCAGAATATTAAAGGGTTTCTCTCCCATTCATTTAAAGAAAACAGCAAGGTTTGACAGATTTCCCACTCTGGCACAAGATGAGCAATTGTTCCTTTAAAATGTATTTAAGTTACTCTCTACTTCTCTTGAACATATCGCAAAGTGAATGCAAATCTCAAAGACAGACACCTAAATAATTGCAATGAAACATAAATTCCCAGTTCTGATCCTCCTATGATCCACAGCGATCTGAAGTGATGCTTGTGCACTGTGCGAAAGGAATCCTTTCTGTAGGGCACACAATTAACTTGCAGATTTTTTTCCTCTCCAAATAACTTTTGTGTCAGAGACATCGGTAGATTTAGTCAAGGATTAGGCATGTTCTGTAAGTGTTACCTAATGAGACTGTATTAGCAGTGCATTAAAAGTCTCAAATTCCTAATAACTAAGAAAGCCAGAGAGGGTACTTTTGTACCTGCATGATTTTGAAATGTTCAAAGAACTCTTTAAGACTGTAGGACGGCCAAAATGCTTTCACACAAATATCCCACTTGGAAACCCAGTCAGAATCCTGGACCTTGAAGGATGGGAACAGGAGCGAGAGATGACGAGTTGCCTTATTGGATAGTAATGTTGCTTTTCTTTTTTTCACCCTGTCTTACTTGAGGCATAGATTTTTTTTTTCCTGCTACAGCGCTCTGAGCATCTATCACAATGCCATCTCAGATTGTTTTTCCTGACTGTATTTTAATACTGAAAAGTGTAACCAGGATGTGAGGGGACCAACTATGACAACTGTAGCCCTCACTGCAAAGGAACATATATTAAGCTTACGTAAGTCAAATAACAGCAATCCCAAGTCTCTTCCTATGCCACAAGCCACAGAGCAGCCCCCCATGTCCAAAAACTAACTTGTCCTTCTAAAGGACTAGTACTAAAAGAGAAAGCAGGAAAACCCAAGCACACTGCTAACATCTGCAAACCCCACAAATAGCAGGGAATTCGTCTGATGACTGTTACCAGTGAAGCGTCACCAATCCACAGAGGAAGACAAAAACCGAGTACAAGGGCGAATCACTCAGCTGTAGCCTTACATTTGGCCTGAACACCCTTTCCAAGCCCCCCATCTGCAGGAGACCAGATATGCGACTCCACTAACCAACAACCTAAGGGAGCGTTTGAGAATTGATATTCCTCAAGAAGCCAACAACAGCAGTGGGGAACCAAAGGACGGCAGGCCTTAAGCACATGCTCGATGGTTTTTCTGAACCGAGTCCCAACCCCTGCTTTACCTATTAATGTGAATAGCCCTATTGAATTCAATTGGGCTGCTTATGGGAATATGGACAGAAAACTTTGGCTCTGCTTTGGTAAACTAAACTTCAGGAACAGTCTGAGTATGCCATAACAAAGACCCTAAAGCCAGCGAGCATCATGAAAGGAGCTTATTTCATTACTAAATCAATTTATAAGTATAAACATAAAGTTATCTGACTAAAATATGGATGTTGCCTATTTGAAATACTGCACCTCAAACTTACTAAATGTCACCAATAGGCATCCCTGAAGGAAGCAGGCAGCATGCTGCCTTTGGATGCCCCAACTATAAATCAAGAGATTTCCTGAAGCCTGCCTGGAATAGTGGAGAGTAGCCAAAATTACATGAAGTGCTATTTGTGTGCTATTAGTTGTGGGGTGGGAGGGGGAGGAGTGTGGGAAGGAAAAAGGGGAAGAAGGAAAACCACTTTCTTAATAGTTCCTACAATGCTTGGAAAACATTCATTCATAGTATCCATTTATCAGGCTTCCATGTAATAACTCTAGGCCAAAAAAAGAAAAGAAACAAGCCTGAAGAGGAGGTAGGTAGGGAGAGGAAATCAGGGATGCTAGGTTTTAACGGGGAAAAATTGGAATGTTGTCAATGTTTCCATTTAAAAGAAATCCCGTAATTACAAAGTAAGGTTTGTGTCTAGGTGCCATTCAGAGGTAGCAGATGATGTCAATTTGTTCTGCTCAGAGGTTTTATATCCGAACAATAGTCCAGTCTTAGACAGAACTTTTAAGATTTTATATTCAGTCAACTGCAGCCTCCCACACCCCAGATACAGGAGTATTCCCTTAAAAAGTGTCCCCGGAGCCATTCCGATAGCTGGCAAACCCCGGCGGACACGAAGGCCAGGTCCCACGGCAGCTGCGGCACAGCCAAGCACGGGATCCTCGGAGACACCTCCCGGCCGCGGCTGCAGCCATCCCAGGTTCTGCGCTCAGCAAAAGCGCTCTAAGAACAGGATGCCATGACATGTTGATATGACGCACGTGTTAAACAAGGGATATTTATGAAAGAAAACAGTCACCACTGCAAACAGAGCGTTCCACGCAGCCCGAGTTCCAGCTTTGTCGCTTGTTCTCACTCGTGACTGAAACGCAGCGCAGTCATCCAGTGGCCGGGCGAGATCCTACGGGGGAGTGTTTCCACTTTCCAACAGGAAAAATGGAAAGGTACTGAGCAATTAGCCCCCAGTATCTAATGTCATCGTGAATTTGAAAAATGCAGCAGGAACCAGGAAACTGAAATGAAACAATGTGCATATGTGAAGCCGAAGACAGAGGATGGTAGCAAGCCATTATTAGAGCATTAGAGCTGTCATGAGTGACCTCCCCTGCCGAGTATCGATATTAGCTTAAATGCAAAAATTTTGCATCAACTGTCATCTGCAAGAAAGGCAGATCTCAATGCAGCTAGAGCAAAAATTCTTTTTCTCGTATTTTAGCAGATCACGTTCATGGTTGTCTTTTGATGTTTCTAGCTGAGAGAACATTCTCATAAAACAAAACAAAAAAAATCTCTTTGGGAATCCCTGTTGGTGCGATGTTTTTGATTAGTGCTAATGTTTTTCTGGCCGGCTGTGAAAATGCATTTAACTATAATTGACTAGGCATTGTAATTCTAAAGCTTTATGAAACAAAAATCCACAGAGTGACAATCCGATACAGAAATCTGGCAAAAGATGATGTATCTTGCCCCTCAGAGACAAGTTTAATGGAATAAAAATATTGATCTAATATAGAAAGATTGGATATACATTTTCCTATAGCTTTCAGTATTATCAAGGGGGTAGGGGAGAAAATTCTTAACACGGAAACCTATTCATATTTGGAATAGTTTCCTCTTAAAGGAAATGGTGTAATTGTAATTTCAGCGCTCACTGCACTGAAAACCAGACAAAGCACTGAAGACTGTACCATAGAGAGGAACTCTGCACTGGCTGACGACATGAGCCCATCTTCCCCAATTCTAATTTCTATGATTCCATTACTTCCTTTTCCACTGAAGCTGGAAGCAGGGGAGAGGGAGGCAGAGGAGGAGAAAAGCAACAGAGTTCCTCCCTAGGATCACAACTGCACTACTGCTGCATTCAGCCAGAGATGGACTAAAAGACTGTTTGCCATTTCCTGACGAGCTCCTTTTTATGGTAGCCGTAAGAAAACCATGTGTTTTCTCTACTCAACCTCAAAACTGGAAAATACAAGCCTGGTTGCTTCTCATACTATACACTTCAGAGAATACTTTTAAATAGTGCTCTAAATTGGATCTTCTTGTGGGAAAAACAAATCAAGAGAACAGACTTTTTAATTTGTGAAGCAAGGAGCTCCGCTGTACGGTAGTAACAATGACACCATCAATTTGGTTCTAACAGCTGATACCAAACTGAAAGGGGACCATGGAGATGGGACGTGCACTGACTAGATGGCACCAGGCGACTGTCCGCTGCTCTCCCTTCTGGTTCATTTTAACCACAGCAAAAGTTGTGCATAATTTCTCCCTCTCTATTTTCTGAAAGGGAAATTAAAGGGAAAAAAAAACAAACCCCAGAACAACCCAAAAGAACACTGCGGATAAAGAAAAAAAAAATTGCAGCATCGAATCAATTAATGCAAGTTCTTCCTAACTTCCATGCAAGCTTTGCCTTCAATTAGCATGATCTCACTGAACCCTCTTGTGTAGGCCTGGAGCAAAAGCAATGGAAACTTTCTCCCTTCTTGTTTTAATCTTTCACCAAGTCCTGACTTTCGCCTCCAGCCCGTCTAATTGAAACTAATCTTCGCGGGCGAGGCCTGTCTCTTTCCCTTAATCCCTCTCTAAGGAAGCTCACATGGTCCCAATTACAGCCACACCGGCCCCTTTTATTCCCCTCCTCGTCTCCTTCTGCCAGTTTCATTTTTTGAAAGTTTGCATTATTAACTCCATGCTTGCGAGTTCCTGTCTGTCACGGGGGCCTAGAGATGTTATCACTGGTTGCCGATGTATAAGGTTACCATGAAAGCATTTTATGGATTACATTTTGCAAAAAGGCGATAGAGGGCATGATAGCTAGCACAGTGGCGAGCTTTATAGGAGTTTATATCTGCAATAAATGAGAGGCCAAGGAAGTGTTTATCTTGGACTTAAGCATATACCTGCTCAGCTATCTGGAGGCAGAGACAATAACAGCTAAGAAGGGATCGCTAACGTTTACTACAAGGGTTTCACAGAGATGCTTATGAGATGGGCTGCTACCCTGGGAGGAAAGCAGGCCACAGAGAGACAACCGAGGAGCCCAGCTGAAGAATGTGTTTAACATTACAGAGTTAATGAGGTTATATGAAGGCAAAGATAGCACTCGCTGGTTCCCAAGCTGGCTCCTAATCCCAAGTCAAAGCCTAGCCCACTAATACTGAAACTCAAACAATTTATTAAAAATAGACAATTTTCTTTCTCTTCCTTTTTTTTTTTTATACTTCCTTCTCATAACTTGCTGAGTCCCAGGCAATAACTTCTGTGTTCCTCCAGTGCCATGATTTATTGCTTGCTTATACAGTTTCAGGTTCAAAGCTAGGTGCATAAATCAATCGCGGTGGTTGCTCCCCTGAATACATTCATTCGAAGTTCTCTGTTGTAGCCCTGAGAAAGGCTGCTCAGCACCACCACAGCGACCTCCCTCTTCTCCATCCCCAAAGTTCACTCGGGATTTCTTTGAGGACTAGCATACGCATCTCAAAATGACCCTCTCATCCTCATCTTCCTTAAGCAGGACAGCAGGCACACAAGAGAAGAGTCTTCCTCCATTGCACGGGCAGTGCAGATGGCAGCAGTACTGGGCCAGCTGATGACAGCCAAAGAAGGGAAGACAGGTGCAATCACATTAACCAGTACCCACGGTCTTAAGAATCACCAGTGGTTCTACAACTTAGGCTATAAGCAACCAAAACCACCAACCGCTGCCAGAAGCTGGAGCAGATATTCATGTCACCAAAATATAGCTCATCTCTGGAACCAAAGCCCTGCCCATTTCTCACGATATTTATTCACTTCCCTAAATAAAGTAGTATTTCCTCATACTGTCTCCTTTCCCTTCAGAGAGGAAGGAAAAGCAAGGGGAAGAATCACACGTGGCAGATGTGAATGACACCTCTTCACAGGTTTAGGTACCAGCCCAGCTGGTTTAGCCCATACACCCCCCCTAGGATTCTTCTACTGCTCGTAGAAGAGAAGGGCTCCTTTTCCACCTGGAAAGTTAAGCTCCAGCTCTGAATGCTCTTATTTATTGCCTGGCTGGGAAGCCCTGTTGTTCTCAGCCATCCGAGTTAGGGTACCTACATTGCAAGGTACTTTATGTGGTCCCACAAAAGGCGAACGCTGCAAGAGTTCTGGGGTTTAGCTTTATAGATGAGGTTTGTTTGGTTTTTTCCAAGAAAATCTCAAAATATGGAAAACACTGATCCAGCTAAATGTGCTAAAATCTAGAAATAAGAAATTCCTGAAGTAAACACTTGAAAAAAACCCACCTTATCACTTCTGTCAACCAAAATGTCTTTTCTATACTTCAAAGCACTTCAGTTTTGATCATTTTTAAAGTATCTTTACCTCAGTTCACTAAAGTTTGAAAATAAAAAGTCATTTAAAGCAGAAAGATGACAATTGCATTTTTTAAAATGTCAGAATAACATATTTTGACAAACAGAAAGCATTTTTCCAAAACACAATCCAAGCCAAGAATTTGTCAGAAACCTTTCCCACAAGGAAAACTGGCATTTTTAGGAAGAAATAATAACTTGTGCACCTGGATAATGAATTCTTGGCCAACACTACCTCATGAACTGTGGTCTAGTTAGCAGCAGTTCCACCTGTAGAACTGTAGCAGACTTATAGTTAGATCCTCAAGGAATCAGCCACAGAGTGGACACTAGAGCTATTACAGTTACTCTTGCGTGAAGCCGGCTCACGCTTTGGCTTTACGTGCTCCTAATCTTTATAATGGACATACAATATGTCCTTTTCTCCAGTGGTTTTTTCACTATGGAAATCTTCATGACTCATTTGTCATTATTTCAGTGTCTTTCTTAAGACGCTTTTAATAAATGCCTGAAAATCTCACCCTTCATCAACAAAAATGTTTCTACCTTCTACAATTGAGAGTCAAGCTTGAAAATCCCTCCCTCCCTCCAAGTTTAGAATGGTAAATTGATAAAATAATGAAATAATTGAGCTTGTTTTAAGTCTAGCTGCTAGAGGTGCTCAGGTAGTCTGGTGCAGTATTTTTAAAGTTTCTCCTACTAATACACATTTTATAAGGAGAAAATATATCAATGCACACTTACATGTGTACGCACACATGTGATCCTTGCTGTCTCTTTTTTTTTCTCCTGGGAGATAATATTGGTTTTGAATGCATTTATGCCCACCTCCTTTTTGGCCTAGAAAGCATAGTCAGCAAGAAACTTCATACTGCAACCTCTGGTTTGCTGCTAAATTTTTTCACATGGGAGCTGAGAAGTAAAAACTCATAGCACATCATCATACATTTTATGGCACAGCAAAAATAGGTCATTCTTTTCCTTTGCCTGTGATATTTATGAGGACTTAGAGAATGATTAACTGAGGGGGATGGTGGAAATGAATCCTTCTAAACAGTGAAGCTTTGGATTCTCCAACCAAATGAATGGGTTTTATTCCAGATTTATGATCTTTTCGCAGCCTGGCTGTGATGAGTAATGACCTATCTTCACACTATTAAAGAATTTATTATGACTATTTATCACCAAAGTAACGTAAAAAGATTTGAAGAGGTACAGAATAATGGTAGGAGAGCAGCCAACATTGTCTTAGCTGTTAACTTGCCCAAATACTGTATGGCTAAAGTGGGGCTAGCAAAGCAGGGTGTCTGCTTCTGAGCACATGCTCACAGGGGGAAGTATTATGGGCAAGCGTGCGGCTGGGTAGGAGAAAGTCCAGAGAATATCTCCAAGGGAAAGAGGGACAGAGAATATAATTGTGTGCACATATACATTTGTTTTTCCCTCTTTTTTCCAGGCTTAATGATGGAGAAGAAAATCGATCTATAAGATGATATCCAAGTATGTAGGCTAATGAGGCTATTTCTAATGGAGAATGAACCCCTCTAACAGCTGACTAAAGACCCTAGAGACATTGCCCACAGCAGAAAGAACTTTTATAAAGCAGAAACAGTGATGCTGAGTGAATAGTGAGTACTCTGGATCTGAAGGATGCTCTCTGAGGATGTCCTAGGAGCCACACAACATCCTTCATACCATTGAATTCATACTAATAACTGAACTCTCCATTTTTCTGTTGTAAAACTATCAGAATTACCAGCCTGAAAAGTCTTGAATGTAGCCTAAGCCCAGCATATAAGATAAAACCCCACAGCTTTTCTGCCCCTTTGTTAGCTCTGAAGTAGGCACTAACACCCTAGCTGACCTCAGGGCCAGCTACCAGAAGGTCTCACAGGGGAGTTTCAAAATTCGCTCCACCATATGAGCTAACTGCTGAAAATATCACTCCTGAAAGAACCGTAGTCCGGCAGAGCAAGTCCTCTACTTACAAGAGACTACAGCCCCTCCTGTTAGATGAGCTTTCCTCTTTGCAGTGGGTTACATTCTGATGGCAGCTGTACCCATGGAATCAGGAGCAATAATGGATTGCCTCCAGAGTCTCGGCATGTAAGTGAGATCAGGCCGTTCCACTTTTGAAGCAGGCTGTCAGTAAATGTCATACTTTATTTTGCTTCCGAAAGACAAATATGGCAACACACACTTTGTTAGCAGGCCAAAAGAATTATAACTGTATTTTGCTGAAAGCAATGTTGATTTGGATTTAGCCTAATGCTGCTTGTAAAACTGAATTACATTGAATTTGTTCTAAACAGCTGTGACATTAGGATCTTTACACACACCCCCCCCCACTCTGCTGGCTATAGTAAAACTGCAATTGATGCTTGGGGAAAGGCAGATCTTCTCAAAAGCACAGGAAGTCTCTATCCACTCTATCCAGGCCTCAGGAGCCAGTGAAGTAAGGGAGAGAACTCATAGGAGAGTCTGGCTTCTAGATAGCCGTAAATGATCCAACACCAGGTCAATCACGGAGACGGAGCAGAACCTACTACATGGGTTCCTGGAATCCAGTCAGTCTCTGGCCAACAGACCTCAGAACCAAACCAAAACATTTCATAACACTTGCATTCCCCTGACACAAGAACTTAGTACTAATGGCCCACATGCTTAGATTGCCATACAAATTCTAGGCAATAAGCTTGTCTGAGGGTGTAAAGCCCAAAGACAGTGGGCAGCACTAAATTTCAGCTACCATATTTGCTTCAAAGAGGAAGTCAGCAGGGTTGGGCTAGACTCAAATATCTGATGCCGCTGGACAGGCTTCCACGTGCTGAAGGCTTATACATCTTTCCAGTGAAGTGTGACAGAGCAGAATTGCAAGAGGCAGATGCAAGATGTTTGCAAGATGCAAGACAATGCAGAAGTGTTTGCATGGCACCCTTCTGCATACTATCACAGTGCACCAGGGACACATGTTACAGACAATTCTGGATTTACTTACTGGTAGGGAACTCCCCCTGACCCATCTCTTATATGGATGCTCGGGTACTTCTAACAATACAAAAGACCTCATGTATAATTAAAGAGTAACAAAATAGACAGCCACAGAAGAGGAAAAGATGTGTGCGTGCCTATGCCTGTCCTCCAGAAAGTAAAGACCTCATAGTGCTCACTTTCTGCTATAAATATCAGTGTCACTATTTTAATCCATTTTCTTCAATGAAAATAGAGCAATGTGTGCATATACCTAGCAAAACGGTTCCAAAATCATAATGCTATTTCATACATTGTCTTTCCTAGAAAAAAAACAAAACAAAAAACAGACTACAGCCCCCAAATTCCAGGGAGATGAGCAGAGAAGCCCACAGAGCAGAGCCCTACCTACTTATTCCTCCGACTTATGTCTAAGATTACTATAACACCAGTGACAGAAACCACCTGATCTGTTCTGCTCTTCCTGGGTTTTCTAATGATCTGCAGAGACTGGACAACTGGCAGAAAAGGAACGGGAGGCTTCCTCGAGCAACGGGGAAGGCTGTTCCCTTCCTCAATGGCAGGACAGCTATGAGAAATAGACCCTTGTCTTTCCTAGTACTCCAGGTTCCGACTGCTTCCTCTCTCCACAGGGAGTCTGTTGCAGAGGCAAGGACAGTTTATGCTTTAACGGCTCAGCTCAAAGACTGTTGATAGCTCTTTACATTCTGATGGAGTTTACAGCAGGTCTAACATCCAAGGCAGTGGTTCTTCTCTTTCCACAATGTATTTTTGTTCCATAATCCAAAGAGTTCCAGGAAACTTCACAGGGTCAAGCCCCCAGTCTGAGCCAGAGTCTACTTTCAGGCTAGGATCCCAAGTCTGCCAGCTTTAGACTTCCTTGGTCACAGTGTCTCAGCTGTTCTCACTAAGCTGCTGTGTTGACTTCTGATACTTTTTTCTTTTTCTTCAGGCAAATAGGCCCAGTTACTAGGCAGAGCCTAGTTGTGGCAGCTAGTTCTAGTTTAACCATGTAGGTGGATGAGAGGGGTCACTAATAAAGAAATGATGGTTTCTGTGTTCCCAAAACAGAATCTCAAACCCAATATACCAATGCCAGGCTCCGAGTTCCCAAACCCCATCTGTAGCAATCATTAAATAAACTCTTAACGGTGTCTTCTGTAGCTTTTAATAGACTAGAGTACTTATACTGTCAGCTTTTACTGGGCAAGATGTAATTTTCCAATAAACACGACCTCTTCCAAAAAGCAGCACTTTCTGAACTTTTTCCAGAATCCAAAGGTTTTGGCTGCAGCTGCAGCAATGGGAATCAAATTATAAAAACAAAATCCCTCCTTTCACTCCATGCTTTCAAATGTTTTTCCAGGGCTGAAATGAGAGGCGCACTCACTATTTGTTTCTGCTTCTGTTGGCTTTTAAAAGCACAAGAGGGTAAAGGAGCTGGATGGCTGTAACTTTCACAGCTTGCTTATGTACACAGTGCCATAACCTTTGTGTCTTGCTGTGAGCAGCTGCACTGCAATTGTATTAGTCTGACTGACTGTAAACTGTGTGGTAATATGTAAAACATATTGTGAGTGATGATGACTAATTGGAGAACATCTTGCGAGACACTCTAAACGTGTGTAAAATGTCATCCAGCTGTAAGCTGCATTCTGTCTCGATTGGCTCTGTATTACTTATCAGGGCTTCAGGGCTCACCAGCAACTTTACAGATGAATGGCGTAAGAAGAAGTATCCCTTGTTTCAGCCTCCTCCACCTTTAGTAACCAATAATTGATCCACAAAATTTAGGTATCAGCTTCTGGTTTCCTAGTAGTCAATTAGAGCACCCTGACTAGAGGAGCCTGTTTGTCAGTGGGGAACTTGGATAAATCGGCTGCTCTTTAAAAACAAAGACAAACCCAACAACCACAAAAACAACTAACCACCAAAAAAATTCTTAAAAAGCCTCATCATACTCTACAGTCTTCTCCCTGTTTCTCTCTCTCACAGAGGGACTGACCTCTACCAGCAAACTGTCACACTCCTGGCACTGGCATCACTGCAAATGCCAGAGATACAGGGTAATAGCATCTGCTTTGCAAAGCCAGCAGATCCTACGTTCAGAAGACAGAAGTTACCTATTGGAAGGAGTGTGTTAGCTGCCTGTTGCGGGAACCAAGACCGGCACCAGATGACGTACTAGGTTCGCTCAATTATCAGACCACTGGCCAGTCATGCTGGTCTACCTCAAACATTCTCTTCCAGTTCACATGGCAAGGAAGGTATTCCCCATCTCAGAAAGTAATTCAATATTTATCTGTAAGAGCCATTCTCTGCAGGTGATAAAGCCAAATAAATTTTGCAGGGGATTTCAAATGATAGCTTTAAGATTTCTTTAAAATTACAGGTCTCACACATGAAGAACTAAATAGCATACAGCAGTGAAATGGTATCTTTTAATGGACGTAGAACATGGATCAGCTCTTTTCTTAAACACCATTATGCAACACACTTTGGAAGCAAAGAAGATCTTACTTAACGAATAAGAGCTTAGCTAGACCAGCCCAAAACAACTATGCCAGCTTTAATAAGAAGTATGCTTTATAAAAGCATAGCTGTGCTATTGTGCTAATATTGCTTGCCTACGGGAAGTTGTGAACAGCAATTGCCATGCAATACATCCATGACTGGAGTACATAGTAGACAAAGTATAACAGATTAATGATCATTAAGTGTTACAGCTTTTGTCTAGAGAAGCCCCTAAACTCATAGTTAATGAAAGCTGAAATCATGTAGGATTCCATAGGGAATGGGAAGTCTTCATTAAAACAGAGTGATTCATGTGTAAAGGAGACTCCTTGAGACTGTACAGTAATGTCTCCAGACAGTTACACTGCAGATGCCCTGTGCCTTCACAGCGTAACATGCATTTAAAAACCTTCAGCAACAGATCTCCAACAATGTCTCCCATTGTTCGCTTTAACTCACGCTGGACCAAAACAATAGGTTGGTTGTAGTCCCAATAAGCTGGAACATATCTGCTATCTAGTGTGCAGGCAACAGGGAGGTTAGCTAAGGGTAAAAATAATTCTGTCCTCCTTGGTGCTGAAAACCCTTTCATTTGTACTGATATTCAAGGCCGTAATTTAAACAGGGACCATCTCTTTCTGAACACATCTGACTGGCAGCGCGGGATAGAATTTCAGCTGTATGGTCTAGCTTGTCCATTATGCATTTAAACACTGTCAAGGTGATGCTAATAAACCTTACCATGACCACTGCTCCCTAGGGATCAGAACGAGCTACCCTGAAAGCCAAGAAGTTTTTGGAGATGACCAATAACTAGCAGTGAGGTTTGGTTTCCTGTACCAGACCACGGGCACAGGCAGGACCCAAGGGAGCCTTTGCAAGAGCTTCAGAGGTTGCTGGCTCGCCCCTCTGCATGCACAGTGTGCCTCACTCAGGTGGAGCACACAGACACTGAACACAGCAGCCTGCCAGTGACCTGCTATTCACCTCCACCACTGGTGCTTTAACAGAGCGGTTTTGTTCCTCCCCGTAGTGGAGGGCGTCCAAACAGCAAATGTTCAGTGAGGGCAGGAAGAGCGTTTGAAGCAAATTCTTGCAGAAATAAATGTGAATTTACTTAACTTACCATGTCTCCTGCTTTTCCCCTCAGCCCCCCTTTTCCTTCCTACTGCTGTTCCTCAATAGCATCCCTCTACTTTCCAAGTCATCCTTCACACTCACCACTGTGTACCTCTCTCCCTTTTGCCACCCACTGTCTGTTTCTTTATTTTCTTTTTCTAATTTCTTTCCCCTCCGTCCATCTCAGCACAGACTTCTTTCCAGGTGAGAATATTTTACTTTGTGCTTCTATAAAAAAAAAAATTGTAAAAGAACTAACTCTTGCTGCTTTTAGCTCCTCAGAACACACTCACGTAAACCAGTCAGGCAAAAGGGCTGGGGCATCTGCAGAATCAAACCTGCATGGAAATATTTGTTTCCTGTGTTCTTTCCTCTAAGTGGATCTGAGGTTTTATGGCTTTGTCAGTCACACAGATTTTTGTCATGAGTTTCAGCATTTTGCATTAAGTTGCAGTATTTGCATATCTGTGTTTACATGCTAATTGAGTTTTCCATTATAACAAGTTTCTACTTCTCCTGTTGAACACAGCTTGAACGCTATAAACAAAGTTTCAAAATCTAAAATTTAAAACAATAGCTTTCAATTATAATCTTCTGCTTTTAAGCCAACCTCATCATTTTGGGGCTCGGTCCATGTTGTAAGACTGCTTGGTGGGTAATTATACTAATGTTTGACACTAATACTACAGAATACCAAATTCTAAAAGCCAGATATCCACATTTCCTAGGCACAGCAAGTGAAACTCCATGGGTCAGTTCCTGCTCTAAAGGCTTAGGATAGAAAGGGGAGAAGTCAGTCAGCAAGCAGCCAGGTGAAGGAGCATTTTGGTCCTTGTGTTGAGCACAGCTGAGGGCAGGAGCTTTCTGTGCAGCTAGGGGCTGCAGAGTCTCCAGGAACAGCAAAGCACAAGATCTTGAATACCTACTCTCCAGAGAAGTGCAGGGAGATGCAGCACACAAGAAGAAAGGTGGCAAAGTGCTTTTCTGTACTTCAGAGTCCTGCATGCAGCATCCACACTCACACACAGAGACACAACCCAGGTGGCAGTCAGGCTAAAAAAAAAAAAAAAAAAACAGTTAACCACCATGCTGCTGTGTAGGCCAAGAAAACAAGTTCCCTTTCCTGTTCCTCCAGTTATCTTTTTGGAATGGTCTAACCTTCACTTGTTCATCCTCCACCCTGCCATGATTTAAACACATACATCTAAGTAACAGCCCTCCCTTCGTAACAGTTCCACCCTCCCATTCATCTTGCCAGTCTGAATTTCCCCACTAGAATGGGCTCAGAAGAAACATCTTAGAAAACAGAAGCGATCCCAGCAGACAAATGATAAGGATATTGTGCTGGCTTTGGTTCCTTGCTTGGAAGCTGCCAACCCAATTCCCAGCACTGAAGTTTGCTCCATGTAGGAGCAACTAAGACCACGTGCCTTTGCTACCCACTGAGTGCCTGGGAAGAGTTAAATGCTCTCCTGTTCAAGCTCACAGAGCTCTTTTGCAGGGCAGCTACGTTCAGAATAATATGCAGGTTGCCATTAAGTATGTTATATTAATACTTGGCATTAAATTTTAATATAGTGATTATAGACAAGAAAAATTGTACTTCAGATTAGGAAGGTATTAAAGAGTTCAGAAAAAAAATCTTTATTTTGAAAGCAGCATTTATCAGGTAGTTCATATAACATTGTTTATTCTTCATAGCACTTAGGCAGGATGTTCAGAATGGGGGGAAGCCTCCCCATTAATAAGAATAGGAAATTCAGCAATATCTTCTCTTCATTTTTGTTCATCTCAACAAATTAGACTGGAAGTATGTTTTCCAAATCTAAAAATTCAAAGGGCCTGGTCATCCATTCCTCCTTGTATATTAGCTGTCAGTAAAAACCAGTGAGTCTATTGACCAGGAATTCTCTTTAACTAAACCCATCAATTCAGATACTGATGAAAAATAAGACAAAAAATCCCAACAACCATTTTTTGGCAAATCCTTTGCAAACCCAACACAAGCCAGGGTTCAACTGGATCCCGGAGTCACAGCTTGCTTGCCTCCATGGGGATTTTTATGGTGTCCAGTTCTCCTCCAGACTACTTGGAAGGCTTCATATTTTCCAACGGGAGGAGGTGATATGGTTGTGCTGGGACAGCATTGGAACCATTGATCCCAGAGGCCCAGGTTCTGCTGCTGAAGAAGGAAACAAAGCAGCTAGTGTTTTCTGGGAATGAGATGGAAGAAAAATAATTTTGGCTGAACCAGCACTCTCCAGTGAAAACCCTTTTTGTTAGAAAATACCCAAATACATCTACTGATGGGAAAAATATAAATATCTTGTCCCATTGCTCTGAATCATCCTGACTGCCCTGCTCTGACCCAACACACAGCTGATCAAAGAGTATTACAGGGAAGTTCTTTCCCTTGAATGTCTCATGGCAGCAGCAGCAGAACAGTTTGTAAGAAGCAGCTCTTTTCGAGTAGAGCTAGTTACAAAAATAAAGAAGTAATTCCAAAAGAAAATTGGAATCTTCTTAGAAATATTTCAGTAGAAGCAGAACAGTAATGTTTCTTGTATTACACAACATTAAGAAATAAAGATGAACCTGGAATGAAACAGATTTTTAGTGTAACATGATCACAGGAGCACAGGCATCTATAGATGGAGTCAAAATAGGTTTTGCTTCATGGAAAGTTTTCACTGCCTTTTTCTTTACCCTGTTTTCAAACAGAAAAGACAGAGCATTTCCTGAAGTGACAAGTCCAAGCCCTGCTCTGGCTTCCTTACATACACAGGCATTTGTAAAAGGCAGAAAATAATGTTTAGTGTTAATTGCCAATAGCCGCCTTAACTCCTTGTTTCCTTCAGGTGCACCTTGAAGACATATCAAACAAACACAGAGCCAGCAGAGAGCCTGAATAAGCTAGTGTCTCTGGACTTTCATTAGCAGAAAAGCCACAGTTAATTTCCTAAAGAAAAAAGGAAATTGAAGGGTTGGTTTTAATCTTGTCCCGGACTGAGTGAATCCAAGAGTTGGAGCAAATGGTATCCCCGTAAATCTAACGGCAGCCACAGTGAAACATTATCCCGTGCCTTTTTTAGGAAGTACTTAGTGTAAGAAGTAGCAGAAACGGTTAGTGGAAACAGACCCTTGCCTCAGTGCTGCAGCCATTCCTTGATGCTGTGACCCTACCAGATGTGTCCGTTTCAGAGGCAGCACCAGGGCCAGATAAGGACCCTCGCCATGGAATTAATCAGTTCCCATTTTCTTAACCCCTCGTGTGCCTGTGCAGGGGGACTGTGCAGTCCCTAAAGATTTCTGGGGCCGTCCAGGGCTGAGAAAGAGCCAAACCTTACCCGCTCTCTGCAGCCTTAGTAAGAGAAGAGCAATCCAACCAACCCACGAGATGTTGACAACTCTGTAAGGCACCCTTGGAGCCAGAGCCCAGAAGGGCGCACCCGTGAGCTGAAGGATCCCTGTAATCCCCATGCCTGAATCAGTCGGGAATCATTCCGGATACAGAGGAGCACTGATATCCAGCTGCTGTCATTCATGGAGGGAGAGGGGAAGTAATAGTCCAGCCCTGCAGGAAGAGTCAAGCTCACATGGTTAATGTGGGGGATGACTAAACTGGAAAACAAAGGGATGTCCTTGAAGTGACAGAGGGAAGCTGAAATGAAAGCTTGGGAAGGGCCCTGAGAGTGGAGAAACGCACCTTTTGGGCAGTAAGAGAAAGCTCTAGTGTCTGAACTCACTATTAACTAGCAGGAAAACTACTGTGCTCTCTCTGCCCACCTGTGCCTGAGCAACATTATTTCAAGCTTCCTCATGTTGTGTTTTTTATTTAATTTTCCAGCGAACACACTCTTTTATCATCCAGAACCGTGAAAGTAAATTAAGAAGAAATGGTTTTCTTTCAATTAGACTCACAGTTGCTTTGAGTAACTGCCTATAATTCTATTTAATGAAAAAATAAAATCATTATTCCAGTTCTCCCTGTGCCCTGTGACAAGCACACAGACGGGCCCCATTAGCAAGCACTGTAGATTTACTTAATTAGAAAAATATTTTGTTTTCTCCAATTCTTAAAAAAGGAGAGAGAAAAAAAAGCAGCAAAAAGAAACCTCCAGGCACAATATTAATCTAACCTGTTACCTGGTGCTTAATAACTTATAAACTAAAGGCATCTATCAATCTATAATTTAGTTTTCCCTTTGATCTGTTATAGCATTTGGTTCACAGTCTAGTCAGCAGGCTGGTGCTGTCTTATCCTTTCTGCTTCGCTTCTAAGCACGAGGTCCTATACCCCCGCCTAAGCATTAATGGTCTTTTGGGAGACAAGACCCTGAGGCTGGTGGGTGTAGTGGAGCAGAGCTTACACCTTGAGCTAGAGGAAGCCATAGATCAACAGAAGGGAGCCAGCCACCAAACCTGGATCCCAGCTCAAGCCCCTCGTGTTGAACTTGAGGCCTGGCCCGTCTGCAGCGGCAAAGGCTGTTCAGCGCACATGGCTCCAGTTTGAGACACCACTGCCAGCGCAAGCAGGTTAGAGTCTGCGGTCAGACAGGTCCCACCGAACGGCCAGGTCACCTCAGGGAAATCAGTGAGGGTCTTCTACCAATTCCTATCCATTCTACCTCTGACCCTAAGTATCCCAACCAGCTGTCTCCTTCCTTTAGCTCCATCTGATGTTCCTCTATCCCACTCGTGACTAACGGACAGGAGACTTTAAGGACATGATCTGCAGTTGTGACTGCCTTGACAGCGAGTGTTTTCAGGATCCAGATTTAACAGTTTGAGAACAAATATCCTGCTCTTCAGTTCTCCTGTTGACCTCAGCAGCATCTCCAGAGCAGAACGTCAATGGGGCAATTAAATAGCCTTGACCAGAAACAATAGCCCCATTGTGCCAAGCACTGTGTACACTTCATGCAATGACAGTTCAAACAAGGACACTCTCTGGCAAGGAAGACTGAACACCACATTTCTGACAAGGACAGATCTCCTTATGGAACTTCTACTGGACTGCTGGTAAAAGCAAGCAGAAAGTCCAGTGGAGATCCTTCAGCACAACTGCATGCTCGGCACTAGGTGTCAGAGTCTTCCTGGCATTTATGGGTTACCTGAAACAATGCACTTTCATTTTATCTGCCTCTTGCTTTTTTATGATGATTATTATTCCACTGTAGCATGAATGCCTCCAAGAAGAGGAAGTTTCAATTAGGATGCCGAAACCCTAAGCTGCAGTTTTATGGCTTTAAATTAACATATAGAGATTCGCTCCAGGTACCGTAACAAAATCAACATCCAGCCATGCTATCTGATTACATGAGCTGATAAAGAATTTATGGAACATAGCACAGGAAGCTTGCTCTTTACTGGCTGCCATTCCACAGGGCAGTGCCCCGCTCGAGGAAGCGATGAAACGCACTAGGCTGGATTCTCATCTGGCGTAAATCAGCCATGCTTCACTGACTGGGCCATTGCTTGAGCCATGCCGGGCTGTGGAGCTGTCTGGAGCACTCTAGACATGCTTGCCACTCTTGGCTTATGCAACAATTCAGTCCCCTTTTGGCATTTACTGCCTTTTCTTTGGTAAAATTACACGCTAACCTACAGCTGTACCCTCCCACCATCATCATCTCAGTTGGTAAACTACCTGAACAGATGTCTTCTGTGTGTGCATTTGTAAAGTATGTGACAATTCTTTTCCAGGTATCTGAGGAAAAGGGACAAATTGCCAGCATCTGATCTCATCTGTCTATTAAGAGATCAGATAAATCAACAAATACTTTATGCAAGCTTCCTTCCTTTTCAGATGAGCCCTGAACTATGAGGACTACTTCTAGCAGTAAGCAGCTAGTTCTGTCTCCAAATGCACTCAGCTCTGGGCTTTTGCAGACTGAAAGACACAACAGGACTGTCTAAATCCAAAACTGGATTATCTTCTCAGGTCACACAATGACTTCAGAAGGTGGATAGTGTCTTTGGGCTGTCGTTCATTTGGGAACTGAGCACCATGTCTTATTAAGGTATGGCCACAGTTTACTGTGGTTAGTGACAGGACTACCCTTGCTAAGCACAGCTCGCTTTGGCTGGGTTAAAAGCTACACGACAAACTTTCAGAACCATAAAGATGGTTATACTGTAGTCAGTGGCCAAACTGACTTGAACATGGTTGGAATAGAGTGTTCAGCACAGATAGCTATTCTGGGTTGCGCTCCATTTTTGGGAGGTAGGACAGTTGCAAACACAAAACCTGAAGCATTTGGAAGGCATTCCTCAGAGATGTTCTGCATTATTTTAAGTTACACCGGCTCTTAAGAAAAATGTTTGGATAAATTACTAGTCCTAGTTTGAAAGGAAGCTGCTCCTGCAGTGTAAGATCTCACTCAGCTATGCTCCAGAGCCAGAAACACAACTCTCCTTAGCTCCACATAGGTCACCAAACTTCACCTCCAGTATAGCAACTCAAAGCCTGCCTGAACTGGGAAACTTTCAGATTTTCACCCATCCTTACAAACTATCTTGAATTAATAAGGACCAGTGATGTGCCAGCAGATAAATTCAAAAGTCCAAAATAAAAAAAAATCTTCTCCTTCATTCTGCTATAACAGTCAGGATTTTGCAAGCAGCCACTCAGGGCAAATTCTGTGTGCTGAACTCAAGCCTCACTAGGTAGCAGCTTCCTGCTTTTGTGTCAGCCCCAGTTAATCATACAAAATAAAAATAAAAAAATAATTAAAAGATTTCCAAAGATGACAATTTCTATCCTTGCAAACAGTACACTGGTACCCTCTACTGGTAATGGTTTGTCATGGCAGATGGATGGGCATTGTATCACCAATAATATGAGTTGCATCAAGGTTATAACACCTTCTAAGTTTAATTTTATGCAAGCATATATTTCTTTACACATCATAACAATGAGTATCTTTGTCATGATGGAGAGAACACCTAGATTCCCATGGAATAAGGAAGCCAGCCTGATTTTGGATCAGACCTGCAGTGAAACGAGTTTTGTCAGATGCCAAATCTCCCAACCAAGCATCACGGATGTTCTGCAGCCACATCACAGGTCTACCCTGCTAGCCTGGAGCAGGATTAACAATACCCAAACCATCCCTTACAGATGTTTATCTAACCCATTCCTAAAATCTCTGGTGACAGACATTCTACAACCTCCTTGGACAACGCTTTCTTATGTTATGACAAAATTCCTATTGCCTTTCATCAAATGATTGATTCTTGATCAAATGAGAAGTGCTCTTGGCAAACTAACATGGAATAATTCCCAGACTGACATTTTATCCATTGTCTAAGCAACAGGGTGAGCCTCATCTGGATAGCTTACCCACCAAGGATCTCAGTACTTGCACAGAAATCCAAACTCCACACAGATCAGCACCCGTTTACACCGCATGCCTGCCGTCAGACATACTGGACAACAACAGCTATAAGCCACAGTTAGCAGTTCTCCTTCTTAAGATTTTCCTTCCTTTAATCATTATGTCCTTTGTAGTAATAAGGCCCTATTCGAGCTCTCCATTTAACTTCTGAATGTAATAAAAAAGTCTTGGAAAAAAACCTTCAGAAATGCATGTGAGCTAGCTATTATTTATTGTAATGTGTATCAGGGAATAGAAGTATGATAACCTACAAAAAAAATATCTTAAATTGTACCTAAATTTTCAGTTAAATCATCAGAAAGTTTCTGCCAAAAAGGAAACAAAGAAAAGAAAAAAAGAGAGAAAGCAAATTCTTTTTTCTTATAAACATCAGAGCTACTTAAGACAGTCACAGTTAACACTATTCAAGAAGACAAGCTCAGCCCTTGACTGTGAGCCTAGCCTAAAACGCAGAAGCCCTACCTAGAGTGAGACCACCACCAGTGAGCCTGAGCATCTGCTCTTAAACACGCCCAGGTGCGGTGGAAGCAGCACACGCAGCACTGCCCACCGAGGCACAGCGGTGGCACCCCCAGAGCCTCGGCTGCCCTGGCCAGGGCCGCACCGAGCAGGGTATCGCTGGTGGTCGAAGCGGTGCCAATGGAGCGCTGCTTGAAGCAGGGACTACAAGTGGAATCAAACCAAACCACAGCAAAGAGAGCCTAGAAACAACAGGATTAAATGAGGATTGTTATCAAAACTAGCCTCGTGGTGTTTTGCTTGATCATGCTGGAATTTCAGCTTTCCTGGCGTCTATGTAGCATATCTACTTGCTATTAGACACAGAAGAGCAGGGCAGCTCCTCTCAGAAGGCTGACAGTGCCTTCTGCAGAAACGCTTGTAAAATGAAGCACAGACACCTGAAGCACGAGTGGGTGCGCACACGTGTGTGTGTGTACACGTGGGCACGTCTGTTATCCACGTTGCCCTAGTACAAGCACAGTGCTGCAGCAGGGAATAGCACTGAAAAAACATGCTCATCTGACTTCATTAATCTAACTCTTGCTCATGTATCAAAGTGCAGCACGTTTTCTTGTAAAAATGATTAAGCTGCTAATTAAGCTGTTTATAACTTGTTTCCCTGGTTGCTAATGATAATTAACATGCAAATTAGCTGAGGGAAGAGAGGCACAGGGGTCCTCAGTTCATTACCAAGTTAATTACTGTTTGCATACTTAAACATAACAGTTATAAATGGTGGCATTTAATGTAATGGCCGAGATGATAATTATACCAACGACATTTTGAAAAGTCATTTCACTGTGTGCTATTTTTCTGGGTGATTAATGTTTCCATGGCTGGTTGATAAACTTAGTTCAAACCAATACGAGTTGGAAATTTAGTGTAACCAAATAAGTTATCCCTTAATGTTTTCTTATCCCTGTTTGTTTGTAAAGTAGGGGAGGAATGAGAGGAAATAAAAGCAGTAAGTTTCAATATTAACAGAAGAGGAATAAAGCAGGCTGGTTAACATTGTCTAATCTGAGCTGGCAGCATATCTATTGAGATGTTGCAAGAGCTTCCTTTTATTATAACTCACAGTTTGTTATTCTTCATGTCACAGCAGTGCTGGGAGATCCCTTCTGAGATTGAGCCCATCGTACTCATCACACCAGGCACTATCCTTGGCCTCAAAAGCTTATATCCTAAATAAACACAGCAAACATATCACAAAAACGGAACTTGATAATGGCCATTTGGCACTGGGAAGAATGGAAGCAGAGAGCATGATTTTTTATTTTTTTTTTTTGTCCACCACTTGCTTGGCATATTGAGAACAAGCAAACCAGTTCTGATGACTTCCTCACTGGACACTAAGGTGCTGAGCTAGTTGAAAAATCGGCCTGGCTGGCTGACTATCAGGGCACAAGAGATGTGAAGTCTAGTATGTTCAAATGTTTTACTATTCAGAGGCCAGTCTTGCTCCCCAATTATGTGTGGCACAACTGCTATTGATTTCAGCAGTCTCCATCTAGAAAATCTTGTACTTGCAAAGTGAGGCTGGGAAATGCCAGTGAATTAACTCTGAGCAGGAAATTTCAGCTAGAAATTTCTACCCTTCAGCCTTTGTATCAGATGATGTGGCATCAGAGGGGAAGACGGGTGTTGACTCCTGAATGTCAGCGGAACACAGATGATACTTCATTAAGGGGTACACTTGCTACGCACACTCTGGAAGCGGACCACTGGGCATGATCTAACTGCTTTAAGGGGGACTTTTCCTTCTCAGGTCTCAGACAATGCAACATTTGGCTTGTCCTCTTCAGTTAAGACAATTGTTTTTCAATTGAACACAAGCTTATTAGAGGTAATTACTGCTGATGGTCATACACGTCATACCTACAGGAGTAGACAAGGAAAAACAAACCTTGCAGAAGACTGAACTCCTCACAGATATTCAAGAGCCACATGCAGTTTCAGCAACTAAGAAAGGCCATTACTTTAAAGTTACTATTACTCCTTGGAAACACTTCACTCACATCATGAACCTTTTGTTCAAAATCAAGCACACCTATTTGTCTGCAGAGAAAGCAGATCACTTTACTACCTCATACAGAGAGCTGCTTCAGGACTCCCAGCAGAAGGAGAACTGATTAAATTATGCTATTACATAATCCCATAGTTAAATTATAGACAATAACTGAGACAGCAAAGTATGTGTGTGGTGACCTTTGGGGGTTTTCTGCTGTTGCTGCTTTAACCTCTAGAATATAAACAAAGGGATTATTACTTTCTCTAATGGAATGACAGCCTTTTTCTTGTAATCTTGCTCAAGTGCATCTTAATCCTGCTCTTTATCAAGAAGACCTGCAATCCTTTGCATTGTCATTCTCGTTGGGGTGAACATAGGTGAAAATAGTCCAGTGCATAAAGAGAACATTTTGGCTTTCTGTGACTATCTACCTTTATGCACTCAGAGACCTCTGGGATGTTTAATGTATTAACACATTTATATTTAAAGTCGGCAAAGCGAAGTGAAAAGTTAAGACAGTCACTTCCTCAAGGCTTTAGTAAGAAGCTTGAGCAGAGGGGTAAATTTTGTAATACTCAACCAGATCGAGAGTAATTGGGTCAGACTATAAAATGACAAGGCTAAAACTTCTCCTCTGGCCTATGCCAGCTTTCACCCACATGTTTCAGAGCTCTTTACAAACACCAATTTAATCACCTTACAGTCTTCCTAGGATGTGTTATACTTCTGTGATTATCTGGGGTGCTGATAAGTTTATACAATGTTATAGACTGCTGTTTGGTCAAAGAAGAGCATATAAAAGGCTGGCTGAGAACCTGAACATCCCAAAATGTTCCATGCATGCTTTCCTACGAGACAATGTTAGGAAGTAGATCTGTCAATAACAAAGCTTAGAGGTCTCCATTTGAAGTCTGCTGCTCTAACCCAAAGGAATAGCAGCAGCTGTGGCCATGGGTGCACATTTCCTTCACGAGAGAAGAATATCCTACCTCAGTTCGACAACAGTTACCAGCAGTCTAACTGCTGGTCCTGGCAGACTACGGGTGTGGAACTAAATACACCTAGGGATGAAATTTCATCGTGTGGCTTAGTACATCACCAGAGCTTCTTTACTTCAGCATTGTGGGCATCCAGTCACCCAGCCTGTATAATTCAGCACAAGCCATCTTTGTTCCCTGCATGCTTACACCAGCCTAAACAAGAGCTGAATTTGGTATCTGCTCTCTAACCCAGGTACAGCTCAGAGTGAAGAATGTTTGTCAAATAAATCAAAGTTTACTTTTTTTAGGTTATAATGCCCCACTCCATTACACTCCTTTCTAACAAAGAAAGTTCATTCTCTAATTTTCTGTACCAAATGCACGTATTACTGGTTTCTCATCCTCAGTCCTAGCTACACCTAGCATTTACAAGCCCTGAGGGGAGGGACTTGTTACATGCACTGCAGGCACTGAGAGCCTTTAGAAGAAATAAGTGCAAGATTTCTCAGCCACGTACATCTCTGAAAAGGGTTATTGCAGATGTGTTAGTGCATCTCCTGCTTTGCAAAGCCCTCCACTTGTTGTGCTGTGCTTACTCCCTCCCCACCTCCCTTTAAAATTTTATCAGCAGAGACATCATGAGGCGCTATTGTAGTACACTTAATATTTAATGAGTGTGTAGCATACTTAATATTTAATGTTTAGATAAACATCTCTACATTTCCCCCCCCCCCCCATTTTTGTGATCATAGAAACAGGCCTTGCCACATGTGTCCCACAGGACAAACAGCAAATTGTCCGGTGACTTGAGAAAAACATCAGGAGCCAGGGCCTCTACGTTACATTGCTGGTTCTGCCACTTATAACAACGGGTTTTCACGCTGGGCTCTATTCATACATCTCAGGTATCATACCAAGCCGCAGTCCCTTCCACCAGGAAGATACTTTTTCCATCAGCATCGAGCTCTTGTAGATGCTGTTCCTCTTACTCCTTTAAGGAACAAAGTTAGGAACCTAAATTAATCTAAGCTTAAGTTTGATGCACAACTTAAAATTGGCTGTATTCATACCACCTGCTATATAACCATAAGTCAACAAAATAATTTCTTCATGTTGCTGCTAACACCTTCCTGGCCAGCCTTGTTCATATGGGTTGTAACAACATCCCTTAAACCATCCATGTAGCGCAGTCAGCACACTGGATTCTTAACTAAACTGGGACTCTTTATGCTAGAAATGATAAATGGAGGATACTGGCATCCTCCATGTTCTTTGTATCTACAAGGCAAAATGTGGCTGGGAGCAACTTCCACACCACTCAGTCATGCAGCAAAGTCAAATTATGGGTAATGATTTTTGCAGCCTGGACCACAATCCATTGAAGGCACCAGTCTCGGTTTTATTCCCACAAGCTGTGCTTGAACCTCAGCGGAGGGGCAAAGAGGCACAGGCGTTTGATCAACCCAGCTCCTTTTGATGTGATTTCTATTTCAGAACTGTTTCTTTTTATGCCCTCAAGTCTTTCTTGGTAATATCACCTGTGGCCTAATGTGACAGCAATGCTAAATTATATCTTGATGGCTAATTAGGGTAATTAAAGTAATCAAATCAAAGTAATGGGCAAACTCTTAATAAAATGTCAAAAAATCTCTATTCATCATAGAGGGTTTTTTCTCTTTTGAATGTCAAAGAACACAGATAGGAAAAAAGCCGGACTTCAGAAACGGCCCTGGCTTAAAGGAACATCATTGGTCTAAACACTCCTAGAAACATAATTGATTTAACGCTAGAAACAGTTCTTATTGTTAAAAAATAAGATCAAAACCGTAGGCTGCACCACAGACAGAGTTTGCTGCTTTCGGTACCTCATTCACTTTACGCAGTCCCGCCAAGGGTCAAGGGCCCTGGTGCCCTTTCCGAAGGTACCAGCTGCTTCCCCCGGCCGCGCCGTTCCAGCGCCGGGCTCTCTCAGGAGAGGCGCAAGCCAACTCGACGCGGCCCGTCCCGAACCGCCAAGCCTCGCCGCCGCCATGGGAAGCGCCTGCCCGCCAGGCCGGAGGGGCCTCGGAGGGGCCGGGGCCTCCGTTGCGCCACTGGCCGGGAGCGGCAACCGCGGGGCAGAAACGCGCGGTACGGACCCGCGTGGGTACGAGCGGCCGCAGGCCCCGCTTCCTCACAGGCCGCCCCCGCAGGGGAGGCCACGGGCGGCTGCCCGCGCCCCTGCCCGCCCGCCGGCAGCGGAGCCGGGGCAGTGTTTGCGGTCTCCAGGCAACGGGGCGCTTGACTGCCCGGCCCTGCTCTCCGTCCCGTCCGCGGCTGCCGTGCCTCGCCTCGCCTCGCCTCGCCTCACCTCACCTCAGCTCAGCTCAGCTCAGCTCGCCTCACGTCGCGTCGCGTCGCCTCAGGAGCTCCCGGCGGGAGCAGGCCGCCCCGGAAGCCATCGCAGGGCCGCAGCGGCCCCGGGCCCCCTCGGCGGCGGGCAGCAGCTCCTGTGGCCGCCCGCTCTCAGGTATTTGTGCTCTCCGCCCCGCCGTGGTGGTGGCCGGCGCGCAGCCGCGCCCACCGGGCATCAGGCAGGGCTAGACCCCAGGTGTGTGAGGCCGAGGGCCAGGCTCTGGAGCTCGGGTCCTTGCACTGAACCGCATCTTTCCCACTGACTCCTGGGTTAGAAACAGGGACAAGGTGCAAATTTTCTTCTGCCTTTCCTGCCTGTCCAAGGCAAAGGAGGAAAGGCAAGTGGTGGGCAAAGTATCAAGGTGCTATTCTGTCTTCTCCTTGTCCGCGACCGCCTGCACTGACGTACCATCTGATGACTAAAAATGTATCAAAGTGACATCCCAGCCAGGGAGGACAGAGCCCAGTAGGGCCCCCAGCCCTGTGTCTGGCCTCTCGGTGGGGTAGGGAACACTGACAAGGTTGTCTGGCTGCTTTCTGGCCGATGTTACGTGCCTGTGGACTAAGAACCTCTGTAGAGTTTTTTCCTGTGGCTTTGCTCCCGGGTAAGCCTGTCAGTGACAAAGCGCTGGCTTTTCATGGGACCTAGGCTTGCTTCTCTCTGTCAGTTGGAAAGCTGCTCCCCAAGCAAAAAACCCTGTGCTCCCCAGCCCCTCATGTTGCTGATTTTCTGTTTTACAGGCACTAGCTACAGTACATGTGTGATGCTGCTTGGTGAAGATACAAGTGCAGAAAATGTCACCTCAGGAACTTGCTGTATGGCTCTGCAGAGAAGGGGACCACCATCTCGCCCAGCAGGAGTTACCAATAGCCACTGCGTTCTACACGGCTGCCTTCAGCTGCAGTGCCCCCACAGCAGTACAGAAAGTGAACTCCTTAGACAAAGGGCTCTGGGAGAAGGTGATAGCCACCCTGGAGATGTGGTGCAAAGGCAAGAATCAGATTCCCAAGATCCACAGCAAGAACTTGGCCGTTGTCTCCCTCAGTGTGGGAACAGCTGCCATCTTTCTGTCCACCCTCAGTCCTGACAATGTGGTATCCTCAGTATATAAACTGGAGACCCTGCTCAGGCAAGGATGCTCAGAGGAGGTGGTGAGTAAATGCAATACCCTGCTCAAGGCTAACCCAAAATATTCAATGGAACTGCTGTTGCTGAGGGCGTTGGCCTGGGTGCTCTCAGGGACACAAGTTAGGAAGGGAGTTGCAGACTATATCCAAGCCTTTGTGATGGATCGGGCTGAGGCCGTGGCCTATGTGTGTACGAGGCAAAGGGAACACCTGCCACAGGTCATCCAGGCCTTCTCTAATTATCTCTCAACATATCAGAAAGAAAGCCCAGACTGCAATTCCTTGGACCAGTGGCTGGGCAACTGCTATGACTTCCTGTCTGCAGTGGCACCGAATGATATCTGGGTTTGCAGGGTGCAGGCAGCTTACCTCTTTAAGAAACGCAAATTTGAGGACTGTGTGGCATTTTGTAGCAAGGCCCTCGAGGGCTTCTCAGCTGATAATAATCTCAGAGATGAGAAAGCTTTGGGTCTGCTCTTGGAACGGGCTGCCGCGTATTTCTTCTTGGGTGGACGGATGCAGGAAATGATGCAGGATTTAACAGAAGCCTTTGCAGCAACCCCTGCCCAGGCAATGAAACACTTTGAAGAGCTTTTCTCACCACATGACACTGAGAAGATAGAAGAACAGGCTAGAACTGTCCTGGAGGTGAAGTTTGCAGCGTA